>NC_062565.1:70392723-71015431 GCF_022837055.1 Prionailurus viverrinus | reverse complement strand
AACTAGGCAACTTTTGTTCTTGGTTAGGCTTACTACCATGATGGGGCATGAACAGTCTGTTGGTCAATTTTTGTTCCATTGGATGAATTGACTTCACTCCATATGTCTGTTGTCCTCTGGTAGGCTAGCCTGGGCATGTTTTCATGGCAATGGCAGAGGGCAAGAGGTGGTCAGAGTCATAAAAATGTTTTTTCAAGCTTCTGTTTGCATCACATCTGTTAATGTCTCATTGGCACAAGCAAGTTGCAAGACCAGCCTACGTTCAAAGGATAATAAAGTGGATTCTGACTTTTAGGAAGTAGAACTGCAAAGATATATGGCAAAAGATGTGGATAAATGGTGAAGTGAAGAATTCACAAGTGAAGAATACAACCAATTTACAACAGTTGGTAATTTGGACACTTACCAGTGACTCTAATAATCTGTCAAAAGTCTTGCTAAGTATTGTTATTTAGATTAAAAGGACATACTAAGTTTCTGTTCCTTTATATTATTTAAGCTTTACCACTGAATCAAGTTGGATCACTCAGAAAATCTTGTACCTATATACCAGTTGTTAATTATTGTCTTTCAGCCCCAATTCACCATTCGGTGCCTTGCTTTGTGAAACTGGAACTGAATCCTGTTAATATTTCTCCTTTGCCAGCTGGCTTGATGTTAATCTTTGTTACTACAAGGTGCTGCAGTGACCTTGTCGAGGTGATGGTGGCAGGAAGGCACTTCCCTTCCAACTTCCAATACTCATTTCTTTTTATTGATTGTGGAAGTCAACAGATCAGTGTGCAGATGGCCTAATGGGTCTCTCTTAAGTGGTCTTCATGGACTAGCCCCTGCCTCCTACCTAGCAGCTGTTTCAGTGGCAGCTCTGGCCACACCTTCTGGTAGTTATCTCCCTACCTGGCTGCGATATTTATACACACTGATTGCAAATGCGCTCTGGCAAGTTTCTTCTCCTCTGACTATATAGTCCTGTAGTAGTTCTGCACATTTCAAAGTACTTAGTTCTTCATTGCATGCATCCTCTTAGCCTAGTAGTTGCTTTTCTGCAAGTGCTACTTATGAACCCTTAGAACAAGGGTTGATAAACTATGACCAAAATAAAGTGCTACCACTGCATACTTATCAAATTAGCTAACAGTTCAGAATTATGATACCTAATTATGGGAAAGTTGTGAAGAAGCAAGTATTCTAATGCAATGTTAGAATAAGTATACTAACTTTTGGGAAGTCAATATGAAATATATATAATTATATATTCAATGTGTAAAAAAACCCTAAAATGTACACATACTTCTTTTTTTTTAAGTTATTTATTTATGTATGTATGTATGTATGTATGTATGTATGTATGTAGAGAGGGAGAGATAGTGTGAGCAGGGGAGGAGAAGAGAGAGAGAGAGAGGGAGAGAGAGAGAGAGAGAGAGAGAGAAAGAAAAAGAATATCCCAAGCAGGCTCCACACTCAGCATGGAGCCTGATGCAGGGCTCGACCTCATGAACTGTGAGATCATGACAGCTGATACAAGATTCAGATGCCTAAATGATTGAGCCACCCAGGCATCCCTCCACATACTTCTTACCTCAAAAATATATAAAATAATGAAATATGTATAAAGACTTACATATAGATGTGTTTATTGTAGTTGTGCTTATAATAGTAAAAACTGGGAAAGCTTTAAATGTCCAACAGTTGAGACTGACTGAATAAATTGTAGAATATCCATGAATTACATTACCCTACATTCATGTTGGAGAATTATATTTATTAACATGGAAAAATCATAATTGTATTTTAATTCATGTGTTTGTAACAAAATATATTTTAGGAAGTTTAAAAGAAAGAATAATCTGTTGGGATTGGTTAGATTTTGATGTCTTCTTCCCTTTGTTCTTACATTTTTCAGATTTAGACATTTTTTTAAGCTCCCTGTTTAAATCCTGTATTACTGGGCCACTCATGAAAACCTACCTTTCCTTAATGCTTAAGAAGGCTTTTCATCTTCTCTAACTCAATATGTGGTCTTTATTTAATATGTGTTTGTATCCATTGTACCAATCCTGGCTATGGGGTAGAATCCCAGCTATCCCGTCTTGGTATTGAGTTTTCACTAAAGCTTGGCTTTAGTGTTTTGGGGAAGATGCTAAACCTCACTAGATGCCAAGGGTTCACAAGAAGATGAAAGGTGATGTTCAGACACAAGCATCTCCAAGTTGGGTACGAAGTTTCCTGACTCCTTTAATTTCTTTTGATAAAGATTCTATCCCTGTCATATAATCTAAAATATAGAGTTATAGGAGCAGAGGTTGTGTGGACAAGGCTTGGGAAAATCGGGAAATGTTATCCTATGAGAAGTGATTTCATGATATACATGTATGACATGGTCAAAAAAGACATACCTTGGGATTGACGGTGGTGTCATTGCTTGCCTTATGAAGCCACGATTGCATCAGGAGGACAGTAACATCTCTTAAATGTCATCATCTCAGTGACCACAAAGGCCACACCTACTAAGGGAGAGATCTAGTAAGGGTGATGGTAGGTACTATCTAAAGAAGGCTTGAAGAGGCCCCTATAAGTGATAGAATTATGGATTTTTTCCTTTGTGTGTAAATTTTTTCCTACAATAAATCAGTAGTGTTTGCATAGGTATTAATAATAATATAAGTAATAAAAAGTTGTTTGGAGTTAAAACAGCATCAATACAAAGGAATAACTTTGAGGTAGAATTTCATACGTTCTGACTTTCCCTTCCTTCCATAAACCACAGTGCTTAACTGACTACCCTCTACAGACAAGGACAGTGTTTATGAGTATGACAGGCAGAACAGTATACAGTCCTGAAAAATAATTGTTTTATCCTTGAACCCTCAGGGACACTGCATTACACAATTCTAAGGGTCACTCCTCACATGTCTTTCATGTGAATGATGCCCCATGGAATTGAAATGTAGAGCTTCTGTGCTCTCCCTTATATTTATTTACTTCTAAGCTTACTTATTTATGTTGTTTAGAATAAGAAGTCCTAGGGGATACTCTAGATTGCTTTGTAATTTAATGTGTTAGGTCAGTTTCTCAAAAAGATTTATTAATTTTGACACTTGACCTTCTGTCCAAATAGAACATTTTACTTCTCTGAACCAATTTTTCAATTCTTGTAAAAGGTCAGGGTCCTTTATTTGATATCTTACAAACTGAGACTTCTGGTATTAAGCTAGGGGAGACTCATTAATCAATTTAAAAAATTTTAAAGTTATTGATATATGTGGTAGGCTCTAATGTCTTTTAGGTCCTGAGTTAAATACTTTAAACTGAAAATTTTAGTTAGATAGCTGGCATATCTTTGGGCAAAGTATTTAAAATACTCTCATGTTATATTTTTTCAGTTCAAGTCCATGAAGTTTTTTTTTTTTTTAATTTTAGAGAGAAAGAGAGAGAGAGAGAGAATGTGAGCAGAGGAGAAGGGCAGAGGGAGAGAGAGAGGGAATCCTAAGCAGGCTCCATGCTCAGTGTGGAGCCTGACATGGGGCTCGATCGCATGACTTTGAGATCATGACCTGAACTGAAATCAAGAGTTGGACACTCAAACCTAAAAATTCATCCCCATTAATTGGAGCGCCTGGGTGGCTAAGTTGGTTAAACCTCCAACTTCAACTCAGGTCATGATCTCATGGTTTGTGAGTTCAAGCCCCATGTCAGGCTCTGTCTGACAGCTCGGGGCCTGAAGCCTGTTTCAGATTCTGTGTCTCCCTCTCTCTCTTCCCTTCCCCTGCTTGGACTCTGTCTCTCTCTGTCTAAAAAATAAACATAAATAAAAAGAAATTTCCAAGAACATTTGATATTGCCATTTTTATTAATCAGTAATTATCTTGTGATTTTGATTTGCATTTTCCTGACGACTGATAAAGAGTAAATACCCTTTTATATGTTCCCTGGCTATTTGCATGTCATATTGTAAAGGGTAAAATTTTATCTGTTTTGAAAACTTTCATTCTATTGAGTTGTATGAATTTGTGGTGCATTTGTGTTATGTCAACTTACCTAAGCTGGAACTACTATCCCAAGGATTCCCTGACCTACATAGTTCTGATGAGTGTGGGCCACAAGAGGGCATTTGCACAGAATTTGGGATACATATGTGAGAAAATAGTCATCTTCTTTTTATCTGTGGAAGGTTGGAGCAAAGCAGGTGGCACATTGGTTCTTGTTTACTAGTTCTCTTGCTGACATGATACAGCAACTGACTTGTAGCTCCTTTTGTCCAGCCAGGCTTCTCTTTACTTGGCCCTGAATCCTGGGCTAGGTGCACATTTGTCTCCTAATACTGGTTGAATTATGTCCCTTCAAAAAATATGTTGGAGTCCAAATCTTCAATACCTCAGAATGTGGCCTTATTTGGAGATAGGGTCTTTACAGAGGTAATCAAGGCTAAAATGAGGTCATTAGGGTGGGTGGTAATCCAACACCACTGGTATTCTTATAAAAAAAGGAGGATTTGGACACAAAGACAGACACGTACATTGCAGGGAGAACACCATGTGAACATGAAAGCAGAGACTGAAGTGGTTCAGCAGAAGCCAATGAACACCAAGGATTGCCAGCAAACCACCAGAAACTAAGAAGCTAAGATCTGAGAGGCATGGAACAGATTCTCTCTCAACCCTCAGAAGGAGCCAACTGTGCTGACACTTTGATCTCTGACTTCTAACCTCTGGAACTAGGACAACAAATTTCTTTTCTAAGCCACCCAGTTTTTAGTACTTGTTATAGCAGCTCTAGCAAATTAATAGTTGGAAGCTTGAAGGTGGTGAGAGATTTACAAGGGTTCCAGTCTGTCCTTGGGGATTCTAACCCAAACTTGCACATTCCTTTGTCCTTGCTTCCTTCATTTCACATCTGACTTTTCTTCCATGCATGCATGCACACACACCCTTCCTAGGGGTTCTGTTTCTTTGGTAAAGCCTTGAATAACAGAATTCTTCATATACTTTTCATAGCAGTTGTTAATCAAGTGTATATTTGGGGAAGATTCCACCCCCGCCCCCCAGTCTGTGTTCTTTTCATTTTCATAATGGTTTTTGTGAATAACAACCATTCTTAATTTTGATGAATAAAATTTATTAATTTTTTGAATTTAGAGTTAGTGATTTTTGTTTTTTTGGCCTGATCTGAGAAATCTTTGCTCCAAAGTCATGAGATATTCTCCTACATTTTTTGAGCGTGGTATGTGGTAGTGGTCAGAGTTTTTTTTTTCTTATGGAGATTCAGTTGTTCCAGTACTATTTATTAAAATGAACTTTCTTTCTTTCTTGAATTGCCCTAGTTTCTTTGTTGAAAATCAGTTGACCATTTTCAGGTGGGTGTATAGCTGGATTCTGTTCCGTTCAGTTGATTTACTTGTGTATCTTTAGACCAGGATCACATTGTAATTACTATGATAGCTTTGTAGTAAACCTTGAAATCAGGGATTATAAATCTCCCAACTTTGTTCTTTTTCAAAACTGTTTTGACTATTCTAGATTCTTTTAATTTACATATAAATATGGAATGAGCTTGTAAATTTCTTTAAAAAGTCTTCCTGGTATTTTGATTGGGATTGAATTGGATATATAGATAAATATATGAAAGTATTGATATCTTAATAATGTTGAGTTTTCCAATCTATGAATATGGCATATATCTCCATTTATTTGGGCCTTCCTTTAATTCTCTCAGGGAATACCTAGTTTCCAATGTAGAGGGTTCATACATTTTTCATTAAATTTATTCTTAAGCATTTTAGGCTATTATCAGTAGTATTTTAAACTGTTTTCCAATTGTTTGTTGCTAGTATATACAAATATAATTTATTTTTATATACTGAACTTGAATCCAACAATCTTGCTAAATTCAATTGTTAGTTTTAATTTTAAAAATAGGTTCCTGGATAAAATCTAGAACAGTGACAGTACTAAATACCAGCAAGAATGTGGAACAACAGTAAATCTCAATTCTCATTCATTGCTGGTAGAAAGACAAAATGGTACAGCCTCTTTAGAATACAGTTTGGCATATCTTTACAAAGCTAAATACAGGCTTAATATGTGATACAGAAATCATGTTTCTAGATGTTTACCCCAAACCTGCAGATGAATGTCTGTAGCAACTTTATTTGGAATCACCAAAAACTGGAAGCAGGCAAGATGCATTTCTTTTTTTTTTTTTTTTTTAATGTTTATTCACTTTTTGATAGAGAGACAGAGCATGAGTGGGGGAGAGGCAGAGAGAGGGAGACACAGAATCTGAAGCAAGCTCTAGGCTCTGAACTGACAGCACAGAGCCCGATGCAGGGCTTGAACCCATGGACTGTGAGATCATGACCCGAGCTGAAGTCAGATGCTTAACTGACTGAGCCACCCAGGCACCCCTGCCAAGATGCATTTCAGTAGATTACTGGATGGACAAACTTTGACACATCCATACAATAGAGTATTATTTAGCAGTAAAAAGAAAACCATGAAAAGATGGGGAGGAAACTTAAATGCATAGTACTAAGTGAAAGATGTCAATCTGAATAGGCTGTATTCTATGATTATAACTATGTGACATTCTAGAGAAAGCAAAATTATGGAGACAGTAAAAAAATTAGTGGGAGGAGTTTGTGAGAGAGAAGGATGAATAAGTGGAGCACAGAGTATTTTTAGTGTAAAATTATTTTATATGATATTGTGCTGGTGTATACACAACATTACGTATTTGTCAAAACCCATAGAATTGTACAACACAAAGGGTGAAGTATATCAATATCAGTTCAACAAGTTATAACAAATGGACCACACAAATTCAAGAAGTTAATAATAGGGTAACTATTAAAAAACATTCTGGTTTTTTTTTTTTAACTGTGTTTTAGCCCTTACCAAGGGTCATATACTGTGAAATAGAAGTGGTGAAAGCATGCACTTTGTTACTGATCTTAGAAGAGAATTGTTCAATATCTTTCTCTTTTACTATGGTAATGTAGATTGCATTAATTAGATTTACCCATGTTAAATCTTGCATTCCTGGCGTAAGCATCCCTTAGTCATATCTTATCCTTTTTATGTATTGCTGGATTTAATTTTATACTACTTTGTTGAAGATTTCTATGTGCATGTTCATAAGCGTTTTTTTCTCTTTTTTCCCTGTTTTTAATTTGAATTCCAGTTAGTTAACATACAGTGTAATATTAGTGTCAAGTGTACAATTTAGTGATTCAACACCTACATAGAACACCCAGGGCTCGTCACAGGTGCTCTCCTTAATGCCCATCACTCATTTAATCCATCCCCCCACCCACTTCTCCTCTGGTAACCATGAGTTTGTTGTCTATAGTTAAGAGTCTATTTCTTGATTTGTCTCTCTCTCTCTCTTTTATCTCTCTTTGCTTGTTTGTTTTTTTTCCTTAAATTTCATATATGAGTGAAATCATATGGTATTTGTCTTTTTCTGACTTATTTTGCTTAGCATACTATTCTCTAGCTCCATCCACATCATTGCAAATGGCAAGATTTTATTCTTTTTTTTTAAAGTTTATTCATTTGAGAGAGAGAGTGAGTGAGCATGAGTAGGGGAGGAGCAGAGAGAGAGGGAGGGAGAGAATCCCAAGCCGGCTCTCTGCACTGCCAGAGCAGAGCCTGACCCAGGGCTTGAACCCATGAAACCATGAGATCATGACCTGAGCCAAAACCAAGAGTCAGGTGCTCAGCTGACCAAGCCACCCAGATATCCTTCTTTTTAAAAAAACTTCATTTATTTTGAGAGAGAGAGAGAGACAGTGAGAGAGCGAGAGAGCAGGGGATGGGCAGAGAGAGGGAGAGAAGGAGAGAGAGAATCCCAATCAGGCTCCATGCTGAGCCACCCAGGTGCCCGTGGCAATATTTCATTCTTTTTGATGGCTGTGTAATGTTCCATTGTGTATATGTGCCACATCTTCTTTTTTTTTTATATGAAACTTATTGACAAATTGGTTTCCATACAACACCCAGTGCTCATCCCAAAAGGTGCCCTCCTCAATACCCATCACCCATCCTCTCCTCCCTCCCACCCCCCATCAACCCTCAGTTTGTTCTCAGTTTTTAACAGTCTCTTATGCTTTGGCTCTCTCGCACTCTAACCTCTTTTTTTTTTTTTCCCTTCCCCTCCCCCGTGGGTTCCTGTTAAGTTTCTCAGGATCCACATAAGAGTGAAACCATATGGTATCTGTCTTTCTCTGTATGACTTATTTCACTTAGCATCACACTCTCCAGTTCCATCCACGTTGCTACAAAGGGCCATATTTCATTCTTTCTCATTGCCACGTAGAATTCCATTGTGTATATAAACCACAATTTCTTTATCCATTCATCAGTTGATGGACATTTAGGCTCTTTCCATAATTTGGCTATTGTTGAGAGTGCTGCTATGAACATTGGGGTACAAGTGGCCCTATGCATCAGTGCTCCTGTATCCCTCGGATAAATTCCTAGCAGTGCTATTGCTGGGTCATAGGGTAGGTCTATTTTTAATTTTCTGAGGAACCTCCACACTGCTTTCCAGAGCGGCTGCACCAATTTGCATTCCCACCAACAGTGCAAGAGGGTTCCCGTTTCTCCACATCCTCGCCAGCATCTATAGTCTCCTGATTTGTTCATTTTGGCCACTCTGACTGGCGTGAGGTGATACCTGAGTGTGGTTTTGATTTGTATTTCCCTGATAAGGGAGCGACGCTGAACATCTTTTCATGTGCCTGTTGGCCATCCGGATGTCTTCTTTAGAGAAGTGTCTATTCATGTTTTCTGCCCATTTCTTCACTGGGTTATTTGTTTTTCGGGTGTGGAGTTTGGTGAGCTCTTTATAGATTTTGGACACTAGCCCTTTGTCCGATATGTCATTTGCGAATATCTTTTCCCATTCCGTTGGTTGCCTTTTAGTTTTGTTGGTTGTTTCCTTTGCTGTGCAGAAGCTTTTGATCTTCATAAGGTCCCAGTAATTCACGTTTGCTTTTAATTCCCTTGCCTTTGGGGATGTGTCGAGTAAGAGATTGCTACGGCTGAGGTCAGAGAGGTCTTTTCCTGCTTTCTCCTCTAAGGTTTTGATGGTTTCCTGTCTCACATTTAGGTCCTTTATCCATTTTGAGTTTATTTTTGTGAATGGTGTGAGAAAGTGGTCTAGTTTCAACCTTCTGCATGTTGCTGTCCAGTTCTCCCAGCACCATTTGTTAAAGAGGCTGTCTTTTTTCCATTGGATGTTCTTTCCTGCTTTGTCAAAGATGAGTTGGCCATACGTTTGTGGGTCTAGTTCTGGGGTTTCTGTTCTATTCCATTGGTCTATGTGTCTGTTTTTGTGCCATGTGCCACATCTTCTTTATCCATTTATCAGTCAGTGGACATTTGGGGTTTTTCCATAATTTGGCTACTGTTGATAATGCCACTATAAACATTGGGGTGCATGTATCCCTTTAAGTTAGTATTTATGTATTTTGGGGGTAAATATCTACTGATGCAATTGCTGGATTGTAGGGTAGTTCTATTTTTAACTTTTTGAGGAAACTTCATACTGTTTTCTAGTGTGGCTGCACCAATTTATATTCCCACCAAGAGTATAAGAGCATTACCCTTTCTCTGCATCCTTGCCAACACCTGTTGTTTCTTGTGTTATTAATTTAATTCTGTCCATTTTTAAACTGGATTACTGGATTACTTGATTTTTTGGGTGTTGAGTTTTATAAGTTCTTTATGTATTTTAGATACTAACCCTTTATCAATATGTCACTTGCAAATATATTCTCCCATTGTGTAGGTTGCCTTTTAATTTTGTTGTTTCTTGTTATGAAGCATTTTGAACTGCAAGTTTTTTTTTTTCCCGTATAATGTTCTTGTCCAGTTTTAGATTCAGGATTATTTTAACCTCATAAAACAAGTTTGGAAGTAGTTCCTCCTTCTAGGTTACTTGAAAGAGATTGAGTAATATTGATTTTATTTCTTCCTTAGTGTTTGATAGAATTCACCAGTGAAGTAATTCTGGACTGAAGTTTTCTTTGTGGGAAATAGTTACAAATCCAATTACCTTCTGTGGTTATTTTGACTTAGTTTTTGTTTTGTTTTGTTTTTGTGTGTGCGTGTGTCGTGTTTTTCTAAAAAAGTTTTCATCTAGTTTCTTGTAAGTTTTTGTATCTACTGGCAGGAAATTGTTCATAATATTTATTTATTCTTTTAATGGCTATGGCTTTAATTATGAAGTCTCTTCTTTCATTCCTGATAAGTGCAGCTATCATCCTGATGTGGTACAGCTTATGGAAGCTTTGTTCATTGGGGAGTGGCTGTTTTTATATAACTGGTCATTTTAACATGGACCAAACTTGCTTTACATAATTATGTCTCAATCCTTGTTTAAATCAGAAGTGAGATGTTCAAGAAAAGTGAGAGTTGCACCTTTGGCAAATATTAGAGAAATAACCTGGGTTCCATAAGTATGGGGGGCATGCAATGCAGACCTTAGTGAGGCTATAGCTACAAGTGGCGGGGCTGGAGGGTGTCTCATTAAATTCTGACCACAGCATCAGTAACAGAGTTCAGGCCTATGATTCACAGCTGTTGCAGCTGAATCTTGAATTATACAGGCTCTGGCTTTAGCAGTTTATTTGGGCCAGGTGGGGCTCCAGAGGCTTAGGAAGAATGTGCAGCTGAAGCAATGGGGAAGAGTTTTCCCCCTTTTAATATATAAGATTTTCAGATTAAGCCCTAGAAAAATTTTTTAAGTTTATTTATTTTGAGAGAGAGAGAGAAAGAGAGAGGGGTAAAGTTAGAGGGGGAGAGAGAATCCCAAGCAGGCTCCACCCTGGCAGCACAGAGCCCAGCATGGGGCCTGATCTCACGAACCATGAGATCATGCCTGAGCCAGAATCAAGAGTTGAATGCTTAACCAACTGAGCCATCCAAGTGCCCCTAAGCCCTTGCGAAATTATGTGATGCTTGTTCTACAAAAGTTTATAGGCCAGGACTTAAAACTAAATTAAGTTTCGTGAGTGGCTCAGAACATTGATGTATGTCTTTCCAGCAGCCTGAGGTAGGCAGAGAAGACAGGTGGCTTCAAGTCTGTTCTTTTTGTGTTGTTTTCAAATGCAATCTGGTCCAAGCAAGATCATGTGGAAACACTGACTGCTTGTGTTGTGCGTGACTTGTCCACACATGTCTCATCATGACACCTCAGTTGGCTCTGGGTTTAATTACATAAGCACTGACCATGGCTTTAGAATTTCACATAAACTGCGGTTTCATCCATAAGTGTAGGTTTTAATAATAAACAAGCAACATCAAGGTTTCTGGTTCTTCTGAAGATGAATGGGCCAGGGTGGTTGGCTTGCTCCCCAAATCAACCTTGGAGAAACTGTGGAATCAAGAGATAGAAATGGATTCAAGGAACCAACAACGTAACAGTCCATGGAGAAATTCTTAGGAGACTGAAGTCTGTATTCACCCATTTTATATATAAAAGGTAGATGGCTGCAGCCCAGGGTGGAGGGTGACAGTAAGAGGATCTGTTGGAGGAACACAATGGATAAGATAAACAACAGAAATCTGTGGAAGGTGATTATGCAGCCTAAACAAATGTGGGTAGACAGGCCTAAACAGTTTCATAGAGAGGCAGAGGCTACTGCAGAGGGGTCATAGGGGAAATGCAAATGAAGAGGTTTTGAATGTGAAAAAAGTCACCTCAAATAAGACCCAGTGACTAGGGCTGATACCACTGTAAATTTCTAAATTTTATAAAAACACAGTAATAACTCAAATCTGGCTGAAAAGTAGGTAAATTTTCTCTCCAGATATAATAAACATAGTATCATTATTATTATTATGAGATTTAAATGAAAAGATGCAACTAAAGTGCTTAGCCCAGAACTAGCAAAATAGTGCTCAATAATTGCTTACTAATTATTGCTATTTACTATTATTTTCACAATCAGTTTAAGGTGTAAGGTGCTCCTTGGGTGGCCAATTGAAGTCATTTGAATAAAACCTATACTTTGCCCTCTTTTTCTTTAATATGAGTATCAAAAGAAAAGGTCTTATTATGAGGCAAGAAGAAATATATATCAATGAAAAGGATATATTCTTTCTCTTTTAAGTTTATTTACTTATTTTGAGAGAGACAGACACACTGTGAGCAGGAGAGGGGCAGAGAGAGAGGGAGAGAGACAATCCCAGGCAGGCTCTGCACTGCCAGTGGAGAGCTCAACATGGGGCTCAAACTCATGAACTGTGATACTATGACCTGAGCTGAAACCAAGAGTTGGACGCTTAACCGACTTAGCCACCCAGGCGCCTTGAAAAGGATTTATTCTTATATAGAAATCTATGAACCCACATCCAGATGTACCCAAGGATTTCTTGGTACATGGACATAAATGATACCATTAGAGGGTATTAGAGACTGCTTGGGCAAATGACCATGTGTGATGTATTCTTTTATATATATATATATATATATATATATATATATATAAAGTTTATTTGTTTTTGAGAGAGAGAGAGATAGAGGAGGAGAAGCAGAGAGAGAGGGAGGGAGAATCTCTCTAGGTTCCACACTGTCAGTGCAGAGCCCAATGTGGGGATTGAACTCACTTACTATGAGATCATGACCTGAGCCGAAATGAAGAGTCACATGCTTAACTGACTGAGCCACCCAGATGCCCCAAAGTGTGATGTATTCTTGAAACAGATCACAAAAATTGCACAGAGGCAAGAGACAAAGAAGACAGGACTTTTCCTTATCTGGAAATTTATTAGTTGGCTTATTTAGTTAAAATCAGACACCACATCAGACCATTCATTTTTTTTTTTAAATTTTTTTTTTCAACATTTATTTATTTTTGGGACAGAGAGAGACAGAGCATGAACGGGGGAGGGGCAGAGAGAGAGGGAGACACAGAATCGGAAACAGGCTCCAGGCTCTGAGCCATCAGCCCAGAGCCTGACGTGGGGCTCGAACTCACGGGCTGCGAGATCGTGACCTGGCTGAAGTCAGACGCTTAACCGACTGCGCCACCCAGGCGCCCCAGACCATTCATTTTTAATAGGTGTGAGAGTAATAAAGTGAATTCCTTTGCTGGTCCTAGTTCTGGCTGGGAAGGCGCTATTAGTTGATGACATGGAAGTGATTGAAACCTTGAGATAAGGCAACTTTTTATTATGCCAGTTTAAGAAAACTACAGAACAGTAATGAGTGATAAAACAAATACCCATATGTTTATCACCAGGATTTAATAACCACTCACATTTTGCCTAGGAGTCTGTCCTCTCTCTGGTTTTCTAATACTGTCAGATGCCAATATGGAAAATATTAAGATAGTAATAACAGTTTGATGAGTCAAAAGTAAAGGAATGGAGCAATTATGAGGGTAGTACTGCCTCCTGATTTTATATTATTCCTAGTGTTCATTTTTGCAATTCTGTTGCCCATTGTGGGTGCATTCCCTTCCAAGTTTTTCATGAGCAGTCTTCATGTTTGTGATTTCCCTTTGAAACAAGTGCATGGCCATTTACTCTCAGTGGGATGCACAATTTCTCAATATAGAGAAGAGGTCATTTCAATGAAATGCTTCACATCTGAGGACCCTGTACAGAGAAAAGGAAAGAAATCAACAATCTGTTTTTTACTGATATGGAAAGTAATGATTCTGAGAAATATCTCCGTATATAAAATACAATGGTAGAGTGACTTCTATTTCAAAATAAATCTTGAATTTGTAAATAAAATAGTACTTCACCTTTATATTATGTTATTAATTCTATTCCTTTCAAGAGCTCAGATTTTTTTCAAATTTATTTCTCCATTTATTTTCATCATAACTCTGTGATGTAGATCAGAAGATGTAGATATAATTTAATGATTAACATTTTATTTTTTATTTATTTTTTATTTTTTATTTTTTTTTCAACGTTTATTTATTTTTGGGACAGAGAGAGAGACAGAGCATGAACGGGGGAGAGGCAGAGAGAGAGGGAGACACAGAATCGGAAACAGGCTCCCGGCTCTGAGCCATCAGCCCAGAGCCCGACGCGGGGCTCGAACTCACGGACCGTGAGATCGTGACCTGGCTGAAGTCGGACGCCTAACCGACTGCGCCACCCAGGCGCCCCAATGATTAACATTTTAAAGAGAAAATATATCTTTTGGAAGTTTTATTTGAAAGTTCAGAAAATATATTTCATTTTCCCTTGCCACGAATTGTGAAGACTATAAAATATATCAAAATGTATATAGTGTAAGTATCCATTTTTGCTTGAAAATTTATATTATCAATGTTTATAACAGAGACTAGAAAAATGGAACACATAAAAATACTATATGCTTTCTTTTATGACTATAGATGGGTGTCATTTGTCACTCTACTTCTGAAAGCCTTGAATTTGTCTATAGCAAATCCTGAAAGAATGAAATCAGCTTAAGTATATACCCTGGTAAAAGTAGTACAGAGAGAAGAATGTTAGCAGGCTTGAAGAAGTCCTTTTAGATACAAGTAAGAAAGATCATAAAGGTGCTTAAGAAAATAATCTAGTAATTTTCTGACAACTCAGTTCCATGACCCTGCGCATGGAATTCTCATTGAAATGTTTGAAATCGTATCTTTCACTGAAGAATATATACTCAAGTATTATTAGGTCTAGTCAATTCTTATAGAGATTATAGATAATTTTATTTACATATATTTCTGTCATTTTTTGCTAATTTTTATGCTTTAATATTAAGAAAGAGAAGAAATACATGTTTTTAAAATGAAACAATGTCTCTGTGAGCTTTTAGAAATTTACCTGTAAGAAGAATCTAACCCAAATAGTACGTTTATTTAACTATGATATTAAAGAAAATAAAGATTCTTTGTTGTACATTTAAGTTATTGCCCTTATAATTCTTGTGTGTTTATTAAGTAATCTCTATACTATTACACTTTAATATATGTTGTGGGGAGGAAATAAAAAAGAATGATAAATCATGGAACTTTATTATAATGACCACATCATTCTTAATAGATAAAACATATGCACACTAAAAATTAGAATAATCAAATGCTAAACTGCCTTACTGAGAGTACAGAGGATGGAGAGATCAGGCTGAAGCAGTCTGAGATTTTGTGAAAAACATAAGATTTAATCTTGGCTTTGAAAAAAATATGATTAAGGAGCCTTGAAAGTCAGGACATCGAGAAACTAATTTTTTATGTGCTGGGCAATAGAGATTCACTAGTCTTGATGAAGCAAATTCTGGGGGCAATTCTGTCTTAGGAGAATTAATCTGGATGTTCTCTGTTGAATAGGGGGTGAGACTGGGAGAAGAGTGCCAGAAGAGACTGGTTATCCCTGATTTCCCTTCTCTCTCCCAGGGATTTTCCTTTATCTCCAGCAGGAGAAACTTGGGATTTTTAGTGAGGTACATGGCCATCCATTTCCCAGCTTTCTTTTTACTTAACTGTGGCTATGTGATGTGTTCTAGCCTAGGGGTTGTGAGGGAAAATGATGTGATACTTCCAAAGATATGTCCTTAAAGGAAGGGGCTATACTGTTTGTGCTCCCTACTTTTTTTTTTTATTTTCTAGTAAGACTATATTTATTCAATACCCTAGTAAAAGTTTTGATTATAAGGATCCAACAGTATAAAACAATCCAAAACAGATTTGTAGATTTCTAATATATTTATACAAAGTGCATGACTACATACGGTACATCCTATAGGCAAAGAGGTGAAAGGGGAAAAAGAAGACTGTGGTTGAGGTCTAGTAATAAATGAATAAATACAGTAGAAATTATCAATATTATAGTATAATCTACTACCGATACTGTAGCCAAAATATATTTTAAAAAACCCTTTCAAAATAACAAAAGAAAGGTGATAATGGCTGGGACTCTTGTAATACACCTCAAAGGCTATGAGAGAGCCAATCCAACTCACTGGGTATTCTGTGCATATGGTGGCTTATAGTTTTTGCCATAAGGGAGAAATACAAAATTTTAAATTTAGATTAAGAACTATAAAACTGTAGGGTGTCCATAAAAAGTGACTCACTCATTTTTGTTATTTATATTATCCAATTTTAAAAATCTTGTTTTAAAAATAAGCACTGAGTCATGTTATTTTAAGATAGGCAAATGATCCTCCCTCATTATGAAAAGTCTGAACTGGTGATATGTTTTTCCTGAACATTTAGAAAATATTGCCCCCTACTTCTATCCTGCTGTTTTGTAAGAGAGAAATGATCTATCTTTTCAAAGGTACATTAACTCAGGTTTCTACTTCATGCAGCTAAACCTATATCCTAATTAATTTAAAATTTGGTATGTGCAAGTGGAGTACTACTGCACAAACAGAAACTTAAATAGGTGCATTTGGTTTCAAGGATATAGATGTTGCAGAATGTAAAAAGGGCGACTTTTTTTTTTTTTTTTTTTTTTTTTTTTTTTTTTTTTTAAGTGGTGTAGCAAAATGGTGGCAAGTATACCTCTGATACCTGGACTGGCAGATTATGGGCCAAGTGAGCCAATAACTCTCCAGGGAAAATGGAGGGAAAAATTCAGTGTCTGTTGCCTGCTCCGTATCTCTTTCAAAAGACCCTACAACAGCAAGGAGAACTCAGGCTAGAACTAGCTAGTTTGCAAGTAAAAATGGAAAGGAATATAACTCTGCTGAGAGACTTTGTGCCTGAGGCAATCTCAGATGACTAGGGGTTTGGTAATTTGGGGCCTTGCCCACCTGAAAAAAGTCAACTGATTGTGTGATTCAAATTCAAGCAGTTATGGAACTGTCATTTTTAGCAGAAGATAAGAATAGGGCCCCAAAACTTTTCAAGCATCACAGTCAGACTGGGAGGCTTTCTAGCTGAGGAGATAAGATTAAGGGCGTTGCCTTGCCACCCAAGTCTCAGATAGTAAATAAAATGTCAGTCCTCAGGTCTTGAAACCACCTTGGTTGTGTTTGACTGTGTTTATCCCTTGAAAACAAAAAGGCTAGAAGCCTAGTGAGTTTTTGAGGGAATGTTATTGACAAATAAACACGTGCCTGGGCTGCTGAAGCTTGTGATTTTTTGACCTCCAAAGCAATTTTCAAGTCTGCAAACTTACGTTGGTTAGAAGTAGGTTGTGAAAGTTATGCAGACACGCTTCAGATGTATCTAAGGAGGATAATGGACAAGAAAGAAACCCCCAGAGGGAAGAACCAGAGGCCTGTGAGGATAATGGATATGCAGACAGCGGAATTGATGTCTTCTAGATTGGCTAATGGAGACACTTATGAGCTCTGGGAATTCTTACAATATAGGACCATTTTTTTTTTCAAATTTAAGATTAATTTTTAATTTAAGTACACATATCACATAAAAGTTTTATCTCATAAAAATATGCCCCCTATTAAATAATCTTAAGATATACAATTACTTATATATAATGCTTTCAATCTAGTTTATCCATTATCATGAACCCTTTTGGTCCTTGGACCTGCCTTTATTTCCTCTCCTAAGGCTTGGCCCAGAATATAACTTCCCCCTTGGGGAGAGGTGAGAAATCAAGGATAACGGAGAGATCAGTCTCAGTTATCACTGGTGATTCTGAGAGGCACTCAACACCATGACTGTGTTATTCAAATGTAAATGAGAAAATAATCTATATGAGTGACCTTCATGAGGTTTTTCCAAATAAAGTATATTTCATATCACTGAAGATATTTGATAGTTGAATAGCTTTTATTGTGGTTATCCTGTACCTCCCTGTGATTGGGTATATTGGGTAAGCCAAATTCCCCCCAACTCCTGCTTTTTTTGAGGGGGTAGCAAATGACTATACATATCTGGACTTGACACAAAGCAATGCATATCATTGAAAACAATTGGATTTTGAGCTAATGAAGTAATTGGATACAATAAGTATTGAGGTCAGACCTTGAGGTCTGAGTCAGAGTGTTGTATATATTGGAGGAAGTGTGCAATTCAAGTCTCTTTTTAAGAGAACTTCTGCAGCAAGGAGTACAGACAGCTGTGGTGCCTTTGAGAGCTGTTAAAGTGTTCAAGCAGAGTATACATTCTCCCTGACTATCTCAGGGCAACTCTAGCCAATGATTGGGCATGGTAGAGGTTCAGATGCTGGCCATTGCTGCCCAAAATGAGACTCATGCAGAGGGAAACCTGTGCTTTTTGGCTCCCTGTTGGGCTGGTTGAGAGTTTTTTAGAGTGGTATCATAGTCTAGGCTCTTCCTACTCAAGCCTCCCTTTCTTCCTTTCATTTTACAGGTGTCAGAATAATACTGAACATTGAAAGCTTTTCCTGCTTACTTCTACTCCCTCTCCCCTTTATCTTTCATAGGTATCTCCACCTAGTACATCTCTTGCACTTCTAACTCTGACTTGACTACTGCTTCCTGAAGGTTGTAGACTGACATGGGCACACATGCAAATGGTTCATTTTAGAGCCAAGTAATATACTAGTATTTTATTTCCTTGTCTGTGGTATTCCAGTTACGCTTGTGCCACTCAATGGAGAATGTTCCTGTTCAAATAAATTCTCCTTTTTACACCTTACCAAATGTCTTTGTTTTATCCTCAAGTTTTTCTGAACTCCCATTTATATTATCTATTCTATTTATTCTCATCTTCTTCCTGAATCATTCCACTCCCACCCTCTGCCTTCTGGCTCCAATCTTTACTAGGTCTCTCTAAAACAGCTATGTGGTTATCATCCTGGAATTGCCCTTCACTGCTCTCTTGGGGTGGGAATCATTATTTTGGGGACCCCCAGGTTTTCTTCTTTGTTTTGATGGAATACTTTTCTATTCTCTGAAAATAAATTTCTATTCTTAAGAAAGGGTACACTTAAGGTAAAATTCTGACTTCCTGCATGTTCAAAAATGTTTTTTATTATGAATTATGAGTGATTATTAGGTTGGCTATTGAAATCTGGGATAAAAAATAGTTTTTTTCTGGAAATCAAAAAACATTTTTTTAATGTTTATTTATGAGACAGAGTATAAGTGGGGGAGGGGTAGAGGGAGAGGGAGACACAGAATCTTAAGCAGGCTCCAGGCTCTGAGCTGTCAGCACAGAGCCCAACACAGGGCTTGAACTCACAGACCGTGGGATCATGACCGAGCCGAAGTCAGATGCCTAACCAACTGAACCACCCAGGATCCCCTTTCCTGGGAATTTTGAAGGCCTTGCCCCATTGCCTTTCCACATCCCATGTTCTGATGAGAAAGTTAATATCTGTGATTCTCATTCCCTTGTAGATAAACTTTTTTTCCTCCGTGGCAGCTTTTTGGATTTGTTTTTTTTTATCCTCAGAGGTAGGACATTTTGCCAGGACATTTCTAAGTCCTGGCCACAGAATGAGTCCTTTCAGTCTGAAAATTAGATCCATCTTTTTAAAAAAAATTTTTTTAAAGGTTTATTTATTTTTGCCAGAGAGAGACAGAGCATGAGCGGGGGAGGGGCAGAGAGAGAGAGGGAGACACAGAATCTGAAGCAGGCTCCAGGCTCTGAGCCATCAGCACAGAGCCCGATGCGGGGCTCGAACTCACAGACTGCGAAATCATGACCTGAGCCGAAGTCGGACGCTCAACCGACTGAGCCACCCAGGTGCCCCAAATTAGATCCATCTTTAAAGAAATTATCTATTAGCACTTCTGTGATAAATTCCCCCTCTTCTTTATTTTTTATGTCTCCTTCTGAAATTCTTATTGGGATGTAAAATGTCTTGGAATAATCCTTTGACTCTATTATCTTTTCTCTCATGTTTCAATCTCCTTGTATTATAATCTGGGACATTTCTTTACACTTATTGTCTAACTTTTCTATTGAATTTTTATTTGACAATCCAATTTTAATTTCCAAAAGTTTTTGTTGTTGAATTGTTGTTGTTGTTATCTGGTACTGTCTTGTATATACTGTTTTGTGGTTACTTTTTGAATGTAGTATCTTTTTAAGAAGTTAATCATTTGGGAGAAATACATCATACATTCAAAAATAGTATTTTTATAGTTTACATATTATAAATATCTAACAAAATGAATACCCATGTACCTATCACCCCAGGTAAGAAAGGAAACAGCAGCACCACAGAAGCTCCTGTGTTCTCTTTGTCATAGTTCCCTTCTCTGTCCAGAGATAGCTCCTATAGTGAAGGCTGTGTTAAATATTCTTTTGCTTTTAAAAATAGTTCCATCATTTATGTATATATTCCTAAACACCAGTTATTTAGTTTTGCCTATTTTTGAACATTATAGATGGATTCATACTGCTTGCTTCTTTGTGCATTTTTATTTGAATTTTGAAATTGCTTATTCACTGACATTTTCCATTCTGTTCTTTGTAGTTGGCATCTTGTATCTTAAAGAAAAAAAAAGGCATTATCATTTTAATGATGGCTCAGGAGGGAGAGGAAGTAAATGTGTGTTCTTAGCTTGTCATATTAAACTAGAAACCTAGATGAGATACTTTTCTTTTTTATGAGAGAGAGAGAGGGAGGGGGAAGGGAGAGCAAGAGTGAGCAGGGGAGACGGGCAGAGGGAGAGAGAGAGAACCTTAAGTGGGCCTATACAGAGCTCAAGCCCACGACCCTGGGATCACAACCTGAGCCAAAATCAAGAATTGGTTGCTTAACTGACTGAGCCACCCCAGGGCCCTGAGATACTTTTTTAATAGTATATGAATCATGCTATTTTATTAATTCATACTTGGTCTTATTAGGATATATATGCATATATGTGAAATATGAAAGTAACAATTTAAAAGTATTTTGGGGGCACCTGGGTGACTCAGTTGGTTAAGCATCTGACTCTTGATTTAGGTGCAGGTCAGAATCTCGCAGTATGGGAAATAGAGCCCCATACTGGGCTCTGCACTAAGTGTGGAGCCTGCTTAGCATTATCTCTCTCCCTCTCTGTTTGCCTCTCTCCACTCTCAAAATAAATAAATGTTTAAAAAAATATTTTGTGCTTCAAAATATGAGCTAACTCCTTTGAGGAACTAGTGGGATGTGATGGGATTTAAAATCAGTCAAACCTGTGTTAAAATATCTACATCAACACCTTTTATTTTATTTTATTTTATTTTATTTTATTTTATTTAGAGTGAGAGAGAGAGAGAGGGAGAACAGCTGGGGGGTAGAGAGAGAGAGAGAGAGAGAGAGAGAGGGAGAATCCCAAGTAGATTCCATGCTCAGTGTGGAATCCGATGTGGAGCTCGATCCCATGACTCTGGGATCATGACCTGAGCTGAAATCAAGAGTTGGATGCTCAACCACCTGAGCCACTCAGGAACCCCTTCACCACCTTTTTGATAAGAGATATTAGGCAAATCACTTAGCCTCTAAAATCCTGAATGTGCCCCTTTTGTAAACAGGGATAAAAATACCCACCCCAAAGTGTTATTTGATGATGAAATGAGGTGGTGTGTATGAAGGATTTAACTTAGTGCTCAGGACATAGTAAATACTCAATAAACATAGTTTCTGTTCCTCTTGCTTATTAAAGAAAAGACACTTTTCTGCCCTAATAAATCTTATAAGTAGGTCTAGTTTTATGACCTGTGTAGTCAGACAGGGCCCTATGCTCAGAAGGGCCCATTGCTTGGTTTAATGCTCTATTGTCACTGTCTTGAAATTGTTAATAATTTTATCTTTGAGCTTGTGTTATGTAAGTGAAATCCAGTGGGACAATGGAACATGAACATGCGCAGTGGTACATTAAAAACAAATTTTTTTTTTAATGTTTATTTTTGAGAGGGAGAGAGAGACAGAGCACAAGCAGGGGAGGGGCAGAGAGAGAGGGAGACACAGAATCTGAAGCAGGCTCCAGGCTCCGAACTGTCAGCACAGATGAACTCACAAACTGCAAGATGGTGACCTGAGCTGAAGTTGGACGCTCAACCAACTGAGTCACCCAGGCACCCCTGCACAGTGGTACTTTTGACATGTGTGTCCACCTTACCTTCCCACTCCATTCACTTAATGGAGCTAACATGCTCCATGAACACAGAATTCCAGTGAAAGAATGATGTGTGGGTGTTCAGTGAGACTCAGACAAGTACAAGGCTAAGTGTTATGCCTATGACCAAGTAGGAGTGCTGACAGCTCTGAGAAGCCATACTGTTTTTGAACCAAAATTTGCTTTGAATGTGGAAGGAGGGCAGTGGCATTCTAAGAAACACAAATGCCCATGGAAAACTGTGTTAACTCTCTGTGAGTTAAAGAAAAGGAAAGATAGGGTAACTCACAATTCCTTTTCTTTTCAGTCCTTCCATACTTAATAGTAAGCCAAAGGTAGAAAGTGTTGATAGAATGTACTGGTACCAAGAAATTTATTTATTTTTTATTTTTTTATTTATGTTTTTTACTATTTTTTTTAATATATTCAATTTATTGTCAAATTGGTTTCCATACAACACCCAGTGCTCATCCCAACAGGTGCCCTCCTCAATACCCATTACCCACCCTCCCCTTCCTCCCCCCCCATCAACCCTCAGTTTATTCTGTTTTTAAGAGTCTCTTATGGTTTGGCTCCCTCCCTCTCTAACTTTTTTTTTCCTTCCCCTCCCGCATGGTCTTCTGTTAAGTTTCTCAGGATCCACATAAGAGTGAAAACATATGGTATCTGTCTTTCTCTGTATGACTTATTTCACTTAGCATCACACTGTCCAGTTCCATCCACGTTGCTACAAAAGGCCAGATTTCATTCTTTCTCATTGCCACGTAGTATTCCATTGTGTATATAAACCACAATTTCTTTATCCATTCATCAGTCGATGGACATTTAGGCTCTTTCCATAATTTGGCTATTGTTGAAACTGTGGCTATAAACATTGGGGTACAAGTGCCCCTATGCATCAGCACTCTTGTATCCCTTGGGCAAATTCCTAGCAGTGCTATTGCTGGGTCATAGGGTAGATCTATTTTTAAGTTTTTGAGGAACCTCCACACTGTTTTCCAGAGTGGCTGCAAGGAAATGAAACTTAAACAGTTAAGTTAGTTTTGTGTAGAGTTTCCATTCTTATGCTAAGAATGAACTACATATGAATGTATGACATGAAATATCAGTTGTGTAATTTAAATGATTTTGCATATTGTTAAATGCTCTTGTACTTAAAAACTGTTATTGCATAAGGTAAACATGAATAGTAAAAGTCAGGCTAATAATTTAAAATTTTAATTTTTTTTAAAACTTAAGATGACATTAAGTAGTAAATAAAAAACACCATAAAAAGTTAATAGAGAGACCATGGAAGAAAGGAAAAAACTTTATATTTTAATAACTTTAATAGCAATTCCACCCCCCCCCCCAATATTTTGAACAAGAGACTCCATGTTTTTGTTTTATAAGTTATTTAGTCACCTCTTATCACAAGAACATTTACTGGATTTCAAAACCTGTACTTTATCAGCAAAGTCTGGAAAATGATAGCCAATAAGTTGGATTTCCAATTTTCTTTAATGAAAGATGAAGGCAATATCATAGGACACAGACAATCTCATGTTGCTTTTAGGTGATTAATTGTTTTTGCTGAATTGGTGAGACCACAGCCAAATAAGCCTGCTTAAATAGGTAAAGTGGAAAGGGAAGAGTCAGTAACTCTTTTATTGGGCTTTAGTAGTTTTGGGAGAAGAAATTAAAGAACAAGATTGTGTAGAGGAGGTGCCAAATGTGAATGCCTTTTAGGGTTATTTACTGTTTTATGAAAGGTTGTATGTTAGTGTACTTAGAAGATTCTAGAATCCAGTGCCAACCAAGGCTTCTGCCAGTCCTGATAGGCTAATAGATTCTTGGTGAATGGAGACTGATGAGAGAAACAGAATAAAATTGAATGGTTTTTTTTTTAATCCATGAGAAAGATTTCATATGAAGTTAATCATCTAAGTAAAGACCAAAGAGTAACTGATGACAGTAGTGTGTCAAATTAAATCCATTTTTGTAATTTTAAAAGTAGAGCTTATTATAATTTAAAATAAGTTTTACAGATACCATCCTGTAAAAGGGGATAGCAACCAAGATGAAAGCCATTGACAAGAGAAAGAGAAGAAAGATTAAGGAACCTGTAAGCAAAGCTGAAGGGAAATTTCATGGAAGAGTTTCGGGGAAGTTTTTCTTGTTATTACTTACTTCTCAAAAGAGTAGAAGGGTGATGGATGGTTTCAGAACTTCAGCCAGAATGCTCAGTTGTGTGTTATTTGTTTTACTTTAGAAAGGCATTCAAATGTTATGGCAATCTCTGTGGTTTGACTGCTTCAAAATAGGTAGCTACCTGTAGATGGCAGTGCTTGCATATTTGCTGAGACCAGAGCGGTTTCAAAGAAACTTTTTATTTTATTTTATTTTATTTTATTTTATTTTATTTTATTTTAATTTTATTATCTAATTTTATTATTTTTTTTATTCTCAAGTTAGTTAGCAATACAGTGTAGTCTTGGCTTCACGGTAGAACCCAGTGATTCATCTCTTACATATGGCACCCAGTGCTCATCCTGAAAAGTGCCCTCCTTAATGCCCTTCACCTATTTAACTGCCTCTGCCCAATCAACCCTCAGGTTGTTCTCTGTATTTAAGAGTCTCTTATGGTTTGCCTCTCCCTCTCTTTTTGTATTATTTTTCAAAGAAAGTTACTTATTAAGAATTCAGGATCTAAAGAAAAGGATTAAGAAATCAGAGAAAACCAGTTTTCTTTAAAATATACACCTACATGAGCACACAGAAGCACTTATTTATTCAGACATCAGTGCTTTGAGTATGTAAGGTTGGCATATGGATGAATTCAATGCCTGTAGGAAAGGTTAACACAAGATCTAACATATGAAGCAAATAAGAAAGGAAAATATTGCCTTTTTTAGATACTGTCACTTTCCATTTTGTTTTTTCTCCTTATTGGCAATTGCCATTTATTACGGTGGAATATTGCTGGTCTTTCCTTAATCTCCACTCAGAGTTTACAGTCCCTGGAGGGGTCTTTGCTCTATGAGATCCTGGAGGCATTTTCTTGACAGTTTGATTGCTTTAATAACTTCTATGACATGTCACAAGTAAGCAAGAAACAAGGTGCTTCAGGGTTAAAGGCATCAGGCTTTTTAATTGTTGAATTAATACCTTATTTTCCTAGGTTCTTTTAAAAAATCTCTAGGGGTGCCTGGGTGGCACAGTCGGTTAAGCGTCCGACTTCAGCCAGGTCACGATCTCGCGGTCCGGGAGTTCGAGCCCCGCGTCAGGCTCTGGGCTGATGGCTGGGAGCCTGGAGCCTGTTTCCGATTCTGTGTCTCCCTCTCTCTCTGCCCCTCCCCCGTTCATGCTCTGTCTCTCTCTGTCCCAAAAATAAATAAATGTTGAAAAAAAATTAAAAAAAAAAAATCTCTTAAATTATGGAAGTAAAGTCCTTCTCTTAACTTGTTTTCCACAGGTAAAAACTGAAATTTCAGAAAGAGGAATGAGCAAGGTGTACATATCTTTCAAATTGGTAGTTGTATAAAATAAAAGTTAATTTATTATGAATAGATTTTGGTTGCTGGTGATAATTACTTTTTTTCACTAAATGCTCATGGACAGTCTCTTTTATTATTTCATAATAATAGTAATAATAATAACAAACACAGTTTATGGTGCTTACTATGTGCTAGCAACTACTGGTCTTTACATGTGTGAATCCATATAATACAACTACCCTATAAAGTACTTCCTATTATTCTCCTTTTACACACAAAGAAAATGAAGCACAGAGGTATTAAAAAATATGCCAAGGCCACACATCTAGTAGGTGCTTAATGCAGGATTTGAACTCAAGTTGCCCCGTACCACTACACTATGCTGCTTTCTGAATTTTTATGTATAATTTTATAATTTGGACTCAATTTCTTAAATGCAATGAAGTGATAGTCATAAGATGATACTATTTTATATTTAAATCTTTGTATTCTGATTATAATGCATATTTTAAAAATTAGAATAAGAGTGAAAATATTTTGTTAAAAAATTTGTGAGGATATGGAAGACACATTATGTGCTATCTGGGTTCTGAAAGAAACTTAAGGTCTCCTTATTGGTTGTTATACTGGACATGAACATGGTAGCTATTGCTATTGTGGCTGAGTTTGACTGCACTGAATGCCAGGCAGGAAGATTTTGCCTCTTGCTTCTCTATAGAATAGGGATTTACATAACTTTATGTGATTGATACCAGTCAGCAATAGAGAGTCTGAGGACAGCACTTGTAGACATGTTAGAGCCTAACAATACTTTTGAGAGAAGGTTGACTATTAGCAATCTGCCAAAAATACAAATTAATACAGGAATCAAGAATGAAAAAGATGTGGAGCTTCAATAAATATTTGTTGATTTGATGTTATTTGGTTCCAAACTTTTTAAAGATTATCGTTTTTGTGCCACTTTGCTTATTTCTTTCTGTGGTCTTCTTCTCGTGATTAGCCAGTCTCCTCTGGTTCCTCCATGCATTTGTGAATCCATTTATGTATATTAGTGATGCATTTTTAGGAAGAGAAGATGATGAGATAGTACTGACTAAATGGCCTTTTCATTGCAGTTACATAGCACATGTATTCAGGCATAAATAAACAGTAATCTCCAAACCATGGCAGTGTATAATTTATAAAATTACTAGATCCCTAGGAAATTCTGTGACTAAAGAATAAAGGTAATTTTCAATGCTTGTAATACAGTATCCTGTATGGTTAGCAAATTAGTTTTGCAACTAATTAAGAATTAAGTTATTAATCAAATTTCTCCACCAACCAAAAGTGCAAATAAAAGAGACACATTTTTATCTACCAAATTGGCAATAAAAATGGATTTTATTTAGTGATAGATGGTATAGGGAAATTAGCACTCTTATACTCTTTTTTAAAATTTTCTTAATGTTTATTTATTTTTGAGAGAGAGAGAGAGCAAGCGAGAGAGAGAGAGACAGAGAGACAGAGAACACTAGAGGGGAAGGGCAGAGAGAGAGGGGGACACAGAATCAGAAGGAGGCTTCAGGCTCTGACCTGTCAGCACAGAACCCGATGCGGGGCTTGAACTCATAAGCCATGAGATTACGACCTGAACTGAAGTCAGATGCTCAACTGACTGAGCCACCCAGGTGTCCTGTATACTCTTGAATGGGAGTCAACTGATGTAATTTTTACAGAAGGCAATTTAGCTACATATATGGATCAGAAATCTTAAAATGTTTGTACTCTTTGACATAGTAATCCCAGTTATAGGAATTTATATTTAGACAATATTTCATACATGTGTATGAGGATAATTTTCTAAATATTGTTTATAAAAGCCCAAATTGAGAAACAATCTTAGTGTCCAATAATGGTAATTTATTATTAAACTTTGGTTCTACCTAAGACAACAACAAAAATTCAGAAAAAAATGTAATGACTTGGAATGTTGTTTACAATATATTTTAAGCAAAAAAGATTACAAAACACTATATATTATAATAATATTTTGGGGGAAAAAACCTATAGAGTAAAATAAGAGAAGAGAAAATGGCTAGCTGGATTTACCTCTGGATGGTGAGCTTATGGGTGATTTTATTTTCTTCCTTACGTTTTTTTAATTTTCCAGAGTTCTGCAGTGAACATATATTGTATTTGTAGTATGTGAAATACACTAACGGTTATATTTTCCCAGAAAAAATACATATGGCACTTTGTTCTTATTACTCTAAACACTATATAATCGTTATATCAACATACTTTGAAAGAGCCCTTTTACAAATAAGCAGGCCAAATTCCTTTTTTAAATAATAAAGTAGCGTATATTAAGACCTACTTTCCCATTGAGAACAACTAGAAATGCTAGATAAATCACAAACGTATTTTGGGAAAATATTGTTTAAAAGCAATAGAGAACTAAAAGACCATTGGGGTGAAGGTCAAGATCTCCAAGAGAAATAAATGCATTGAAATCAGTCCAAAATTCTGTAGTGCTGTCCTTTGCAGGATTTACTGATTTTGGAGCAGCATTTGAGAGGTTGAGAAATTGAGCAGAAAATTATGAGTAAAAGACTAAGAATCTAAGCAGAGCCCTCAGTTTTTTCTATTCACTGGGGATACAAAAATTTAAATTCAATGCCCATTAAAGAGCAGGAGCCTTTATTAACCATGAAAGCTTCATTTGAGAAGCCTGAAGGAGTATATTCTAAGAGTAATGGCTGAATGGAAAGAAACCATCATAAGGGCTGAAACTCAGCTTTGAAATAGATTGATTATAATTGAATTAAGGTAATCAGCCTCGATTTTTTTCTGATAGAAGCACAACTAATACTCTTTGGAAGTACATGACATTTAAAGCCTCAATTTGTTCCTTCAAACTATTGCTTCAAAATGCTTGTTGGTGGATAAAACCTTAGTAAGCATACTAAAGACTGGGCTCAAAAAGTAAAAAACCAAGAGAAAAAACAGACAAAACAAACCCATAGGAATCCAGGTATTGGATGAATCAGACATTGACTTAACAATGACTGTTATTAATATGTTCAAAATATGAATGATGAAATAGAAAATTTGGACTAAAAAATAGAAAAAAGAAAGAAAATTATACAACTGAAATATAAAATAACAAATTTAATTTTCAATAAGTGAATTTAACCACAAATTAGACAAAGCTGAAAAAATTAGTGAATTGGAGAATGAGTCAGCAGAAAAAATTCAGACTCAAACATGAAAAGGAAAAATGGAAACAACACAGAAGATATATAAGACAGAATTGAAAGGTCTAATGTAAGTGTAATTGGAGTCTCAGAAAGAGGTGAAGCAATAGAATAGATACAATATGTGATGAGAAATTGAGTATTTTTCATCCAAAGTGTAAGACTTCAATCTAGAGACTCAAGCAGTATCACAAATCCCAAGCAGTATGAATACAAAGAAAACCATACCTAGGTGAATTGTAGTAAAACTGCTTATAATCAAAGACAGAAAGAAAAATCTAAAAGCAGTCAGGAACAGAAAAGAGAAAAGGAGCAGCAACAACTTTGACAGCTGACTTCTCTGGAGTAATTATCAAACCCAGAAAGCAATGAAAAAGTACATAATGTTCTGAAAGAAAATATCTTTCAACCTAACATTCTTTTGTAAATTTAAAAAATTTTTTTATTTTAACTTGTTTTATTTTTTATTTATTTATTTTAACTTTTTAAAAATGTTTATTATTGAGAGATAGAGAGACACAGAGCATGAGCAGGGGAGGGGCAGAGAGAGGAGAAGGCGCAGAATCTGAAGTAGGCTCCAGGCTTTGAGCTGTCAGCATAGAGCCTGACGTGGGGCTCGTACTCACAAACCGTGAGATCATGACCTGAGCCGCAGTCAGTCGCCCAACCAACTGAGCCATCCAGGCGCCCCTATTTTTAATTTTTTTAAATTTACATCCAAATTAGTTAGCATATAGTACAACAATGATTTCAGAAGTAGATTCCTTAATGCCCCCTACCCATTTAGCCCATCCCACCTCCCACAACCCCTCCAGTAACCCTCTGTTTGTTCTCCATATTTAAGACTCTCTTATATTTTGTCCCCCTCCCTGTTTTTATATTATTTTTGCTTCACTTCCCTTATGTTCATCTGATTTGTCTCTTAAGGTCCTCATATGAGTGAAGTCATATGATATTTGTCTTTCTCTGGCTGACTAATTTCGTTTAGCATGATACCCTCTAGTTCCATCCACATAGTTGCAAATGGCAAGAATTCATTCTTTTTGATTGCCGAAAAATACTCCATAATATATATATATATATATATATATATATATATATACACACACACACACACACACACACACACACACACACCACATCTTATTTATCCATTCATCCATCGATGGACATTTGGACTCTTTCCATACTTTCACTATTGTTGGTAGTGCTGCTATAAACATGTGGGTGCATTTGTCCCTTCGAAACAGCATTCCTGTATCCCTTGGATAAATACATAGTAGTGCAATTGCTGGGTTGTAGGGTAGTTGTATTTTTAAGTTTTTGAGGAACCTCCATACTGTTTTCCAGAGTGGCTAGCCCAGCTTGCATTCCCACCAACAATGCAAAAGAGATCCTCTTTCTCCACATCCTCGCCAACATCTGTTGTTGCCTGAGTTGTTAATGTTAGCCATTCTGACAGGTGTGAGGTGATATATCATTGTGGTTTTGATTTGTATTTCCCTGATGATGAATGATGTGGAGCATTTTTTCATGTGTCAGTTGGCCATCTGGATGTCTTCCTTGGAGAAGTGTCTATTCATGTCTTTTGCCCATTTCTTCACTGGATTATTTGTGTTTTGGGTGTTGAGTTTGGTAAGTTCTTTATAGATTTTGTATACTAACCCTTTATCTGATATGTCGTTTGCAAATATCTTCTCCCATTCTGTTGGTTGCCTTTTAGTTTTGCTGATTGTTTCCTTCACTGTGCAGGAGCTTTTTATTTTGATGAGGTCCCAATAGTACATTTTTGCTTTTGTTTCCCTTGCTTCTGGAGACATGTTGAGTAAGAAATTGCTGCAGCCAAGATCAAAGAGGTTTTGTCTGCATTCTCCTCAAGGATTTTGATGGATTCCTGTCTTACATTGAGGTCTTTCATCCATTTTGAGTTTATTTTTGTGTATGGTGTAAGAAAGTGGTCCAGGTTCATTCTTCTGCATGTCGCTGTCCAGTTCTCCCAGCACCACTTGCTGAAGAGACTGTCTTTATTCCATTGGGTATTCTTTCCTGCTTTGTCAAAGATTAGTTGACCATACATTTGTGGATCCATTTCTGGGTTCTCTATTTTGTTCAATTGATCTGAGTGTCTGTTCTTGTGCCAGTACCATACTGTCTTGATGATTACAGCTTTGTAGTACAGCTTGAAGTCCAGGATTGTGACGTCTTCTGCTTTGGTTTTCTTTTTCAAGATTGCTTTGGCTATTTGGGGTCTTTTCTGGTTCCATACAAATTTTAGGATTATTTGTTCTAGCTCTGTGAAGAATGCTGGTGTTATTTTGATAGGGAGTGCATTGAATATGTAGATTACTTTGGGTAGTATTGACATTTTAACAATATTTGTTCTTCCTATCCAGAAGCATGGAATCTTTTTCCAGTTTTTTGTGTCTTCTTCAGTTTCTTTCATAAGCTTTTTATAGTTTCAACCTAACATTCTTTAGCCCAGTAGAAATATCCTTCTGATATTTTGAAGGATTAAAATAAAGACGTTTGAGGTAAAACAATAAACAAGAAACAATCCAAAGACAGAAAAAAACTTGTTCCTAGCAGACCTACACTAAAAGAAATAGTAAATAGTAGAAGGAAAATAATTTAGTACAGACACATGGGAATTCAGGTAGGAATTAAAAGCAATGGAAAGGGTAAATATAAATATAAATATAAATGAATATTGGCTATACAATAATAATGTGTGAGTTTTAAAATGTTTGTCAATTTAAGATACGTAACAATAAATAATATAATGAAAGGAGATATTTGCATTGTCTAGGAATTAGTAAAGGTACTCAATTATATTTGTCAAAGATGTAGAAAGTAGTCTCTAGGATAACCACTAATAGAAAGTGGAGAAATCTAAAAAGTAAAAGCTAATAAAGGGGAAAATGGAATAATAATAAAAAAATTGAGTAATTCAGAAGAAAACAGGAAAGAGAAAAAAACATACACAGAAAATACAATAAAAAAACACAAGTATAATGTAAAAACCTTAGATATATGAATAATTATATTAAATATAAATAGACTAAGTTTTTCATCTGAAAGACAATGATTGTCAGAGTCAGGAAAAAAAACCCCTCAATTATCTGCTGCTTTGAGAGGCTGAACTTAAACATAAGGGCACAAAAAACTTGAAATTTGAAATGTTGGAATAATACATGCAACATGAAACTAAGAAAAAGAAAGTTAATATCAGACAAGGTAGACTCTATAATAAGAAGAATTGTTAAGAATAAAGATGTATGTTTTCAAATGATAAAATGGTTAATAAAGTAAGAAGATCAAGAACTTCTAAATTTATATGTGCCTAAAATAATATAACATTAAACCAATAAGACAAAAATGATGGAACTAATACAAATTGTGGGAAATTTTAATTATCAGTAATTAATAGTATATACAGACAAAAAAATCAGTAAGGCTATACAAATTTTGATTAAATGATTGATACACTTGACCTAAATGACACATATAGATCACTATACCAACTACAACCAAATGCATTTTTACAATTACACACAGACCATTTACCAAAATTGACCGTATGCTAGAATATACATTACATTTAAACAGATGTCAATAGGAGATGGGACTAGGATAAGTTAAAATGCCATGAGGTTTTCTGTTCTTACTGAGATTCAAATATTTTTCTGGAATAAGTGCTTTCCATGTTACTGCAGCCTTTGGTTAAGTTTGAGAGTTCTGAAAAACTGATTCTGACAGGTTTTTTTTTTTTTCATCACTTTTATGAAGGGGCAGAATTTTGGAGTTCCTCTTTTCACCATTTTCACTGATATTCTCCAGCAGTATAACCCATAGGAAAGAATACATAATAATGAGGTTATAAAATGTATTGGCTACATAATAATGATAATACAATACATCACATTTGTGGGGTGTAGGCAAATTTGAGCTTAGAAGGATGTATATGGTCTTACATTTATATATTAGAAAAAGAGAGGCAGAAAAGCAATGAACTAAATATTTATCTTAATAAGTTAGAAAATTAAACCTAAATAAGATTGAAAGAATGAAAGGATAGGGGAAGAAATTTATTAAATATAAAAAATGGAATAATAAAGAAAATAAATAAATCTAAAAAGTTTGTTCCTTGTAAAGATGAATATCATTGACAAACTGTTACCATTATATAAAAAAAGTTACAAATGACCAATATCAGGAATGGAAATGGGGGTGGCAATAATTTTAATACAGTTATTAAAAAGTGATAAGAGATACCTAAAGCACATGAAATAAAAGAAAAATAGATAAATAGTTTTTAATAATTAAGAATTTTGGTGCATCAGGGGCAGCTGGGTGGCTTATTTGGTTAAACGTTCAACTCTTGGTTTTGGCTCAGGTCATGATCTCAACAGTTTTGTGAGATGGAACCCTGTGCTGGCAGTGCAGAGCCTACTTTTGGTATTCTCTCTCCCTGTCTCTCTGCCACTCTCCCCCAACTTGTGCTGTCTCTGTCTCTCAAAATAAATAAATAAACTTAAAAGAATTTTGGTGCATCAAAGTCTATACTGTCAAGAAAGTGAAAAGACAACCTATAAAATGGGAGAAAATATTTGCAAATCATATATCTGATAAGAGATTAATATTCAGAATATATAAAAAGCTGTTAAAACAACCCAATTCAAAACTTGATAAAAGACTCAAATAGACATTTCTCCAAAGAAGATATACAAATGGACAATAAACACATGAAAATATATTCAACACGTTGGTCATTAGGGAAATAACTCAGTGTCCATCAACAGACAAATGTATAAACAAAATATGGTGTATGTATAGAATAGAATATTATTCAGCCATAAAAAGGAATGAAGTTATGATACATGCTATAACATTGATTAACCATGCGAATATTATGCTTAGTGAAATAAGCTAGGCACAGAAGGATAAATATTGTATGAGTCCACTAATGTAGGTGCCTAGAATAGGAAAATTAAAATAGAATAAAGGTTACCAAGAGTTGAGGAGAAGAGGGAACAGGAAATTATTACTTAATAGGTACAGAGTTTCAGTTTGGGATGATGAAAATGTTTTGGGTATAGAGAGTGCTATGGTTATACAATATTGTGAATGTATTTAAAACCACTAAATTGTAGGCTTACAAATAGTTAAAGTGATAATTACTATGTTATATATACTTTACCAAAATTAAAAGAGTTAGTATGAGGGTATTATGAGCAACTTTATGTTAATACATTTGAAAAAACAGATGAAATGCACAAATTCTGGAAGAAAACACCCCACAGTGTATCAAATCTGTAACAGGAAGAAATATAAAACATATTAAAAATTAAGTCTGTTAGCGTTTTTGCTGGGAATATGGTGGAATAGGAGAACCCTAAGCTTACCTCCTTCCTTGGGTACAATGAGATAACACTCACATCAGAGTAAATAACCCAGGAAATGACCCAAAGACTAACTGGCAGAGCAAACTCCACAGTTAAATGTACAGAAGAGGCTGCACTGGAGAAGAGTAGGAAAGACAGAGATGCAGTGGGGAGATAAACAGACTTGCAGACTGTTCACAGGAGGGATGGACTTGCAGGTGTAGAGATAGAAGAGAAATAGACTATCACACCAGGGAGCCCACGGAGGGAAAACAAATCCTCATAACGTTTGGCTTTGAAAACTGTAGGGGCTGAATTTTGTGAATTCCTACAACCAATGGGACTTAAAACTTGGAATTTTAAAAATCTGCAGGCTTGGCTCCAGGAGAGCTGGGAAGGTGAGAGGAAACTGTCCTTAAAGAGACAGTATAAGAAACAGCCTGCAGGGATATAGCATAGAAGCAGCAGTTTGAAAAATGCCTAGGACATAGATGACAGAGAATTGTTTACTCATCTCAGAGATTGTCCTGGAGGGACTGGGGTCCTTAGCAGATTCCTCAGGAACAAAGGAGCTGACAGGCACCGTTTTCCTCCCCTGCCCCCAGCATAAACACATGGCCACCTCTAAGAACTACTGGGTTTAAATGACACACTGGACCAGATGTATTTAACAGGTATATTCAGAACATTTCATCCTAAAACAGCAGAATATACATTCTTTTCAAGTGTATATGGAACATTCTCCAGAATAGATCACATATCAGGCAACAGAACAAGTCTCAACAAATTCAAAAAGATTGAAGTCATACTGTGCATCTTTCCTGACCACAATGCAATGAAATTAGAAAACAACCACAAGAAAAAAAATCTGAAAACAGCACAGATACATGGAGATTAAACAACATTCTACTAAACAATGATTGGGTCAACCAAGAAATCAAACAGAAAATAAAAAAATACATGGAGATAAATGAAAAATGAAAATAAAAACACAAAAATCCAAAATCTTTGGGATGCAACAAAAGTGGTTCTTTTTTTTGTTTAAAGTTTACTGATTTATTTTGAGAGAGAGAGAGTGAGAGAGTGTGAGTGCTAATAGGAGAGGGGCAGAGAGAGAGAGGGAGAGAGAGGGAGAGAGAATCCTAAGCAGGCTCCATGCTGTTAGTGCTGAGCCCTACTCAGGACTTGATCTCACCAACTATGAGATCATGACCTCAGCTGAAATGAAGAGTCGGATGCTTAACTGACTGAGCCACCCAAGCACCCCACAACAAAAGTGGTTCTAAGAGGGAACTTTATAGCAACACAGGCCTACATCAAGAAGCAAGACATATCTCAAATAAACAATCTAACCTTACATCTAAAGGACATAGAAAAAGAAGAAAAAACAAAACCCAAACTTAGCAAAAAAGAAGGAAATAATAAAGATTATTGTAGAAATAAGTGAAATAGAAACTAAAAAACCCAATAGAACAGATCACTGTAACCAAAGTCTTATTCTTTGAAAACAAAATTGATAAGTCTCTATACAGACTCATCAAAAAAAATTGAGGGCTCAAATAAAATCAGAAATGAAAGAGGAGAAATAACAACCAACACTACAGAAATACAAAAGATTGTAAGAGAATAGTATGAAAAATTATATACCAACAAATTGGGCATCCCAGAAGAAATGGATGAATTCCTAGAAACAGATAAACACCCAAATTGAATCAGGAAGAAATAACAAATTGGCACAGAACAATTAGCTGTAACAAAATTGAATAGGTAATAAAACTCCCAAGAAACAAAAGTTTGGACCAGGTGGCTTCATGGGTTGTTTCTACCAACCATTTAAAGAAGAGTTAATACATATTATTCTCAAATATTCCAAAAAAAAGAGAAGAGGAATGAAAATTCCCAAATTTATTCTATGAGGCCAGCATTAACCTGAAACCATAACCAGATAACAACACTACAGGGCCGCTTGGTTGGCTTAATCTGTGGAGCATGAGACTCTTGATTTTGGCTTGTAGGTTCAAGCCCCACATTGGTGTAGAGATTACATAATAATAAAAAAACATCTTAAGAAAGAAAGGATTACAAAACAGAGAACTGCAGGGCAATTTATTTTATGAACATAGATGCAAAAATCCTCAACAAAATACTAGTAAACCAAATCCACCAATACATTAAAAATATCATTCACCACAGTCAAGTGGGATTATTCCCAGGATGCAAAGGTGGTTCAATATTCACAAAGCAATCAATGTGATGCATCAACAAGAGAAAGGATAAAAACCATATGATCACTTTAATAGATGCAGTAAAAGCATTTGACAAAGTACAACATCCATTCATGATACAAACCCTCAACAAAGTAGGTTTAGAGGGAACATACCTCAGCATAATAAAGTTCTTATATGAAAAACCCACAGCAAATATCATCCTAAATTGTGAAAAACTGAGAGCTCTCCCCCTAAGGTCAGGAATAAGGCAAGGATGTCCACTCTTACCACTTTATTCAACATAGTACTGGAAGTTCTAGCCACAGCAGTCAGACAAGAAAAGGAATAAGAACCATCCAAATTGGTAAGGAAGAAGTAAAACTTCCACTACTTGCAGATGACATGATACTATATATAGAAAACCCTAAAATTACTAGAACTGATAGATGAATTCAGTAAGGCCACAGGATACAAAATGAACATACAGGAATCTGTTGCATTTCTATATGTTAATAATGAAGCAACAGAAAGAGAAATTAAGGGTGCACCTGGGTGTCTTAGTCAATTGAGTGTCCAATTTTGGCTTAGGTCATGATTTCATGGTTCATGAATTTGGGCTCCACATCCAGCTCGCTGCTGTCAGCCTGTCAGCACAGAGCTGGCTTTGGATCCTCTGTCCCCCTCCCTCTGCCCCTCCCCTGCTTGTGCTCTCCCAAAAATAAATAAATATTTTTTTCTAAAAGAAAGAGAAATTAAAAAAAATCCTATTTGCAATTGTATCTAAAAGAATAAGATACTTAGAAATAAACTTAACTAAGGAGGTGAAAGATCTGTACTCTGAAAACTATAAAACATTGATGAAAGAAATTGAACATGATATAAATTCCATACTCATGGATTGGAAAAACAAATATTGTCAAAATGTCCATACTATCCAAAGCAATCTACAGATGTAATGCAATCCCTATCAAAATGCCAACAGCATTTTTCACAGAACTGGAACAAACATTACTAAAATTTGTATAGAACTGCGAAACACTCTGAATAGCCAAATTTATCTTGAAAAAGAAAAACAAAGCTGGAGGTATCACAATTCCAGGTTTCAAGTTATATTACAAAACTGTAGTAGTCAAAACAGTAAGGTATTGGCATAAAAATAGACACATAGATCAATGGAACAGGATAGAAAGCCAAGAAACAAATCTGCAATCATATGGTCAATGAATCTTTGACAAAAGAGGCAAGGATATGCAGTGGGAAAAAGTCTCTTCAACAAATGGTGTTGAGAAAGCTGATAACTGCATGCAAAAGCATGAAACCAGACCACTTTCTTACACAATACACAAAAATAAACTCAGAATGGATTAGGGTCCTAAATGTGAGACCCTAAAACATAAAAATCCTAGCAGAAAGCACAGGCAGTAATTTCTCTGCCATTGGCCATAACATCTTTTTAGATATGTCTCCTGAAATAAGGGATACAAAAGCAAAAATAAACTATTGGGACTTCATCAAAATAAAAAGCTTTTCACAACAAAGGAAATGTAACACAAAACTATAAGAAATCTTACCAAATGGGAGATGTATTTGCAAATGACACATCTAGTAAAGTGTTCATATTCAAAATACATAGAGAACTTAAACAATTCACCAAAAACCCCAAATAATCCTGTTAAAAAATGGGCAGACAACATGAGAAGATGTACAGATGGCCAACAGACCCATGAAAAGATGCTCAACATCACTCATCAGGGAAATGCAAGTCAAAACCACAGTGAGATATCACTTTACAGTTGTTGGAATGGTTAAAATAAAAAAAAAAACACTAGAAACAAGTATTGGCAAGAATGTGGAGAAAAAGGAATACTTGTGCACTGCTGCTGGCAATGCAGTGCAGTCACTGCAAAAAATAGTATGGAAATTCCTCAAAAAATTGAAAATAGAACTACTCTATGATCCAGTAATTGCACTACTGAGTATTTACCCAAAGAATACAAAAACACTAAACAAAGGGATACCAGCACCCCTGTGTTTATTGCAGCATTATTTACAATAGCTAAATTATAGAAGCAGCCCAAGTTTCCATGGATAGATGAATGGATAAGGAAGAAGTGACAGATATGTATAATGGAATATTAGTCAGCCATGAAAAAGAATGCAATCTTCCATTTGCAACAGCATGATGGATCTTGAGAGTATAATGCTAAGTGAGAAAAAGTCACAGAAAGACAAATACCATATGATGTACCTCATATGTGGAATTTAAGAAACAAAATAAATTAAAAAAGGGAAAAAAGAGAGAGAAACCAAAAAACAGACTCTTAACAGTAGAGAACAAACATGGTTGCCACAAACATGGTTGCCAGAGGGGAGGTGTGTAGGGTGATGGGTGAAATAGGTAAAGGGGATTAAGAGTACACTTTGGTTGATGTGCACTTAATAATATATAGAATTGTTCAATCACTGTATATATACCTTAAACAAATATAATATTATATGTTAACTATACTAGAATTAAAAAAAATTAAATTAAAAATTAAATCCTTAATTAGGAAACTTCCCACTTCTCAAAGAAAACTGTATGCTTAGAAGTTTTACAGTCAACTTATGAACATATAAGACACAAATAACCCTAATCTTACATAAATTCCAGGTAATATAAAAGAAAAGGGAGTACTTCCTATTTATTTTGTGAGGCTACCATAACTTTGATACCAAAACTTGACAAGGACATTCCAAGGGAAAAAAATTACAAGCTAATGTCTCCCATGAGCACAGGTGTAAAAATCTTAAAGAAAATATTATCCAAATGATAGCATGCAGCAATCTATGAAAAGGATAATATATAATAACTAAGTACAAGTTATTGTAGCTAGGCAAAACTGGTTTAACATCTAAAATCCATCACTATAATTCAATCAATCAATATAGTTCATCACAAGAATAAAGGAGAGAAATTTGATAGAACAATGGAAAGCATTTGATAAAATTCATCATAAGCTAGGAATAGAAGGCAACTTCCTTAACTGAATATTTACAATAAATCTAACGCAAATATCATACCTAATCATGAAATATTGAAAGTACCCCCCCCACTGCTGCAAGATTGAGTGAATGTTGCTTCTACCACTTATAATACTGTAATGAAGAACTTAACCTGTCAATGCACTATAATAAGAAAAAGAAGATAGAAGTAAAAAGGTTTCAAAAGGAGAAAATGAAATTGTTATCATTCACAGATATATTTGCATAAATAGAAAATCCAATGTAAATAAAATAAATTATTTAAACTAATAGGTGAGTTTTGCCCAGTCACTGGATACAAAATCTGTGTGAAAATGAAGTTTTATTTCTATATACAGTTGACCCTTGAACAACATGGGTTTGAGTTGCATGGGTCCACTTATACATGGATTTTCTTATAGTACAGTACTGTGATTGTATTTTTTCTTTCTTATGATTTTCTTAATAAATATTTTTCGGGCACCTGGGTGGCTTAGTCGGTTAAGTGTCCAACTTTGGCTCAGGTCATGATCTTGTGGTTTGTGGGTCTGAGCCCTGTATCGCCTGTGTGCTGACAGCTTGGAGCCTGGAGCCTGCTTTAGATTCTGTGTCTCCCTCTGTCTCTGCCCTTCTCCCGCTTGCACTCTGTCCCTCTCTGTCTCTCAATAATCAATAAATGTTAAAAAAATTTAAAAACTAATATTTTCTTTTCTCTAGCTTACTTTATTGTAAGAACACAGTATATAATACATATAACATACAAAATGTGTGTTAGTTGACTGTTTATGTTCTTGGTAAGGCCTCCAGTCAACAGTATGCTATTAGTAGTTAAGTTTTGGGGGAGTCAAAAGTTATGCACAAATTTTCAAGTGTGTAGGGGTGGCATCCCCAACCATCACATTGTTAAAGGTCAACTGTACTAGCAACAAAAAGTTAAGAAACAAAGTTAAGTAATGCATGTCATTTGGAATAGCATCAAAAGATATAAAATACCTAGGAATAAATCTAATGAAGAATGTAAGACTTGTACACAAAAAGCTACAGAATATTTTGAGTGAAGTTAAAGAGAAGTGAAATTGATGGAGGAAGATACTATATGGCTTAGATGACTCATTGCTTTAAAGATGTCACTTATCCCAAATTGATATGTTGCATCTATAAATTCAATGTAATTCCTAGAGGTATTTTATGGAAATTGGCAAGCTGTGTCTAAAACTTATATGGAAATCAAACTTTCAAGAATAGCCAAGAAAATCTTGAAAGAAGACCTAATTTGATGGTCTTACCTATCAGAAATGAAAAATTATTGTAAAGTAATGAAAAATTAAAAATTATTCTAAAGTAAATGAAAAATTATTCAGACAGTGTGGTCTTGATACAAATGTAGATAAATACATTAAAGCAACTCTTTAGGAAATTTAGAAACATGTCTATACATATAATACATTTATTTGATTTTTAAAGTGATCCCATAGAACACTGGGTAAAGGAAAAGTCCTTTGACTAAACAGTTGCAAGGCAAATTGTTATTCATATGGAAAAAAAATGAAGCTTGACCTTTATCTCCTACCACATTAAATATTAGCTTCTGATGACTATAGCTCTAAAGCTATAAGAGAAAGGGAAACAAAAATGTCTCGGAAGAAAACTTGAGAGAATATCTTCATGAATTTGGGTAGGCTATATTTTCTTAAACATAAAAGAAAGCACTAACCATAAAGGAAATTATTGCATTAAAATCAAGAACTTTTATTTATCAAAAGACAATATTAAGACAGTGAAGCAGTAAGCCACAGAGTTGGGAAAGATATTTTTAATGTGTATATTAATTTGCTAGGGCTGATGTAACAAAATACTGCAGACTGAGTGGCTTAAACAACAGAAATTTATTTGACTTATAGTTCTTGAGGCTAGATGCCTAAGATCAAGGTGTTAGCAGTGTTGATTTCTCCTGAGACTTCTGTCTCCTTGGCTTGCAGATGGTCAACTTCTTGCTGTGTTGTCGTGTGGCCTTTTTTCTGTATACAAGTATCCTTGGTGTCTCTTGCTCTTGTCATAAGAACACCAGTCATATTGGATTAGAGCCCCACCCTAATGATCTAATTTAACCTTAATTACTTCTTTAAAGGTACTACATTTTTAAAAAATTTTAAATGTTTATTTATTTTTGAGAGAGAGACACACACACAGTGCGAGTGGAGGAGGGGCAGAGAGAGAGGGAGACACAGAATCCGAAGCAGCCTCCAGGCTCTGAGCTGTCAGCAAAGCCCAATGTGGGGCTCAAACTCATGAGCTGTGAGATCATGACCTGAGCTGAAGTCAGAGGCTTAACAGACTGAGCCACCCAGGCGCCCCTAAAGGCACTATCTTGAAATACAGTCACATTATAAGGTACTGGGAGTTAGGGCTTCAATATATGAATTTTAGGGAACATTATTAATTATATAACATATATCTCACAAAGGACTTGTTTCCATTATGTCTCTTTCAAGCCAATGAGAGATAAAAAACTCAATGAAAAGGAAATTTGAAGGTTACTTAACATGTGAAGTGGTACTCAATGAAATAGAAACTTAAATTAAAATAGGAAAGCCTATACACCTACTTTCATGGATAGATTTATACTCTGAAAATACCAAGAGTTGGACAAGAATATTAAGTGGAAATCTCATACACTGTTGGTAAGAGAATGAACTGGTAAGAGAGTGAATTTTAGAACACTGACAGTATTTACTAAGATTGACCATGAGTATATCCAAAAACCCTGCAATTCTACTCTTAGGTATATACCCTATGGACACACATACATACATGCACCTGAAGACATGCACAGTTTTCATAGTGGCACTATGAACCAGTTCATAATGAAACAATACAAATGCCCATCAACAGTATAATAGATAATTATATTATGGTAAATTTATACTATGGGATCCTATATAGCAATGAAAATGAATGAACCACAATTATACAGTAGCATGGATGAATCTCAGAATCAGAAAACTTACTGAAAGAAATTAAAAGAATTTTTCTGTATAATTCCATTTGCTTGTAGTTCTAAAACTAATCTATGGTATCAGAAGTTAGGATAATGACTAACTTTGAGGAACAGAATGTGTTGATATCTAAGTTCTGGGAGACAGGAGCAATACTTCAGAGTGCTGATGATATTCTTTTACTTGAACTGGGTGATGGTTACATGGGTAGGTATACTTTGTGAAAATTCATTATATTGTCCATGAGATTCTCTCTGTGTGTACTGCAACTAAATGGCTTATTAGAAATACATAAATTTTCTGAAGACAATGAAACATTAATATATATATTGACATGTGGGTGGTGGGAACACCATGCTTTTGGACAGGGAGTCCTTAATTTTGCCTCTCAAATCATATCATCCAAGTCCCTCTTCTACTTTTCATCAGATAGTACTGCTATAAACACTGTTATTCTCATACTCTAACTTTTAATTTCACTTCCTCCTTGTAGTATTGCTTTAGGGAAGCTGGTAATTAACCTGTTGCCATTAAAATGATGTTAAATACTTATGTAATATATTAAAAACACGAAGTGTAATTGTTTACAAAGAAGAACAACATAATTTAAAAACATAAATTGTTATAGGGGCATTTAACAAACTTGTCTTTCAGGCAGGTGAAAATTTTTTGAGCCCAGATTTTTGCTTAGTATATAAAACTTATGTTGACAATTTATATATGCTTTAATGTTACTAAAGACCTATATTTAGACTTAGAGAATTCCTGTGTGTGGCTTCGTGTCTTTACTTTTTCTTTTATATAAGTACACTTTTGGAAAAACTAAAAAGTTAATAGAGGAGACAGAATTTATTTACATTTTGTAGGTCTAGTGGAAAAAGTATTTTATGTTATGGATCAATGGCAAATGCCAAATGCTCACAGTAGCTAGGCTTGGATGCATTACATTTATCAGGAGAAAAGAAAGAGACTGGTAACAAGATGTAAAGTGTGGTACTTGGTGTTTTTTTTTTTTTTTTTCTCATTAGCTTATTTAATCTTCCTAGACAGCCCAGAAAAAAATATTACTATCTCTAATTTACAGGCAGAAAACTTGAGGCTCAGGGAATCTAAATAACTTCCCAAGATTGCACAGCTAGTATAAATGGATATGAGATGTTATTCCTGTACTTAAGGCTTGAAGCTCATGTTTTAACCATGCTGCATGCCACATGGTTTCTTTGAAATTACATGCCATTTAATTTTTTCTCACTTTATCATTCACCATCCATCCATCTAATAGGTATATGTTGAATAAATATTGAATGAATGATACTAATTTAGTATAAAAATCTGACAAGCTCATTCAGATTATAGTAACACAAACTAGGCTGTTTACAAAGGCTTTAGTTACGTAAGAAGCATCATCAACATATGCAGATTTCTTTTTTTACCGTGCTTTTTTTGTGTCTATATTGAATCTCCATGTAGACTGCTGTTGAATTGAGAGGTGATTCAATAAAAACACAAGCTACTTGTATGCCTAGCGATGTATTAAAAATTGTGTCACATTTTCCTGAAGCTGTTTCAGGTAAATGTGTGTTTAATCATGAAATATCAATATAATGATTGTTTTAGAGATTGTAGGGAATTCTTGCACTTGTGTGAACAGAGAAACAAAATGTGTATGTTTATGCTGCTGGGATTTTGGTACTAAAGGGACTATTTTTCTTGTCCATCTTGTATTAAAACTTCTACAAACAGTATGTTCACAAAGGCAAAAGAATCACAAGAGTAATTATATTTACTTGAGTAAATATCTTGAAAGTCCATTATATTAGTAGACACTAGATTAATTGTATATTCTATTACTTTACTAGTATTTGAAGTTAATGCCATGGTCTTGATTATCTATTAGCATGGAGGTCAAGATGTTAAACCTCTATCATTTGCACTGGAAAATACTACGTAGACATCTACTACCAGAAAAGCAAGTACTTTCTTACTTACTGAATTAGGAAAACACTAATATAAAATATAACTATATTAAAACATGAATAGGAAATAAGGGTCAAATTATATTCAGAATTTTGCTCTTGCTTAAAAGGATTTTTGAAATGCCTTTATAGAATTTCCCTCAAAACCGGTTAATCAATCCACACAAGAATTCATTTCAGTTTATGTAGTTTTTAACTTACTGAACTCTAGTTTTGAAGAGTCTAAATTCAGTATATTCTGGAGGACAGCTGAGAATCAATATTAGAAATAAATTTTCCCAGATAGTTTTGATGAATAGCTGGGATTGGGATCTATTAGTATATTCCATATGATATTGAGAATGATGCTTAATTAGGAATGTTAATTTTGCCAGTGAGCCCTGTTGAGCTCTGTGATGGGCTTCTGTAATGGGCACTGCTTACCTGTTTTTGTTGTCTCTAAGCATTAGATTGGGGCTGCAGTAGTTCGTCTGGGTAGGCTTGAGGCCCGGAAAATCTCAGTGGGTGGTTTTTAATGGTCTTATTAGGACTTTTTGACTTGGGAGAACTTCCTTGGGTCACAGGACTTTACATTACACCCTAGCTAGGACCACAGGGGATGAGGCAAACTTGCTGTTGAGGTGGCTAACGGAAACACGTAATCGTGACCACCCTTCTCAATGAAGTAGAATGGCCCAAGTTGTCCTGGCAGGTATTACAGGTAGGAAGAAAGAGGCTGAAGGAAGTGAGCACGCAGGAATTAATGTATTATGTAAAGCACCAAGGCTGCCCTTCCCATGGGCTATTTTTAATCAGTAATTGGATATGGCAGGAATACTAAGACAGCCCCAGGTCAGATAAAGGTTTCCTCTGTCAGCTTTGGTTTGAGGACCCTCTGAAGGCTTTGCTTATATCTCACAGCAGTCTAGGAAGCTTCCATTCAAACTTCCCTCAGATTTGCACTGAGACTGACATCTCTCCTAGCCTTACTTGATGCCGCCACTCCTATTTTCACTGATAGAAGTGTTTCCCCTAATAATGCACTAGATTTTAGTAGTTACGAATTATTTAAAAAGCTGCCCTTGGGAGCTTGGAGACAAACACCTTATACCTGCCCCACTATCTGATTAGTCAGCTCTCACACTAACTCCAAGTGAATCTGGTGAACAAGGTCTCTGTCAATAGGATATTTCAATTACTTCCATAGCCACCTTATAGAGAGGATATTGGGAGTTTATGATAATTTCCTTTCCAAATTACCATTACAATAAAATAATTATGTTTAATATGGTTTTATATTTAGGTATATTTTATTATATTCTAATTATTATAGTAGATACAGTGATTCTTTTTTTATAATGATATTAAAAAAATTTTTTTTTTACGTTTATTTATTTTTGAGACAGAGAGAGACAGAGCATGAACGGGGGAGGAGCAGAGAGAGAGGGAGACACAGAATCAGAAGCAGGCTCCAGGCTCTGGGCCATCAGCCCAGAGCCCCACGCGGGGCTCGAACTCACGGACCGTGAGATCGTGACCTGAGCTGAAGTCGGACACTCAACCGACTGAGCCACCCAGGCGCCCCTATAATGATATTTTTAAATATTTATTTATTTTTGAGAGAGAGAGCATGAGCGGGGGGAGGGGTAGAGAGAGAGGGAGACACAGAATCAGAAGCAGACTCCAGGCTCCGAGCTTTCACCAGAGAGCCTGACGTGGGTCTTGAACCCATGAACTGTGAGATCATGACCTGAGCCGAGGTCGGACGCTCAACCCACTAAGCCACCCAGGCGCCTCCCCTTTTTTATTTTAATGGTATATTTTTAATGTTTATTTATACAGTGATTCTTTCTTGAATAGGAAGATTATCTAACCAAAGTACCTTGACCTATATCTAAAAATACAGAACAAAACGAGTAACTATCATGTTTAGCTACTATAGTGTCTGGGAAAAAGAAAAGATGATTTGGAAAAAACCACAACTCATAGTTTTAGTTAAAATGTGAATGCAATAGTTCCCCCTTAGCTATGGGGGATACGTTCCAAGACATCCAGGGGATGCCTGAAAACAAGGATAGTATTTAACCCTATATATACTATGTTTCCTCCTACACATACATACCAATGATAAAGTTTAATTATAAATAAGGCACAGTACAAGGTTAATAACAATAACTAATAATAAACTAGAACAATTATAACAATACACTAGAATAAAAGTTACATGAATGTGGTCTCTCTCAAAATACCTTACTGTATTGTACTCACCCATCTTTTTGAAGTGATGTGAGGTGATAAAACTTCTACGTAATGAGGTGAAAGACATAGACATTGTGACATAGCTTTAGGCTACTAATCACCTTCTGGCTATCAGAAGGAGCAACATCTGCTTCCAGATGGTGGTTGAACAAGAGTAACTGAAACCGTGGGAAGGAGAACTGCAGAAAGCAAAACCATGAATAACTGTAAGTTAGATTTCAAAATGTAAAAATATTTTCTATAGTGATTGATACATGTCATTATACATTGGTCCAAACGCACAGAATGTACACCACCAAGTGTACCCTAATGTAAACTGTGGAGTTTGGGTGATCATGTGGCATCATAGTAGGTTCATCAGTTGTAGCAAACATACCAGTCTGGTGGAAGATGTCCATGAGGGGGAAGCTATGCATGAGTGGAGGCAAAGGTTTTTGAGAAATGTCTGTATTGACCTCTCAATTTTTCCATGAACTTAAAAGTACTCTAAAAAATAAAGTATATTAAAAAGAGAAACGAAAAATAAACTTCAAAATATTTTATTCTCTCTAGCTTTTAATTTGCTGGAGATAGAATTTTTCTAACTATTTTTCTAAATGAGATAATTTTCCAGGTAGATTCATGTTTTCCTTAGTATTACCCTCATCTGAGAAAATATTTAAAGAACTAGGTGTATCCATGAAACCCAGGTGTTAGCTTTCATTCCATGTGGCTATATGGATTTCAAATATATAAAACACTTTTGAGGAGATTCTGCAGCTTAATCTTGAAATTTGTTACACTTCCAAATGCTTAGGACAGCAAATGAGAGGCAGTTTTATGATCATCCTAAATTTAGCTTCACTCCATGGCATCTATGTATAATAAAACCTTCATTGAATTCAATTTTTTAAAAGCTATCTTCTTTTATATGCCTATGTTAGTGAAATATATAGTTTCACATATCATTTACCTCTACCATTACTGATTTTTCAAAATTTTACTTTAAACATTCATTTCCCATCTTAATCATCTGCCTTTAAAATATTTGTTCTTAGTTCTTTTACAATACCACCATGTATTTCTATGTATAGTATATTATAAATATATATATACTTTTTTTTAAGAGAAATTGCTGGAAACCCCTGGCCAGGTGAGTAGACACCTCTCATTCAATACCATCCTGACTCAAGCTCATAGTCTCTAGTCAAATTTCATTACACAGGAGGAAGCTCAGATAACTACTCCAATAGACTTTAGGTAGAAAGTTGGATTGAAGGCTGCAGAACAGCCTTGGTATTGAATTGCCATTTTGGGGGAAGTCCTCTCTCATTTGTCCTCAACAACTTTACACAGGATTGGCCATAGTCCTAAATCACTTGCTTTATTTTCTCTATTAATTTGGTCACTTTCAGAAGCCCATCTGAATGTCTATGACCTTGTACTGAAAAGTTCCTATGTTTTGGCATTTGCTGTGTAAGGTGCATGAAATATATTGCCAATGAGGGTGGGCAGTATGGCACAAAGGTGGTGGGGGTCAGGGTTGGTAGTTCCTAGCTGTGACCTTGAGAAAGTTACATAACCCCTCTGATGTTCAGTTTCACCTCTAAAATGGGCATAACAATACCAACTCTCTGGATTGTTGTGAGAGTTAAACACAGTCTTGTCTGCAACCTATTTAGTCAGCTAAATAGGCTGACTTGTCTTCTGTCTTTCCTTCCTCTCAAGAGAACTCATCATATCATATGTTCCATATGTGCATACCTGTAGGATGATGCTGTATATTCAGTGCTCACGTGGCTCCTACTCTGAGTGATACATTCTAATGTGTTTCATTTTGAGATTGTATTCCCTTCTCTACTTCACACCAACAACTGTCCCACTCCCCACCCACCACTTGCCTAGAACTGGATGTATGCTGCTTTCTGATTATGGACTTCTTGAAATCACCGCTTCTGCCATACCCCTTGTTCTTCTAGCTCCTTTTCCACTTGTCCTGTCATGAGTAGAAACCAGATATGGATTTACTGTTAACCTACTAAAGCTTCAGTTTCAGGCCCCTCACTGTGAAGGGCACCTTTGAAGGTTCTGGGAGGGCTTCTTTTAATGCTTCTATATGGTTATATGCTTTTGTAAAATTTGCAAAGTAAGACGCTTTAACCACAATAAGTTAAAACTGCTGTCTTTTTCCATCCCAGTTTCCCCTCCATCTCATTTCTTCTTTCATCAGGTGGATTTGGAGTTATTGTAGATATTTTTGAGATCTAAGAGGAGAAAGAGATAGGTCATCATTTAGTCTGGATTTAGTAGGCTATGTGTGGTTCTTAGTCACTGTATATATAGTTAAGCTATTGTTACATCTTCTCATGTTGGAATGGCTTCCAGGAAAACCTATGCTTCATACAGATTCATGACCAATGTGAATATGAATGTGTTCTCTGATGCCTGTTGTTATGAAGCTAGAAAAAAAAACCCTTTGTAAATCTGCTAACAAAATAAATTTCCATCAACAATTGTCATAAAATGTGATCAAAGAATAGGAAACAAAAATATGAAAAATGTATAGCATAAGTTAATAAAAATACTAGGTTATTTTCTTAGATTTAAAAAATTTTGTGTCATATATCATTTCTTAATTTTATAAGTTGTGATTTATTTTCTCAGTTTCAATAAGCATTCACTTGCATATCTAATTTTATATTTGTAATATTATGTTATTTTTCATGGAGGTATCCTCTCAAATTTATATGCACTGTGATCTCCACAGAACTTGGACTACTGGGGCAACAAGTAGTAAGGCAAGAGGTGACTGGTTGTGGAGGTGGGGTGGGAATGGATATACTTGCTTGTATCATGTACTGAGTGAAATATTTACTAGAACTGTCAATGAAAGCATTTTCTACAGAGTTAATGGTAATTGACTGGAACTGAAGACTGTAGCTATTTCTTATAGGAGATAGGATAAGTATTTTTGTCTCACAGAAATTTAGCAATTTATATAATCCAACTTAGTAGTCTTTTTCTTTGTGAATCTTCAATTTTGAGTCTTTCCTAGGCAGAACTTGTCCACCAGAAAACTATAAAAAATTATTCTATATTTTCTTCTAGCACTTTTATATATTTTTTTTACCTAGATTTAACTGTTTAGTTTATCTGAAACTTATTTTATATTTGGTGTGAGATGCAGATGTTTATCATATTTTTCCCTCAAATATGTCAACACTCTATTCAGTAGTGTGTCTTTTTCTCAATAGTGAGGTACCTTTAAAGTGAATTTATTATTCCTTCTAAATATTTGGTACAATCATTTATAATAAGATCTGTTGTCTAACCAAAGTTTAGGTGATTTTAAGTTTCTATAATACTGTGAATTAAAATATCTATTGGAAATATGGAGTGGGCAGTAATTTGAGAGAAGTTGGTATAAATTTAAAGAGAAGAAAATATTTCACTTTTCTGTAAACACCTCAGATATTGAAAGTTAACTTTTTATTGAAATGCCATTGAGTTGCTTTTGGTTAGAATTTTCTCCCTTTCCCTTTGATTCCTTTTCTGGATGGTAGTAAATAGATAAAGGGAATTTTTGTTTTTCCTTTTAAATGCGTGTGTGTGTGTGTGTGTGTGTGTGTGTGAGAGAGAGAGAGAGAGAGAGAGAGAGAGAGAGAGAGAGAGAAGCTCCTTTTCCTAGTCCAGTTTTTTTAATGAATACTATGATGCTGTATTTTTGATAAAATATTGAATGAGCTTTTTGTTATTTAAGTCTAGGAAAGAATTGACTGAGTTTCAGATCCTGTTATTTGTCCATTTCTCATATTTGTTTGGAATCTATTGACCCATTAAGAAAGTTTTGATACTTTTTTTGTCTTGTACACAATTTTATCTTCAGTATTTTATTTTATTTTATTTTTTTAACATTTATTTATTTATTTTTTTTTTAAATTTTTTTTTTCAACGTTTTATTTATTTTGGGGACAGAGAGAGACAGAGCATGAACGGGGGAGGGGCAGAGAGAGAGGGAGACACAGAATCGGAAACAGGCTCCAGGCTCTGAGCCATCAGCCCAGAGCCCGACGCGGGGCTCGAACTCACGGAGCGCGAGATCGTGACCTGGCTGAAGTCGGACGCTTAACCGACTGCGCCACCCAGGCGCCCCAACATTTATTTATTTTTGAGACAGAGAGAGACAGAGCATGAACAGGGGAGGGGCAGAGAGAGAAGGAGACACAGAAACCGAAACAGGCTCCAGGCTCTGAGCTGTCAGCACAGAGCCCGATGCGGGGCTCGAACCCACGGACCGTGAGATCATGACCTGAGCCGAAGTTGGACGCTCAACCGACCGAGCCACCCAGGCGCCCCAATCTTCAGTATTTTAAATAAGGATTGAATTTGGTCATTGGGAAATAGGGTCCATTCTTTTTTTCACAAATATTGACTTCCTCAAAGTCATTCATAAAAGGGAAGTTTGGGTCACTTGCAGGTTTAGTGAGTTCCTTTCTTTTATCAACACTATTTTCTATAACTTAGTGTATTAGTCAGGGTTCTCTAAAGAAACAGAGCCAATAGGATATATATAAAATAATCTGTTAATGTGATTGTAGAGGTTGGGAAGTCTCAAGATCTGCAGTTAGCAAATTGGAGACCCAGGAGAGCCAATGCATAATTCCAGTACGAGTCTGAAGGCCTGAATCAATTGTGTAAGTCCTACTCTAAAAGCTCACAGGCTCAAAACTCAAGAAAAGCTGATGTTTCAGTCTGAGTCCAAATTCAGAGAAGACCAATGTCTCTGTTCAGTCAGGCAGGAGGATTTTCCTGTATTCGAAGGAAAAGATCAGCCTTTTTTTCTTCTATTCAGGCCTTCAACTGATTTGATAAGCCCCACCCACACTAGAGAGGGCACTATGCTTTACTCAGTCTACCAATTCAGATATTAATCTCATCTGGAAACAATTTCACAGACACACCCAGAATAATGTTTGTTTGAATGGATACTCCATGGCCTAGTCTGATTGACACATAAAATTAACCATCATACTTAATGTAGAGAATGATGACTAGAACTGTAATTTAGTAGATCCCAGATTATTATTCTAGCTTTTGGCTCAAGATACAATGTAGTTTTTCACCTTTTGAAATTTTAAAACATTTCTTTCATGTTTATTTATTTTGAGAGGGAGAGAGAGAGAGTTGGCGAGGGGCAGAGAGAGGGAGAGAGAGAATCCCAAGCAGGCTGCATGCTGTCAGCACAGAACCTGACATGGGGTTTGGAATCATGAACCATGAGACTGACCTGAGCAGAAATCAAGCGCCAGAGACTTAACTGACTGAGCCACCCAGGTGCCCTTACCTTTTGAAATTAAAAAAAAAAAAAAAAAGATTTCTGTTACTTAAAAACCCATGTCTGAAACAGATATGCTAGGTTTGGTTCTTTTGGTATTTATTTATCATGTAATATTTCATGTATTATTCTAAGATGAACATTTGTAAGATGTCTAAATTATTCAGTAAATGTATTTATAAAGTCAAGTTTTTATAATATAAATTATAATGATAGCCTTCTATTTTTCTTGAAATTAAGTTTCCAAGGGAAAATGAGATGATGCAATATTGTAGACTATTTTTAGTATTCTTTAAAAAAGACTCCCTGACATGTGTTGACATGTGAATTTTTTAAAATATAGTTGACACACAATGTTACATTGATTTCAGGTGTACACCTTAGTGATTAGACAAGTTTATACATTATGCTAGGTTTACATGTAAATTTTTAATTTGATTCTAGTAATTAAAACTATAATTTTACATATTATGTAAAAATATGTCATTATATTGGACTAAAACCTTCTCTAAATTTCATATGGAGACAAGAAGACATTTCACCTCATTTCGTTTTCAGCGAGGCCCAAAATCTTTTATAAATGTTGGTACTTACTGTACTTCAGTGATGAAAATTTTATCAAATATTTCTACTTTGCAAATATTAATTAGCACCAGAGGGAATTCAGGGTACAAATCCAATGCACTTATCACAGCTAGTGTTAGGCTTAGTCACATGCAGTTACCTCCAAGGGTATGTTTTGAAGAATGCTGACAAAAAGTCCCTCTTGTCTGAAATACCTGTTCTTAGAGAGTGAAGGGAGAATCATCTGCTAATTAGAAACTGATTTTGGTTAACAAGAGTCTTTCTGGGGTGAAAATTCTCTTTGAGAGGTTTAAGTAGAGGTTTACTTCCTTTTAAATGCCAATTTAATATAAATAATAACTCATATTGGTGACTCAAGTTGGGGAATTTTGGTTAATAATTAGGAGGGAGGAAAATGAGCAAGAGACTAAACAAGACTTTAAATTTCTTTTACTAAGAACAAGTTGTTAATGACCAAGGAACACTGAGACATCTTACCCCAATCTTAATTGTCCACTCTTTCATGTAACATGTCCTCTCATGTAACTGTATAAATTTCAGTTAAGCTTTGATGAATCTCCTGGTGAAGCAAGTACGGTTAAACATTTCCCTTGCACGTGTAGCACTGATTTCCCCTGATGTTCTCACATCTTACTTACAACTCCCTTTGAAGCTACTTTGGAAATTCAGTATTACAAGCATCCTACCAGTATTTTCTCAGACATCTCTCTTACAACTCTACGGGGAAGATGCTACATCTTGGCATTTAGCATAATTAGCTGAGGGTGATCATCTACATTCAGAGCCAAGGAAACAAAGTCCCCTTTTGTTGGCATTTTTATGCATCTCCCACATCTTTTTTTTCAAAGAGTTCTTTCTGTATCCCCAGCCTTGTTGCATGTGTACCCCGTCTCCCTTTCTTCAGCATTGGGCATCTTTGGGAGTGTAATCCAGTCATGTATACACTCACCTTCAAACTTCAAGGATCAAACAGTCTCTGCTGCTATAGGTCAGGGGACAGCAGTCCTCAAGCTGTGTTGTCTTTAGGAGACTTAGAAGCTCTACATTCCCTCAATTTCAGGTTTGCTGCTCACTCTCTGAAATGCCCCCTCTCCTGACTTGCCAATCTTCTGTTATGTACTTCCATTGTCCCAATATGACTCTCAGAGGTATGCTACCTTTTTGATGTTCCTTTTGTTCTGGAACTAAAAAATTATTGCAAAGCAATGAAGCCAAAAGAAAAGTGATCAAATGGATTTAGTGAAAAAATGAGTCTATCCCTCTTTTTCTCAAACATTGAAATTGTTGCCTAGTTTTTTTTTTTATTTTTGAAATTGTGGATTTGGCATCCTGTATGCACAGCTGTGTTACTTCATATATTGGAGATGTCAAGAGAAACCTGATATCTCAGATGAACATCAAGTGTTGTGTTGCGTGAAGCCAAATTGCATGCAGTTGCATGCAGTCTTTTAGATCATTCAAATTTGGTTATGGTTGAAATGAGACTAAAAATATTCTTTCAGGTTTTATGGTTTCCCATATTCATATAATGTGAACACTTTGAACAATTTTTTGCTTCTGTGTTTCTGGTACTTTTTTTTCCTATTTATTGTATTTCCAGGAGTGACATAAGCACCAAAGGAAAAAATTGGCAAGGTTAAGTTTTTGAACCCTCCACCCCCACCCCACGCCTCTAACTTAGAACCCTCAAAGCTGAAATTTTGCCTTCCTTGTTAAAAAAAAGTTTCTAGTGACAAAATATGTATGGATTGTGTTCAGCATAATCTCCAGTACAAAGCAACATGGGTATTGTAAATACTCATTAAAAAAATTCAGTTGACATCTATTGAGTACCTACTATGTGTCATGACAGTCTCTAACCATTTTGCCATTGGAACAATAGCAACTACTTCAGTATCCTTAGTGTAAAGCCACACTTGATGACTTTAATAGAGTTGGTATGTGATAACAAAGAGATAATAAACAGCTCTTGGGAGTAAAGGGCCTCTCATAGATAGTGCTGCTGTTTTTACTTATTTGATGCTATCTAGTCAGCTAACCAGCAAAAGTACCAGAATCGGGAATTGATGTCTAGAATCTATAATTATAATGAACCCTATGAGATTTATTGACTACATAATTTAGAGTCTGCAATTCCAAAGTGGAAGATAATAGGGCATTAAGATCGATTAAGAAATAATGACCTCATTCCTTACCCTTCAGTTATAGAATATGCCACTATAATGAACTCATTTTAAAGATCTACTTGAATATTGAAATATAGGATTCCATTCATGGTGAATAGTTTGGAATTCTTAAATTATTCTTATTGAAAGAGGTCAAAGAGAGAGTTTTTCTAGAAACCATGATCTAAATTGTCCTTGTAATTTGTAGATAATATTCAAAAGATAAGACCTATTTCTATATGATTAAAAATAGAGGAAAACATTGTAATATCATATGAAACCCTGGCTGCTTTGCTTATGACCTCTGTGATCTTGGGAAGTTATTCACCCTTCTGGCATCAGTTTCCTTATCTACATAGCAAATTTTTACTGATGATGATGTTGATGATGATGATGATGATGATGATGATGATCCAATCTGGCTGGGTTTTACTATTTGCTAGCCCTTTGAACTTTGGAAATGGATAAAATCACCCTACTTTAGTTTTCTCATTTTTCTGGCTCAGACTAAGTACTCAACAAAAGTTAACTGTTATTAGGTTGTACTTTTTTTAGTATAATGGACCCTACACAGAAGGGTGACGGGGAACAATTATTTGTTGAGCATGTGCTTCTTGCCATAGCCAGAATAGCTGCTGCTTCAATCAGGGTTTCTTGGTAAACCCTTGATTAAACCCTTAGCAAAACCACTGTAGCTAGTCTTGTTAAAAGGGTTTATTAAATTATATTGGTTTATGAAGTGATATTAACTGAAATCACATTGCTGGATTGTTTTAGTGAGATCCTGCTGGTATTACTGCAGGATATAGGCCCCAGCTCATTCAGTCAACACGGGCATGCTGATGGAGGGGCATCTGACTGGGGAGGAAGGTCACATGTCTGCACCCTAGGTATAAGAAAGGTTGGGATTCTTGTAGGATTCTACTCTCAGCAGAAGGGGCCATAAGGCCGGAAATCTCCCAGACTTTGGAAGGGTGTTCAAACAATGCTGGATAGTCAAAAAACCTAATAATAAATACCACAGGCCCTTTACATAAATTATCTATTTTAATCTTTACAACTACCCAGTGAAACGTCATTATAATTGCCCCTTTCTACACAATGTAACACAGACTGTGGTGTAGTAGGGTCTTTCCAAAGCTCTCAGCTAGTAAATAGCAGATCTGAAATATAAATCTAGGGTATCTGTCTCCAATACTCATACTTTTTCTTTAACATTATTTTGCTTCTTCAGAATGGTTGGGGTTGATACATTCCACCATGGCACCCTTATCCAGTAACCAAACAAAGTAAATTAAGATACTAGTTTTTAAACAAAGAGGATTGATTATCAATAGGACTTTCCTTCAGAAAAGCAGTTTCAGTATAGTCCAAGCCAAGTAAATTCATATTTTTTAATGACTACTTGATCTAAAATAATCTCAAAACTTAATATTACTAATTGGAGCGTGTTTATCCTTCAGGCATAGTTTTAGTGTATTTTGGATGATGGGATTTTTGATATAAAAAGAGGCCTGCTATACTTACAGGCTCTGGATGAGGGTGTGAACATAATTACTGAGTACACATGATAGGTTTAAAAACTATGGCCTTTCACATTTCTTAGTGCTCCTAGAAGCATTTTTTAAATACTTAAAGGATCTGCCCATTAATACCCTTTTCTGAGTATTCAATAAAATGTAGAGAACTATGGAACTGACTCAAGACTCCTTCAGTAAATGACCTAGGATGCTGAAAGAGCATCAGTTGATTTGGTTGCTATTTAACTGCCTCAGTGTTTCCAAAAGGTTTTAATTAAAGGATTGGTATATCTGTCATTTTTATTGGTTAATAAATGTATTTTGGGGGAAGTTTGGAAAATATTAAAGGGTATCAGCCTTGGAGACAGAAAGCCTTGGTTCAACCCCCTGTCCAAACACTAACTAGCAGTGTGACCCTGGCTGAAAAATTTGACCTCTAGCAGCTTCAGGTTTCTAATTTAGAAAAGGGTAACTGATAGCTTATTTCTCTATTTCACAGGGATTGTTGTGGATATTTTAAAAAGAGAGAAAGATCTTGCATTAGAAAGTAAAGTGCCAAACTACTGTGTAAATCAGAAGAATTGTTATAAGGTCTGAATGTTGAATGGTGAGTGGCACTGAATGGCATTTTAGAAAGGAGGAAATAAAATCTCTTATTTGTAGTGTTTCCTCTCACCCAGTTTCTAAGATGCTGCTGTTATGGTAACCCCCAAATGCCCAAATCCATGGCAGTGTAATCCAAGATATGTGAAGTGAATGTTTAATTTTTTGTCTGTTTAAAGGAAAACACCTTGTCCCAAACCAAATAAAAGACAATTTTTGATAATTTGTCCGTATAGTTGTCGTCGTTGTTGTTGTGGCTGAGAGGGGTGGAATTTGGCTTTTAACATTTCCTTCAGGGGCAAGTCTGAATTGGTACTGAGAAAGTGAAGGCTAAGTTCTGGAAGGAAGGTGCCAAGAGTGAAATTACTAAAATAATAGGAGAAAAGTATTTTCCTACAATAAATAAGTAACATTTTTTAAACTTTACCTTGAGCTAGGTATTCCCTTAAGACCTTATCTAATTTCTGAATCATCTTTCTTTGGAAGATATTTTTCCTGTTTACAGAAGAGGAAACTGAGGCTAATAGACTTTAAATAGCTTGCTCCAAGGTTATATAGTAAGTGGTAGAGCTGTGATACAAACTCAGGCAGTCTGCATCTAGAGTTTGCTCTCTCAATCACTCTGCTAGTCTCCAATAAATACATAGCTGCCATCTGCCAAGCTAAGAAGAGATTACGCAGTGACTTGCCAAAAGCTTACGATTTTGCAGAGCAGTTTTCATATTTGTTACTAGTTATTCCTGGATATCTTATTTCAGTTCTATATCAGAATTTTGATATCACATTTGACTCAAAATAAAAATAAATACGGACAGCAATAGGCTGAGATATGAAAAATGCTCATAGAAGAAGTAGTCTTTGCAGATTTGGTCTTTGACAATGCAGTTTTATTTTAACAATTACTTATTGAGCATCTGTTATACCAGGCATCATAAAAACATCTCCCTGCCACCCCGCCCCCCCCCCGCCCGCCCCAGTAGGATTTAGTGACTTGAGAAGGGAGTCTTCTAAGAAAGGCTATGTTGTATCTGCATCATAGTTTCTCCATACTTTGGGAGACCAAAGGAAAAGGGTTAGTCTGAAAGCTGGAAAACAAAGAAGACTTTGACTTAGAGACATTACTTATGACTTAAGAAACTGAAAAGTAACCTATGTGGCCCCCCCACTTTATTAACCCCCTGAATAAAGAGAAAATGAGCTTACATCAGGAGTTCTACCACATGGCATCTTTCAGTGGCCTAAGAGACTTTGGCTTTAAGTCTGAGTAGGAAACACTGAATTATTTGAGCTATGCCATGATGGACAGCAAAAGGGCCTTTATTTGAAAAACTCTGTGAGAGTGGAGTGCCACTGCAATAAATTGAAGCCCTTATGCTGTAAAAATTCCCTTAGCATTCTCAAGGGTAGAGCCTTCCAGCTCAGAGGAAAGAAAAAACACACTAATGGAGTTTTCTTGTTCACCTCATAGGTCAGCATCACTCCTCACACAGTCGTGACTTTTGAACCATTTACTTTCCCTAGGGAATTGCTTTATGTTTGCTTGTCTTTACTTTTGCCTCACATACATTTTTTTCCCCTTCAAGACACTAAAAAAGGGATATTTCATGTTATTTCCTGTTAGCATTTAAGAAAAGACTTTCAATAGTGCTCAACTCTCTGTGAAGCATTTTACCAGGTGATTAGTATCAAGAATGAGCATTTGATGGTAATTTATATATTTAAACTATTCTAGAAGAGGATCAAATGACTGACTGAGCTCTCTGTGATCTGGAGTATAGGAAAATATCCATTTCATATTTCTTTTCTTGCCGGCGATATGTTGTTAGTTTTTCTTGTCTTCACCAAAGTAGTTAGAAAAGGTGGTCTGTATGTAGTCTGTCTTTTCTTCATTTCCCATTCCCTCAGATTCTGGTGTCAAGCTCTGCCACTACATAGAAATTTCCATTTATTTATTTATTTATTTATTTATTTATTTATTTATTTAACTAGGCTCCATACCCAGCATGGAACCCAACGCGGGGCTTTAGCTCGTGATCCTGAGATCAAGACCCATGCTGCGATCAAGAGTCAGATGCCCAACTGACTGAGCTACCCAGGTGCCCCTAGAAATTTCCCTTTAAAAGCTTGGATTGTTTTCAGGCTTTTCTTTGGCTTCATCCTCTTCCATCACCTTGTAGTACTGCACAATATTGACAACCTTTTCCACTTTGAAATAGTTACCTCTTGCTTGTTTCCCTACATGTTCTTCCTATGTCTTCTTTCTTACCGGAGGAAAATCTCCAGATTATGGGAGAATGATTGGTTCTGTTTGTATCTGTGACAATTCAAGAAAGGGTGGGAAGATGAGAATCTGAAGATGTTCAGATAAGTGTACTTTTTTGGGGCGCCTGGGTGACTCAGTCGGTTAAGTGTCCAACTTCAGCTCAGGTAATGATCTCACAGTTTGTGAGTTCAAGCCCCACATCGGGCTCTGTGTTGACAGCTTGGAGCCTGGAGCCTGCTTCAGATTCTGCGTCTCCCTCTCTCTCTGCCCCTCCCATGCTTGCACTCTGTCTCTCTCTCTCTCTCAAAAATAAATAAACATTAGAAAAATAAAAAAAAATAAAAAAAAAAAAAAGAAAAGGGTACTTTTTTGGGCCCTTCAGACTTCAGGAGAAATCCCATAGATTTCATGGAGGCTGCCCGACAACTACTGCCCTGGTGAGTCTTTGGGGCTACAACGTAGATTAGCTTCTACCCCACCTTTAGTGTTGCTGAGATTGCTAAGAATTTTCTCAAGCTCTGGAGGTACCAGGAATAACTCATCTCTAGTTCTGGAAAGTCTTAGGAACAGCTTACCTTCTAATAGCACCCTTGATATAGTCTGCATGCTTCACAGGCGTGGTCTGGTCTCCATCTCACCGTTGTCCTTTCACACAAGGTAATGGAAGACAGTGTTAATAAAAGCAGCCTCTCTTATTTTATTAAGACCTGAGAAGGAATTTTAGTTACTTGGTACCTGCATGTTTCTGAGGGAATTATCAACATCAGGAAAACAAATTACATTATCAGGCAGAACGTAGGAAATGTTATACATAGTTCAGACTATATTGGCGACATAATTTTGAAAACGTTGATTATAAGAATGGACAAAAGTTTGGAAAACTAAATTTTTAGTAGGCAGGGGATTTTTGTAGAAATATCACATCCCACATCCAGTTTTCTGTTATTTCAGTATAAGACTGGCTATATAACTACAGATGCGAGAGAGATGCTATGCAAAAACAATTTTTTTCCTTCTTATATAACCCTGAATTTGTTGTGAAGCAGTATGTCATTGTCTAATCCAATCACGATGGTGCTATTGGCCACATTGTCAATTTCCCACACTCCCTTTCAGTTGGAAAGATTCACATGACCCAGTTCTACCCAGTGACATGTAAAGGGAATTCTGCTGTAGGGTCAGAGAAAGAATTTTTTCTCTCTGTTAAAAAGGAGAGAGTAGCTTAGCTACCCTTTTCTCCTGCCTGTGAATGTAGTCATGATGCTTGGACTTGTGAGACTATTAGACAATAAATACTAAACATAGTAACATGCTGATGATGGTTGATAGGAAGGATGGAAAAAAGTCTGAGTCTTGAGGATATTGTTGAACTTTTAGACCCACCCTTGCCTATCTATATCTAAACTTACTAAGCAAAAAACAGACATCCTATTTGTTTTTCCTACTGTTAGTTGGTTATTCATTCATTGTAAAAAGCTTTTTTTTTTTTTTTTTTTTTTTTTTTGTGGATGTAAGAGGCAGCCTTGTCTTGGTTGTGATCATTGATAATGCATTCTTATAAAAAGAATTCATTTGAATTTCTTTGAATATATTATGCTATTTAATTTTTTTAAATATGTTTTCCTAAATTTGTAGTTTTCTTTAATATTTTATACCAATTTAGTTGTCCACAAGTTTATATAAGACAATAAATATCTCATAGGTAACTAGCATATATTAGGGTTATATCATGTGAAGGCTATATCTACCTCTTAATAAAGTTAGTATTATAGCTTTTAAAATTTGTTCCAAAGTACCCTGATATAGTAGGAAAAGAGTACATTTATTTTCTCTTGGTCTAGCGTTTATGTAAGTTTTACTCTGTTGGAAGAGAATGTAAAGGTGGGACATTTCAAATGGCTTGTTGATACAAGGCCTTAATTTTTTATTGAATAAAAAGGCAAAGCAATGTATTTCCATGTCTTTTTGTATGTACTCCATTTTATCTTCCTTGTATAAATAAACACTTTTGATTATAACCATCAAATTGAACCTTGTAAAACTTACAAGACAAACTTTGTTTTCTTGTTTTCTAGACTATAATAGAATAAAACCATGATGTATTTTAAATATTATTCCTATTAAAATAGTATATAGTTATTTTGATAATCATAGAAAGATATAAACCAGAAAATATAAATAATTTTATATTTTGCTTCACACAGAAGATCACCATCTGTGTTCTGTTATACTTTTACCCAGTTTTTATTCTTTGCATTTTGTACATATACATATATATATATTTTTATTATTATAAAACTGGGTCCATGAGAGAACCCTTTCATTTACAATTTTAAAACATTTTCTTGTACAGTATTAAAATTCTTTGAATCATAGTAAAAAATTATTTATGTGTTTAATTTATACACAGTAAAATACACTTATTTTATTGTGCAGTTTTATGAATTTTGATGAATGCATAGTCATGTGTCTACCTTTTCCAAGTGCTGGTAACATATTATAATTATTTTATAACCTTATCTGACAGTTCTAGCATTTGTGTCATATCTTAGTCTGGTTATATTGATTACTTTGTCTCGTGACAGTGTGCTAGGGTTTTTTTCCCCTTGCTTTTTCTATGTCTCTTAATTTACTGCTGAAAGGCAGATGTCCTGTATGGAATAGTAGAGGGTGAAGTGTATAGTTATTGTACCTGGATACAGGCACTCCTGTTCTTCTATTAGGCCATTAGTATGGTGTTTTGAGTAAATCTAGCCAGAAGTTGAGCTGAGTTTAAGATTTGTTGTTCCCGTCATTACTCTCAGTTCTCCATAGGTTTTAGCTTCCTTTCAAGTTACCTTGTGTTTGTCAGAGGCTGGTTTTCCAGAATGTTATTTGAAATGTCTGCTTCATATTCAGTTTTTGCTTTTCCCTTTACATTGTGCCTCTCTCCATGCTCTGGCCCTTCTCTTAGCGAAAATATATCTCTGTTATCAGTTGCTTTGTGCTTATTAGTCTGGTGGATGGGGAGATGTGACACCGTAAGTTTTAGTCATGTTATTCTATAGTTGGAAATGTTTATTATTTTTATTCTAATATTTTAATACTTACTATTTTGATTTTTAAAATTTTTATTTGTATGTTGATAGAGAAAGGCAGAGCATGAGCAGTGAAAGAGCAGAGAGAGAGAGGGAGACAGGGAGTCCAAAGCAGACTCCAGGTTCTGAGCTGTCAGCACAGAGCCTGACTTGGGGTTTGAACCCATGACCTGTGAGATCATGACCTGAGCCAAAGTTGGATGCTTAACTGACTAAGCCCCCCAGGGGCCCCAGTACTTCTTATTTTAATGCTTTGATATTATGAACAGAATTTCTGTATCCTATTTTGAAATTTTGATTATCTGAGCCAATTTCGACTAGGAAGTGTTTCTATTTTGCTAGATTCAATTTGGTCATTTCTTTTTGAAAAAATGTTCTTCGAATTCTTGTTAGAGAATTCAACAAGAGATTGAGAATCTTGTTAGAGAATTCAATTGAGATATTATTCCTTTGCTCTTTATAAGTTGGTAGTATGATGTGTTGTTTATGCATAATATGTGTATTGATTGGCATAGTGTCTCTTGTCAGTATTTAAGCTCTCAGTGCTCCTTAGTTTTAGAAGAGCTGCCACTTCTAGTGATTATGGCCATACTCTACTCCAGACTTTGTGCTAATAATATTTTCTTCGCTTTCTGTGACACTAGATTTTTAGGTTTGTATCAATTCCAAACTGCTGATTCAAGTGGAAGAAAAAAAGACTAGTCACATTTAAGAGTTAAGACCATCATTTACATTATCTATCTTATGAAGCCATGTATATTTCTTTCATTGTTGCTATACTAAGAAAACATAGATAAGATAACCAGAAGCATGAGCAAACTTTTTGCCTGCTTATTGAAAAAAAATGCTCTATCACCATAGGTCTCTTGTAAGGTTGTTACTACTATGGAGTACCTTCACTTCAAACCCCTTCACTGCAGTGTCCTGTTGTTTCCTTTTCTAACATATGTCCTATACATTATGGGTTTGATAGAGGAATTCAAAAGAGATCAGGCCATTTCTCATTCCTACCTCTCCCATTTCTCTGTAAATTGTGATGCACAAACACAGGAATGTTAAGGAATTCTGAAGGAATATATGTTTCCATATTTTAAGTAACAATATAGGACAAACATTGAGATGAGAGATTTTTCTTATCCACACTCTCTTTCTACAACATTTTGACTTTAAGTTTATGTGGCACACATCTTAAGGGTGAAACTTTGTAGTGAGGAGGACAGTATACTAAGTTTTAAATGACTGATGGAGAGGAGCATGAGCATAGGTAAGATTCTTTCCTTCTTTCTTTCTTTCTTTCTTTAAAAAAAAAATTAATGTTATTTGTTTTTGAGAGAGAGAAACATAGTGCAAGCAAGGGAGGGACAGAGAGATGGAGACACAGAATTCAAAGCAGGTTCCAGGCTATGAGCTGTCAACACAGAGCCTGAGGTTGGGCTTGAACTTACAAGCCTGGAGATCATGACCTGAGCCAGAGTCAGATGCCCAATTAACTGAGCCACTCAGGCACCCTTCTTTTTTTTATTTTGAGAGAGATAGAGAATGAGTGGGGGAAGAGCAGAGAGAGAAAGATGGAGAGAGAGAATCCAAAGCAGACTCTGCACTGTCAGTGCATAGCCCAACACAGGGCTTGATCCCACAAACTGTGAGATCATGACCTGAACTGAAATCAAGAATTGGATGCTTAAATGACTGAGCCACCCAGGCACCCTAAAATTCTCTTAAAGTTCTGGGGAATAAGAGAAAGGGTGGGGTACTTTTATCATGTGTGGATTGCTATTATGTATATGTGAAAGCTGTTGTGATTCTTGGTGGTCCATTCTTAACACAATGGTTGCTCCTGGATTGTATATTTAGAGAACATGCTTTCTAGAATCCAGCCTTACCCTTTGATATATGTTATTTACTTGAAGAGCAGAGTGTTCTCTCCTTGGTTCTTCATTTTGAAATATATGAGAGGCTGCCCTTGCTAGAGTGACTTCACATTTTATAGTTAAATTTGAAAAGAGCTCAATGTCTCTTTTCCCTGATACTTTCCTGAAAGCATTTATGAAATTTTCAGATGATGGTCTAGATTTCTTAATACGCTTAATTGTTCACTCTTCACACAAAGCAAAAAGGTGGATGTTAAATTTCAAAATCTTTTTTTTTTAAGTTTATTTATTTTTGAATTTGGGGGAAGGGGCAGAGAGTGAGAGAGAATCCCAAGCAGGCTCACACTTAGCCCAGAGCCTGACGTGGGGCTTGGTCCCATGAACCTTCAGATCATGACCTGAGCTGAAATCAAGAGTCAAACACTCAGCAAACCAAGCCACCCAGGTGCCCCTCAAAATCTTTTTTTAAATGCTTATTTATTTATTTTGAGAGAGAGAGAGAGAGAGAGAGAGCGCATGTGAGAGTCAGGGAGAGGCAGAGAGAGAGAGAGAGAGAGAGAGAGAATCCTGAGCATTCTCTGTGCAGTCAGTGCAGAGCCTGATGCAGCCACCATCCCACAAACCATGAGATCATGACTTGAGCCGAAATCAACAGTTGGATGTTCAACTGACTTGAGCCACCCAGGTGCCTCAAATTTCAAAATCTTCTTATTGGTAAGACTGTAATCACAATGTGCTCAGCATATTAGCTGGAGAATCTTTTGGATTTTATATATAGGGCTTCAGATCTATATTATTCAATAAAAGAATTTACATTCTTATTATAATATGCCTATTACTAAATAATGAATATCTTTGATTTCATATTCCTATTATGTCTAAAGGATGAGAGGAAGGTTTGGGTATTTATTTTTCTTTTTTTAAATTTTTTTTAATGTTTATTTTATTTTTGAGAGAGACAGAGCATGAACGAGGGAGGGTCAGAGAGAGAGGGAGACACAGAATCTGAAGCAGGCTCCAGGCTCCGATCTGTCAGCACAGAGCCTGACGCGGGGCCTGAACTCATGAACTACGACATCATGACCTGAGCTGAAGTCAGACGCTCAACTGACTGAACCACCCCGGCACCCCAGGTCTGGATATTTCTTAAGCAATTTATCACAGAGGAGTTTAAAACTGGGTGGGTTCACTTTTGAAGATGCCCATCAACAACAAGATGGCCCAGTGGGGTGATAAGAGAACATGCTGTGCAGGAAGTAGACTTGTACTGCTTGTTTTGTTCCTTCCTGTTCTTTGGGGTGGGGGTGGGGTGCTTTACTCTTTCTTTGTTCTTTTCAATAAATAGAATTTAGGCTAGAAAAAAAAGAATGGGTTGGTTATTATTAGAGAAATCTGTCTTGGAGGTACATAGTTGTAATCACAATACTGGTCTATCTCAAACATTTTGGCCATAAACTAAGTTTCTAAACTTGTGATCTGATATACCTAGGAGTTCACCACCCCCAACATGAAACAAAGATTTTATCAAATAATCCTATTATATGTGATACTTTGCAATATTGTCATGTTATTTTCTTTCTTTCTTTCTTTCTTCTGGGGTGGCGGGGGTGGGGAGGGGAGACACAGGATTTAATGGGATGTCCTCTAAACAGAACACCCACTATCCCCACCTCCATGTCATGTTTTTTTTCTATAGATATAGATATGGGTATGTAGTTCTTTAAAATAAACTGGTCAAACAGATTAAATTGCTTTTACCCACAGTGGGTTGTGATGCACAGTTTGGAAAACACTGATATAGCCTCTCATATGCTCCATGCCCTGGAGTTCTTGGAGCCATAAATTTTTATGTGCTAATGTGTGGATTTATTTTTCTGGAGATAGGGTTCTTAAGTTTCATCAGGTTCTCAAAAGGTCTACTGCCTCTGATATAAAGATACATAAAGACAAGCTAATTAGGTCTATCACTCAACTCTTAAGTTCTCTCCCATGTTTTACTGTGATTACTTTTCCTATTATTTTTATTCTACTCTCTTAGCTTCACTAAGAGCATATCTATCCAAGAGTTCCTCAAGGATAAAGAATCATATATGCTATTTTTTAATCTATATGATAATAAGAATAATAAAATAATAACCATGTATTTAAAATCTATTCTTTGTTAAGAATTGTATTGGGAGCTTTAAATATTTTATCTTGAATTCACAAAATAAATGCTATAAGGTAACTCTTCTTATCCACATTTTCATATGTAAAAGTTGAGACTGAGATAGGGTAAGTAATTTGTCCAAAGTCTCTCACGGTAGAGAAAGATTCTAAAACAGATTTATGAGACTCTAAGCAAATATACTGCCTATTCCCATATATCTGGATTATTGAGAGATTATTATTATTATATAACATTATTGTGTGTATTTTTCAGTTGATTCAGGGATTGAGGTTGTAAACAAGATAATTTAGCTATGCGTGACTTAGTATACTAGGTGGGAGCATAAGGCTTAGTCTAGGGAGTATAATTGCTGAAAATACGCCCAATTGCTGAGTTCTCCCGAAGGAACTGCTCTCTTCAATAGGCTCAGGGTCAGAGCTTCTGAGTCTGGATTTCTGAAACTGAATCTTTTGGATCCATAGACTCATAAAGCCAGTTTCACACTTTTGTGAACAGAGCTGCTGTCAGATGAGGGAAACAAGAACCTTCCATAGTGTCTCTGGAACCTGCTCTTATTCTATAGCAGATTTTCCTATCAAACAATGATAGACAAGTGACTAATATTGTCAAGAGATTTGGAAAAGAGAAGTTGTAGGAATTGTGATAAGGTAGCACAATTCATTGCTCTTTGAACATGTGATTTCAGAGCAATCTCTGATGCTTTTGAGTGCTTTCTCTGTGCCACAGACTCTCCTAAGGTGAATTAGTTTCTTTCACCAGAATCATTTGCATGTACAGATGGGGAAACTAAGGCAAAAGGACATTAAGAAACTTACCCAAGGACGCACAGCTGATAAGGGGTGGAGCCAGGATCACAGAGCCTGTGCTCTAACCTGTAAAGCACATAACCTGTTAGTAATATCTCTTGGGAAAGAATTCACCCATGAGATCAGAAGAGGTCTTCAGTTGGCATAGATTTAGGTGTGGTGCCAAGATGGTCAAATTCAAGTTATTTAGTTATGAAAGATACTATAGCTTATAATAAGTCCCTGGGGGTAACTAGTTCTTTAAACAGGCTGAAAATCAACATCATAACAGAAATATCTCCAGTGAACTAAGTAGATTTGCTGTTGTCTTTTTGAGGCCTCTCACACTGAGAAATGCCTACTGACAGATTTTTAAAGTTTGTTTAGTTGAGGGGGAGGGAGGGCTAGTTCAGTGCAAGTGAGCCTCCATAAGTAAAAGCACCTAGAAAAAAGGCTGCATTTTTATTAACTGATGGAGAGAAGGTTATGTCGGTTTTTATTTTTCAAAGCTTCCACTTCTCATAGAATTTCCAACTCTCCTTTCAAATCAGAAGAGAAAAAAAAAAAACAAGCTAGGAAGGAGAAGTAATTCAAAATAAAAAAAGAGGACAGAACATCATATTTTTTAGAACTTCAGATAAAAATTTTGAGGGAAAACTTTCAGAAGGAAATAGGGGAAAAAAATCTTTTTATCACAAAACAAGAAGTAGTTTAAAAATGCAATTTCAAAGAACTATCAAATTTTTAAAGGTACCACAGAAATGAATTTTGAATTCCATTTTCAAATTAGCCAAATAGCCACTTAAAAAATTTTTTTTTGTTTATTTATTTTTTGAGAGAGAGAGAGAGAGAGAGAGAGAGAGAGAGAGAGAGAGAGACAAAGCGTGAGCAGGGGAGGGGCAGAGAGAGAGGGAGACACAGAATCCAAAGCAGGCTCCAGGCTCTGAGCTGTCAGCACAGAGCCCCACGCAGGACTCAAACTTACAGACCATGAGATCATGACCTGAGCTGAAGGCAGATGCTCAACCAACTGAGCCACCCAGGTGCCACACCAAATACCCACTTTTATATGATGTTATATTTTTTAGATACTAAGAAAGTCCTTAATGCTGTTTAATCCAATCTTTTATTATGTTTCCTAAATTGTTCACATACAAGGATACTACTGATTTGATGATGAATTATCACAATCAGAGAGGCTCCTCTCTAATTAGAGAAAAGGCTATCAGAATAATGGATTATAATTGTGGAAATTGGTATTTTCTTCTTCAAGTAGAATTCATATTCCTTCTCTGTGTGTGAAACCCATTTTGTTACTCAATGTATCTTTTAAAAATGTTTTTAGTGTTTATTTATTATTTTGAGAGAGAGAGAGAGAGAGAGAGAGAGAGAGAGAGACATAGTGTAAGCGGGGGGAGGGTTAGAGAGAGAGGGAGACAGAATTCGAAGCAGGCTCCAGGTTCTGAGTTGTCAGCACAGAGCCTGACGTGGGGCTCAAACCCAAGGACAGCAGACCTCAAGATAGAGAGATCATGAGCTGAGCGGAAGTTGGGAGCTTAACTGACTGAGCCATCCAGGCACCCCACTCAATATATCTCTTAATCCCCAAACAGTCATGATGACATCTTGATAGCTCTATAGAGCTATCTGTTTGTTTTCTGTAGGATTACTAGGTTTGTGTCAATTTGTCCTTGTTCTTTTACTTTTGTCACCTGTGGCTGACTGCAATGAAAATAGTAATCTGGTATCTGGAAGAGATCACAACTATCTTTTACCTAGAGAACCAATGTGTGGTTGGCCTCTTATGATATTCTTCTAACCATCTCTCTGTGATGCCATGAGAAGTGCCTTGGAATTAGAATATATGGGGTATATATATATATATATATATACATATGTATATACATATACATATACATATATATATATATATATATATATATACATATATATATATATATGTATATATTCCAAAAGTTGTGTACTGGCTGCATACCCAGGAGGAGGTGAGGTGGAAGTGAAGAGTCTCTGTGATTCAAACTAATATTTGGGTTGGTTTTAGTCCCAATAATTACACATATAGTATGTGTATGTGTGTGTGTGTGTGTATACACACACACACACACACACATATATATATATACACATACATACACATATACATACATATATATATATTTTGGAGTGAGGAATAGAATAGTAGTTTAGGTAGCATTAAATTCAAATAGTTTCACAGTCTTAGTAGTCTATCTTGTTAAAATCTGGAGACTCTTTCCATAATAAAATATATTTTGCAAAATCACTGGTTATGTGCAAACAATATCACATAACCCTATAGAATACATGTTGGGCTGTGGAGTGGTGTTTATTAGCAGGACATTCAAGGAGACAGGAGAGAGTATTGTGTTCTTGGGAAGTGCCCAGAGTTCTGGCAGGGCTGGATGTCAGATTCCAGGGGGATGGATTCTAACTCTTGGTCTGGGAAATTTTTTAGCTGCATTATTAAAGAACCATTGGTTGTCTTCTGATTGATCAAGAGCTGGGATGGAAATGAATTCTTGGTTCCCACTCTAACCTGCCAATTTGGCATTCATGGTTAGGGGAGTCCCAGATGTTCCCCTGATGTAATATGGGGGTTGGGGTCAAACTTTGCAGTTGTGCCTATATGACATAGTAAGTTAGTAGCATGATTCATTATCTCAGCTTTCAAGGATGAAAAAGGGAGATACCACACTCACTGTGGTGTGATGAGGTGACTGTGTGCCTAGCCTTGAAGTTGACCAGGACTGATTTCCATAGCTCTGCTTAAGGCTGAGTTCCAAGGAACTTTGTGGGGAGATAACACTTTTTTGGAAGGCCATCCTATAAGACTTATCCTACAAGGGATAAGTCTCCCACAAATTAATCCTTACTTCTCATAGAACTTCAAAGATAGAGAAAAACTTAGGATGTTTGAATGAGAAGATCCAGTTATCTAAAAGGGGTAAGATATTAGGATGGCTTCAGAATTTTACTAGAGGCTTTCAAAATTGAAATCAGTGAAGTCTCTCTCTCCTCCCAACTCCTACCATTTTCAAAAATCTCAAGATGTGTTTTCATCTTTTTTAAAAAAAATCTTTTACTGTTTACTATTTTGAGAGAGAGAGAGAGAGGCAGAAGGAGAGGGAGACACAGAATCTGAAGCAGGCTCCAGACTCTTAGCTGTCTCAGAGCTCTGTCACAGAGCTCGGCGGAGGGCTCAAACTCATGAACTGTGAGATCATGACTTGAGCCAAAGTCAGGCGCTTAAATGACTGAGCCACCAGGTACCCCCTAAATTGAGTTTTAAACATTCACAGGCCATAGAGTTTGGGGAAGAAGGTACAAAGATTTGTGTTACTCGTATCATCTTCTGCTCACTGGCATACTTTCTCTCCTAATTTGTTATTCTCTCTTTTTCTTGTTCTCATCTATGTTCTTTCTGTTTTCTCTTTACTTCTTCTAAGTCTCTGTAAATTTATTGCTCTTTTTCATACTAGTCATACAGAATAATGAAATGAGATTACTTTTCTTTGTAAAGCTGAGGGGTTCTTCTACCTGAGAGAATGCTGTCATTGAGATTGTTTAGGTAACTTATCAGTATTGAATTTTTGGAGACTCTAAGGTATACCTTGTCATTATTGTCCCCACTGTTCCGCTTTTTTTTTTAGTAAATATTTTTATATTATGTTAGGTTATAACTGGTTCAGATTTAAAAAACTATCTTCTTAAATTGCCTTTTGCTTTTCTCTCTAACAACTGGAGTTGGCTGCCCATTAGGTTAAGTTAATGTAGAGAGAAAACAAATAACTTGGGTTTGTTGTAATGAGACACTCAATGAACATAAGCAATGAGTCTAGTATCCCTTTGTAGAAGGTGAGTAATGGTGAGCAATTCAAGTCCTATGGTGGTCATAGGTGCTTATATCAGCAAGAAGATGCTGTAGTTAGAGCACTAGATGCACTGAAACTGTCCAAACTGAGTCTATCCAATCAGATAATGTCTGGCTATTTAAGCTATTAAATCCTGTTGGAAGAAATTGCTGATTGCATCTGAACCATTGCACTGTGATATTTACTGAAATGTGGTGGTGAAATAGTGACAGATTTTTTTTTCTTTTTTATTACTTATCTGTCACAATTCCTTGTGTCTTGAACCCAAGAAAATGTAATAATATTGATTGTGTGAGAACTTAGACTAAGCTCACTCTGAAGAAGTACATTTTCCTCTTTCCCTCTGATGCCCTTCAGGCAAATGACAGTGGGAATATCTCATGCATGTTAAAAGCTGATATCTGCCAGGGGAATTAGTCAGCATATCCTAGATTTATTTCCAGTCTCAGTCTTCTGTGAATGTAAAATGAGAGAAGCCTCTGCACAATCAACACCCTTTGGTGTGGGGGTGACTGTGATCTTTACTCTGCCTGGGGAAGGGATGACCTGAATGGACTTGAAGAAGGTCTATGTTATTGAGAACAATCCTTCAACTCTCTGACTTGGCTAATATTTCATCCAACTAGTAGTTAACTCAAATAAAACATCAGTAGAACTCACTTAATGAAATGTCTTACCTGCGATTTCTCAGTGCTCTAAGCATTTCTTCATCAGAAAATGAATATGACAGATGGCAGATGTGAAAGTAGTCCTAGCTGCCTCTGAGCTTTATATAATGCTTGGTTTTTAACAGAACTATAGGCACAAAGAATGTTACAATATATATTTTTTAATTTAAAAATGCGGTAGAGTGCTTTCCTTTATTCACTCAAAAATATTTATGGCATGCCCACCATATTCCAGGCCTGTGCTAAACACTGGGGCTCCATGATGGTTGATCTTTCTTATGATAGATCTCCTGTAGTATCATTTTGTATTCCAGAGAGTACCCTGGGACACAAAATGAGTCAGTGAAGTGAAGTGGTATAATGGAGGGAGGGAGGATGGTTAAAGATGCTTTCAGATTTTGTTTCCTCAGAGCAAGCAATTTTCTAGCAGTGGCAACATTGTCACCAAGAGGTGAAACGGAAGGTCTGGAATGATTTTAATATGCACTATTACTAAACCTATGTGTACTATTACATAATTGTTAAAAACGACCATTTCTGAGGGTTCCTATGAGCATTAGATAAGGCAAGACATGAAAAAGGCTTAGAGCAATTCCTGGCATAAAGCAAGAACTCAGTATAGAAAATAGATTATTATGTGAAACAGCATGTTCTGGACAGGGATAGTAGCAGGAAGATGAAGAGAGAAAAGCAAAGAGAAGACAAAATTGCATTATGGGGCTAGAGAGAAAGTTAGGGAGAGAATTCTGTTCGACTCTGCCCTAGCTTATACCTCACTATGTAGGACCATGCTGAGGAAAAAAAGGTGAAAAGGGAAAAAATTAAGTCTTTCCTCTTTTCATTTCCTCTTGAACCCACGTGTCAGGTTCTGGTACAGCCCTCTGGCTTTCTCTAACATGTTATGATCTATCTATGTCTCTCCATATCCTGTATTGGCTCTCCTCAGTTCAAGTTTTTAAGGCTGTGGTCTCTAACCTCTCCCAAATACTCTTGTCCTTATTCTGTTCTTTTAGTAGTAAACTCACTTCGGTTAATTGGAGACATGGATTTATAAGTTATTATAATTAACATTATGAATTAACATTATTGTGTATTTTCTTTCAAGGAATACATTTGCATTTCATAAGATGGCTTATGGGAGCCAAACCTTAAGTCAAAGAAGTGACCTCATGAATGAGTGTTTTAGCTTCTATGCCAGGACAGTGTTAGAAATAGATTGGGTGAGGGTAGCTGCTCCTGATGTTTTTCAGATTAAATCTCTTGTTTTCGGGGACCCCTCCCCCTCAACACCTTTAAACAGGTGAAATGTCAAGTGCACTTAAAGGCAGTCTGGTTAATTTCTGAGGTGGCCACCTTTGATGTTTGGGAAGGGAAAACCAGAACAATTCTAGCACTTAACATTTATTCATTTCTTCACATTTTTCATAGATTGTGCTCTGTCTCCAGTTGTTCTGTAGCCTTCTTATGGAAGGAACAGAATTAGCTAACTGTCACTGCTTTAGGGGGAATGAATTTATAATAGGTTGTATTTTGGTGAACTTTTATAACTGGATGAATTATTTTTTATCCCCCAAAGGCTCTCTTTATTAAATGGCCACTAGACACATCCATATTGCTAACACCTTTTCGAATTAGTCTTTTTGGATGAGTGCTTTCCCTGTGGCTCAGGGCTTTAGATCTATCTCCCAGTGTTCAGCTATAGAAGAAAGTCTGGGTAAATTTTTGCAAAGCTTTAGTTTTACATTAGTATACTTAAGTCATATTCCTAGCTGGGGCTTAAGGAGTTACACTAGAAAATTGAAAATATGTATACCATTTAACACTTTCTGATTGATGTGGCTTCACATGCTTTGCAGTTTCCTAGAATTCTTGTCAACTTACCTGGAGAAGAGAAGTATTGGTTTGGTCTAAAATATGCTTCTTTATTGTCTGATTTGGACACATGGAAAGAGATTTCATTCCTTTCCACATCTTTTTTTCCTGCTTACTGTACAGCTATTTAAAAGTTACCTCCTCATTTACTCTATGCAGAATTAAAATTGAGAATATCACTTCTGTTTTTATCCACAAAATGTGTGACAAACTAAAATTATATCCTTGCAGTCATTAAAATATTTTTGACTAACCCTTCAGGAATTTATAAATAAGGTGTCAGTTTTTATCAAATGTACTTTCTGTGGAAGCAAAAGCAGCTCCTTGTACTTGACTTGATAAAGAGCTACCCAGTAAAAATTTTCTTGAAGACTAAGTCTGTGATTTCTAGAAGGTGTCTTCTAAACCTCATGGAGGAGCAAGCAATCCAGAAAATATTGCTGGGAAATGCTTTGCTTCATTCTAAGATTTTCTAAGAGTTTGTATACAAATCTGGCATAGGGGAACTCTGCATTCCCTAGATTTGGAATAGTTACTAGCAGTTTCTGTAAAGAAAGTCATTTTAATAACAATGGACCGCAGTGGAATTTTCCTGAGGGCTTAAATGAAATATATAAAATACAGACAATACTTGTGAATTCTTGATAATATTTTACATAGTTAGGTGAATTTCCTTCCCCTTATATTGACTGAGAAGTCTTAAGCAATTTTCTTTATATTTTAATTTTTATTTAAAAAAAATATTTATTATTTTATTTTTGAGAGAGAGAGACAGAGCATGAGCAGGGGAGGGACAGAGAGAGGGAGGCATAGAATCTGAAGTAGGCTCCAGGCTCTGAGTGGTCAGCACAGAGTCCGACGTGGGGCTCGAACCCACAAACTATGAGATCATGATGTGAGCTGAAGTCAGATGCTTAACTGACTGAGCCACCAGGCTCCCTCTTTCTTTCTTTCTTTCTTTCTTTCTTTCTTTCTTTCTTTCTTTCTTTCTTTCTTAATATTTATTTATCTTGAGAGAGGAAAGCATGAGTGGGGGAGGGGCAGAGAGAGACAGAGGGAGAGAATCCCAAGCAGGCCCCACACTGTCAGTGCAGACTAGGCAATTTCCAAATTAAGATTTTTATCATCACTCCCTTAAGAGAGAACTAGCTCAACTTTTCCATTCTCCTGCCAGCACCTTTATAATTGGGTAAAGTTGTACTTCTACCCATAAAACCACGGTATAATAGGGCATGAGGATAAAACACATTGGAGGAATGATGAAAGCTACCTCCAAACTTTCTTAGGCTGCTAATGCTGACCAGAGTTTAAAGAATTGTTTTTAGACTCTATTAAAAGAAAACAACCAAAATTATGGTTTTTGACATTAAAATCAGAAAAAGAGAAAGGATATGTTGCAAAGTTGAATCTTTGCAATAGAAGAAATGATTAGTTACATATACATATTTTTACTTAGATGGAAAACACATTTTTCAAGCTTTAATGAGGTTATTAAATTGACAAAAATACAATTTAAACTGCTTTTTACCTTTTGCGCCCCTGCAGTTTAACTCCTGGTGACTTGGTTGGAACTTAGGTCCCCACAGGACTGCTGGCCAGAAATTTCAAGATAGGCATCAGCAAGAGCATTCATGGTAGACATTCTTTGCTCTGGTAGACATTTTGGATGTTAAGTACTATCAAGGAAAGGGATAGCAACATCTTACCCTCCCAGGTAAGACCTGAAGGGTTTAGTATTGGCAGCATGTTGGTTGGGAAGCTGGGCTCTAACCCAATATGTGTATCTTTCCCCTAAGCAGTGCCATTATAGTTGCTTCTTATAACCAACTTATTTTCCTACTTTAGCATTCATGCATATGCAAGATTGATGTCATTGTCAAGGTTGGAGAAAAAACAGGACTTCTGAATTTCTCATTGCCCTCTGCTACTTGCCCTGTGGCACTTCTTCCTGCTCTACCCTTCTCTCCAAAATTTTTATCCATTCTTCTTCATCCATTAAAACTATCATATTTATAGTATATTCATTCCACCAGGAGTTAGGAGGGAACTGCTTGAATCAATTGATTTTAAGTTGTAACTGCCTGATATCTCCTACCTATAAGGGATACTTATTAAACAAAGTTAATTTCTGCATATTGTAATTTGGGACTGAATATTCTGCATGTATGGGCTTTAGGGACAGATAGGGGAAATAAATCTTAGTAGACCTGGGTATATATATTCTTCTAACTGTGAGCTTAGCAGTAGGTGACTCTCAGATGGGGAACTAATGATATTAGATACCTCAATCTTTTAGGTGTTTAGAAAGGCTCAGAGCTGCTTTAGACATGTCTAATTTTCCTCTTGCCCTCCAACAACTAACCTCTGAAATACTTTCTACGAGTACATGCAAGTATTAATTTATAGTCATTGAAGTCATAAATTGTATCTGCTTGCAGTGCAGCACAAAACAAATCATACCCATTTTATTTTTATTTAAAAAAATTTTTTTTTAACGTTTATTTATTTTTGAGACAGAGAGAGACAGAGCATGAACAGGGGAGGGGCAGAGAGAGAGGGAGACACAGAATCTGAAGCAGGCTCCAGGCTCTGAGCTAGCAGCACAGAGCCCAACGCGGGGTTCGAACTCACATACTGCAAGATCGTGACCTGAGCTGAAGTTGGACGCTTAACCGACCGAGCCACCCAGGCGCCCCTCATACCCATTTTAAAGAACTGGTTTAATTTACCTGCCTGGAAGACCTCTCTGATGGTAGCTCCATACCCTCTCCCAGGATGTTCAGGCTTGCTTACAATGTATACAAAATAGCTTTTTGCTTGGAATCTTGAGTCAGAGAGGAAATAATGGCCCAAGCTGATTGTTAAATCCATGCTTAGCTATTGGGAAATCAAAGAAGCATTTTGGTAGAGTTCTAAATGCATGGGCTTTGAAGAAAGTCAGAACTGATTTTAATCCCTATTGTGCCATTTATTAGGTAATGTAGGATCGTGAACACATTTCTTATCCTTAACTAGCAGAGCCATATTTTTCTGACTGTAACGTTTGTGCTCTAACCCAGTTTATTGTCACAACCTTTACATCATAACCTTGGTTTTCTCTCTCTTTTAAAAAATTTTTTTTGGGGGGAGCCTGGGTGGCTTAGTGGGTTAAGCGTCCAACTTCGGCTCAGGTCACGATCTCACTGTCCGTGAGTTCAAGCCCCGCGTCGGGCTCTGTGCTGACTGCCCAGAGCCTGGAGCCTGTCTCGGATTCTGTGTCTCCCTCTCTCTCTGACCCTCCCCCGTTCATGCTCTGTCTCTCTCTGTCTCAAAAATAAATAAACGTTAAAAAAAAATTTAAAAAATTTTTTTAAATGTGGGGGAGGGGCAAAGAGAGAGTGAGACACAGAGCCTGACATGGGGCTCGAACCCAGCAACTGCCAAATCACTACCTAAGCAGAAATCAGACACTTAATCAACTGAGCCACCCGGGTGCCCCTCGTTTTCTCTCTTATAGAGATAATAATATACTACTGGCAAGAATGAGTGTGAGAGTTTAAATAGCACAATAAATGTTAATTCCCTTTCAGGCTGTTAATACCCAGGGCTGTGGGCTGGGCAGAACTGGCTTTTACATATACAGGAACTGCTTATACATTCATGTATTCATTTACTCATTCATTCATTTGTTCACTTAAAAAAATGTTTGAGTACTAGGTGCCAGGTAGATGCTTATTTAAGAGCCTCAATGGAATCCAGGGTTAATTCTATTTTAGTATTGCCTCTTATTCACTGGCATTTTGTCTGTACTCATTCCTGTATAATAAATAACTAGCTGATCTAGCAGAGAGCTTGAATGTTCTCTATAAGATAGTTTTTCTTTCCTGTGGAAAGCAAATCCTGTTTTCAGGCTTATTGATGAGATGATAAATAAGGGAGGCCTTTCCTTAACTGAGAAAGAAATGTTGTTTGCATGTGTTCTTACGAGAAAACTTTAGAGCAGAATTTTCTTGTCTTGCAAACACTTGGTAATTACTAGTCTAATATAGTTTTATGGATGTATTTTGGGAAGAGGCAGGAGATTTTGGCAATGAAGAGCCCAAGTTCTGATCCCTGCTTCTGTTCTTCCACAAACTTGGGTTGATTTTCTACTTGGAGAGGGCCATTTTCTTCATGGAATAAACCCAGACTTAGAGAAGTTAGCTGGCTTTAAGTGTGAACCTATAGGGTCAGGGCTATATCAGATTAGCAATATCTATTACTTGAAGTTAAGAACTGATCCTTGTGTTTTAAGCATAATTAGGTCAGAACTATTTTGGTAATTACTTCCAGCATGCATACATATTTATATGTAGATCACAAATGATTAGCCATAAAACTCCATAATATGCTTCACTAGACAGCACTCTTCATTCCCTATCCTTCAACCCCACCCCCCACCGGGCTTAAAAACACACAGCCCTGATCTGGGGATAAAGTAATCATTTACATGAAAAAGATAATTGTTGACAGCTTATCATCCAGGCTGATTACACAACTGGATAACACAATAAGTAATTGAAAGGGCTGGAGGGATTAAGTGGTTGGGGTGGGGGAGGCATCTATGATTACTGCAAGGGAGGGGGGTAGTGGAAGGTAGCGCACAGCAATGTAGGTTTCCTAACGCTGGTAGGGGCTATCTCCATGCTTGTGGCTACAGATCAACAATTAATCAGAGTTTATCTTTGAAATAAGAAGCAGTGACAAACAAAGGCAGAATTGCCTTGTAGAACTATGAGGCTGCAAACTGAGATTCTCAGGGTTCATTCACCTCAACAATTATTTGTTGAGTACCTACTTTTTCCTAGCCAATACTAAGTCCTGGTGGTACAAAAATAATTGGACACAAATTCTCTCCTAGAAGAATTCACAATGGTAGGTTAGGAAAGAGATCAAGATAGATAAGCATTGGATTAGGACAAGTACACTAAGTGAATTATGTAGAAGGTATTGAAGAAACAGCAAATTCTGTGCTCAACTTTTCTCAGTTGACAGAGAAGATATCTTAGTGAAGGGGTCATCTGAACCAAATAAAAAAGTTGAGTTGAGGTTGTCCAAGGGTAAAAGTGGGGAAGGATATTCCAGCCAGAGGAAGGAGCATGTGCAGAGAGTATAAGAGATTATGTGCAGGAAATAAGTTGTTGAGCCTGGTGGAGCCCAGGGGTACTTGGGGGTAGATATAGGATGAGGCTGGAGGATAAGACTTTAAGACAGGCCTGTAGCTTCAGAATCCTTATCATTTTCCAAAAGTGAACAGAACTTTGCATTCCTCAAATACAGAATGTTCATTAACAAACAACCAGTGATTTCAGATTTTTTTCCAAAAGCAAAATAATTTGAAAGTATAGATATTACACTAATTGTGTTTAGCTGTGAGAAATCTTTTCCTGTTTTAAATTCATTTTAATTGAATCCAATTATAATTTGTGGTGCAGCCTCAAAAAATTTTGAAAAATGTTTAGGAAGGCAGAAATAAAAATAAGGAAAAGTTTCTACTGCCCTGGACTTGATAACCTAGAGGAACAGGCAAATCTAAATGCCAATCCAGGGAAGTGCTTGGTGAAGTGCAATTTTAGATGCTAACTAATTGCAGAGCAGAAGGCGGGACTAGCCTGTCACATGAGTGGGGATGAATGTGCTCTTGGAAGACATGAGGTCAGAGTTTTGAAATATGAGGAGATTTTCAAAAGGCATATAGGTGATAGAGTAGGAGAAATCATCTGGGCTAAGAGATACTAATGAACAAGACAACCATGAACGTAAAAAAATTCAGTGCAGATTAAAAAATGTAGAATAGTATGGTGGGCTGGACAGGAAGTAGGTGATGGGGTTGTGGGAGATAAGTGAGAAATCTTGAAGAGCCATGTATTCTATTGTATAGTCCATTCATCCAACTCGTTCATTGTTTTACAAATACTTACTGAGCTCCCAGGTTGTTTGGGGCATTCCAAACATTGATGTAAAGAAGACAGGGCATGGTTCCTGCCCTCAAAAAGCAATAACAGTGGGAAGAAACAGAAAATTTCTGAGCAGAAGAGCAGGAGAGGGATACTACATAATCCCTTCAGCTGCTCCTCCTTGTTGAAGTTATCCATGGCCCTCTCTCCCAGTGACTCCTGTCAACATTCTTGTCTATTGTAGTATTCATGTAGATGCTCCTTTCAACAGGTCCCTGTCTTTTTCATGGCACAATTCATCTAGTTGTTCAGAGTAAAAACTTGGACTGATACTTCACTTATTTATTTCATATACAACATCTAAATCTTAAGCAAATTCTATAAGCTTTATATTAGTATATCCTGAATCCAGCATTTTCATTCTCTTGGCTCTACCTTCCTAATCTCTTGCCTAGATCACTGTACCTGGGGTCATTGCTGCAGTTGGCCTCTTCCAGTCTTTTCTCATGTCATAGTCAAAGGTTTTTTTTACAAAATATTAAGTCAAAACATTTTACTCCCTGCTCAATACCCTCTCAAGGCTTCTAAGCACATGTAGAATAGCATTCAAAGTCTTTACCAAGGCCCTTAAAACCCCACATAGACTGCCTCCTGCCTCTGATCTCTGTTCCTATCTCCTAATACACTCTCCCTTGCATACTGAGCTCTAGTATATTAACTTTCTTGCTGTTCTCTGAACATAACTAGCATGTTCTTACATCAAGATATTTGAATTTTCCTTTCTATAATTCCGTTCTCCTATATATACATTTGGCTTTCTCTTGTACTTCCTTTAATGTTCTGCTTAAACATTACCTTCTCAAAAAGGCCTTCATAGACTATCTGTCTAAAGTAGTATCCACCATCCTTGTCTGTGACCTTGTGTTATAAACAGTTATCTATATGATATTATCTTATGTATGTATTTTTTTGATTGGCCTGTCTCCTTCAAAGAATTAAGATTCTTGAGGATAGGGATTTTGGCTTCTTGTTCACAATCTTACCCCAGTATCTCAAACACTATGTACATTTTAGAGGATTGAAGAGTAGAAGTGTAGTCAGTAAGTGAATAAACTTTTTTTTCAGGGTTAGTACATAACATAGTTGAGATACACTTCAAGGAGGAATAGGGTTCAAGGAGGGCTTCTTTACAGGAGATTTGATGACGTTTAAAGATTGAGGGAAGCTGCATGATGGAAGATCATATACAATGAATGATTCATCTGTAAGTTTCCTGGAGGAACAAGATGGGATTGGAGTGAAGAAAAAATGAGAGGAGTTAGTTTAGAACATACTTCCCAATTGGTTTGCTTCAGCACATTGATGAGACACAAGTGGCTTAGTATTTTGCTGAGACACTGATCCCTCAGTCTTTGGAGTGGGTGACTGAGGCCTGGGTGATAGGTTCACCTCTAATCACAGCCAGCTTCTCCTGTTTATCTAGTGAGCCACACAAACATCGTTTGCTACATGTACCATGATGTAAAAAGAACCTGAGAAGTTCTGGAGCGGACAGAGAATAGAGCATTTTCTTTAGGTCTTAAAGGGTGAAAGCAATTTAAGAAGTGTGGTGAAGGTGTCAAAATATACACACCCAGATATTGGTGGAAATAAAAAGACTTATTAGTCCAGTTCTGTCCTGTATTCTCCTTTTTCCTACCTTCCCTTCCTTCATGGCTTTTCATGGCTTTTAAAAAAATGCCTGTTTATTTGAGAAACACACACACACACACACACACACACACACACACACACGATGTGAACAGAGGAGGGGCAGAGAGAGAGAGTGGGAGAGAAGGAGTCCCAAGCTGACTCCACACTGTCAGCACAGAGCCTGATGTGCAGCTTGAACTCACAAACCGTGAGATCATGACTTGAGTTGAAATCAAGAGCCGGATGCTTAACTGACTGAGCCACCCAGATGCCCCTCTTCATGGTGTTTTAATTGAATGTTTGTTATCCACCACTTTCTGCACTAGTAATTAGACGTACACATCCTCAGATCTTACCTAAGTCTTCATCTCCTCTAGGAGTCTTTTTGAACTAGCCAGGCTGGGTTCGGGGTCTCCTCATGCTCTCACCACTTCATGCTCATGCCATGTCTGCATATCCATAGTAGTGTCTCCCACTTGGTGTTGAAATGAAATGATCAACTAATGTGCCTGAATCCTCCATTTGTCCATAGCTTCCCCCCTAGGCTAGTGCTGTGTCTCATTTATCTTTATAGCCTAATCATCTAGCTTGGGCCCTGTCACAAAGTACAAGCTCATTAAATAGTTGTTGAGCTGAAACATTTTCAAAGTGAATGAAATAGTTTTGCCATCAAGTCATCTGCTGGCTATTTGGAGATACAGGGGAATAAATTAATAATTATGCCACAGGGGCGCCTGGGTGGCTCAGTCGGTTAAACGTCCAACTTTGGCTCAGGTCATGATCTCACAGTCCATGAGTTCGAGCCCTGCATCGGGCTCTGTGCTGCCAGCTCAGAGCCTGGAGCCTGCTTCAGATTCTGTGTCTCGCTCTCTCTCTGCCCCTCCCCTGCTTATGCTCTGTCTCTCTCTGTCTCAAAAATAAATAAAAACATTAAAAAAAATTAAAAAAAATTATGCCACAATTTCATAAGTTATAATAGTTATATAAAAAATGTAGCTGGAGTCCAGTGGTGGGCATAGCTAGCACTGAAGAAGCAGTGGAGCAGTCATTGTGCCTTTTCCTTGGTGAATTTGAGCAGAATTTATGTTCATTTAGGAGAGGAAGAATATTGACTGCAGTGACATTAGATTATTTGTAAAGTTATAAAGCTCTTAGAAACCCTCTGATGGGAAGTCTCTGTATAATAGTGAAATATTAGCCTCAAACCAATAGTTGGCAAGACAGGTTCTCATGTGACTTAAGGCACATCACCGAGTCAATTGACATTTCCTCTTTGTGAAAAAAAGGGGTTTTATAAAGGTTGGCTTTTTAAATGTTCCTTCTATATTGTCCTGCAAAGGAGGTTTTTCTAAGTAGTAAAAGTCAGGTTAACTAAGTAAGATCGGTGGTAGGGTTTAATAACAATTAAAATGAACCAGCTCTTTACTTCCCTTGTGGTTCCGGGATGTTAATTGTTGTGTATTCTGTTTGTTGAAACTACTACAATTGCTATAAGTGCTTCATAATAACTTAAGCTGCTGTCTTCACACCATGCATATTGATTTATTTGAGCTGACACAAACCTTGGTGGAAAATGTTCACTGAATATATTGTGGAGGCATCTTGGTTTGATGAAACCATGTGATTTTGGAAATTGGATCCACCCATGCAGAATCTCATCTTTGCCTCAAATAAGCTGTGTAGTCTTGTGCAAGTGACATAAAGTCTCTTAGGTATGTTTCTTTCTGTAGAGTCACAATACTTGTAATATTTAATATGTAGGTTTGTTTTGAAAATGAAATGAGATAACATATGAGGGACTAACACAATTTCTAGAAAAGAATATGTGTTTAATAAGTGTACATTTATTTTTCTTTTCTTATAGGTAAGACTTTTCTACTCAGAATTCACCTGGATAAATATTTCAAGCTTCTTTTAGATTTTGCACTCAAGAATCAATTGTCTTTATGCTCAGTACCCCATATTATAAGAGCTAATGTACATATCATGTCATCAATGTACCCAATAAGTAATTGACCTCAACACTTTTGTTTATTTCTTATTTATTTGAGTCCATTTTACAGATGAAGAAAATGAGACATAGAGAGGCTAAGTAATTTGTCCAAGATAAAACCAGCAAACTTCAGTGTCAGCATTTAGATCCTCAGGATTCAACTTCAAAGCTGGGTTCCTAACACCTGCCTCCTAATGTAATAGTCACTTTCTGTCTCTTCTCCCACCACATTAAACTATATTCATCAGATAAGGAGAATTATGTAGAGAAAAAAGAATCCATTTTTTAATCATTTTTATAGCTTGAAGCCAGAATTATAGAGCAAGATCAGAAAGGAAAGGACATCATGGTTGGGAGGCCAGTGGTTTCCGTGTCCAGTGGAGGTGAGAGGGTCATGGGAAATCTCAACTAGAGTTGGGATCATGATGTTCACTTTAACCTCAAAGCCTCCCACATGGTAAAGTAACTGGGCTGGTGACTAGCCACAAATCCTGGGTATTAAGACTCTGATAGATCACTGAGCACTAGAATCATTGTTTTCTTGTCAAATTAAATCACCGAACTTGGGTATGACAATAACCATGTTGAGTTATCTGTACCTAAGGGGGATTTTGGGGTCCAGAGTAGAGGGCTGTTGTCTGTTTGCCTCATCACTTGACTAAGGCTTTGGGCCCAGTGACTGTTCTTGGCAAATCAGGTTTTACATACTGAAATGTTTTATTCAATTGCTGTTTCTTCTCAATTAAAAAATGGGGAATCATCTTTCAAAGAGTGGAAACTATTATCCATGACTATACCAGCAAGACATCAGGAAATCTACTGGGCACTCTATAGGGTGTGGTACCTGTTACCTTCCAACGCATGCAACACAGTCAATTTAGATTGTTCTCAGGCAGTGGTGTTCTTGCAGATCCTTACATTATAGACTGTGCCTCAGTGGCACATAGAATAAAGGGCATTTAAGCACAGTGCCTTCAGTTTCAGCTCCAATCTCAGAAATTTGTCCACTTCATTGATGTGTGATTAGATGTTGTTCATGTCTTCAGGTTGTGGCTTGAATTTTGAGTCTGTGAGGTAAGAATGAGTGTATTACATACATTTGAAGTTAAGGACCTTTGAATTGCCTGCATGGCAATTTATACAAAATAGGCAAACTAACAAACCACTGATTTTTTTTTCATCATTTCACTTTTACCATCCTAAATCCCACTCCCTAATCTCTCCTCTCAGCAGCAAGGCTTGCTTGTGAATAGGACTGGGATTCATAGAGCCTGTAGCTTTTGTACACACTGTTAGAAAAATTTTGAATTGGTTGAAATAGAAACTGAATTTTTTTTAACATCCTTCTACTCCCGCTGTATTCATGTCTCCTCCCTCTGTTCCCAAAGGGCTACTATGTCCTAGGACTTAGCATGATTCTAAGAGAGAAGAGTATAATTTCCATATATGGGTGAAAAATTAGAACCTTAGAAATACTAAAGGACTGCCCAATGTCACATAGGTAGTAAGTGTTGAAGCCAGGAATTTGACACCTTATAATATCATTCATGATAAAAACCCTCAACAAGTAAGTTTAGAGGAAACATACCTTTTTTTTTAAGTTTATTTATTTATTTTGTGAGAGAGATAGAGTGTGAGTGGGGGAGGAGCAGAGAGGGAAAGAGAGAATCCCAAACAGGCTCTTCATTGCCAGTGCGGAGCCTGATATGGGGCTTGAACTCACGAACTGTGAGATCATGGCCCAAGCTGAAACCAATAGTTGGACGCCTAACCTACTGAGCTACTCAGGCACCCTGAGGAAATGTACCTTAATATAATAAAGGCCTTATATTAAAAACCCAGAGCTAAGATCATACTCAGGTGAAAAACTGAGTCTTTTTGGTAGGTCAGGAAGAAGACAAGGATGTCCACTCTCACCACTCTTATTCAGTGTAGTATTTGAAGTCCTTACCACAGAAATCAGACAAGAAAAAAGAAATAGAAGGCATCCAAATTGGTAAGGAAGAAGTAAAACTTTCACTATTCACAGATGACATGATACCGTATATAGAAAGCCCTAAAGACTCAACCAAAAAACTACTAGAACTGATAAATGAATTCAGTAAGGTCACAGGATACAAAAATCAATGTACAGAAATCTGTTGCATTCCTATACACCAATAATGAAGCAGCAGAAAGAGAAATTAAGAAAACAAAAAACAATCCCATTTACAATTGCATTGAAAAGAATAAAACACTTAGGAATTAACTTAACCAAGGAGGTGAAAGACTATGCTATGAAACTAAAAAACATTGATGAAGGAAGTTGAAGATGACACAAACAAATGGGAAGATATTGCATGCTTATGGGCTGAAAGAACAAATATTGTTATAATGTCTATGTTACCCAAAGAAATATACACATTTAATGCAATCCCTATAAAAATTCCAACAGCATTTTTCACAGAAATGGAACAAACATTCCTAAAATTTGTATGGAACTACAAAATAGACACATAGATCAATGGAGCAGGATAGAAAGCTGAGAAACAAATCTGCAGTTATATGTCCAATGAATCTTGACCAAAGGGGCAAGAACATGCAGTGGGAAAAAGACAGTCTCTTCAACAAATGGTTTTGGGAAAACTGGACAGCTACATGCAAAAGAATGAACATGGAGCACTTCCATACACTATACACAAAAATAAGCTCAGAATGGATTAGGGTCCTAAATGTGAGACCTGAAACCATGAAAATATTAGCAGAGAGCACAGGTAGTAATTTCTCTGACATAAGCCTTAACAACATCTTTCTAGATATGTCTCCTGAGACAAGGGAAACAAGCAAAAATGAACTATTGAGACTACATCAAAATAAAAATCTGCATAGCAAAGAAAACATTAAACAAAACTGAACGGGAAAAGGTATTTGCAAATGACATATCCAATAAAAGGTTAGTATCCAAAATATATAAAGAACTTAAACAACTCAACACCAAAAAACAAAACAAAACAAAACAAAACAAATAATCCAATGAAAAAATGAAAAGACATGAATAGACATTTCTCCAAGGATATACAAATGGCCAAAAGATACATGAAAAGATATTCAACATCACTCACCATCAGGGAAATGTAAATCAAAACCTACAATGAGATATCACCTCATGCCTGTCAGGATGACTAAAATAAAAAATAGGAACAAACGTTGGTGAAGATGTGTAGGCAAAAGACCCTCAGTCGCTGTTGGTGGGAACGCAAACTGGTGTATCAACTGTAGAAAACAGTAAGGAGGTTCCTCAAAAAATTAAAAATAGGCACTTGGGTGGCTTAGTTGTTTAAATATCCAATTCTTTTATATATATATATATATATATATATATATATATATGTAATATATATATATGTAATATATATACATATTATATGTAATTTATTGTCAAATTAGTTTCCATACAACACCCAGTGCTCATCCCAACAGGTGCCCTCCTCAATGCCCATCACCCACTTTCTCCTCTCCCCACACCCCATCAACCCTCAGTTTGTTCTCAGTATTTAAGAGTCTCTTATGGCTTGCTTCCTTCCCTCTCTGTAACTTTTCTTCCCCCCTTCCCCTCCCTTCTGGTCTTCTGTTGAGTTTCTCAGGATCCACATATGGGTGAAAACATACGGTATCTGTCTTTCTCTGCCTGACTTATTTCACTTAGCATAACACTCTCCAGTTCCATTCACATTGCTACAAATGGCCAGATTTCATTCTTTTTCATTGCCAAGTAGTATTCCATTGTATATATAAACCACGTCTTCTTTATCCATTCGTCAGTTGATGGACATTTAGGCTTTTTCCATAATTTGGCTATTGTTGAAAGTGCTGCTATAAACATTGTGATGCAAGTGCCCCTATGCATCAGCACTCCTGTATCTCTTGGGTAAATTCCTAGCAGTGCTATTGCTGGGTCATAGGGTAGATGTATTTTTCATTTTTTGAGGAACCTCCACACTGTTTTCCAGAGCAGCTGCACCAGTTTGCATTCCCACCAACAGTGCAAGAGGGTTCCCATTTCTTCACATCCTCTCAAGTATCTATAGTCTCCTTATTAGTTCATTTTAACCACTCTGTCTGGTGTGAGGTGGTATCTCAGTGTGGTTTTGATTTGTATTTCCCTGATGAGGAGTGACGTTGAACATCTTTTCATGTGCCTGTTGGTCATCTGGATGTCTTCTTTAGAAAAGTGTCTATTCATGTCTTCTGCCCATTTCTTCACTGGGTTATTTGATTTTCAGGTGTGGAGTAAGTATCAAATTCTTGATTTTGACTCAGGTCATAATCTCATGGTTTGTAGGATTGAGTCTCATGTCGGAGTGTCGAATTCTGCTGACAGGGTGGAGCCTGCTTGGGATTCTGTCTCTCCCTCTCTCTGCCCCTCCCATGCTTGTACTCTCTCTGTCTGTCTCTCTCAAAATAAATAAATAAACATTAAAAAAATAAAAAAATAGAACCACCTTATGATCCAGTAAGTGCACTACTGGGTATTTATCCAAAGAATATGAAAATGTTAATTCAAAGGCATATATACACCCCTATGTTTATTGCAGTATTATTTACAATAGCCAAATTATGGAAGCAGTCCAAATGTCTATCAACTGATAAATGGATAAGAAGAAGTGGTATATATATACAATGGAGTATTATTCCACCATAAAAAAGAATGAAATTTGCCATTTGCAAAGACACAAATGGATCTAGAGAGTATAATGCTTAAGTGAAATAAGCCAGTCAGACAAAGACAAAAGCATGTGATCTCACTCATACGTTGAATTTAAGAAACGAAACACATGAACAAAGGGAAAAAAAGAGAAATCAAGAAACAGACTCTTAACTATAGAAAACAAACAAATGATTACCAGATGGGAGGTGGGTGGGTGGGACAGGTGAAATAGGTGAAGGGGGCTTAAGAGTACATTTACCTTGATGAGCACTGAGGAATATATAAAATTGTTGAATCACTGTATTGTATATCTGACACTAGTATAACATTGTATGTTAACTATACTGGGATTAAAATAAGATGAAATAAAAAAGAAATAATAGTTCAGTTAGGAAAGAAAAATTAAATAGCAAGATGTTTGATATTGATATATCATAATTAATTAAATGTGAATAGAATAAATACTTCAATGAAAAGCCAAAAAAAAAAAAAAAGAAAAGTTCAAAAGTTCAAAAGTTAAAAGAGCCAAAAGTTCAAGCATTGTGTACACAAAACTGTAAACTAATGAGCGGGCTTTTGCCAGCTTTGGTTTTCTCAGTTTGCTAACAGGAAGTTTGTTGCTAGAAGATGGTTTGAAAAACTTACCGAGTAAATAAATCTTGGCATAATAATGTTTTATTTATCCTACTAGGGAATTCCCCCATATCAGTGAGTAAATATTAGATTGATGATGAAAACAATAAAAATGAAAACAGTACAAATGAAATAATGAGCAAGTATCCACTTTCACAAGTAAAAACACTTTATTTATACCCTTTCATCTCACATTAACTGAATGTGAGTTTCATCTCACATTAACTGAATGTTGGAAAGTAGTGAAGTTTGTGAGTAGCATTTCATATCAAGTGGGCATTGTGATGTGTCTGGTAAGGTAAATTTGTCAGTAGTCATCACGACTGCTTACTTCTCTAGCTACATCCCCCGCCCCATCAGTGTTTAAAAGGAAATAGTGTTTAAATAGTGTTTAAAAGGAAACATTTCTGAATTGTTTTTACTCATCATTAAATGACACCATGGTCACATCCTCCTCCTGGCTCTAGGCTTCCTACTCCTGAACAGTTTGTGAATAAAAACACAATGACATGGACACTTTTCCCAGAAACTACATTTCTAACTTTGTTATTAATCTCTCAAATCTAATATGGAGGTACTAAATTGGAAGACATAGAAAAATAAGGTAGGCACTTTGAGTGGAGTGAGATCAATTTGTTTAATGCAACTAGCATTTCTGTAAGCTGGATTTCATGAGTTTGCATTTTTGCTGGCAATGATTCACAGTAAAAAATAAAATCCTAGGAGAAAACTTACATAGAATATAAGAAAAGATGTATCTAGAATAAAGTACATCTTAAAATGAGAGAAAATTAATTTGATTGAATATGTGGGGCTTTCTATACTAGGTTTTTGTTTGTCGTGAGTCAGGACTTGATTTCTTTTTGGACCATACATAATTTGAATCATCGTAATAAAGGATATCACAGTAGTATATACAAATTACAAGTTTACTTTAGCAGCCAAAAACCAAGTTATAAGGAGCTCAGTGGGATCAATTGGTGTGTGTTGTCTATACTAAATGACTAGAGGAGGGGAGAGCTGAAGTTTTGAAAGGATCTCAGTATTTATTCAGACTGATTCATTTTTTATTTTTTGTACTAGAGGACAAAGATGTCTTTGATGTCAATTTGTGGTGACAAATGTCTGGTTTAATCACCTATACTTAAGATCACTTGTATTGAAATGTATTAGATCTAGGAAAAATGCATCTGATTTTCTGCATAGTAAAAAGCGTGTGAGAGTAGAAGTATTCTTCAAGCATATTAATTTGGTTATTGTTTATGTTTCTAAGACCAAATTTTGGCTTCAGATCATGAAACAGTTGTGATTTCAATTTTATTTTTAGTCTCAGAAAGACAGAGTTAGAAATACAAAGAAGAACCGTGGGTATGGCAGGTCCACATAAGTAAATCAGGTTGAAGAGACTGTTTCATGCTAAATTAAGAAGAGGAGAAATCATGAGCCCCACCTTGCACTGTGGGAACAGAAATACTTCTGCCTTTCAAAATCCTCAAAGCAAAACTACTGGAGCCTCAGTTTCTTATCTTCTGCCTGTTTCTTGCTTTTAATTCTGTCCTCTATCACACAGGGTTGCAATATGAATCAAATAAAAAAATCTGTATATGAAGGATCTTTGAAGATTATAAAACACTATACAACTACATGTTTATTACGGAAAAACTGAATTTCAAATAGAACTTTTCACTCTAGGAAGCCTGATAGCAATTTTAAAGAGGGTTTTGTAGTTGTCTAAACTTTTCTAGTTTTATTTTTCAGTGCTAAGTATTTGGACTGAGTGCAGTTACTAATTACTTATTTTTGAGTAAGGCACCTCAGAAGAGAACAGAATAGATCACAGGCGGAAAGCTGATTTCTTTGACACTCAAGCCAGCTCTTATCAATTGAATGCTATGATGAAGCAGAGTCCTGCCTAAGGCAGCAAAGAACTCTGATTAATTAGTAATGTCTGAAAAGGGGTTGGAAGCGGTATGGATTGTGGTATACAGATCTTGCGATTATTCTCCCTAGGTTAATTGATGGAAAAAGAGTCTCACATTCAGGGGAAGTACTGAAATAAGAGTGTACCCCATATTGCAACTCAGCAGGTTATACTTTCCTATGTTCACTACTACAGGGTTAAACCTGTTCCTAACAAACTTGCCTCCTTTGCAACTCACTTCCTGATCTACAGACACTTAGTTGACAGAATGGAACCACTGCTTCTAGAACACATGAGCACATCTGAAATAGAGTTCTAAACACTTTTAAGCAGAATTATCTCCATGTAACATTAATTAACAAGGAGAAATGAAGTATACCAAATATTAGGTAAGAAATTTCCCAAGGTAACTGTAGTTCTTTTTTTTTTTTTTTTTTTTAATTTTTTTTTCAACGTTTATTTATTTTTGGGACAGAGAGAGACAGAGCATGAACGGGGGAGGGGCAGAGAGAGAGGGAGACACAGAATCGGAAGCAGGCTCCAGGCTCCGAGCCATCAGCCCAGAGCCCGACGCGGGGCTCGAACTCACGGACCGGGAGATCGTGACCTGGCTGAAGTCAGATGCCTAACCGACTGCGCCACCCAGGCGCCCCAAATGTAGTTCTTTAGGTCAGCAAAATCTGAACCTGAAATGTCCTGCCTCTCAGCCATGTGCCTGAAAGATAGTACATCTTCATAGGCAAGGTGCTTTAGCTGAGGATCAGACCTCCATTCTATTCAGTACTGTAGGAAATACCGTTAAGATGATGCGGACTTTGCTACATGCTTATCTGCCTGGACTACTGGCAAATCCTCTGTTCAAACCTCCTGACCTTCCTGTGAAAAGAAAGAAACTTTGGTTTCTTTCACCTCTGTGTTGCCTTCTTTTCTATTCTGTTTGTGGCAAGTCTTTTCAGCTTCCTTCTGTCTTCTACCTTCCTCCTTCTCTACGTCCCTCCAGGTCTATTGTGATCCCTTTGTCCACTCGATCTTTGTAAACCTCTTCCCTTTCATGTCTTTTAACCCTTTTCTCTATAGTACAGTTCTCTCCAACCCCCAGTTTCTGCAGAATTACTTGGTGCAAAGATAAATATCAAACCACAATAAATCATAAAGTAATAGAACTCAATTAATGGAGGTTTTAAGGAAAAAATATACTTTAAAGTCATTCAGTCAGTTTTACTCTTTAATGGAGGAGCTTTTCAGTAAGTCAACTGCTATTTCACATTTCTTTGTCCCAAACTGCAAATTACTTTTTTAATTGTTCATGGAATGCAAATAAAGTAACAATCCTTTCCTGCCAGATGTGCTGGATAGGCATGAGGGCACAATCGTTTTCCTAACCAATATTTTCATCAAGAACCTATTCAGACTCTTAGAATTACTTCCTACTTCCAGCTTAATTGAACTGCAAAACATTGCCAGTGGCAGGTTTGTGTCCTTATGTGCTCTCAGAGGCCTGGGGACTAGGATGCTGAGAGTATTACAAAGAACTTTAAATTGTGTCTTGATCTTGTACTGAAAGGCAAAAACTGTATTTACATCCTGTTACTGGGGGCTTTGAGGAGATTTACGCATTTGAATTAGGATCAGAATGGATGTGCTGAAGTCCCTATAGGACAGCACTTTGTTAAGACCTTTTCTGTTCAAGAATCTGAATGCCTTGGGTTCAGCAGAAATGGCCCTGTAGAAATGGAACCAAATGGAGTTTGGAGATAGCTTCCTTTTTTTCTTTTCCTTTCTTTTCCTACCCCTCTGCAATGTAGGTGTTTCTCAAGACATGCAAAAAATTAGAATGTCAAGGAAATGAAAAAATCATGAAAGATCCATGAAAGATCATGGAGTGTTACTTTATATCTTTTGTTGGAGTAAATAGGAGGTTATACTGTGTAATGGAATAATAACTGGACTGTAAGTCTGGAGTCTGAAGTTTCTTCTTAAATGTGTGACTTTCCTTGTTCCTCATCTGGGAATGTTTCCATGTGTAAAATGATGGGGTTTCAGAAAATTGTCTTTGAGGTACTCATCAGATAATATGAGTCTATGAAAACTAGTGGAATGGAATTCTTGTGATGATGCTTCCTCAGAGGGAACCAGATTGTATTTGTTCTAGTTCCTTCTTCATCTTTCTTCCTCTGTCTGTTCCCTTTCTCTTGCTCCGTTTTTTGAAAATTGACCTGCTATTTTGTTGACAAACCTTGGGTAACCAGTCACTCTTATAAAATTTTTATTATTATTTTGTTTGTTTTAGAGAGAGAGCACACACATGAGTGTGATTTATCATGCGTGTGTGAGAGAGAGCACACATGTGTTCCTGGGGGGAGGAGGGAGGGAGTGGCAGAGAGAGAGAGAGAGAGAGAGAGAAAGAAAGAGAGAGAGAGAGAGAGAGAGAGAGAGAGAGAGAGAGAGAGAGAGAGTCTTAAGTAGGCTCCACGCTCAGTGCAGAGCCTGACATGATCCTGGGCTCATTACCTGAACCAAAATCAAGAGTCAGACACTCAACCAACTGAGCCACCTAGGTGCCCCTCATGTGTATCCATTTCAGAGACTGTAGTACAGAAAGAGACCCTCTGGCTTTCCATCCATGCTGAATCCATTCTGCCTGATCTCACTGTGGTTTGGTTTACTGATTAACCATTGTTTCTGGAAACTTTCTCCTTATTTGGCTTTCCTGTTATTGAAATATCCTGTTTTTCCTCCTGTATATAACTGGCTCTACTTATAGTTGTAGTATAAGTATTCATGTGATACTTAACTCATCTACAAGTTATTTGTAAACTTGTGGGCTGGCTTATAAGATTGTGCATTGCAGAGTCTGCATCTAAAATTACTTCCCGTTCCCTCAGTCTACCTGTTACAATTCAAAACCATATAATTTTATCTGTTAAATTTCATTTCTTCTTTTACTTATATATACCAGTGTTTTTTCTTTACAAAGCAAACCTAAAGTAAACCAAATTGCTGGAGGTATGTCATGTTTTAAATAAAATTTAGACTATTTGATAGATCTATTTTTTCTTTTTTTATTTGTGGATTTAAAAAAATATTTAAGATTTTATTTCTCCTCTTTTGTTGTTCTTATATTTCTATTTTTAGGTTTTTCCTTTCTCATGAATTGAATGTTTAGTTGGTTTATTTTCATGCTTTCTTTGTTAAATAGTGAAGGCTTAAGGCTCAGTACATACTTTGAGCTCATCTTGGTTATTTTCATATGCTTCATGGGTCTGTTGATTTCCAAGTGTAATTAAAGTAGCAGGTCATTTAGATGTCATTTATCCCTTTTTAAATGACTTTCTTTTTCTGCTTTAGGGTCCCATCCAGTTTATCATATTACATTTATTGTTATGTCTTCTTAGACTCCTCTTGGGTGTGTCAGTTTCTCAGACTTGCTTTATTTTTGATAATGCTGGCAATTGTCAGGAGTACTGGTTAGGTATATTGTAGGATGTCCTTTTTTGGAATTTTTCTGAACGTTTCCTCCTAATTAACTGGGGTTGTGGGTTTTTAGGAGGAAGATCACAGAGGTAAAGTGCCATTTTCACCACATCATATCAGGGCACATACTGTCAACATGATTTACAACTGTTGATGTTGACCTTGATCACCTGGTTGAAACAGTGGTTTTAGGTTTCTCTACCTTAACGTACTCTTTTTTTCCCCTTTTCCATACTGTACGCTTTGCAAGGAAGTTACTATAGGCAGCCTACACTGAAGGAGCAAGGAGTTTTGCTTCCCTTCCTGTAAGGTGGAGTATCTATATACATTTATTTAGAATTCTTCTGCAAGGGAGATTTGTCTTTTCTCCATTTATTAATTTAGTAATTTATTTATAGCAGTATAAATCAGCATAGACTTATAATATTTATTTTATACTTCGGGCTGTAATCCAATACTACTTAATTTTGTTGCTCAAATAGTTCCACTTTGGCCATTGGAATCTCTTTTAGTTGACTCTTTTGCCTGTTTGACATACCCCTATCATCACATCTTGCCTTTTTTTGAATAATCCATAGGAACTTACTTTCTGTCACTACAAGAGCTCACCTCATATATTTCCTGCTCCATTCCTAGAATCAGCCATTTCTCTGTTTCCTTTTCCTGAAAAATGGTATTAGAAACCAAGATCTTGGCCTTAAGTATTCTTATTGCTACTGAGATGCCATTACTTCTAGGCCCCTTCAACTGAAAGAGTATAGAATGTATGTGTATATTCTAACCCATGTACACACACACACAATATGCACACAACATACATACATACTTCTATATGTAACCAGTAAAATTTCTTATTGATGGCTCCAATTCTAATACATTATTATGTGGATCATTGCAGCCTCTTACATTTACTTGTCTGTGAATTTCCACTCCAATAGTGAGAAACCTGGCTCCCACCCACTGCCATCCACTTTTCTAATTGTTCAATTCCAGTGTTCATGTATAGCAGTCTGAATTGTTAATCTGTACATCCAGAGAAACAGCTTTGTCAATTAGAGTCCAATTCTTATGTGCAGTTCCTTTTGGTTCTAGTTTTATAGATTCCATTCATTTCCAGAGTTACCCAGGCAGTGCCTTTTCCCTCACCCCTTTCAGTGAGGTTGTTTTATACATTTGTAATAAATACAGCTAGATTTTTTGTTGTATTCTGCATTCCATTTGAATTATTCCTACTGAAAGAAAGATGTTGAAGTCTCCAAATATAATAGTGGACTTACTTCTCCTTGCAGTTCCCTATTTATATTTCCTTCCTATTTAAAGTGCTTTTCCTGGGGCGCCTGGGTGGCGCAGTCGGTTAAGCGTCCGACTTCAGCCAGGTCACGATCTCGCGGCCCGTGAGTTCGAGCCCCGCGTCAGGCTCTGGGCTGATGGCTCAGAGCCTGGAGCCTGTTTCCGATTCTGTGTCTCCCTCTCTCTCTGCCCCTCCCCCATTCATGCTCTGTCTCTCTCTGTCCCAAAAATAAATAAACGTTGAAAAAAAAAAAAAAAAAAAAAAGTGCTTTTCCTAAGGTCAAGAAACAGTGAATTTCATTGACTTCCAAGTTACCAATACATAGTAGGAGATTTATCTTTTGTAGTTCTGTTAGTTGAAGAATTTTAATTTCAAAGTTGATGGGAATGGCTCATTTTCAAAAGAAACTTGCAGATTTGTCAGGAGGGAAAATATTGTTCCTTATTGATAAAGTGGGAAATGAGGCATCTAGAAGTTAGGGTTATTTAAAGAGTCTATGCATGTATAGATGTTGGTTTGATTAATCTATCTCCATCATGCCATGCTGAGTAACAATAGATGCCTCTATTTCTGAATAGATTGATTTGACTTTACCCTAAGTTAGAATTTTAATTAGTCTTAGCATAATGGAATTTGTTGGGGGTACTTGTTACTCTAAAACTAATGTGCTATCATTTAGCCCAAGAATATTTGAAGCATTTTAGCATCATGGGAAAATGAAAATTTTTATTTATTTTATTTTAGTTTTGTGGAGAAAGAATGGCGTTTTTATTTTGATTTATTTTTATTTTTTTAATATGAAATTTAGAAAATTTTTATTTTTTTAAATGTTTATTTATTTTGGGATAGATAGATAGAGAGAAGGAGAGGCATAGAGAGAAGGAGACAGAGAATCCCAAGCAGGCTCTGTGCTGTCAGCAAGGAGCCTGATGCAGGGCTCAATTTTATGAACTGTGAGATCATGACCTGAGCTGAAATCCAGACTCAGACACTTGACCAACTGAGCCATCCAGGTGCCCTGATAAGTTTTATTTTAATTCAGAATCATCTTTCTTAGTTTTGAAGGAAATTTGTGAAGTCAAAACATTATTGAATTAAAGTGGAATTTAATAAGATTTGATAATTAATTAACTTATTTTTATAGTGCCTGGTGGTCTGCCAAGAATAATGAGAACAGTTATGACTAATAGCAGAGTTAGTGTTTGGGTCAGATTGGAATTAGAGAAAAGCACTAACACTAAATAACTGTCTTTGTGTAAACTTATGCCTTGATAACAAGGCATATTTTTAAAAAAGTACATGACTGGTCATAGAATTTTGTGTAAGAGTAGTTCATTAAGAAAAAAAAAAGCAACTGTAATCAGTATGAATTAAAGAAAATGACATAGTAAAAGCTCTGATGAGCCATGAAAGATTATGTTGGATCACAAGGACTTCTTTCCCCTTCCTAAATCCCATCCATGCTGTTTGAGAATCATTAAAGTATTTATTAATATGCTTATATTCTTTAAAAATTATATTTATTCAAGAATACTTACCCTTTGGGTAGAAAGAGATAGTTCAGGGTTATGCTAAATAAAATATTACATGTGCTGCCTATGTAAAAAATTGCCTACATTTATTTGTCCATCTATCTTGGGTCTCATTTAGCACCAGCTAATGGTGTTAAACTGGATGAAGTTTTCAAAAAAAAATCCTCAGAAAGATCCTAAAAAATTGGACTAAAGCATCAAAGAGGTTTTTAATTAGGGTTCTTTGCCAAAAAAAAAAAAAAACAAAGATATGTGTCCCTTACCCATCATTATTGATAAGAACAGGATAGTTAAAGGACGTTCCATAGAGAATAGTTAAATATAAAAGATATAGAGGCTGGGAATAGAGAGGAGAGTGATAGCACCAACAACTATTGAGTGTCTGTTGTATTCCAGGTTCTTAAAAAAATAATAGGAGCTAATAATAGTTAAGCAATCATTATACTAAATTATTTATGTGGATTATTTCATTTATATAAATATAAAATTTATAGCTATAAAGGAAGTGCTATTATTATCTCCAATATATGTATGGGAAAAATGATATCTTGCAAGGTTAAGTAACTTTATTAGACTTAAAATGCAGACATCTGACTCCAGTGCTCTTAACCACTGTGTCAGTTTACATGTGATAGTTTATTTCTCAAAATACACTTTGTAGGATGTATTTTTACATTTTTAGGATTAGAAAATAGGGACTCAGAGTTTTAAAAACTTGCCAAGAACCACATGGCTAGTAAGTATGTCATTAGATTTTAAACTTAGATCTATAAATTTAGGAAAAAATGTTTAATTTGGAGGGAAAATGTGTGTATTTAGAAGGGAAGATTTAAGGTATATTTTATTTTATTTAAAAAAAATCTTCAATGCTTATTTTTGAGAGAGACAGAGACAGAACATGAATGGGGGAGAGGCAGAGAGAAAGGGAGACACAGAATCCAAGCCAGGCTCTGAGCTTTCAACACAGAGCCTGACATGGAGCTCGAACTCACAGACCATGAGATCATGACCTGAGTCAAAGTCAGATGCTTTACTGACAACCACCCAGCTCTCAGCATATTTTAGAGAGAAGAAATCTTACATAAAATTATCACACAGAAGAGTTTTATTTTGTGTTTTTTAAACAATATATATTTATTTCAAGATAGAGGCAAGTAGAGAATGATATGAGAAGTGTTTTCAGATTGCTTCCTTATCACCCCGACTTTTCTCTCAAGGATGAGGCAGTTCCAGAAGGACCACTCAACTTTCTGGACATCATTTTGATCATGATTACCAGTAGGTAAAATTACTGTGTTTTGTATTTTTTTAAAGAAGGTACATTTTCAGTTGGGCCTTCTTACTCCTACATTTATCATTGACTGTGGGCATCCTGAAATGGGCATGGCGCTGGTCAAGGTAGCTCTATGTAGCCGAGGCTATCTCTGGAGAAGCCTGTTTACTCTTAGCACTCTGGCAGCTGGGCAACAAGTCATCCACTGAATGATGTCTGGAAGCATATCACAATGTCCACCATATAAAGTTCCTCATGACTGCTCATGTTTAAATAGACTCTTGATGATCATTCATAGAAAAGCTGAAGAGGAAATTCCTGTTTGGGGGACAGTCATTGGTATCCTTTAAGGCTCCTTCCAACTCTGTTTTCCTATGAGCCAATAAAATTGACATGACTTGATAGTGTTATTTAATCTAGCCTTGTCAACTTTTGAATGGAGATCAAACTCAATGAGATTGATAGAAACTTGACATATTCAAAATAGGAAAGGGAAAAAAAACTCTGTTGAGCTTATAACTTATGTTAATACCCTTTTAACATCAGGAAATAAGTAAGACAAAATTAAAGAAGACCATAGTTTAATGAAATTACTAAAGATTGTGAAGAACACTGAGAACATAAAGAAGGGGCTGGAATTTGGCAGGATTTCTCAGAATATACCATATTTAAATTTTCACCATGCAGTATAATATGTTCTGCATGCTCTAGTAAAAAAAAAATTAAAAACTAAATATGCATGTTAACCTTAAGTGTATCAGTTAATACTATTTCTCAAAGTGAAGATGGGGACAGATGTGCAAATTGAGACTCTTCTATTGCAGCTGAAAGACCTACCATCCTTCTACTTTATAAGAAGATAGGTGAAGGATAAATGTTGCCAGTGTAAGATAAAGATAGTCCCGTGTACTTATTTTTTTCTAAACCTCATAACACAAGGAGAGAAATACATACAATGAAATGAAGACATTAAAAATACTTAATAGGAATATTGGCAAAAAAACTTAAAAGATAATTTTTTTAAAGTCATCTAAATGTTTTATGACTAGTGATTACAAGTTATTTTAAAAATTTAAAAAAAAATTTTAATGTTTATTTATTTTGAGAGAGAGAGAGAGAGAGAGAGAGAGCAAATGGGAGAGAGGCAGAGTGAGAGGGAGAGAGAGAATGCCAAACAGGCCCCACACTGTCAGCACAGAGCCCAATGCGGGGCTCGATTCCATGACCTGTGAGATCATAACTTGAGCTGAAATGAAGAGTTGGAAGCTTAGCTGACTGAGCCACCCAAGCACCCCTGTAAGTTACTTGTTAGGATTCAGTGACTTCTAGAGATCCTTAGGATTGAGTGAATCCAAAGATTACTTAGGAATCTAAAGTGAAAAGAAATGTTTATCCATTCAGTAGACATGTATTGCATGCTTCTTATGATCTAAGCTGTGTGCTAGGTGCTGATGATTCAGAGATGAATGTTTACCCAGTTAATAACAACAAAAAAATTCTTACTTTAAAATACTTAACAAAAAACATTGAAAAAATATTTTTTATTGATAACATTTTTTATTATTAAAATTTTTTTTAATGTTTATTCATTTTTGAGAGAGACAGAGACAGAGCTAGAGTGGGGGAGGGGCAGAGAGAGAGGGAGACACAGAATCCGACACAGGCTCCAGGTTCTGAACTGTCAGCACAGAGCCCGAGGCAGGGCTCGAACTCACGAACTGTGAGATCATGACCTGAGCCGAAGTCGGACACCCAACTGACTGAGCCACCCAGGCGCCCCATTGATAACATTTCTTATTATGATGGGGACACCATCAAGTACTTTGCTTGAAGCCTTGAAGTTTGATATCAGAAGCAGATTGCTCTGCACTCTGAGGAATTTATTTACTTTTAACTGAATCAGACATCCATAGGAAAGATTTTCTTCACTTCTCCCTCTTTCTCACCACAGACAAGGTCATCCTTAGGATTCTAGGCTAAAGAAGTAGGCTTATTAAGGATATTAGCAGGGTATTAGCTAATTTGAAGTGATTCAACAGTGCAGAGGACGGTGTTTTCTGAAAACTTCATACTCCACTGGTAGTAGGTCTTCATTTTAATGACTGCTTCTCTCAGGAAGAGACAATCTCGGCACCTGGAAGGATTCCAAAGTTGCAAACCTGCCTCATAGCGTTCAGTACATGTATTTTGGTTTGTCCTAAATCTGTCAGTTGAAGACACCAACGTATGGTTGAGTTGTTTTGGTCCAAAATGCAAGAAATGAGGGCTATTTATTCATTTCTATCCCTTTTCTCTTCAATGCATTGCTCCCCAAATGTGTAAGTATGTCCTTTCCTACCCCACTTCTTTGTTTAGTTGTGGTCATCCCCCTTTTGTTCTCCTATCTCAGTAGGCCCCGAATTAGTTCTGTTCAGTTATTTTCCAAATTATTAGGGCATAATTTCAATATATGCTTATTAAAAAAACTTCAAAAATACAGAAAATCTTTTAAATTCTATTAATCAGAGTTTTCCATGCAACATTTCAGTCTCTCTATTTTTTCTCAAAATGCAAATGAGTTCATATGGTAAATACTGTTTTAAAGACTGCTTTTTTAAAACACTTGCTAAGTATTTTTAGCATTTTCCTTGTCATTAAATTTTATTGACTGGATAATAGCATTTCACTATTGAATGTAGCATAATTTATTTAATCAATCTGCTGTATTTGGATGTTGAAGTTGCTTAAAGTTTTTCCAGCATTATAAATAATACTGAGATATGTATTCTTTTTATTTTTAAATTTAAAAAATTTTAACGTTTATTTATTTTTGAGAGAGAGAGAGACAGACAGACAGACAGACAGAGCACGAGCACAGGAGGGACAGAGAGAGAGGGAGACACAGAATCTGAAGCAGGCTCCAGGCTCTGGACTGTCAGCACAGAGCCTGACGTGGGCTCGATTGCAGGAACCATGAGATCATGACCTGAGCCAAAGTTGGACACTCAACTGACTGAGCAACCCAGGCACCCCAAGATATATATTCTTTTAACTTTGTGCGCCTCATTGATTATTTCTTAGGATGGAGGGGGATGCAAAAATATTTAATAAAAAGTGTTTGATAAACTGTGTCAAAATCCGCCCCCTCAAAGTTTACGTGCATTTATACTCAGTTGTGCCTTATATTAAATGTCCATTTCTCTAATTTATTGCTTTTGAACAATGACTTCTATCATTCTTTTTAATATTTGATAACTGAATAATCAACACATGACATCTTGCTTTTAATTCATAGTTCTTTACTACTATGGGGGTTGAGCACATTTTTAAGCTTACAGGCAAATTCTTATTGAGATAGCTCACCTCTTTATAATTTAAATTTCTAAATGTTCCAATAAAGGCTTACTATTTCAATGCTGGACTCTAATGTATTTTGGTAGCTGCAAGATCTATTTTGTACTATCTTACCTATTGTCTTTAGTCCAATCCCAATACTCTCTCTCTTTTCAGGATTATACCTCTTATTTTTTTTATAACACTTTGCAGCTTTGTGCAATAATTGGACTTTCATGCAAACTTGAGCCAAGAAGCTTGTAATGGGAAGCTGAAGTCCCAGGAGCACTAGATACTTAAAATATACACATCTGTACCTTGATGAACATATGACCTAATCTTGCATATTTTTTTCTGAGGAAGAATGATTGTCTATAAGTTATATAGAATGAAAATAACCATTGCAGGCCATAATTATCAAGAAAATACCTTGGTCTTATTGGTCCATATTGCTGCCCATATAACTTAAAGATAATGAGTTAATATTTTCAAAGGACATAAACATCTTAAGTTTTGAATGTATGTTATCAAATTAATCTCCACAAAAATTTATTAAGTTATAATTTCACCATTAGAGTGTTCATTTAAGTTCATATTCCAAGTCTATAAAAATGTAAATAGTAATAGTACACATTTTATAGGGTTTTTATAAGCCATAATAATCCACGGTAAACATTTAACCTGATATAACATGAGCAATTAATAAATGCTAGCCATTTTGATTAGTGTTTTAATTAATGATTTAAAAATTAGAATAAAATCTTAAAGAGCTTTAATATAAAACAATGGATAAAAATCAGAGCATATCTAATAAAAAAAGGAGGAGAAATTGGGATTCTTGGCTGTTTGGTCAGACTCTTGGCCCCATTGCTACCCTAATGCAGCTCCTATTCTAGGAAATCATGTTCTGAAAAGCAGAGCAAGAAAACCATTAAGTTAAGAGACTGGTAAAACCAATGAGGGCAACTCAGTTTGTGAAATGAGGTTTAGATGAGTGAGGTAGGATATTTCCTCCCAGAGAAGAGAAACTATCAGTTTTCTGTTTACAAAATGTGGTCATTCAGATTAGAACTATGACTTGATTCCTCCCCAGAGGATGACTTTTCAGAGAATTGTATTTGTTTCCTAGGAACTTTATAACATTTATGTGTCATTCATTCAGTTTTTCTTTTCTTTCTTTTTCTTTCTTTCTTTCTTTCTTTCTTTCTTTCTTTCTTTCTTTCTTTCTTATATATGTGTGCATTTATTCAAATTTATTGAGTATATAACCAGTGTTAACCCTCTTGCTCTCAAGACACTTCCTGGCTAGTGTCACTACCTGACTCTCCTTGAATGACAGGAATGTTAGGGATAACTACAGGGTAGCTCTTGGTTTTACTTAGGGAGAGTTTTTCATGGTGATGAGGTTTTTCATTTATTTCCCACTAATTAATTTAATATTTTTTTAGTTACCTACTATAAGTACTAGTTACTAATAGTCACTGAGCTAAGTGTTGTGATTATAGAGATGATCAATGCATGGTCCATGCTGTTAGGAATTTAGACAAGAAAATAAACTACAATGAGGTTTTATGGAGTGTTTGGGAGTACAAAGGAGGCAACTCAATCAATTTAAGGAGGGGGTAAGATGATGAGGAAACTCTTTTAAAAAGAGGTGACATTTGGGGCGCCTGGGTGGCGCAGTGGGTTAAGTGTCCGACTTCAGCCAGGTCACGATCTTGCAGTCCGTGAGTTCGAGCCCCGCATCGGGCTCTGGGCTGATGGCTTAGAGCCTGGAGCCTGTTTCTGATTCTGTGTCTCCCTCTCTCTCTCTGCCCCTCCCCCGTTCATGCTCTGTCTCTCTCTGTCCCAAAAATAAAAAAAAAAAAAGTTGAAAAAAAATAAAAAATAAAAAAAAAAAATAAAAAGAGGTGACATTTGAAATGAGTATTAAAAGATTAGTAAGATCTGGCCAAGCATTTTGAGGGGCAAAAATTCAAGGTGAAAGCAAAAGAATGTGATTTGCATGGCACTGTCAGAGAACATGGATTTTACTAGCTCGTATCTGGTTCAGAGATGGATATGTTTACAGTAATCTGGACCAATTGACCCAAAGAGGGACTTGCTGGGAAATTCTGAGAAAGAAGTTTCTTAATCTTTAAAGAAACTGTGAGAAGCTTCCTTTTGTCTCCTGCTGCATGAATAGAAAGATGCATTTAGCCTCCTTTGCTATTGGACAACATTATGCAACTTCAGGAGAACCAGTCTTAGGATGAATCTAATACTTGATAGAGCCTAGAGATGGAGAGACCACAAGTTCTTTACCTTATCAGAGAATCACTTTATCAACCAATTGTAAAGCCCATTACACTGTGGGGCTTTTAAGAAAAAGTTTATTTATTTATTTTGAGAGAGGGAGAGAGAGAGAGCATGCGAGCAGGGGAGGGGCAGAGAGAGAGAGAGAGAGAGAGAGAGAGAGAGAGAGAGAGTATCCTAAGTTGTCACTGTGCTGTTAGTGTAGAGCCCCACATGGGGCTGAATCTCACAAACCCAACTCTGAGATCATGACCTAAACTGAAATCAAGAGTCAGAGGCTTAACTGACTGAGCCACCCAGGTGCCAATATGAGGCTTTTCTTAAATTAACCAACATATTTCCTTGTTTTAAAATCTCAAAACCTCTTACTTTGGCTGGAGTTAGTGTCAGTGTCAGGGTGATGTAGTGGTCCAATAGGAATCTGGAAAGGGAGGTAGAGATTATAAACATGAAAACTTTGTATACCATTCTGAGGAGTTTGAATTTAAAGTTGAAAGCACCAGGAAACTACTTATTGGGAAATTATAAGTAAAGGAGTATAGCCTTTGGTCCAGACCTTGAAGGAAGAGTGTAAGAGAGGTTTTCCTAACTGTTTATTAATTTCAAGATCAGAAGCAGACTTGGATTGATCACTTGTAGGATTTAGTTCGGTTTTAGTCAGAAGAATACTTCTCTAGGTATTTATTTATTTATTTATTTATGGGAAGTAGGAAGGCACACATTTCATTCTTTTAGATGCCTGGTTCCTTAAACTTCAACGAGAAGAAAGCAAATAGGGAGAATCATTTAATTAAGTAAATTGGAGAACTTCAACCCTGTGGAGCAAGTACTGACCGTGACTGTACACTCTATTGACCACACAATTCACTATGTAGCAACATCTGTCGTGCATTGATAGCTATGTGTTGTTCCTGTGTTATACATTTTTGTTGTTTTTTTATGAGTGCATTGTTAACTCCTAGATCAAATATTTTCAAAATAGATTACTTGGATCAGAACCACTTAGATGCTTAGACGTTTAACAAGCTTCTCAGAAAATCTTTTTGTAATGTCTAATGTGCCAGAGAGGCTGAGTATGCACTTGCAGATTCATGAGAGTTTAAAATCAGTAATCTTTGAGTTTCAGATACTTCTGCCAGGAGCCCAAGTATATGAGTTTTAAGAAGAAAGAGGAGAGTCAGTCTTAAATTTTTTCCCCCAAATACATGTGTCCATTTTCATGTATTTTATTCTAGAAAGGCCCAAAGGCTACGTTTTCCAATGAACAAAATTATTTGGAGTTAATGATAAAATATATAATTTAACTTTTAATTTTAAAATTTTCACTTAATTGAACCTATTGTATAGTACCACATACAAGGAGTAGGTAAAATTTAATGAGTGGCTCAATTTTATATTAATTTTAGTTATTGACAATAAGAAAAGACCTGTGATCAGGGTTCAGGTCTGAGATCATAACTGTTTTCTTTGATTTGATTCATTGCTTTAACTTAGAGAAATTTCACAAAATCTTCTCAATTTCCTATTCTACAAAATAGACATAACATCTATTGTCACCTGAGAAAATGTAACAAATGAATTTTATCGAGCAATAATATACTTTGATCCTGAGAAGAAAGATTTAATCAATGGAGATATTATTTGGATTTGATCTTTGAAAACTGCAGGAATATTAGAAACTGTTCAGTTCTATACATGCTGTGTAGATAGGATATTTTATTCTATAAAATTTCTGATAAAGCACAGAGATCTTAAGGTATCGATGAAAGCTTTTGCATTTAAAATGCACATTTTAGTTCATCTGTTAGATCTCTGAATTGCCATTTATCTAGATCTCTTTTTTGAAATGTAAATTTTTTTGAGCAAAGTTTACCAACATCTTAAAAATCAAAGACTTAATTTTGAAACTGAAGCATATTCTTTTTTATTATATTAAATAGGGTTAAATAGGATATTTTGAATACTGAAGTATGATGAAAGCTTCCCAAAACTTTTTTTTTGTGCCTTCTAAGTCTGCTTTTCTCTGAACTCTTCATGTTTTCTATAAATGAAATTGTGTTTTACCTCAAATTCCCTATCTAGTCACTTGATTTTGTTTCTATCAGGTACAACCTCTCTTCATTATTTTTCTTTTTTCTGTGCTATGACAATATATCTCCCTTTTGCTCCAATCAAGTCTAGGCACATTTTCATTTCCTGTTATTTTCATTTTTCCTTCCCATTCAAGAGCATTTCTATCACCTCACATTATATTAAAGTACCTGTTTCCTGAATTTTGAAAGATCTCATGTAGAGGGACCATTACAGACATTGGGTAACCTGGGGAATTTTTCTGGATACTCATTTCTACAAGTTTGATGTTTAGTTAACAACTAATTGTTTGTGATTCAGTCAATAAACTAATTCTGTCCAGTTGGTTAGAGTCACTGAGTAATCAGAAAAACCTTGGTCCAAGCTATTGTGCAAGTATGCAAGTATTTGTGTGGTTCTCAGTAATAAATCTTCCATCTCCTTTCTCTGTGGCATTGTCTCATGTTTCTATCAAATTCAATTCAACCAACAAATATTTGAACACCTACCATCTGCTCAGCTGCATGTTAACTTATGTGTGTGTGTGTGTGTGTGTGTGTGTGTGTGTGTGTGTGCGCTTGTGAGAACTGGTGTATTGTGCCTGTCCATGAGGAGCTTACCCATGGGCTTAGGTACATAGCCATGAAGAAGCCAAAAAGATTGTATCTAATTGTAGCAGATACAATTATTTCTGCAGTTTTCAAAGATAAAACTAAATAATATCTCTATTGAACTAAGCCTTTTTTTCCCAGGATTTCAAAGTATATTACTGAATGATAAAATCCATTTGAGTGCTATCCACAGTCACAGTGTTTATTCATTGAGTTGGTGAGTTTTTGAATGACAAAGCAATCCTCTCAAGTTATTTATATTTACTCTTTTACATGGTAACTTACATAATTGCCGTAAAAAAAGTTGTTCTCAAGACAGAAGCTACTACTTATTGAGCATTTACAAGTGTCACAAATACTGGTAAAATTTTTCTTTATTCACATCTTATTTGTTAAGCACCTACTCTGTGCCAAGCACAGAGGGTAGAAGAATGAAGAAGGTGTCTTATCTCTGAGAGGTTGAGGAAACTAGCCAGATGACAACAAATAAATAAGATAATTCAATATTAGTGATAATTGGTGTTAAAGGTAATGGGATAGTGAGTAACATACGGTGGCCAGTTTAAATAGAATGGTAACTGAAGGCATGTAAAAAGAGATGCTGTATTTAAAAGACACTTCAGGAATAAAAAGGAGATGTTCGTGTGGAGGGCTGGTGGAAGGGATCAGTCCTGGAGAAGAGTATATCCCATGACTCTGCAATGGGGAAGGACCTGCCAGGTTTGAGGAATGACAAGAGGATGGGGAATCAATGAAGGGCAGACTTGTAGGGAGATGGCATTGGTGGATGTGGAGGAAATAAATTATGCTGGACAATGTTCTGCCTGTTAGAAAGTCCAGGCTTTTTTTGGGAAACAATCAGCAAGACTAAAAGGCAACCGACAGAATGGGAGAAGATATTTGCAAATGACATGTCAGATAAAGAGATAGCATCCAAAATCTATAAAAACTTTTCAGGCTCAACACCCCCCAAAAAAATAATCCAGTGAAGAAATGGGCAAAAGACATGCATAGACACTTTTCCAAAGAAGTCACCCAGATGGCCAACCGACACATGAAATGGTGTTCAACATCACTCATCATCAGGGAAATACAAGTCAAAACCACAATGAGATACCACCTCACACCTGTCAGAATGGCTAAAATTAGCAACTCAGGCAACAACAGATGTTGGTGAGTATGGAGAGAAAGAGGAACCCTTTTGCGTTGCTGGTGGGAATGCAAACTGGTGCAGCCACCTGGAAAACAGCATGGAGATTCATCAAACTTTTAAAATAGAACTACCCTATGACCCAGGAATTTCACTACTAGGTATGTATCCAAAGGACACAGGAGTGCTGATTTGAAGGAGCACATGCACCTTGTTTATAGCAGCACCATGGACAATAGCCAAAGTATGGAAAGAGCCTAAATGTCTATCAACTGATAAATGGATAGAGAAGATGTGGTGTATATATCCAATAGAATATTTTTCAGCAGTCAAAAAGAATGAAATCTTGCCATTTGCAACAATGTGGATGGAGCTAGAGTGTATTATGCTATGCAAAATAAGTCAGTCAGAGAAAGACAAATATATGATTTCACTTATATGTGGAGTTTAAGAAACAGAACAGATAAACATAGGTGAAGGGAAGCAACAGTAAGATAACAGAGGAGGAGACAAACCATAAGAGACTCTTAAAGACAGAGAACAAACAGGGTTGCTGGCAGGGTGTTGGGTGGGGGGATGAGTTAAATGGGCAATGCCCTCCTTAATAGGAGGGCACTTGTTGGGATGAGCACTGGGTGTTATATGTTAGTGATGAATCACTAAATTCTATTCCTGAAATCATTATTATACTATATGTTAGATAACTTGGATTTAAGTTAAAAAAAGAAATTACAGTTTTTTCTTAAGGAGCAATAAGAACCTATTAAAAGGTTTTTAAAGGGGGAGGATGTAATTTGGTTAAATCTTCTAAAATAATCACTTTGGAGAATAAATTGGAAGTGGAAAAGTGGAGATACAGGGAGATTAATTTTGCATCTGTAAAATGACGGTGGTCTTAATGAGAGGAGGCATGGAGAAGAATGAGAGAAGTGGAAAGGCTTGGGGTTTGTTCAGAGGAAGACAAATAGGACCTCATGATCAAGTGCACAAGGGATGAGAAAAATGGGAAATCAAGGGTCACATCAATTATTTTAATATTCACAACTACTTTATGAGGTAGGTGTTATTATCCATACCTTATAGATAAGAAAACTGAAACACTGAGAAGAGAAAAGCTCTGCCCAAGGTCTTGTCCTTAGTAAATCAGGCATGAGGATTGTTCCCAGGCAGGCAATTGTAGAGCGCATACCAATCACCATGACAATATTGAACAACATATGTCTTATAACTTCCTAAGTGTGATAATTGATTTTATGCTTTCCACTTCAAAATATTCCCATTTATGTTGAATTTGAGACCTAGAATAGCTCCAAATTGTGTCACTTTTCTTTCATTAAGTTAGAAACAGCTGTGAAATAAATCAGTTGGCTTAAGAGATATATTTAAAAATCGAACTTCCAGGATATTTTATGGAGTCTATTGCAGATTCAGCCTGATACGTACTTAGTATTTCTACTGTGGTATGCCATGAAAAAATCATATTAATAACCTTGAACCTCAAGTATAGTAAGATACTGTTGAATCACCAACGAGATGCTATATGTTTGGTGTAGGAGTATTTTATTCTTAACCTTTATTTTACTGTGTTCTAAGATTTTGAAAATTGGTAATCAATTGGTATAGCCTTGGTGAACACAGTTTAATCTTAATATCACAGTCCCTTATGTATACTTACCTCCTTAGAGGCCAGGAATGAGTGGGAATTACTTATATTTTATATTTTCAAGAAATAAGTAGGGTTTTCTTTGTTTTTTTTTTTGTTTGTTTGTTTTTCTTTTTTAACAAAAGCAAATAGGATAGATTCTCTTCCCAGAACAGAAGAAACTTGCATTTTGGTGTGTATGTGGGGGGGTGGGTGGGGTGAGGAGGTAAGATCTCTTTGGTCATCCCACTCTCCAGACTACCTGCTTGTAAGAAGACTTACAAAGACTACCTCTTTGTAAGAAGATGGTTTCATCAGGATTTGGTTGACAAGAGAACAATGACTTCCACTGAGTTAGGGCGGTACCTAGTAAAAAAAAATCTGCTTATGAGTCAGTGAGTTTTGATTATACATTACATAACTTCCTCTATTTCTTTGAAATTTGAAATATATATTACAGTCTGAGGCCAGATGTCTATAACACTGTATAATCTCATTAAATATGTGTTTAATTGGATAAAAATATTAGGGGATGGGTAGGGAGTCTGGTTCCCTAAGGAGGCCAGATGGATTTTATTTTTAAAAGTAGAAAATTTAAGAATAGAAAATTTGTATACTTTGTCTCTGGTAGTGGCAATATCAAGCAAACATCACAATTTTAAGGGCATTATGTGGGAAAATGTTATATTATAATTCTGTTTTCTTTCTAGATACTGGGTGTATCCTATTGTTCCATGTTTTTTTCCATTTTATTTTTAAAGTAAAACTCTGGAAATCTTTTAATGATTAATTAAAAATTTTAAGAAAATAATTTCAGTGGGATAAAAAACATACTTTTCCTATAAAATATGTTACATTTTTTGGGAAATTTATGCCACAATTTATGGGCACCTGGTGGCTTAGTCAGTTAAGCATCCAACTTCGGCTCAGGTCATGATCTTGTGGTTCAAGCCCTGTGTCAGGCTCTGTCTGCTTTGGATTCTGTGTCTCCTTCTCTATCTGCCCTTCTCCAACTCATGCTCTGTCTCTGTCTCTCTCTCTCTCTCAAAAATAAATTTAAAAAATTTTTTAAAATTAAAAAAAATTTAATTCAAGATGCCTGCAGCTTTTCTTTTATTCTATTTGCTTGTTTAGAAATAAGGTCTCCAATAGTGAACAACTGAATGTACAATGCTGGAGAAATGTATTCACAAAGATTTTTTTGAATCCAAGTGGAAATATGACTCCTCAAATATAAATCTCTATTTAATTTGGTGACATAGTAGTCTAACCAAAAACCATTTATAATTTGCCTCACTGAATAGATAAAACAATAAATAAATGCTTCACACACATGATCATAAAATTCAGTGAGTACTTGAATACATATAGTATTATTGATTTTTCTATGTAGGCTTTTATTCCTAATCATTCCTGATAGTCAAAATTTATTTAATGTAATTAGCTGGTAGAGGAAAGATTTATCTATACGTATACGTGTGATATTTGTTTTTAAGTATGTGAATCTTAATCTGTTCTGTTTCTCATATTTTTTTTCTAGATTTAGATTATAAAATTATGTATGAATGTTTTTTAATGTTACACATAAAAGAAAGTAATTAAATATTCAATCTTAGTAGGACTGCTCAATCAAACTATGCAAACACACATTATTTGACAATTATTTGCAATGCCAATAGCATTCTATGATGCTGTAATTGACATGGTAGTAAAACATATGTTTGGAGATGTTTTTCTTCCAGTACTAATATAGCCACAATGTAGGATTGCCAAGGCAGATGAAACTGTATTTGTGGAATGGAATATTCCCACCAGTCATGGACCCATGACTTTGCCCATTACATTGTACAATATGATATGAGCATTTATTACTTAATATTTTAAAAACACTTTTGGAAAGCATGAAGAACTAGACAGATGTTGGCCCTATGTATGGTGACTGATAATATACAACATTGTAAAAAGTCTACAGAATATAAAGAAAATGCTGATCCAGAGCTTGTGGTTTAAAGATGTATGACTGTGTACAAGGTATTACTACCTGTTTCGCTAATAAAAATACTAAACAGTATCTCTTTAGAGCTAAAAACTGTCATTGAAAATTTCTACTTAATTAAAAGGTAGTAATAATAATACACCAACAGAGAAGCAGACAATAAAATTGAATGGTTAACACAAATTTTGTGAAGCCAGTAGTAAGGGTTCTTAAGGAGCACAGGTACCAGGCCAAGTAGGATGGACGTTTTTATCTTATAACAAAGAAGTAAAGGATAATTTAGTGTGTAAATATTGTTGTTAATTGTGCTGGGGACAACAAATGGGCTTGCAAGTGAAATTTCAGGACAAACATAAAATAAAGTAAGTGCAGTATTTCTGTGCACATAGGTCTTTTCAATACTCCTCCTTTCCCCCAAATAGAGACCTATACAGGGATTGAGATCTTTTTAATTCTTCAAATGTGGACAGTCATAGGTGAAAGACTGTATGGTGTACAGGTATGCATTCAGAGAGATTAGGCAAGGATAGCCCTTCCAGCCCTGTTTATCAGAAGTGATGCTCATTATTCTCTGTGATAGTGTCTAGGTCATGACCTTGAGTCTGAGAGCTCAGACTTTCATTGCAATTATATTTGTGATAAAGAAGCTAGATTTAACCCAGTGGGCAATATGACTACCTAAAGTGGTAAAGCCTCTACTTAGAGAACGGATGTGACAAATTGATTTCAATAATTGTGATGGATCACTAAAGAGATTCCTTATCAGGATGAAGAGGTATAAGAATTTCTGGGTGGAGAGTAGTGCATCCTAAATGATTCTTAAATGTCCCACTTTTCCTACTTTTGGGTGACTTCTACTTCCATTGAAATCACTGCTCTAAAGATAGATACAAAAGTAAGGATTTTAAGTCCTAGAAGGGAAAGACAGGCTAGTTCTGTATTTCTCAGACATTTTTGAGTAAAATATATAGTAAGAAATATATTTTACATTACAACCCATTATACTCATACCCATGCTCTCTCCAACATGAACACGAATGTATACACTATTGAAATAAAGCTTTCAATTAAAAATGCTTTGGCACTCTTATTTTCTCTTCTAATTCATTCTATTTTTTTTTCTTTTTTTTTTAATTTTTTTTTCAACGTTTATTTATTTTTGGGACAGAGAGAGACAGAGCATGAACGGGGGAGGGGCAGAGAGAGAGGGAGACACAGAATCGGAAACAGGCTCCAGGCTCTGAACCATCAGCCCAGAGCCTGACGCGGGGCTCGAACTCACGGACCGCGAGATCGTGACCTGGCTGAAGTCGGATGCTTAACCGACTGCGCCACCCAGGCGCCCCTCACTCTATTTTTAAAAATGATTAATCAATGAAATAAGTTTCTTTGAAATAAATAATCAATGGGTAGTAATCTGTTTCAAGAACAGTCAGCTACCTTATATGAGTCAGTACTATCAACTAGAAGACAAATGTGTATAGCTAAAAGCAGGAAGAAAATCTTACCTGTAACACAATATTCCAGGCATGCCCTGACCTTAGGGCCTTTGCACTTGTTCTCTCCATCTGGAATGTTCTTCTCTAACTTACCCAGGTAGCTAACTCACTTTCATCAGAACTTTGTTCAAAGCAACTTCCTTTAGAGGCTTTCCTTAATATTCTATTTAACTTTGCAACCTCCCCAATGCTTCCTATATCCCTTCCTGCTTTGCCTTTTTCTATAGTAGTACATACTGTATACAATATGGTCTAGTACTTCTCTATAGTATTATAAATTTAATCACCATCTGATATACTATAGGCCTTCAGTGATTTGTGATTTGTGTATCGTTTGTGTTCCCTAAGGTGTTAACTCCATAAGGCTAGGGGATTTTTTTTTCATCATTGTATCCCAGTGCTTAGAACAGAGCTTGGCATTAGCAGGTGCTCAATATATTTTGTTGGGTAAATGACTACTTGGCTGATTGAATGAATACATGAAAAAAAAATCCTGTGTCCCAAAAGAAAGGCAGTCCAGTAGATGAAGTAATTAGATACAATTCCAAACTTTATTTCTGTTCCTCTAAGAACTCAGAAGAGTGTTTAATTTGTTACCTGCAGCTACATGTATATAAATCCCTTTTCTTCTATCTCTCCCACACCTCAGCAGCTGTGTTGAGCCTCTCCTCTGTTAACCCCTGCTCCCAATTGTTGCCTCAAAGCTTTCCTGCAGTGTCCACATATGTGGGCTTTTCTCCTTCTTTCCTCCTTTTCATGGTGCATCATCTCCATATGAATGGTGACCAGGGATTTCTCTCTTCTCACCCTCTGCTGTGCTAAGTGGCAGAGGCCCCAAGAGCACCTCAACCCTCTGTGCTCCACCACCCCTCTCCCTTCCTGTAGGGCCACCCTCTAGGAATGTTAAGACATACTTAGGGTATCAGTAAGTCAGGAGCAAAATTTGCTATTTTAGAATAAATTTCCTACTTGAAAAAGTATTATAAAAAAGATTGAATGAGAACGGCTCAGCTTTTATTAACAATAACACAACTATTAGAGAAAACAGAGTTTCACAGGGGCTTAATGAAGACTATCAACTGCATCAAAGGAAGAGATGGAAGACACATTTCCTACTCAATTATAAATTGGCATAATCATGTCGGGTACCCAGTTTTCAGGTTGATATCTCTCAGTGTAACACAGCAATATACTTGCAAACTTGATTTGAAGTTACACAGCACCGGTTAAATCTTTTGCAATAGAGATCATCTATGCCGATTAAAGTCAACCTTCCTACATTCTTGTTTCACCTGGTTTTGACATCTTTTAGTAAGAAGAAATAGAAAAGATAGTTTGGTTATTCCCTCAGCAACCCCCACTTCCACCTCATGAGAACTAGTATACCTGGTAGAAATATTTTTTATAATAAAGTATATTTCCTTGACTTTCTTTTTAAAGATTAATTTTATTCTGTTGCCTTGTGTTGGATTGAATGTGTGTCACTGTATGAAACATAACTTTGGTGATACCTATTCCTTTGGACTATCAGAAAGCTTATGATTCTTATCACCTTCTTAAAAATAACTTATTTCAGGAGAGTTGAACAGAATTAGCAACATTTGTATCCTGACATTAGTATTCTAGGCACGAAATGTCTTCTGTGATAAAACATGGATTGCGGTCTGGCTGAGTGTCAGTGAGTACAGGTGCACATGTCTTTTGCATGTGAGCAAAAGACTCTGTGGTAGGGTTTGCAGTAGATTTTGGTGCCCCCTCAGATCTCGTTACCAGAGAGATGGACTCATCTCCCAAATTCTGGTTGAGTGTTTTTCAGCCAAGCCCAGTGCCCTTTTTTCTAGGTGGAAAACTCTGAATCCATTCATGCATCTCCTGGGATCAGATGAAGGCTAGACTTCAGCTGAAACCACATCTTTGCTTATCTACTTCCTCTGTTCCGTCTTCATTTCCTTTTTCAAAAAAAGTCTCTTGTACAAGTATTGCTGTCTGAAGTCCTGTTTCTAGGGAATATAATCCAAGGTATGATTTGAGGGAGTAGCAATTCTCTGACTTTTCCCATTTTATCCTATCTTACCTCATTGCTCCAAGGAACAGATCACTCTGGGGACAATTGAGAAAAATACCTGTTTGTCTTTAGACCTTTCTGCCCTTATGTAACTCATAAGAAGTAGAAACACATTATGTAAATTTTATTTTATATTTTGGTCTTGTTTCAGGACAATTCAATTGTTCTTTTTGTAGAACTCTTGATCTCTGTTTTGAATCAGTTAATTAGAAGTGTTTTTTTTCCTATTCTAGCTTTCCCCTTCTAAATTTTTCATCAGTGATTTCTAGATGTTTAGGTGGGGTGTGTGGAGCATTAGAAATATCCCTTAGCACTGGACCAGTCCAATTCAACCCCAAGGAAAGTGAATGCAAACACCTATATCTGAGATATCCATGTATGTGCCTTCTGCTGGAAAAGAGAAATGAACCCAAAGTGATTCCATCTTCTTTTCCCAAATCTTGAGCAAATGGATCCTATTGGCAGACCATTAATTGCATTTAGAATACTAGGGGCAGGGGGGTTGGAGAAATGCAGTTTCTAGGCTTCCATCCTCTGTGATACAAAAGAGAGCCTAGAAGAGAATGGGAAGGAGGTGACAAGGTGGGAGAAGGGAAGAGAGGAATGCTACTTGGCCAAAAGAGCACAAATATCCAGTAAAACCTTGCTGTCCACTCTGGTAAGTATATCTAACAACAACAACAACAACAACAACAACAACAACAACAACAAATAATGAATTCATTTACTTCTAGGAACTAGAAAGGAGGAATAGTTTGATATATTAAATATGCTTGTTGTAAGTTGGCATTAATATTTGGTATTAGCTCTCTGGATTAAACAATGAAAATATTGAGACATAAATAAAAACAAGCCCAAAGCTCGCTTAAGTCACAAGACTGATTTTTCATAAAGTAAAGGGGAATTGTACAATTTTAGAAAATATTATTAGATTTACTTAGATAAAAAATGTGTGGGAATTATGGGGCGCCTGGGTGGCTCAGTCGGTTAAGCCTCCGACTTCAGCTCAGGTCACGATCTCGCGGTCTGTGAGTTCGAGCCCCGCGTGGGGCTCTGGGCTGATGGCTCAGAGCCTGGAGCCTGCTTCCGGTTCTGTGTCTCCCTCTCTCTCTGCCCCTCCCCCGTTCATGCTCTGTCTCTCTGTGTCTGAAAAATAAATAAACGTTAAAAAAAAATTTAAAAAAATGTGTGGGAATTAAAAACAATTAGAGACATAGAGCTATATTGTTGGATGTGAATGGGATTCAGGTAAGACTTCTAGAAGATATGAATTCTGAAAATAAAACAAAACAATAAAACAGAGGTAGAAGTATAAAACAGGAAATCTTTTCTTGTTAATGAAATATGAGCATATTTTAAATTTGATACAAGATTTAGCAAAAACTGAAAATTAAAGCTTCCTTCTTTGATTTTATTAAATATTCATGTAGGAATAATTACTTGGTTAGAGCTAGAGTGTTTTATGCTAAGTGAATTAAGTCAATCACAGAAATACAAATTCATATAATTTCACTCATATGTGGAATTTAAGAAACAAAACAGATGAACAAATGGGAAGGGGGAAAACAAAGAGAGGGAGGCAAACCATAAGAGACACTTAATGGTAGAGAACAAACAGAGCTGCTGGAGGGAAGGTGGGTGGAGAATGGGCTAAATAGGTGATGGGTATTAAGGAGGGCACTTGTCATGTTGAACACTGAGTGTTATATGGAAGTGATGAATCATTAAATTCTACTCCTGAAATGATACTACACTATACGTCAACTAACTAGAATTTAAATAAAAATTTGAAAAGAAAAAAAGGAATAATTAATTACTATATGTATATTCTTAATGATATCAGCCAAAGTGCAGGCCTATCAATGGCATCCTTTTATCATCAGTTCCAAATGCATTTGGACTCTTTAGTCTCTGTAAGCCTTGCATTTTCAATTATGTGGGTGCATATTTCAAAGTCCAGAGCACTGGACATAATTGTTTTCAATGTGAACCTTAAGTTGCTTGTTTTAATTCACATGGACTTTCCTTTAATGGGTAAGTATGCTGCTCTACTCTGTTGATCTTGTCTTATCTACTTCTAAGGGATTTATTCTCAAAAGGATCTTTCTTATTTCTAGGGAAAAAACCATTATAGATCTGTCTGGAAGTCTCTCCTTTCTTCAGGGACTTCCTCTTTCCTTTCAGTACCTATTCCACTGTCCCTTTGGTTTTTAAAATCTTTTGGATTTTTCCTCTTCTCCTCCTTGGCCTTCATCCTAGCTTGTTGGTTATCTTTTAAAAATGTTTAAATTCTGCTCTATATGACTGACCAGGACTTGAGATACAAACAAATGAAAGTGAGGATAAAGGAAAATGACCACTTCTGATCTTCCTTAGGCTCAAACATCAATAAGAAAATTAATTAGAATGTTTGCACTGGCACTAGTGAAAATAAAAAGGCTTTTGTAGGTTGAAAAACCTACCTAAGAGAATTCAGGATTTAGGAGAATCACTGCTGAGTCAGACTTAGGTTTCTCACTCCCAAGTGTAGACAAAGGTCCTGCAAATTTGGCAGACCTAGAAAAAGACAGAAGGAAGCATTGTGTGAATAAAGGCTGCTAGAATTTTAACTTGTAAAGAATGAAATTTCTGGCACCCCATTTTCCCCATATTCTATTTGCTCTGTGTGTGTGTGTGTGTGTGTGTGTGTGTGTGTGTGTGTGTGTATGTATGTGTGTTTTGAGGCATGATTGCAACTAAAATAAAGGTTTGGGAATTTGAGAGCAGTGGAGACTTACAAATAAATAAAGCACTCTAGAGTAGAGATGGCATGATGGTATGTGTATTCAGATCTACTACATTATGCATCTGCTGAGGGTGCTGTTCATGTTGCCTTCCATGTGGGTAGCTCACAGAATTCCATTAACCCAGAGTACTGCTAGCGCAGCAGAATGAACTGGAGAGTCAGGGAGAATAACTGAGTAGAGTGGCCTTAGCTAGTCATTGGGCCAACAGAATAATCCATGAGCCAAGATGGCAAAGGCATAAAAGGAGAGTTTCCCTACATAAGAGACTTTAATGGAACAAGAGATGACATAGTGAAATACATTTTGACTAGATTGGAAGATGCTTGGTACTAGGATGACAGCATGTACTGAGAAGGGCAAGATTCCAACTCCCTAACTTCACTTCAAACTTGGCCCATTCTATATGCTTCAGAACTATTCACAAATGTAACGTAAAAGCAAACTTTGGGAAGGAGGGGGTGGGTGAGCAGAGAACTGATTGAGACTACTGCTATCTGATACATTAGAAGCCCTACCTAGAAATTAAATCTATTATTGAAAAATTAAAGAAAGTTACAATTTTTGCATTTTGGTGACTGAAATTTATACCACTATTTTGCCTATTTTGATTGGGTGTGAGCAAGTGCTATGCCATGAAAAGTGATACAGTAGGAGAAAAAAATACTACCATGGTAACTCTCTTTTCAGTCTAACATGATTATTCTCTTTTAACTAAGAGGTATTTAGGACTGAAATACAGCAGCAAGACAAAACAAGGAAGAAAAGATTTTTACTCATTCATTAATACTTGCAAACTGGCAAAATGTCAGTAATCATCTTTCTGGCGGCAACTACTTTGGGAACAAAGAAGGGTCAAGAATGGAACTTAAAATTAATATACAATCTATCATGGAGGTAAAAGTCTTGGTTTGTTACACTGAGAAGAACAAATATTATTATATCTATAATATCTACATTGCAATTCTTAGACATACAAAGAGAAAAAGTAGCATAATTGTGAGATATAAAAATGTTAATATAAGTTGATTTGTAGTCAGCTCATAAGAAATTTGATAACAAATCTAGTTCTTTATCTTATACTATACACCAAAGTTACTTTTTGAGGGATTAGAGATTTATTGTGAAATAAAAACAAGAGAAGGAGAAGAAAATATGAATGAATATATGTCTGATCTTGGGGTGGTAAAAATATTTCTAATTATAAAACAATGGAAAACATCACAAAGAAAAAGCAATAGATGGAGATGACTCTTCCATATGTAGCATATATAATGTATGTATTTGATATAAACTGTATTTATCATAAATAATATAGACAAAGAATAGATAGTCCTAATATATAATCTTTCCATGGCTAAATTATATTAAATACCTTAATAGAAAAGTAAGTGAAAAAGAAAATAGATATAATGAGAATTTTAGCATCTGTAGTAATAATAGGTAAATTAATAAAATAATGTACTTTATTTGATAAATAAAATCATCAAGACTTAAAACAATGATGCTCATTGTTGGCAAAGGCACAGGGCCATGGAAGCCCTCATCCATTGTTATTGGGAATATGATTTGGTACAAATATTTGGTTCTTAGGGACTGTGTCCCTAGCCACCTGTGCAGTGTCTGGCATTACCCATGCTCAATATGCATTTATTGAATAAATAAACTTTTAGACCATCTCTTTGGCAAACAGTATAAAGAAGCTTGACATTTCATAGGATTTTCTATTAATTCCAATTTTTAGGCGTGTATCTTGATGAAGAAGCAATTTTTGTTGTTGGAGTAATTAATTTTTCTCAGACACAATGTAGGGAGCAAGCAAAAGGCAAAGATTGTAATTTTCAGTAAATTTACACCGTTTGGTAAAGTTACAGAATAAAATTAGTAATGTCATAGTGTGTTAGTTAATCATTATTGTTCTGTGTGTGTATTACAACTTAGGGAAGTAAATTCAATTGCCTACAGCAATGTATATTAATAAATACTTTATTAACACTTTAACAAACATAGTGAGAAAATTCAGTTTCTTACAACAAACATGTAAAACCAGATTTGCAGTATTCATAGCCTCAAGGACAATTGTTGTATTCCACGGGTGATGACAAAGAATCCCCTGGTTTAAAAGCAGACTATTAAAGAAAATCTCTTTTTGCCCTTCTCAACAAACCATCTAGACAAATTCAATTTTGTGATGACAAGGTACAGAACATGTATAGATCTAATATAAACAGGACCTTTACCCAAGCTGCTAATCTTCTCTTTTCAGCACCTTCATGGTATCTAATTTATAAAATTCTTCAATGCTTTTTCCACTGACACCAAAGTGGATTGCTTTGCCCAATATTTTATGTTCTCAAATGCTTTTACTCCTAAGATTTATTATCAAATACTCTAATGACCTATATAAACTATGGTTTGAAACGAAGTTGTAAACAAGGCAGAATCAAAATATGAAGTTATGATTTTATAAGTCCACAGTATGAAGCATAAATTAAGATTTATGTACAAAGCTATTCATCATAGCATTATTTGTAATAGTATAATGGAAAGTAATTTAAAACACCAAAATAGAAAAATAGTTCAATAAAATATGATGCATCCATGATAGAATGCTCTGAGGCATTAAGATGGTGTTTATAAAATATTTAAAGACATGAGGACATGCTAGGATATAATGTTAAGTGAATAAAACATTATATAAAATTGCATATGCAGTGATCTCAGTTGTGTTTTATGTAGATGAAAAACAGGATGCTAATAACACATTAAATTACTAGGAGTGATTATCTCATTGGCAATGTAAATATGGAAGATCTCTATTTTGTTTTACTTTTTGAATATTCCAAAATGTCTACAATGAAAGCATAGTATTTTTAGAATCATAACGTTGTTAATATTCTTTAACTCTTCACAATAATGAGTTTATCTTTGATGTATAAATTAGGACAGAACATAAGCAAACGATGTGAAAATAAGAGCTCTAAAATAAGTATGAACAATAATTATTTTTTATTAAAATTGAAAATATCCAAGAAAGAGTATATATATCAGTGTTATTGCATTAATCACCTATATCCTGAAAATAAAGAGATGTCTGGTATTGACATAAAAGATCATTTATTTATTTATATAACAATCTCCATTTTGTCTTCCAAAAATCGGATTATTTATACCTGAGGCACCATACTAAGTTTAAGTCACTCACTCTTTGATAAAGTAATTGAACACTAGCTAAGCTGCATAGGCTTTCTAAGGTATAGATTCACATTAAATATTCTTATAAGTGTGAATCTATAAAATAAAGAGGATAACATTTATCAACAGGCCATATTTTTATACATATAACTGTGCAAGTTACAGTGTTTTCGGTTAGGGAGAGGGAGGATAGGATAAAAAAAGTGCAACTTGCCTCAAGAAAATAAGAGTCTGGGTGGGAAGACATGTTAATTAGCAGAATGAAACACATATCATAGCAGAAATGTTACAGGAACAATACCTTTCATATATGTGGGCCTTAAATTTTTTTTAAATTTTATTTATTTTCTATTTTTATTTGAGTACAATTAACATATAGTATTATATTAGTTTCTGGTGTACAGTATGATAATTTAACATTTCTATACATTCCTCAGTGCTCGTCACAGTATGGGTACTCCTAATCCTCTCTATTTCACCCATTCCCCCTACCCACCACCTTCTGACAACCGCCAATTTGTTCTTTCTAGTTAAGACTGTTTTTTGTCTTTTGTTTCTTTGTTCATTTATTTCGTTTCTTAAATACCACATAAGAGTTAAATCATATAGTATTTGTCTTTCTCTGACTTACTCACTTAGCATAATACTCTCTAGCTCTATCCATGTTGCAAATGGATTATATTCCTTTCTGTGGCTGAGTAAATATTCCATTGTATATATATATCACATCTCATGGACACTTGGGCTATTTCCATAATTTGGCTATTATAGATAATGCTGCTATAAACATTGGGGTGCATGTATCCCTTTGCATTAGTATTTCTGTATTCTTTGGTAAATACCTAATGCAATTAGGTAAATTGTATTCTGTATTCTTTGGTAAATACCTAGTGCAATTGCTGGGTCATAGGGTAGTTCTATTTCTTTTTAAATTTAAGTTTTAGTTAACATACAGTGCAGTATTGGTTCAAGAGTATTCATCACTTACATACAACGCCCAGTGCTCATCATAACAACTGCTCTCCTTAATACCCACTACCATCTAGCCCATCTCCCACCCACCTCCTTCCATCAATAGGGTAGTTCTAGTTTTAACTGTTTGAGGAACCTCCATATTGTTTTCCAGAGTAGCTGCACCAGTTTGCATTCCCACAACAGTATGAGAGGGTTCCCCTTTCCTTACATCCTTGCCAATATCTGTTGTTTCTTGTGTTTTTTGTTTTAGCCATTCTGACAGGTGTGAGGTGATAGCTCATTGTAGTTTTGAATTGTGCTTCCCTGATGAATCAGTGATGTTGAGCATCTTTTCATGTGTCTGTTATAGTATATCTTGAAATCTGGGATTATGATACCTCCAGTTATGTTCTTCTTTTTCAAGATTGCTTTCACTATTTGAGATCTTTTAAATTTTTAAAAATATTTTTTTAAGTTTATTTATTTCCAGAGAGAGGGAGAACATGCATAGGGGAAGGGAAGAGAGAGAGGGAGAGAGAGAATGCCAAGCAGGCTCTGCCAGTCAGCATGTAGCCTGATGTAGGGCTCAGTCTCACAAACCCTGAGATCATGACCTCAGCCTAAATCAAGAGTTGGATGCTTAACCAACTGGGCCACCCAGGCTTCCCTATTTGAGATCTTTTGTGATCCATATAAAGGATTATTTGTTCTGGTTCTATTAAAAATCCTTTGGTATTTTGATACAAATTGCATTAAATCTATAGATTGCTTTGGGTAGTAAGGACATTTTAACAAAGCTGGTTCTTCCAATCCATGAATGTGGAATATCTTTCCATTTGTTTGTGCCATCTTCAATATCTTTCATCATTGTTTTATAGTTTTCAGAGTACAGGTCTTTCACCTCCTTGGTTAAGTTTATTCCTCGATATTTTGTTCTTTTTGATTCAATGTAAATGGGATGGTTTTCTTAATTTTCTTTCTGCTGCTTCTTTGTTAGTGTATAAGAATGCAACATATTTTTGTATATTAATTTTGTACCCTGAAACTTTGCTGAATTCATTTATCAGTTCTAGTGGTTTTTTTCGTGGAGTCTTTAGGGTTTTCTACATATTATATCATGTCATCTGCAAATAATGAAAGTGTTACTTCTTCCATTCCAATTTGGATGCCTTTTATTTCTTTTTCTTGTATGATTGCTGTGACTGGGATTGCAGTACTACATTGAATAAAAGTGGACATCCTTGTCTTGTTCCTGATCATGGGGGAAAAGCTCTGCTCTGGTTTTCATGACTGAGTATGATGTTGCTATGGGATTTTTATATGTGGCCTTTGTTATGTTGAGATATGTTCCCTCTAAACCTACTTTGTTGAGGGTTTTTATTATGGCTGGATGTTGCACTTTGTCAAATGTATCTACTGAAAGGATCATATGGCTTTTATCCTTCCTCTTATTGATATGATGTATCATGTTGATTGATTGACAATTATTGAACTATGCCTGCATCTCAGGAATAAAGCCTGCTTGATCATGGTGAATGACTTTTTAAAAATGTATTGTTGGTTTCGTTTTGCTAATATTTTGGTGAGGATTTTTTCATCTGTGTTCATCAGAGATTTTGGCCTGTAGTTCTCTTTTTTTTTTTTTTTGTAGTGTTTTTATATTAGTTTAAGGTTTTGATATGAGTTTTGGTTGGCTTCATAGAATGAATTTAGAAGTTTTTCTTCTATTTTTTGAAATAGTTTGAGAAGAATAAGTATTATTTCTTCCTTAAATGTTTGGTAGCATTTATCTGGTCCTGGACTTCTGTTTATTGAGAACTTTTTAAAGTTTATTTATTTATTTTAAGAGGGAGAAAGAAAGAGAGGGAGAGAGCATGGGGGAGGGGCAGAAGGAGGGAGAGAGAGAATTCCAAGCAGGCTCTGCACTGTTAGAGCAGAGCCTGATGCAGGGCTTGATCTCATGATCCATGAGATCATGACCTGAGCTGAAATCAAGTTAGACGCTCAACTGGCTGAGCCATGAAGGCACTCCTGTTGAGAGTTTTTTGATTACTGATTCAATTTCATTGCTGGTAATCAGTCTGTTCAAATTTTCTATTTCTTCCTGATTCACTTTTGGTAGGTTATATGTTTTTAGAAATTTATCTGTTTCTTCTAAGTTGCCCAATTTGTTGGCATATAATTTTTCATAATAATCTCTTATAATCCTTTGTATTTTGATGGTGTCAGTTTTTGCTTCTTTTTCACTTATGAAGTTATTTTTTTGAGTCCTCTCTCTTTTTTTCTTGATGAGTCTGGTTAAAGGTTTGTCAGTTTTGTTGATCTTTTCAAGGAAGCAGTTCTTGGTTTCATTGGTATTTTCTATTGTTTTTGAAGTCTCTATTGTAGAGTTATTTCTAGAGAGTATATTGTAAGTCCTGAAGGGTAAATGAGGTAATTGCTGAAAAGTCAGCAATGTTTTCTGGTCTCAAGACTGTAGAACATGATAACATTATGAGATCAGAGCCCCATGATCCCCCAAAGGACAGTTTAGACAGAATACCTGCTATAATTCCCTGACATTCCTTGAAACCACACGCACTCCCTTCATGCCTTCACATAGCCACTAGACATATGTCTGGCTAATGTCTAAAGATCCTTTGTGCTCTCTTTTCTTGCTTTGATATTCTTTGATACTTCTATCTAATGAAATATGAAATAAAGGCTGTGTGCAGTTTGTTGCTGCAGCTGTTTCGCTGGCAGAGGCAGCCCTGCATTTCTGCTCAGTCTAAGTGTCTGAGAATTTTTTTGTCAGTGAGCGGCTACACTCTATTTCATTTATTTTTGCCCTGATCTTTCTTATTTCTTTCCTTCTGCTCACTTTGGACTTACTTTATTCTTCTTTTTCTAGTTTCTTTCTTCTAGGTATAAAGTTAGATTATTTATTTTGGGATTTTTCTTGTTTCTTGATATAGGCCTGTATTGCTATAAATTTTCCTTTAGAACTGTTTTTACTGCATCCCAAAGATTTTGGACTGTTGCATTTTCATTTTAATTTGTCTCCATGTATTTTTTAATTTCCTCTTTGATTTCTTGGTTGACCCATTTATTGCTTAGTAGCATGTTATTTAACCTTCATGTATTTGTGTACTTTGCAGATTTTTTCTGGTGGTTGATCTCTAGTTTCATAGTGTTATAGTCAGAAAAGGTGCATGGTATGACCTCAGTCTTCTTAAATTTACTGAGACTTGTTTTGTGGCTAATATATGGTCTATTCTGGAGAATGTTCCATGTGCGCTTGAAAAGAATGTGTTCTGCTGTTTTAGGATGGAATGTTCTGAATATTTTTGTTAAGTCCATCTGGTCCAGTGTATCATTCAAAGCCACTATTTCCTTGTTGTTTTACTGTTTGGATAATATATCCATCAGTGTAAGGCGGGGGGTGTTAAAGTACCCTACTGTTATTGAATCACTATTGATTATTTCTTTTATGGTTATTGTTAACTGTTTTTTGTATTTGGGTGCTCTCATGTTGGATGCATACATTTTTATAATTGTTCTATCTTCTTTTTGGACTTTTTGGACTTAGGATCATATGGTGTCCTTCTTCATTTCTTGTTACAGTCTTTGCTTTAAAGTCTACTTTGCCAATATAAGTATTGCTACCCCAGCTTTCTTTTCACTCTAACTTGCATGATAAATGCTTTTCCATCCCTTTGTTTTTAATCTGCATGTGTCTTTAGGTCTGAAACCAGTCTCTTTTAGGCAGCATATAGATGAGTCTTGCTTTTTTATCCATCCTGCTACCCTACCCTATATCTTTTATTGGAACATTTAGTCCATTTACATTCAAAGTAATTATTAATAGGTATGTATTTATTGCCATTTTGTTACTTGTTTTATGGTTGTTTTTGTAATTCTCTGTTCCTTTCTTTTCTTGCTCTCTTCTCTCACAGTCTGCTGACTTTCTTTAGTGGTATACTTGGATTCTTTTCTCTTTATTATTTTATAACAGTCTATGTTTTTTTTTTTTTATCTGTGCTTACCATTAGGTCTGAATTATATCTTCTTATGTATATTGCAGTCTATATTGAGCTAATCATCACTTAAGTTTGAACCCATTCTATTTTTTTTTAATTAAAAATTTTTAAGAAATATTTATTTATTTTTGAGAGAGGCAGAGACAGAGCATGAGTGAGGGAGGGACAGAGAGAGAGGGAGACACAGAATCTGAAATAGGCTCCATGTTCCGAGCTGTCAGAACAGCACCCTGTGCAAGGCCTAAACTCATGAACTATGAGATCATGACCTGAGCTGAAGCCGGATGCCCAACCAACTGAGCCACGCAGGCACCTCAAGTTTGAACCCATTCTAAAAGCACTAAATTTTTACTCCTTTCCCCCCACATTTTAGGCATCTGGTGTCATACTTTACATGCTTTTATTTTTTGAATCCTTTGACTGATTTTTATACATAATCTTACTGCTTTTGTGCTTCCTACTTTTCTTACTCATGCTTATGGCCTTTCTTTTCCATGCAGAGTCCCCTTTAACATTTCTTATAGGGCTAGTTTAGTGGCTATGGATTCCTTTAATGTTTGTTAACTGATAAATTCTTTATTTTTTTCTTCTATTCTGAATAATAACCTTGTATTCTTGGTTGGAGACTTTTTTCTTTCAGCACTTTGAATATATCATGCCTTTTGAATATATCAGGCCTTTTGGCCTGCAAAGATTCTGCTGAAAAAATCACTGATAGCCTCATGGGGTTTCCCTTGTACATAACTGTTTTATTTTGCTGCTTTAAAAATTCTCTGTCACTACTTTTTGCTATTTTAATTATTATGTGTCTTGGTGTCACCTCCGTGGGTTGATTTTTTTGGGGGCTCTCTGTCCAATTTGGGTGTTGGTATGATAGGCCATGTGGGAGAATAAAGGCCAGAGTTGTAAGATACGTATGATGTACTTGGTGGGAGGAGAAGTAAGAAAACAAACAGGAGAAAAAGGTTAGGAGCCATTGGAGCCAGAGGAGGCAAGAATCTCAGTAAGGAACCTAAGTTTAATATTGTCAAATGCTTGTGGTAAAGCAGGATAGGAAAAGAGTCAATGTGAGATTTTCCAATGGTACTACTTGTGACTTTTAGGAAAGTTTCAGTGAAGTGCTGTAGATAGAAAGTATACTATCTACATAAGGTGAAAGTTAACAATGAAGGATAGCGGGATTGAAGCAGAATTACTCCTATGAGAATTCATAGGAATGAAAAGGAAAAAGGTAGAGAGGCAAAGTTGAGGAACAATTTATTTAGAATTGGAGAACCTTTAGCATATTTGTAGATGAAGAAAGAAGCCAACAGGGAAGATAGGAGTGAAGGTGATGTAAAAGAGAATTTATGAGGCAAGTTCTGGAAGTTAAATGAAATCAAAGGTAACATTGAAAAGCCAGTCTGAGAAAGGAGAAACGTCATTTATTCTTTTAAGACAAAGGGGGAAGAGTAGATAATTGAAAAAAGTCTCTAGGCTTTTTTAGGTAAAAAGAGAGGAAAATTAATAGGTCTTATAGCAGAGCTCCTATGTCATCTAAGTGCAGTTACTATTACAAGCTGAGTAAAGGGAACAATCTTGGAAAGCTAAAGAGTAGATGCTTTAGGGATCAGTTAGAGATAGGTAGGAAGGTTATCAAGGGAAAATTAATGGAAAAGAAGAGGCAATATTTTGAAAATTCAGGCAGAATTTGAAAATTATGAACAGAAAAGATATGTTAGTGTTTCTAGATCTTACCATAGCCACATTTAACAAAGTCCTTGTCATCATCCTGACACAAAATGCCAAGTGCACTAATAACCAACTGTTTATCAGGAGTCTGGGGGTCTTTAGCTTATCCATGGTTTCCAAAACATCTTTTTTATTTTATATTTTATCTATCTCTATCTATGATCTATCTATCATGCCAGTTTTTGTGCCAGGCATTTTTGTTGGTTGACCTTCCAAATGGATTCAGGCTAACATTGTGGAAATCTGTAGCTTGTCAGCCAGATAGGGAGAATTTCTCCCCCATTAAATTTGTGTTCTTTTTTTTAAGTTTATTTATTTATTTTGAGAAGTGGGGAGCGGAAGAAAGAAAGGAAGAGAGAATCCCAAGCAGGCTCCGTGCTGTCAGCAAGGAGCCAGACGTGGGGCTTGATCCCATGAACTGCAAGATTATAACCTGAATCAAAACCAAGAGTCAGACTCTTAACCAACTGAGACACCCAGGCACCCCTATGTTCTATCTCTAAAGTCAAAATTACCTCTCTTCTGGTGTACCCATATTTTCAACTCATTTTTCCATTCCTTACCCAAAAGAGAAGCTGAATATTGCCACACAAAGGAAGCTACAATGATCGCCCAAAACTTTCCCTGTTCTTCCTGAATTTCATATTACGTTTTATTTTTCAAACTATTGTTCTTGTGGGAAATAGAAGTATTGCTGATAACATCATTTTGGGTGGTGCCAATACAGATGGTATATAATCTCTTTCTCTAATTTGGCCACTAATCCTGAATGTTTGTATGTCATTCAAGATTAGGGAGATGAATTTTGATTACTTCTTTAACCAAATATTTTCTTGACCTCTCAAAGACAAATTCTCGGTAGTTTCTAAAATCAAAATTCTATTTTATAGAGATGTTGGTCTCTCTGTCTGAGATGACATTCTTTACACTTTCTGCATGGAAATTTTTTATACATCTTTCAAAGCATGGTTCAAGAATATTCTTCTCTGTACCTTTCTTCTGATATCCAGCTACTACCCACCCTAAAATGAAAGTTGATTTTTCTTTTGAACTAGTACTGATCATTTTGTATGCCCTAGTTTTAGCACTTTCTGAACTGTACTGCAATTATTTTGTTTAATATTTGGATCTTCAATAGGCAGCAAGGTTTTTGAGAGCAAAGATGGTATTTTACACATCTTTGAATCTCTAATGTTTAATAGTTAGTAAATACTCTATTAGTGTGTCTTTTGTTTGTTAAGCATTCCCTTAAGCATGTTCTACAGAAAACAGATCCTTCAAGATTTTCCATGAAAAAAAATTGTGACCTCGAATTAGTTTGTGAGACATTGAATACTCCTCTTGTGTATTAGTATGTTAAAGACTGAGAAATCTTACACAAAAATCTCAATTTTACTTAACCAAGTATTTCCCAAACTTTTTGATCAGGTAATACCTATTAGTGTCCTGGAAAACCAGAGCAGAGATAGTGAACATTTTCTATAAAGGGTCAGATAGTATTTTGCAAACCATGCAGTCTCTGTTGCAACCACATAACTGTTGTTGTAGCAGAGTTGTGTGGGAAAAGCAGCTATAGATAATCCATAAACAAATGAGCATAGATGTGTTCCAATAAAATTGTGTTTATAAAAACAGGATTTAGCACTTGGGTTGTAGATTGCCCATGTCTGAATTAGAGTTTTAAGATCACACATAGGAGAGTACCAAGTTAGCTTTGAGGCACATAAATAGCAAAGTCATTCTTAACCAATTTTCAAATTTTTTAACTTAAAACATAACATTTAAGAGTTTTGAAAAGTTTTTTCCACTTAACAGACCATCTGTCAATCAGCACCTATTTTCTGAGCTTGCCTTTCATATTCCTACAAAATTATGATGTTCAGCCAGCTAAAGTGTTATCAAGGCTAAGCATAGGTCATATTTCCAGTGAAATTAATTTCCTCAGAACTTTTCCCCTGGGGGCTATGTTACTGTCCTTTCTAAGATGGAAATTGAAAATCTTTATGAATAAACTAGGGCTAATGTTCTAAACAGATCCCAGGATGCTTCTGTTCCTTGTAAATAACACATGTATGATATCAGAGGAATTTTTAGAGATAAGGCCTTGGGCGAGGGCTTCACACACTGCAGTGATTTCAATTTCTGGTAAAGCAAGATGAAAAGAAATCCTAGTGCAGAAAAAGATTTCGGGTCTATGGAGCAGTTTTTTCAAAGCAAAGCACATAGTACTGTGTCTACAGTGATTAAGCTTTGACCCAGCCACAAGGAAGGAAGGTCTCCAGTTAGAGCATATAACAAATTAATTTGCCCAAACTAAAATGACTAATTCAATTGTATTTACCAATTTGTCCTCCTAATTGCCAGCTAAATCACTTTTCTTTTTTTCTTGGTTACATACCCTTAAAATATTTATGGTTGGTTATTCAGGCATAGGATAAATTATTATTTAGTTGAGGTCTACATACTTAGTGTTTTTAATCTATAAATCAGTGATATAAATCAATACCACTGTTTCTCAAAATACTTTTTCAGCTTTCCTATGGATCTTTTAATTTAACCTACATTTTATTACACTGAGGTTCTCAAAATTAAATGTGTTATTCTAAAGTTATACAAAGTGAGGCCATTATTTTATGGACTTGTGATATGCTGTTTGTTTATTTGGGCTCCAAATAGCTATGGCCTTTGTTTCATTGACCTCTCCCACTTCAAATTTATCTAATTTGATATCCCAAACCATCTCTGAATCCCTCATGATTGATTTAAAGTAGGTCTCTCCCTGTTTTAAAAATTAGTATATATGTTGCTTAAGGGGAACTCAGAAATACTTGTTTTCACATTGCATGATCCTCTATCTAATATTTTTATTTTTAAACAGTTATTTTATACCCCAAATTCCACTGTTTCTCAGGGCTTCCCTACTTCTTTCCATTGGTAGATCCTTCTTGAACCTGTGGGCAGAGGTGTGTTATACATCAGACTCTAAGCCCATTTATGGCCATCAGGATGAAGGCAAGAACAGAGAATGAGAGGCAATTTGAACTGTCCTTGCAATCCTTGCAATGCAGTAATATCACCCCTTGTGAAAAAAGTGATTGTATCTATGTCTCAGATGCTGACTAATCATATTTTTCTTTTCCTCTTATGAGTGTTGAGAGCTCAAATCTTCACTTCAGCAGTCTGCCACCTCCCCAGAGGGAGGGAATGGAAGTCTCAACTTTTCTTTTATAGGAAGTGAAGAGAGAGAGATGAGTGATTTCTCTCCAGTGACAAACTATGTTTTGTTCTGGATATTTTGCCTTGGTACCTCTGTGATTCTCTAATTGCCTTCTGTAGTATCTGCGTTGAAATCAGTTTCTAGACCTGGGTTCCAACAGCTTTTCCACTTCATATTTACCCAAGGCAGCCCTGTAAAGTGATAACAGCAACCTATAGCCCAATAATGTGAGGCCAGGCACTTAATTTTCTGAGCTTTAGTTTTTCATTTGTAGCATGATCTCTAACTTTCTGCCTGCAACTACAGAACATTCGCTCCCCTTACTTCACAGCCTGCCTCCTTGGTAAATGTTATATTTGCCACAAAATTTCCCCCCGCTTTAGACTCTTGACCAAATGCTTTTTATTGTCACAACTTAGCTTATGGTTTTTTGTTGCTGTTTTTAAAAGCATCTTGCTGACGTGGGACATCATTAAGATGGTTTTTCCTGACTCAGCTCCCATCATAAAATGATCAGTTAGCAACTATCTGTAGACATGATACCACTGTCAAAAGTCTAGAACCCAGAGAGGGGGCTGAAGCACCCCCTGAGACCACAGGGACTGAGAAGGACTGCATTAAGAAGGGTAAGAGGAGGAGCATGTAGGTGGCTCAGTTGGTTAAGCATCTGACCTTGGCTCAGGTCATGATCTCACCAATCCAAGTTGGAGCCCTGCGTCAGGCTCTGTGCTGACAGCTCAGAGCCTGGATCCCAAGTCGGATTCTGTGTCTTCCTCTCTCTCTCTGCCGCTCCCTGCTTGAACTCTGTGCTACTTTCTCTCAAAACAAATAAAAACATTAAAAAAAAAAAGGGTAAGATGAGTGGCTTCATTTTGACTACATCACTCCTCCTCTAACTTGACACAGCATTGTATCAAGAGTTCTTCTTGGGCCTATTGTTTCTCCAATGGGAAAAAGACAGCCCAAGGTGGACATAAAACTTTCTCAGCACTGCATTACATTTCCTGGGAGGCCCACTCAGGTGTCATCTCATGAGGATAACTGGGGGAATCTACCAAGCTTGACCGTTGAGGAATGGATAGAGATAGAGAAGTGCAGTGCAGATTATGGCAAACATCAGTCAGATCTTGGTGGATTGCATTTCTGCTTGCAATGGCACCCAAGCAGAGATCCTAGTCAGCAGACTTGATCATTTGCAGAACCAAGCTGGTGGCCCTGTCTAGCTAGAGAGCTCAGTTGGCAATTCTGCCTGATTTAGATCCCAGCCAAAAGGCCATACTAGCTGTGGAACCTATTTTATGACCCTGGCTGGCAGGAGAGCAAATTTGTAGTCCTGCCCAATTGCTAAGCATAACTTCCAGTCTTGCCCCTCTGAGAAAACTGGCCATAGATGTCTGGCAGCTGTGGAGAATACCCTATAGTCCACCTGGGCAGGGAGCCAAGATAGCAGCCCTGCCCTGTTGATTAGCCTAGCCTCTGGCCCTTTGTAACCATGGATCCTGAACAACGAAACTGAGCTCAGCTTACAGTCTTGCCAGCTGGAGAATCCAGCCTACAAACATACCCAGCAGCAGAGCCCAGCCTATGGCCCTGCTAGATTGCTGAACAGAGCCTGTGGCCAGGCCCAGGCTGGGAGCCCACTGAGTGGCCCTGCTTAACTGAGGGGCCTAGCCTGCAGCCCCACCTAACCACGAAGCCTGAATAGCAACTCACCCTGACCATGGATCCCAGTCTCCAGCTCCACCCAACTGCAGAGTACAGGTGGAAGCCCCGTGGCCAGTGATCTCCTCAAAAGCAGAGCACAACCAGTAGCTTCTACAATTCAAAACATGGCCTATAGCCTTGCCCACCTTCAAGGTATAGCCTGCAGCCCCACTTGAATATGGAGTCTAGCCATGTGGTACCATCTGGTCAGGGAGCACAAGCCTGAGACCACACTTGAACCAGGAGCAGTTATGGAGTACAACCTGTAGCCCTGCCTGTATATACATTTGAATATACAAAACTCAATGGTAAAGGTAAATATATAGTCAAATTCATATTCTCTAATATTGTAATGGTGTGCATAAATCACTTATAACTCTAGTTTAAAAGTTAAAATCAAATGTACTGGGGTGCCTGGGTGGCTCAGTTGGTTGAGCGTCAGACTTTGACTCAGGACATGATCTCATGATTCATGGGTTTGAGCCCTGTGTCGGGCACTATGCTGACATTTCAGAGTCTGGAGCCTGCTTCAGATTCTGTGTCTCCCTCTCTCTCTGCTCCTCCCCCATTTGTGCTCTGTCTCTCTGTATCTAAAATAAATAAACATTAAAAAATTAAAAATACCAAATGTATTAAAAGTAATTATTACTACAATAATTTATCATTGGTTACACAATATAAAAATATAAATAGTAACATCAATAATTTAAAATGTGCGTGGGGGAAGTAAAAATATAAATGAAATTATAGATGAAAGAGGAGACAGTACAACCATGGAAATACAAAGTATTGTAAGAGACTACTCTGAAGAGTTATATGCTAACAAATTGACCTAACTATGAGAAATGGATAAATTCCTAGAAACAAAACTATCAATACTGAATCATGAAGAAAGAAAAAATCTGAACAGACCAATAACAAGTAAGGAGATTGAATCAGTAATAAAAACCCTCAAGAAAGTAGGGATAGAAGGAACATATTTTGAGATCATAAAAGCCATATATGAACGACCCAACGCTAATATCATCCTCAATGGGGAAAAACTGACAGCTTTCCCCCTAGGGTCAGGAACAAGACAGGGATGTCCACTCTCACCACTGTTATTCAACATAGTATTGGAAATCTTAGCCTCTGCAATCAGACAACACAAAGAAATAAAAGACATCCAAATCGGCCAGGAGGAGTTCAAACTTTCACTCTTTGCATATGACATGATACTGTATATGGAAAACCTAAAAGATTCCACCAAAAAAACTGCTAGAACTGATTCATGAATTCAGCAAAGTTGCAGGATATAAAATCAATGCACAGAAATCGGTTGCATTCCTATACACCAACAATGAAGTGACAGAAAGAGAAATCAAGGAATCTATCCCATTTACAGTTGCACCAAAAGCCATAAAATACCTAAGAGTAAATCTAACCAAAGAGGTGAAAAATATATACACTGAAAACTATAGAAAACTTATGAAAGAAATTGAAGACATAAAAATAGAGAAAAAGATTCCATGCTCCTGGATAGGAAGAACAAATATTGTTAAAATGTCGATACTGCCCAAAGTAATCTACATATTCAATACAATCCCTATCAAAATAACACCAGCATTCTTCACAGAGCTAGAACAAATAATCCTAAAATTTGTATGGAACCAGAAAAGACCCCGAATAGCCAAAGCAATCTTGAAAAAGAACCAAAGCAGGAGGCATCGCAATCCCAGACTTGAAGCTATACTACAAAGCTGTAAACATCAAGACAGTATGGTACTGGCACAAGAACAGACACTCAGATCAATGGAACAGAATACAGAACCCAGAAATAGACCCACAAACATATGGCCAACTAATCTTTGACAAAGCAGGAAAGAATATCCAGTGGAATAAAGACAGTCTCTTCAGCAAGTGGTGCTGGGAAAACTGGACAGCGACATGCAGAAGAATGAACCTGGACCACTTTCTTACACCATACACAAAAATAAACTCAAAATGGATGAAAGACCTCAATGTAAGACAGGAAGCCATCAAAATCCTCCAGGAGAAAGTAGGCAAAAACCTCTTTGATCTTGGCTGCAGCAGCTTCTTATTCAACATGTCTCCGGAGGCAAGCGAAACAAAAGCAAAAATGAACTACTGGGACCTCATCAAAATAAAAAGCTTCTGCACAGCAAAGGAAACAATCAGCAAAACTAAAAGGCAACCGACAGAATGGGAGAAGATATTTACAAATGACAAATCAGATAAAGGGTTAGTATCCCAAATGTATAAAGAACTGATCACACTCAACACCCAAAAAACAAATAATCCAGTGAAGAAGTGGGCAAAAGACATGAATAGATACTTCTCCAAAGAAGACATCCAGATGGCCAACTGACACATGAAAAAATGCTCAACATCACTCATCATCAGGGAAACACAAATCAAAACCGCAATGAAATACCACCTCACACCTGTCAGAATGGCTAACATTAACAACTCAGGCAACAACAGATGTTGGCGAGGATGTGGAGAAAGAGGATCTCTTTTGCATTGGTGGGAATGCAAGCTGGGCTAGCCACTCTGGAAAACAGTATGGAGGTTCCTTAAAAAACTAAAAATAGAACTACCCTACGACCCAGCAATTGCACTACTAGGCATTTATCCAAGGGATACAGGTGTGCTGTTTCGAAGGGACACATGCATCCCCATGTATAGCAGCACTATCAACAATAGCCAAAGTATGGAAAGAGCCCAAATGTCCATCGATGGATGAATGGATAAAGAAGATGTGGTATACATATACAATGGAGTATTACTCAGCAATCAAAAAGAATGAACTCTTGCCATTTGCAACTACGTGGATGGAACTGGACGATATCATGCTAAGTGAAATTAGTCAGTTAGAGAAAGACAAATATATGACTTCACTCATATGAAGACTTTAAGAGACAAAACAGATGAACATAAGGGAAGGGAAACAAAAATAATATAAAAACAGGGAGGGGGACAAAACAGAAGAGACTCATAAATATGGGGAACAAGCTGAGGGTTGCTGGAGGGATTGTGGGAGGTGGGATGGGCTAAATGGGTAAGGGGCATTAAGGAATCTACTCCTGAAATCACTGCTCCACTATATGCTAACTAATTTGGATGTAAATTTTAAAAAATAAAAAATAAAATTAAAAAAAATTTCCCAACAAGGAATAGCCCAGGACTTGATGACTACTGGTAAATTCTACCAAACACTTATAGAAGAATTAATTCCAATTTTTCTTAAATTCTTCCAAAAAATGGAAGAGGAGGCAACACTCCCAAATTCATTTTATGAGGCCAGTGTTACATTGATATCAAGGCCAGAAAAGGAAACTATAAGAAAAAGAAACTACAGTCCAGTATCCCTGTTGAATATAGATGCAAAAATTTACAACAAAATAAAACAGAACATTATAAGGATCATATATTATGATCCAAAGTGATTCATCCCTGGTATGCAAGAATGGTTGGTTCAACACATGCAAATCAATAAATGTGATACATCACATTAATAGAATGAAAGATAAAAATCATGATCATATCAATAGAGGCAGAAAAAATTTGATGAAATAAAACATCCTTTCATGATACAAACTCTCAACATATTGTGTACAGAATGAGTGTACCTCAACATAATAAAGGCCATATAAAACAAGCCCACAACTAAAATAATGTTCAATGGGGAAAGTTTGAAATCTCTTCCTTTAGAAACCGGAAAAACAGAAGGGTGCCCACTCTCATTACTTCTATTCAGCATAGTACTGGCAGTCCTATCCAGATCAATCAGGCAAGGAAAAGAAATAAAAGACATCCACATAATAAAGGAAGAAGTAAAATTATCTCTGTTTGCAGATGACACGATCCAATATATAGCAAACCCTAAAGACACGATCAAAAAACTGGTAGAACTAATATTCTGTAAAGTTGCAGGAAACAAAATCAATATATAAAATTCAGTTGCATTCTATACTCTAACAACAAACTATCTGAAAAAGAAATAAAGCAATACCATTCACAATGTTTCAAAAACAGCAAAAATAGTTAGGAATAAATTTAACCAAAAAGGTAAAAAGTCTGTGCACTAAAACTTGATGAAGAAAATTGATGAAGAAAATTTAAGACACAAATAAATGGAAAGATATCTTGTGTTCATGGTTCAGAGAAATTAATATTGTTAAAATGTTCATACTACTCAATCCCATTTATAAATTTGATGCAGTCCCCATCCAAATTGCAATGGAAATTTTACAGAAATAGAAAAAACAATCCTAAATTTCATATGGAACCACAAGTGACTCTGAATAGCTAAAGCAATCTTGAGAAAGAGCAAAGTTGGAGGCATTATACATCCTGGTATAAAACTATACTATAAAGCTATAGTACTCACAGCAGTATGATACTAGAATAAAAAAAAAAAAACAGATACATAGACCAATGGAACAGAATCAAGAGCTCAGAAATAAACTGCTGCATATATGGTCAACTAATACTAGACAAAGGAACCAGAATATTCAATAGAGAAAGGATCATCTCTTCAATAAATTCTGTTGGGAAAATAGGATAACCACATGCAGAAAAATTAACTTGGACCCTTATCTTACACCACTCACAAAGTTAACTTGAAATGGATAAAGACTGGAAGTCTGGGAGGAGAGCGGCAAGATGGCGGCTTAGGAGGACGCTGGGCTCACCGCACGTCCTGCTGATCACTTAGATTCCATCTACACCTGCCTAATAACCCAGAAAACCACCAGAGGATTAGCAGAACGGAGTCGCCGGAGCCAAACGCAGACGAGAGGCCCACGGAAGAGGGTAGGAAGGGCGGCGAGGGGGTGCGCGCTCCACGGACTGGCGGGAGGGAGCCGGGGCGGAGGGGCGGCTCGCCCGCCAAGCAGAGCCCCCGAGTCGGGCTTGCAAAAGCGGAGGGGCCTGACGGACTGTGTTCCCACAACAAGCGCGTCTTAGCGTCTGGGAGGTCATAAGTTAACAGCTCTGCTCGGAAAGCGGGAAGGCTGGAGGACAAAGGGAGGGAGAGCTGCTGAGCCCCCTGACAACAGAGATCAGTTTGGTGGGGAACAAGGGCGCTCGCCAGCGCCATCTCCCCCGCCCATCCCCCATCCGAAATCCCAAAGGGAACCGGTTCCTGCCAGGGAACTTGCTCGCTCCGCGCAAACACCCAACTCTGCGCTTCAGCAGAGCCAAACCTCCGGCAACGGATCTGACTCCCTCCCGCTGCCATAGGGCCCCTCCTGAAGTGGATCACGTAAGGAGAAGCGATCTAAGCCTGCCCCTCCTGCCCCCGAGCACCTTGCCTACCCACCCCAGCTAATACGCCAGATCCCCAGCATCACAAGCCTGGCACGGTGCAAGTAGCCCAGACGAGCCACACCACCCCACAGTGAATCCCGCCCCTAGGAGAGGGGAAGAGAAGGCACACACCAGTCTGACTGTGGCCCCAGCGGTGGGCTGGGGGCAGACATCAGGTCTGACTGCGGCCCCGCCCACCAACTCCAGTTATACACCACAGCACAGGGGAAGTGCCCTGCAGGTCCTCACCACACCAGGGACTATCCAAAATGACCAAGCGGAAGAATTCCCCTCAGAAGAATCTCCAGGAAATAACAACAGCTAATGAGCTGATCAAAAAGGACTTAAATAACATAACAGAAAGTGAATTTAGAATAATAGTCATAAAATTAATCGCTGGGCTTGAAAACAGTATACAGGACAGCAGAGAATCTCTTGCTACAGAGATCAAGGGACTAAGGAACAGTCACGAGGAGCTGAAAAACGCTTTAAACGAAATGCATAACAAAATGGAAACCACCACAGCTCGGCTTGAAGAGGCAGAGGAGAGAATAGGTGAACTAGAAGATAAAGTTATGGAAAAAGAGGAAGCTGAGAAAAAGAGAGATAAAAAAATCCAGGAGTATGAAGGGAAAATTAGAGAATTAAGTGATACACTAAAAAGAAATAATATACGCATAATTGGTATCCCAGAGGAGGAAGAGAGAGGGAAAGGTGCTGAAGGGGTACTTGAAGAAATCATAGCTGAGAACTTCCCTGAACTGGGGAAGGAAAAAGGCTGTCATCATCAAGACAGCATGGTATTGGCACAAAAACAGACACATAGACCAATGGAATAGAATAGAAACCCCAGAACTAGACCCACAAACGTATGGCCAACTCATCTTTGACAAAGCAGGAAAGAACATCCAATGGAAAAAAGACAGCCTCTTTAACAAATGGTGCTGGGAGAACTGGACAGCAACATGCAGAAGGTTGAAACTAGACCACTTTCTCACACCATTCACAAAAATAAACTCAAAATGGATAAAGGACCTAAATGTGAGACAGGAAACCATCAAAACCCTAGAGGAGAAAGCAGGAAAAGACCTCTCTGACCTCAGCCGTAGCAATCTCTTACTCGACACATCCCCAAAGGCAAGGGAATTAAAAGCAAACGTGAATTACTGGGACCTTATGAAGATCAAAAGCTTCTGCACAGCAAAGGAAACAACCAACAAAACTAAAAGGCAACCAACGGAATGGGAAAAGATATTCGCAAATGACATATCGGACAAAGGGCTAGTATCCAAAATCTATAAAGAGCTCACCAAACTCCACACCCAAAAAACAAATAACCCAGTGAAGAAATGGGCAGAAAACATGAATAGACACTTCTCTAAAGAAGACATCCGGATGGCCAACAGGCACATGAAAAGATGTTCAGCGTCGCTCCTTATCAGGGAAATACAAATCAAAACCACACTCAGGTATCACCTCACGCCAGTCAGAGTGGCCAAAATGAACAAATCAGGAGACTATAGATGCTGGAGAGGATGTGGAGAAACGGGAACCCTCTTGCACTGTTGGTGGGAATGCAAATTGGTGCAGCCGCTCTGGAAAGCAGTGTGGAGGTTCCTCAGAAAATTAAAAATAGACCTACCCTATGACCCAGCAATAGCACTGCTAGGAATTTATCCAAGGGATACAGGAGCACTGATGCATAGGGCCACTTGTACCCCAATGTTCATAGCAGCACTCTCAACAATAGCCAAATTATGGAAAGAGCCTAAATGTCCATCAACTGATGAATGGATAAAGAAATTGTGGTTTATATACACAATGGAATATTACGTGGCAATGAGAAAAAATGAAATATGGCCTTTTGTAGCAACGTGGATGGAACTGGAGAGTGTGATGCTAAGTGAAATAAGCCATACAGAGAAAGACAGATACCATATGGTTTCACTCTTATGTGAATCCTGAGAAACTTAACAGGAACCCATGGGGGAGGGGAAGGAAAAAAAAAAAAAAGAGGTTAGAATGGGAGAGAGCCAAAGCATAAGAGACTGTTAAAAACTGAGAACAAACTGAGGGTTGATGGGGGGTGGGAGGGAGGAGAGGGTGGGTGATGGGTATTGAGGAGGGCACCTTTTGGGATGAGCACTGGGTGTTGTATGGAAACCAATTTGTCAATAAATTTCATAAAAAAAAAATAAAATAAAAAAATAAAAACCTTAAAAAAAAAAAAAGAAATGGATAAAGACTTAAACATAAGAGCTGAAACTATAAAATTCCTAGAATAAAACATAGGAGAAAAACTCCTTAATATCAGTCTTGGCCATGTTTTTTTGGATATGACCCCCAAAACACAAGCAACAAAAGCAAAAATTAATAAGTGCAATTATATCAAACTACAAAGCTTCTGCACAGCAAAAGCAATAATCAACAAAATGAAAAGATAACCTGTGGAATGGGAGAAAATATTTGCAACTCATGTATATATCTGATAAGGGGTTAATATGAAAATATATAAGGAACTCCTGCAACTCAATAGCAAAAACACAAATAATCCTATTACAAATGGACCAAAAGGACCTGAATACACATTTTTCCAAAGAAGATATACAAGTGTCTAAAAAGTACCTGAAAGAGTGCTCAACATAATTAATCATCAGGGAAACATGAATCAAAACCAAAATTATATATAATTTCATACCTGTTGGAATAGTTAATATCAAAAAGGTAAGAAATAACTTGTGCTGTTGAGGATGCAGAGAAAAGAGAACCTTTGTACATTATTGATAGGAGTGTAAATTGGTATTGCCACTATGGAAAACAATATTGAAGTTCCTCAAAAAATTAAAAATAGTATTATAATATGATCCAGCAATCCCACTTCTGGGTACATATTTGAAGGAAAGTTAATAACTATTTCAAAGAGATGCCTCACTCCCATGTTCATTGCAGCAATATTTACAATAGCCAAGACATGGAAACAGCCTAAGTGTCTGCCAACCAATTATTGGATAAAGAAAATGTAATATATATGAGATATTATATATTCAGACATAAAAAGCAAATCCTGTCATTTGTGACAACATAAATGAAATTTGAGAACATTATGCTAAGTGAAATAAGCTAGACAAAGACAAATACTGTGTGATCTCACTTAAATGTGGAATCTAAAAAACCTAAGTTATAGAAGCAGAGAGTAGATTGGTGGCCCGGGGTGGGGACACTGGGGAAATGGGTGAAGTTGGTCAAAAGGTAAAAGAGTCCAGTTATAAGATGAATAAGTTCTGGGGATCTAATTACAACATGGTGATTACAATACTGTTTTATATACTTCAAAGTTGTTAAGGTTGTAGGTACTAAAAATTTTCACCACAAAGAAGAGAAATAATTGAACAATGAATATGCTACTAAACTTATTGTGGTAATTATTTTGCAATATATATACAGACATCAACTCATCACCTTGTACACCTTAAACTTACACTATTTTATATGTCAATTATATCTTAAAGCTGGGAGAAAAAAAGAAACCCTCTTCCTGCCTCACTTCCCTCCCCCATTAGAATTGATCTCTTGGCACATATTCTTTGGGTTCCCACTCTATAGTGAGACTTTCCTATTCATGGAAATATTAAACTTCAAAATTGTCACAAAAAAGTGAAATAGAAAAGTAAAGAACAAGACAACATTAAATATGAAACTGACTTAAAATTTTTCTGGCTTAAGTGCCCCCATACTTGGGATGTTTTGGAAACTTGGACCAGAAACTGTAAGAGGCCAGGATGTTGTATAGCATTTTATCCAAATAATCAAGAAGAAAAAGTCTGAATGTTTAGAAAAATATAATTTTGAACTGTGATAAATTTAGCATGGAAATACAATTTCAAACTGCAGTAAATTTAGTGTATAGAAATAGACCAAAATGTGGCTACCTAGTTCCAAAGAGGTAAAAAATATTTCTTATGTAGGTAGAAATACTTTGAAATATTAGGGTACAACTAAGAAAGAAAGTGAAAGTGGATATTGGGAAATATCTAGCAGATTCTGCCATACCTACAAAATAACTTGATTTACTGCTAATTTAAAGATGTAGGATAAAGATGTTAATATAATGATTCATAACCAGAGATACTGTGGGCGGTAATGATCAGCTATTGGGTGTCTAAATGTACTACATGGGAGTAATGAAATGTATGGTATATTTCCACTAATTATAATGAAGACTTTTTTGATTGTCTTTACTGTGTTTTCATCTGTGATGAAGAGAACAGCTAGCTATAAAACAAACAAAAAACCCCATCTCTTTTAAGTTGGTCTCTTGCACAGAAGACACCAGATTTTCCCATTATAAATTTTGTTTAATAGAGAAAGAAATCCAATAACCTTAGCTCATAAACATTTATTTCTTGTTTTCTTCATTGTTTCTTGTACTTATTCCTCAAGCTTTGACTTTGTGGGTAGTGTGTTTTGACATTAGTGAATGATATTTAATATGGAAACATCCACCAAGAGAATGTTGCTCCTCTGAAGAACCAAGAAAAATCTCACCCTAAAGCAGAACTCTTTGAGAATATACCACTTACAGCCCAATTGCTATATTACAGAATCTAAAAATATAGGCTGCAAAGCATAGAAAACAAAGACTCACCTCCATGCAAGTATATGCATTTATTTACATAATTTTAAAATTCCCCTTTATTTAAAATAGAACAAGACTTGGGAAAGCAACAACCCTTGGCTCCCCCTTTACCTTTAAATGTATTCTAATTCGGGGGCACCTGGGTGGCCTAGTCAGTTGAGTTTCCAGCTCTTCACTTTGGCTCAGGTCATGATCTCATGGTGGTGATCTCATAGTCATGAAGATGAGCCCCATATCAGGCTCTGCCCCAGCATGGAGCCTGCTTGGGATTCTTTCTCTCTCTCTCTCTCTTTGTCTCTCAAAATAAATAAATAAACATTTAAGAAATGTAATCTAATTTTAATCAAAATCTGTGATAGAATATATTTCTCATATAGCAGTAGTAACATATTCTTTGATAAATTTGGGGAAGTATTTTTAGCCTAAGGGTTTATTTGAAATCTTTACATATCATTTATACACAAAAAAAACTTCCTAATTACAAATAGCTATCTCAACATGGAAGGGATATATTAATTCATAAAAAATAGATAAAAATGGAATTTGGTTTTGCATTCTATCTTTAGTTCTCCAGGTTTGTTTTTTTAGCTCTTACTGTGTATAATCTCTGTACTATGATTGATTGAAAAAGTGATGACAAAAGTACAGAGCCTACTCTTCAAATTGGCCACAGTTTAATTAGGAATTAGAACAGGTAGAATGGGGATGGACAAACAAAATCCAGTTTGAGTCTATATTGTAAGTATATACAACCCTAACTGACAAATTAGTGGGTGTGCTGGAAGTCTATTTTAATAGGGACTGTGGGCCTTTTTGGAAGTGAGCTCATTTTATGAGGAAGATAGACTAACTTAGTAATGAGGACTTAGTTGTCTGGTGGGAGAAGAGAGTTTTGATGTGACATAGATTAGTCTCTATCTCAGATTACTATGTATTCATGTCCATAGACAAGCCATATATAGATACCATATGTGGTACTTCTTAGGTTAGGTGTTGGGGCCTCAGAACTAATTGTATAGAATGCTATAAAAGATTCAATGAATGGAGGAAGTACTAACTAGGAGGGGCAGTGAAAACTTCATGAAGAAGATGGCATTAGAAAAGGTCCTGGGTGAATGTAGAATTTGAATATTTGCAGATTGAAGGACTTCACACATGTAGAGGAAAAATCAGGCAGTTTGGTCCCAAGAGTGAAGGAGGAAAGGTGGGAGAAAATGCCAAGGAGTTTATAGGGGGAGAGGCTATAAAAGTAAAGAATTGTTAATATGATCAAATGTTCCATAAAGAAGAGGAAAGGACTAAGAAAAAGGATTAGATTTGTTATCAACAAGAGAAAGGAGAACTGGTGAGAGTGTTGAAGATTGAAGATTGGATGATAAAAAAGCACACACAGCAATAGATTTTTTTTAATGAAAGTCTAATTTTTTTTTTACTTATAATCAATCCAAATAGCTATTTCTTGAATTTCATGGCAGTGATATACATAGTATGTCTAAGTGACAACTGTAGATCAGGGCAAAGACCTAAGCTTTGATACCAGTGTTCTTTTATTTAAATGCAGGGGTGTATTAGATTCTTGTCATTCAGTAATCCTTTTCCCTCTGTATCCAAGTAGTGAGGTGACTTTTTAGTGTCCATCATTTAGTGTCCATTTACTTAAGTTTATTTATTTATTTTGAGAGAGACAGAGAGAGAGAGAGAGAGAGAGAGAGAGAGAGAGAGAGAGAATGAATGGGGAAGAGGGGCAGAGAGAGAGAATCCCAAGGAGGGTACACACACTGTCAGCGTGGAGCTGTATTCCACAAACTGTGAGATCATGACCTGAGCTCAAATCAAGAGTTGGACACTTAACTGACTGATCCACCCACGCATCCCTAGTGTGCATTTTTACAGTAAAGATGACTTTGTAAATTGAATTTAATGCTGTTTTAAAGAGAGTCACTAGAGGACATCACTTTATTTACCTAAAGGAGAGTTATAACTTAAAAATACTGTCCTATCAACTTGAAATAATACTTTCTAAACAGGCCTTAATCTAATATAAAGGAAACTTGGTTACACTAACAAGATTCAAATTCTAATCCCAGTTCTTTCACTATTTTGCCTGCCTTTGAATTTAGTTTTCCAGTGTCTCTGATCCCTCTTCAATGAAATATATTCTATTTCTCACCTCACAAGATATAAATTACATAAAATAGTATAATACTTAACTTTTTGATTGTTTTGTTGCAAAAATTAAATGATTTATCTATCTTCCTTCTCTTCCAACACACACACATATGAGTAGGTGTACAAGTGTGTGTGTATGTGTGTGTATAAACTTTGGGAAGAAGAGATAGGTTTTTATAAATGCAATACAATGTAGTATCTTATTAACATGGAACTTTCATCTTGCACATAAATGATTGATTTGGCTGCCTTTCTTTAAAAGTTACATCACTTCAAGCCCTCATTCTGGTGATTTCAATATTCCATTCCCCCCCGACTAATATGCAAAGACAACTTTTTCATGCTTCTGATTGAGATAAAAACTTCTCTATTAATTTTTGACACTGAAAGTACAATATTACCTTATTAATTTAGGTGGGATTCAGAGATAATAGAAATCTTGGTCATATATTTTTAAATATCTTAGTTCTACTATTGCCTGTCATTGGACTTTTCCAATGAGGGAAAACAGACCCAGCGTCAGATATAGCAATGGGCTCTGACTGGGGGCTGGAGTAGGAGAATATGGTTATAATAATCAAGATTTGTAGTCGCCTTTTTTGTATAATGTGATCTTTTGCAGTCTGCTGAACTATTCCTCAGGCCACAATAAACAACTCTAAGGCCTTTTTCATCTATAAGATTCTGTCATGTGTTTACAGCTAGTATATGTGGCAGTACACCATCCAGGCCCTCTGCTGCAGATGGAAAGAAGTATACATTTCAGATTTGAAAAATAGAGAGTAGCCTTAGAATCACTACACCCAACTTGGTTTTCTTTCAGGCAATTTTGAAGTAAATCAATTATTTGAGCATACCTAACTTGTCCAGATAGAAAAGTAATATAATTTTAGTGAATTTGACTATTGAACTTCTGCCTTCATTCATTTCCTTTTATAATAACCTTGTTAAAATACATACTATTTTATATTGACAATTATCTTTTTATGTTGCAATCTGAGGCTATTACTTTTCGACCAGGTCAGCTGAAAAGAAACATAGATTGATTCTAATTTTCCTTATTCTAAAATGTTTTATTCATCAACCACATTTCAATTCTAGTAAATGTAATTTTTAAAACAAGGTTATATGTGGAGATGAGCTTTACTGAAGGTCAGGTAGAGGTTTACTCAGATCAACATATATCAGCTTTACTTGATGATGATAATTTTAGAAGTTTCTCTCAAAACTCTGGTCAACCCTTTCAAACTTCAGCATCAATTAAACTTCTCAATTTGTTTCACTTTTAGTTCATTTCTGGATTCTATTAATACCTTGCTTGAGTCTGAATAATTAAAGGCAGATATATTTAATACTGAGAAGTTAGCACTGAATTCCTTTTATGTTCATGTCTCAAAAAGTCTTAGATTCTTTCATGATTGTCTATCACACATCCAGCCTAATACCAGGAAATTTTTTGGATCAAAGTAGATACTGGTCTAAGTTTAGTCTCGTGGAAATATTAATTCATAGTTATATTCATCACCTTTAGCCCTGAGTATCTTATCAGGCTTGACATGGTTTCATTGCTATTTTCAATTCTACTTAGTAGGGCATTATGTTAAAATGTTTGATGCTTTTTAAAATACTCCAGTTTTTTTTAATGTAGGCACTTTGTAAGTGTTCTCGTCTAGCATATAATTATACAAATAGTACAACATTTAAGTGACTGTTTAATAACACCATATCAACATACTATTATTTACTCCTTATTTACCGTATACTTAGAGTGTAATTATTTATGTTGAAGTTGAAGAGCAGCACTTACTTTTATTTATAAGCAGCTCCATAATGGAGCATAGAAGAGTTTTTCCACTGTAACAGTTCTAATCAGTGCATAGCTCCTTTCTAAACCTGCAGCCCAATTCACAGATCAACATGTCAATTAGCCTTCAAAGAAAATGAAGAATTGGTCTAATTTCTCAGTTTCCTAATGTCTTAACTAATTTTTAGAGATCCATTGATATCAGCAGAATCTAAAAGCATTTGCAACTCTTATGTCTTCTTCCTTTCTCTCTGCTTCTCTATGGCCTTATAATCTATCTAATTAACTGATTTTATACAATTCATTTTGTGTTCTACCTTAACAAAAGGTACACATGCCTGAAAGAGAAAGCAAATTATTTTCATTAGGGCCAGATAGGATGTGATAGCCAAATAAATAAATTTTAATGGAATATCAATAATTTCCTTAATAAAACAAAGTCTCCCTGATATTGTCTGGAATGTCAAGATAAGACTTAGAAGATAGTAATTGCTCACAGATTTGTCTTCCCTTCAACTCTCATGAATTTTATCTTGAATTTATGTATGTAGTAAACTCTTGGTTGTATATGGCTTGGCTCTGAAGAGATGAATGAAAGACTTTGGGATGCATCCCCATGTCCTTGTTTTCTAACTCTAGGTACTATTGATTACCCACTAAGGTAGTTCATGGGCCACTGACAACAGGGAAATATCAGCAGGAAGAGGGATAAGGAAAGTACAAATTCTTCAATGTCTATGGGTGCATCCTGGCTTTCCATGAGCTGGCTGGAACTATAAGTAGTGAGTTGCTAATCATTCTGATATTCAAGCATGATCTGATTGATTATATCCCATAGATGTTTTAGAAATGAGTTCTTTACTGATTGTGTTGCTGAACTATTAGATGTATATAAAACATATTTCTACAACTAGTTATACTTTTCAAGATACTTCAGTATAATTTGCTTGTTTGATTTCACAACAATGTGGGGAATATCTGTACAGTATGGTTTATAATTTATTTTTTCTATGAATATTCTGAGGATTAGATATGTTAAGTGACATGCTCAAGCCCAGTAATAGGTGATGAAAATGTTTTGATTACTGTTGCTTCTACTTCTTTCAGCTGCAATTTATTATGTTTTCCTTGTGTCAGGATATGTGCTTTAGAAATTTAATCTCATTGAATCCTTTCAACAGCCCCTTTAAGGAGGTACTGTTTCATTTTACAGAATCCAGTGCTGTCTCCAACAGTTCCCTTCCAAAGCTAAAACTTGATAAAGCAACAGTGCAAGTGTTGTCTTAGATTATCATTGCCTTGTCATTGGTTTATAAATGCAGAGCTGATAACTCTAACTCCCTATTCTACTTTGAGATCAATTCAGTATTCTTATTTTAAAAAAATACAGGCTTTTGTGTTCATTTCTATTCCCTTCATAATAACAGGTGTTAAAATTCACATTGTATACATCCCTTATTTTACTCTAAATCAGAGGCAGGAAAGAACTATAGACAATTCTCTGTACCACAAAATGTCATACAGATAAATTATAGACCCCAGAAGGCACTGGTAACATACTGTCCTCTCAACAAAGACAGAAGTTACTGGAGCTAGAGATAGAAAAGAAATATGTTGGTTAGTGCCAAAGGATATATTCACAATATAATGGTTTGTAGGTCTCAGTGAAATACTTAAAAGAAAAAAAAAAGACACGAAAAATTTACTTTCTTGTTTTCTTCTGCAGTAGATTGTTAAGTGACAAAATACCTCCCAATGGCACAATGGCTAGTTTTCTCTACGTGGCTGAAGGGCCTATGCATTCAACTGCAACTCAATAAGAGACCGATTCATACAATTTTGAGCCAAACTGCAGCTCCCCTTTACCCCTATCAAAAAATAAAAATCCAGAAAATACATTCTCCAAAATATGGGACCTACATTAGACATGATAGCAAGAACACTTAGATTCTGGATTACAGTAACAGATAAAACTGAATTTACTCTTTCATACCAAAAAGTAACCTAGACTCTTAAAATTTTTTTAAATTTTATTTATTTATTTTGAGAGAGAGAGACAGAGAGAGACAGAGAGAGAGAGAGAGAGAGAGAGCATGCGCAAGTGCACGGGGAGGGGCAGAGAGAGAGAGAGAGAGACAGAGACAGAGAATCCCAAGCAGGCTCCATCCACACTGTCAGTGTAGAGACTGACATGGGTTTCGAATTCATGAACCATGAGATCATGACCTGAGCCAAAATCAAGAGTCAGATGTTTAACCAACTGAGCCACTCAGTCGCCCCTAGATTCTTAAAATTCTAAAGCTGTTTTAAGGCTGGATATGCTATGATGACTCATTGTGTGGTAATAATGCTCAGAGTTTCCCCTGACTTCTTGTGACTGTATGATTTTCATTTTTGAAATGAATAAAGTTGCCCCTATTAATCACAACCAAGAAACATATGTTTTGAATAAACACCAAATTCTCTAAAATTAGTAAATTCATTGTTATCTGACTTTGTGAGTCTAGAAAACTATATTTTTAACTAAGTCCAAATAACTTTATACATTGATCCAGAGGGGAAAACATGAAAATATTTATAGAAATTAGATCTTTGGCTGTGAACTGAAAAATGAATAGTAGTCCAATATTCTAGAAGTTGACCCTGGTGTAATCTAGTAAGAACAATTAATAACTAAAGACACATGAATTTAAGAAATTGAAGAAATAATAATATTTCATAATTGGCTTCTAGAAGTAAATAAGAAGAATGCATGTGTTCATTGAATATTCACCCTCAGCTTCAGGTTTTAGGCCCATTATATCCTTGATTGTGACATGCTCTTCACTGGCAACATTGTTGGAGTAGCAGAAGTAGTCAGGAGACTCTGGTGCAAATTAAATTAAATAAACATTTTTTTTCTGTCTTACATGGAAAGGAAGAATAGATGGACTCAGTTATATTTTATTGTAAAAAAATCATAAAGTGTCAAATAATTGGGCTCCTCTCTTTTTTCTATTTTGTAGGCATTTCCACAGTTGTGTTAATCTAACCTCTACCCTACACTGTACTCCAGTTCACATTTTATAGGTCAATTAGCCAAAATATCAACAACTTAAAATAAAGTTTTCTCATCTTTCTTATTTGGGAAATATCATTGCCTGATAATCATCCTGAAATAGAAGTTAATAAACACTATTTTTAGGACACCAAATGATCAAGATTACTATGGTATATTCCCCAACTTTTAGGAAACTCAAAAGTCTGTATATAATCTATAGGGATGCACCCATATATATTACAGGAAAAATTGTGCTCAGTATCAAAATAGAAGTACAAATAAAATATGATGAAAATGCAGGAAAAAATTTATTTGAACTAATGTATATGAGAAACAGTAGCATTTGAACTGGATGTTGAGGAATGGGGAGGAGTTAGGAGGAAGAGAAACTTTCTAGTTGAGATATAGCTTAATAAAAGCCACACAGTAAAATGTAAGAAATGGAGAGAATATGGGGTGTGTGTGTGTGTGTGTGTCCATTGTGTGTCTACAGGCAAATGGTTGTTAAGAAAACTGAGTTTGTGTTGTAGAGGCTTTGAATTCCAGGTTGAGGAGATTGTATTTTATTTTGTGTTTAATGGAAAGGAAAACCATGTAAGAATTTTGAACAGGGACTCTATAAGCCATTGTTTTAAGGACACAACTGGTGGCAGCAAAACACAGGATGAATCAGAAGGGGAGAAATTAGAAACCTAAAGATTAACTACAAAGTTGTTATAGTTCAGATGAGAGTGATGATGGGAGCTTGGGCTTTAGCAGGAAAGAAAAATGGGATGTAGACAGAGTTTATGAGAGAAAAGACACAAGAACTCATTTGGTGAGGTTGGAGTCTCAGTCTTCAAGAGGATGCTGATGGCATTAGCCAATATAGGAAGGAACAGAGAGATGATGTGTGGGTACATGTGATGAAGAAGGTACATTGAGAGTAGAAGCAGAAAAAATGGGAAACTTCTGCAAATCTTTGGGTACAATGATCTATTTTCAGATGTATGTTAACCCTTTTAGGAGAAATTATTTCTACTGCCATAATCAGCAGCATTAAGGGAAATAGGTTTGATTGTGATTCAAAAGACTGTGGTGGTTTTATTTTTGTTTTGCCATTGATGTTTGAACTGTTGAGTTTAGATGAAAATCTGGGTAGATGAGCTTTATAGTAAATGATATTGTAGGAATATTAGGAGATAGTAAAAGTCACAAGGGAAGAATATTTTTGACCCAGTCTTTATAATCATTATCGTAAGTGTTTTGCTTAGTGTTCTGTACTTGCTGACAGCATGGTCTATTTCTAAAGATTGTTTATATTCCCATGGCATCCAGAGTATAACAAATAGCAGGAGGGTAAACCAGACTATGTTTGCATGGGAAGGAAAAATGAAAGCATATTTCATTTCAGGCTGATTGTACACACCTCTGGGATTTGATTTTTCTCTATGCTCGCTTACTTAGAGGGCAGATGGTAAATGATAGTTGTGAGAAATGAAATGATAAATTATATATATTTAAGTAAATTATATATACAAATATATAAGTAACACTAAATTATAAAAATATATAAATTATATTATAAAATATAAATATATAAGTAAATAATTATATAAGTAAATGAATATATATATATAGAAAAATGTATCTATCTATATATATATCTTTTGAATATATATATATCATATATATATATATATCTTTTGAATATTACATTAGTGAAATAAGGGCATATCAAAATCTGGAAGTCAAGCCCAAATCAAATTAAAATATCTTCATTAAATCAACTAAGTAGTTATATTCTAAAAATTATTAATTGAAGTAACTATTCATATGTGGATTTTTAGATTGTTTTGTTTTTCCATCTTTAGAATTTATTAGTTACATATACAATAGTATTATAAAACATTATGCTAGTTTATTTGCATTACTATATATATTTCTTCTCGTATTAGTATAATTTCACTCAAGAAGATTTTTCCCCTTGATTTTTTTACTTTTATTTGTTTTTGGTAATTTTTTGAAATTTAAATTTTGCTTAATATACAGTACAATATTGGTTTCAGAAATAGAATTCTTTTAATTTTCCTCCATATTTCAAGTGTCTGTTCATGGAAATATACTACTGTCTCACTTCTGCCTTCAAATAAACTTGAAAGGAAACAAACATAATACAAAAGCAGTCCATTTTGTTATTTTTCTGTAGATAACTGAGTGGAAACAACTGCAGTTTTAGGCTTGGTGAATTTTTGTTTTTCTTCTTGTGTCTTTGGTTTCTATTAGCACTTGTGGACTAAAGGTAAGAGAATGGGTACTCCTACCTGAGCATGTAACAAGTAACTAAGCATGTCACTTCTTTATCATTGGTTTTAATTTTAATGTAAATAGCCCAAAATTATTTTCTGGCTTCATTTGGACAAATACTCTCTAAGTGCTTTATCTAGGGACAACTAACAAACATCAAATGTCCTCTAGGGTATTCAGTATCATTCCCTATTACCACAAAGTTTTCAGAATTACCACGCCCTTTCTTTGACCATAGATTTACAATATATTTACAATTTTAATAAAATCCAGGCTGAAGAGGCAGTCAAATCAGCACCAGTATCCCTGTCCTATTTTTTTTTTTTTGTAGTGGAAAGAGTATGGGGTGTTTAAGTAGCACATCCTACAAATATGTTTGCAAACTTAATAGATAAACCTTTATTAACTAGTCAGGTAGAGAAAGGCTGTTCTCACTGGTGCTTTTCCTGGAGAAAAATGAAAAGTGATCTTTAGTAGCTCCAAACTCCTCAACCCCAAGACATAGCAAGACTCCGGGGGTTCTCTTTGTGGAGATGTGCACTTGGGAAACCACCTAGGTTTTCGTAACAGATTTCAAATGGAAGAACCATTCACTATTTTCCTGACATGACTGCTTATAATTTTGTAAGCAAACATAATAAGTGGTATTTCTGTTTGCCTCCTATATATTTAAAATTTTTTTTAACGTTTATTTATTTTTGAGACAGAGAGAGACACAGCATGAGTGGGGGAGGGTCAGAGAGAGAGGGAGACACAGAATCTGAAACAGGCTCCAGGCTCTGAGCTGTCAACACAGAGCCCTAGGCGGGGTGGAACTCCCAGACCACGAGATCATGACATGAGCCGAAGTCAGACGCTTAACCGACTGAGCCACCCAGGCGCCCCTGCCTCCTATATATATGTTTTATTAGCAAAAAAATATTACAACACAAAGTTTCTTCTATTTTAAATGTTTATTTTAAATGTTTAAATGTTTTCTTTTATTTTAAATGTTTGAGTGAGAGACAGTGCGAGTAGGGGAGGGACAGAGAGAGAGGGAGACACAGAATCTGAAGCAGGCTCCATTCTCCCAACTATCAGTAGAGAGCCTTATGCGGGACTTAAACTTATGAACTGTGAGATCATGACCTGAACCAAAGTTGGACACTTAATGGACTGAGCCACCCAGGTGCTCCACACAATCAAAGTTTCTAATTATATACTCCAAGAACTTCATTAATGTTCAGGATACTTTGGAATTCCAATTCTACTAAATTTGGGAAATCTTTCATTTTCTCTCAGGAGCATTGTTTTGTCCTTGGATTAAATAGTAATGTATGTTTGACTTTTAATTTTTGGTTGTAAGTTAAAAAAAAAAACTTCAACAATTTTTGATATGAGCTAAACAGATCCAGAAGTGGGAGTTGGCATAAGATTCAGGGTGTCACTCGTCCTGTCTGAATTTATAAGTAAGAAGCAATTATTCTGCTGAAAGAGAGATTTTACGGGTAACATCAAAGGATGACATCCGGTTAAATTTGCAATAACATTCCTAGATAATTAAAGCAGACGGTTAGTTTTTGGAATGTAAAGAAATCTAGATGTGGATTTCTTCTGGGAATGATGTAACATTTGACATATAAGACTCTGGTATCTTATGATCAGTAAATAATGGATTTGAGCTTGTCAGCATGTCCCCTATCTGGAAGAGGTCATGGCAATGAAAGTGGAGTCTCTCAAAATGGAGGAGAAATGTTATGCAGAGCAGAATGGGTGTTTTTAGCATTGGTTTTCTACAGCAAGAAAAGCATATAACTTGTAAGCCCTTGGTAATTCCTATGCTGGGATAAACCAAACAAAAGCTTATGACTGAATAAAAATGAGACTGCGATAGAAGAAAGAAAAAAATAGAATTGCCCCAGACTAATTAATTACAAAGAGGAAAAAGTCAGTCCTTTTGGAATTTTTAAATATAATTAAGAGACAGAATACATATTAGCTATTTTGAGTTGACAACTAAAATTTGGCAACTAAATTTAAAGCTGGCAACTGAAAAAATATATACAAATCTTTGACACTCAATCAAATATTAATGAAATATACAATAAATGCTATTTATATGCTATATTTGGACATAAATGTTAAAAAATTTAAATGCCAAGGCTTATGGTTAAAATGAGAGGCTATTCTGATATTTGGATAAAATAATTATAATATCAAAAATTCGAATCAAATTTGTAAAGAAAGGTGCCAATTCCTGCCTGTAAACTCACATCTAAAAATGATGGGGCCAAGAAGGGAGTGGCATGATATATTCAAAGAACTGAAAGGGAAAATCTATAGCCAAGAATACCCTTTCCGGTAAGTGCTATTGCTTAGAATAGGAGAGGTAAGAGAATTTCTCAGACAAAAACTAAAGGAGTTCATGACCACTAAACCAGCCCTATAAGAAATATTAAAAGGGACTCTTTGAGTGGAAAAAGACCATAAGTGATAGCATTAAAATAAAAAAACACAAAAGCAGTAAAAGTATTTCCATAAAAATCAAAGGTTTCATAAAACAAAAGGATGTGAGATATGACACTATATACCTAAGATGTGTGTGAGAGAGGAGTAAAGAGTAGGTTTAAACTTAAGTGACCATCAACTTAATATAGACTGCTATATGCAGAAGATTTTATATATAAACCTAATGGTAACCCCAAACCCCAAACCACTAATAAATATGCAAAGAATAAAGAGAAAGGAACCTAAGCATATCACTAAAGAAAGCTAACAAACCACGAAAGAGAGCAAGAAAAGAATCAGAGAAAATCTATAGAAACAATCACAAAACAAGTAACAAAATGACAAAAATGCATATCTATCAATAATTACTTTGAATGTAAATGAACTAAATGCTCCAGTCAAAAGATATAGGGTGACAGAGTGAATAAAAAAACAAGACCCATCTATACGCTGCCTACAAGAGACTCATTTCAGACCAAAAGGCACCAGCAGATTAAAACTAAGAGGATGGAGAAACATTTATCATGCAAATGGATTCCAAAAGAAAGCTGAGTAGCGATACTTATATTGGACAAAATATATTTTAAAACAAAAACTATAACAAGAGACAAAGAAGAGCACTATATAATCATAAAGGGGACAATCCAATAAGAGGATATAACAACTGTAAATATTGATGCATCCAACTTGGGAGCACCCAAATACATAAAACAGTTAGTAACAAACATAAATGAAATAATCAATAGTAATTCAATATTAGTAGGGTACTTTTACACCCCATTTACATGGATGGACAGATCATCCAAATAGAAAATCAACAAGGAAACAGCAGCTTTGAATGACACACTGAACCAGATGGATTTAACAGAAATATTCAGAACATTCCATCCTAAAATAACAGAATACACACTTTTTTAAAGTGCGCATGGAGTATTTTCCCAAATAAGTCATATACTAGCCCACAAAACCAGTCTCAACAAATTAAAAAAAGGTTGAAGTCATACCATGCATCTTTTCTGACCACAATACTATGAAACTAGAAATCAACTGCAAGGAAAAGTTTGGAAAGACCACAAATACATGGAGGTTAAATAACATGCTACTAAACAATGAATGGGTCAAGCAAAAAATCAAGGAAGAAATAAAAAATTACATGGAAACAAATGAAAATGAAAATACAATGATCCAAAGTCTTTGGGATACAACAAAAGTGGTTCTAAGAGGGAAGTTATAGCAACACAGGCCTACCTCAAGAAGCAAGAAAAATCTCAACCTAATCCTGTACCTAACGGACCTAGAAAAAGAACAAATAAAACTCAAACCCAGCAAAATGAAGGAAATAATAAAGATTAGAGCATAAATAAATGATATAGAAACTAAAAAAACAATGGAACAGATCAGTGAAACCAGGAGCTTGTTCTTGAAAAGATCAACAAAATTGATAAATCTAATCCTCTAACAAGACTCATTATAAAAAAAGAGAGGTGACCCAAATAAACAAAATTATAATGAAAGAGGAATAATAACAACCAACACCACAGAAACACAAACAATTGTACCAGAGTATTATGAAAACCTATATGCCCACACATTGGGCAGCTTAGAAGAAATTGATAAATTCCTGGAAACATGACCTACCAAAACTGAATCAGGAAGAAATAGAAAATTTGAACAGATTGATTACTAGCAGTGAAATTCAATCAGTAATAAAAAAGCTTCCCAAAAACAAAAGTCCAGGACCAGACAGATTCACAGGTGATTTCTACCAAACATTTAGTTATGAGTTAATACCCATTCTTTTCAAACTATTCCAAAAAATACAAGAGGATGGAAAATTTCCAAATTCATTCTGTGAGGCCAGTATTATTATCCTGATACCAAAACCAGATAAAGACACCACACACACACACACACACACACACACACACACACACACAAGAAAACTACAGGTCAATATCTCTCATGAATATAGATGCAAAAATCCTCAACAAAATATTAGCAAATCAAAAATCATACACCACAATCAAGTGGGATTTATTCCTGGGTTGCAAAGGGTAGTTCAATATTCACAAATCAATCAATGTGATACATTACATTAATAAAACAAAGATAAGACCCATATGATCATTTTTTTTTCAACTTTTTTTTTTTGGGGGACAGAGAGAGAGAGAGAGAGCATGAATGGGGGAGGGGCAGAGAGAGAGGGAGACACAGAATCGGAAACAGGCTCCAGGCTCTGAGCCATCAGCCCAGAGCCTGACGCGGGGCTCAAACTCACAGACCGCGAGATCGTGACCTGGCTGAAGTCGGACGCTTAACCGACTGCGCCACCCAGGCGCCCCGACCCATATGATCATTTAAATGATGCACAAAAAGCATTTGACAAATTACAACATTAATGATAAAAACTCTCAACAAAGTAGGTCTAGAGGGACCATACTTAAACATAACAAAGTCCTTGTATGAAAAACCCACAGCCACCATCATACCCAATGGTGAAAAACAGAGACCTTTCCCCTAAAGTCAGGAAGAACACAAGGATGTCCACTCTCACCACTTTTATTCAGTATAGGACTGGAAGCCCTAGCCACAACAATTAGACAACATAAAGAAATAAAAGACATCTAAATTGGTAAGGAAGAAGTAAAATTTTCACTATTTGCAGATGATATGGTACTATCTTTAGAAAATCCAAAGACTCCCCCCAAAATCTACTAGAACTGAAAAAGGAATTCAGTACAAAAATCTGCTACATTCCTATACACTAAAAAGAAGCACCAAAAAGAAATAAAGAAAACAGTCCCATTTACAATTGTACCAAAACCTAAGAAATACCTAGGAATAAAGTTTACCCAAACCCAGAAATAAACCCACAGTTATAGGGTCAATTAATCTTTGACAAAGGAGGAATGAATATACAATGGGGAAAAGATCATTTCTTCAACAAATGGTGCTGGGAAGACTGTACAGCTACATGCAAAAGAATGAAACTGGACCACTTTCTTTCATCATAGACAAAAATAAACTTGAAATGGATTAGAACTAAATATGAGACTTGACACCATAAAAATCCTTGAAGAAATCACAGACAATAATCTCTCTGACATGAGCCATAGCAACATTTTTTTAGATATGCCTCCTGAAGCAAAGGAAATAGAAGCAAAAATAAACTATTTGGACTACATCAAAATAGGAAGTTTCTGCATAGCAAAGGGAACTATCAACAAAACTAAAAGACAACATACTGAATGAGAGATGTTTGTGAATGACATATCTGATAAAGGGTTAGTATCCAAAATATATAGGGAATTTATACAATTCAACATGCAAAAACCCAAGTAATCCAATTGAAAAATGGGCAGAAGTCATGAACAGACATTTCTCCAGAGAAGACTTACAGATGACCAACAGACTCATGAAAAGGTGATCAACATCAGTAATCATCAGGGAAATGCAAACAAAAGTACAATGAGATATCACCTCATGCCTGTCAGAATGACATCAAAACATAAGAAACAACAAGCATTGGCAAGGATGTAAAGAAAAAAGAACTCTTGTACACTGTTGGTAGGAATGCAAGTTGGTGTAGTCATTGTAGAAAACAGTGTGGAGGTTCCTCAAAATATTTAAAATAGAACTACTCTATGATCCAAGTATAGCACTACTGGGTATTTATATACACAAAAAATACAGGAGCACTAATTTAAATGAATACATGCGCCCCTGTTTGTTGCAGCAATATTAGAATAGCCCAAACTATAGAAGAAGCCCAAGTGTCCATTGACTGATGAATGGATAAAAAAGACACACACACACACACACACACACACACACACAGATGACTATTTGGCCATAAAAAAGAAAGAAATCTTTGCCATTTTCAACAAAATGTAGAGCTAGTATAGTGCTGAGTGAAATAAGTCACTCAGAGAAAGACAAATACCATATGATTTCACTCATGTAGAATTTAAGAAACAAAACAGATTAACATAGAGGTAAAAAAAAAAAGAGAGACAGAGAGAGGCAAACCATCAAACAGACTCCTAACTATAGAGAACGAAGTGAGGGTTGCTGGAAGGGAGACGGGTTAAATGGGTGATGGGCATTAAGGAGGGCACTAGTCATAAACATTGGCTGTTATATATGAGTGATGAATTACTTCTACTGAAACTAATCTTACACTATATGTTAACTAACTAGAAACTAAACTAACTAAAAAGAAACACAACAAACAAGCAAAAGAAAAAAAAAAAAAGAGAGAGACAGACCAAGAAATGAACTGTTAACTATAGAGAACAAACTGATGGTTACTAGATGGGAAGTGGGTGGGTGGATGGGGCAAATATGGGATAGGGGTTAAAAAGTACACTTATCATAATGAAATAAAATAAATAAAAATAAAATGTGGGGCACCTTGGTGGCTCAGATGCCTGACTGAAGTCTGGCTTAAGCGTCAGACTTCAGCTCAGCTCATGAACTCACGGTTTGTGAGTTTGAGCCCAACATCGGGCTCTGTGCTGACAGCTCAGAGCCTGGAGCCTGCTTCTGGTTCTGTGTCTCCCTCTGTCTCTGTTCTTCCTGTACTTACACACACACACACACACACACACACACACACACACACACTCTCTCTCTCTCTCTCTCTCTCTCTCTCTCTCAAATAAGTAAAGACTAAAAAAAATTGAAAAAATAAAATGATAAAAAATAAAAGGATAAAATATAAAATAAATTAAAATGGTAGGGTCAGAGATGGCACTACTTTTTAAGAAGTGTTTGAAAACTGTGAATTTGACACAGTGTTGGTCAGCAGTCCTCTGCTGTTGAATAGGCTAGGAATTTGCAAAGACACATGCTGACTCATACAAATGTTCCCCAAGTCATACCCTCACCTTCTTTATTCTCATGTTGGTCATTAGCCTTGAGTATCTCTACCCCATGGATGTTTGTGTTTATGTCACCTCTATGAGCCTTTCCTGTGGAATCAATTGCTCCTTTAGTATTTGCATTTATAAATTCTGGCCTGTATTCTAGTATTAATACATATATTTGTTTGTCCCTGCCACAGATGTAAGTTCCAGGGTATGAAGGTTTGCCCCAATTTTTATCACTTATTCCTGGTAGTAAGTAGCATATGTTATATACATGATAAACATTAAATAACTATTTGTTGTGATAGTAAACATAAAGGGACATTACACAATTAGTTGAATAAAATCACACTGAAATCATATGAGGTTCTAATTGGAAGTGATTCTCTTGTCATTCTGCTCATGAAATGATATTTAGTATATCAATAGGTGTAGATGGTGTGCTGACTTGCTTAATCTAATTAGTATATCAATTCCATTTTGATTTTGTGAGATGTATCCAAGATATATCTTAACTCATAATTGGAATTGAATTGTCATAACATTTTATTAAGAAGCATGTCAAACTCATATCTCAGTTTAAATGAGGGAGCTTCATAATCTTGCAAGTGGACTTACTCAGATTTCTCCTAAGTCTTGGTAGGACAGTGCAAAGAAGAGGGCATGACAGTATTTATGCAGGACAACTCAGAAATGTGAAAGTTTTCATTTTGAATTAATTACATGTGTCTTTTGACAGGTAGACATACTTAATGCTGAGGTGTTGAGGTACACAAATGTAAGAATAATCTGAAAAGTAAAAAGTAATTTAAGTTAGATTTTGTCCATCTAAATACTTCTCCATTTATCAACATTAATGTGTCCTCTCTTTGTCATCCCTATATACTGATAGTAGAGTTTCAGAATATAGAATATAAATCATTTACTTAAATCCACTGACTTTACCTTCACTGAACTTCAGCTCTCTGATGACACAAAGCCATCTATTCTTAGTGATGCCCCTCCATCAGCAAACCATTACATCACTGAAATTATACCTCATCATTTTGAGTTATGCTTCACCATTTGGGGCTATGCTACTTCTACAATGGCAAACTCTGGACTATAGTGACAACTATAACTTATCAAATGGATGCTATATTAGAGATCCTGACCGAAGTACTTTACATGTATTTACGTATGGATTCTCAAAACGATTCTATTTACCCCAGTCCCACAGTTAGTGAGGCAGAGCTAGGCTTTGGCTGCTCAAAGTCTGTCTTCAGGACATGTGTGTATTGCCTGTCAGTGAAATATCCTTATTTGATTTAAACTGCCATGACTACCACTTCTCCCAGCTCTTTGCTTTTTTTGCTTATAGCCTTCAGTATGTCATCCAGCAACTTGGTTCCACTCTTTCTTTCTAATGCTTTCCCACTCTATCTCACTCAGAATGGATTCAATGGTCATCCAATGCAACTATGCACTTTCTATTACACAGAAGTTTCTGCCCTGGACCTTTTATCCCCCACCCTCTGCCCCAAATGTAGGTAATCTATCACTTCAACAGATCTCCTTCTTAAGGAACCAACACTTTTTCACAAAATTATGTTGAGTAAATGCATTAAAAATTCAAGCTATCTAGACATATTTAGGTTCTTGCTATTATTTGTAAACTGTTAATTCAGTCCCTTGACTATTCTCTATTACCTCCCTTAGGGCAAATACACCTAAACTTTCCATATTTGTTAAGTCCTCAGTATCCTCAAGGTCTATCTCACATTTAGCAGATATACTTAATTCTTATTTTACTGAGAAATTTGTGTATACTTCCCTTTTTCAGCCTCACAGTTTTTCTCTCTTTAATTTCTCTTTTTATCCCCATTCTTAGAAGAAAAAAAGATTCTTCCATTTTAAGATTGACTTCTTTACCTGTGCTTTTGGTGTATTCCCATATAAGCTTTTCCTCTTAGTTGTTTATCAATTACTGTCTCCTGATTTTCCATCTTCCAACTGTCTGTTATTACTAATTTTTCCTTCTCAGCAAATTAACTCTTTTGGGTAATCTTTACTGTAGTAACTAAACAGAGTAGAATACAACACTTCTATACTTTGATCCTGTACATTTTAATTTACCTGTCTCATCTCCAGCCCTTGCTTCACTGAAAATTTCTCGAGAGTAGTTTACCTTCACTGTTTTTTCTTAATATCATTCCTTAATATCAATATATGCCATTAAGCCTATGATAATGGCCTAAGGCATTTACTTCATGTCTTCTTTTTTCCATCCTGATTGCTGATTAGCCTTCTAAAAATGGGAGCCTTGGTCTTTTAGAAAGCTCTAATTCATCTTACTGCCCCAGATGCATGTGAGAAAAGAGACTAGAACATAAAAGGACTAAGAAATTAAAAAAAAAAAAAGACCATGAGAAGAATCTCTCAAATATAGGCTGTCTACAAAGAAGTAAGAATTTTTAATGTCTCTAAAACATTTCTACCAGCACTGAGGACTACCTGTATCTTGTCCTTGACACTAAGTGATGAAGGAAGTGGGGCCTTGAACTCTCTCTTTATATAGGAGAATGCCACTGGTTTTAGGGTTGTTCCAAAGCTAATGAGTCCTAGGCAATAATGGATCATTTACCCAAGAGTCCATCTGACTACCTGGTGGCTGACTTGAAATTATGCCAGTTCCCAGGGCTTCCTCTGGCTGAGCTCATATATCTGAAACAGTATGAGCAAGCAGTCCATCTGGAACTCCAAAGGATGTAGGTGTGGATGAAAAGACTGATAAAGACCATAATTCATTATCTTTATTTGTATGTCATCCTTGCACAGGGGATGTACTAATTTTCTCTGCATTGTTCCAATTTTAGTATATGTGCTACCAAAGGGAGCACATAATTCATTATCTTTAATTTTATGTGTTTATTAGAGTTCTCATTTTACTTCAGATCCCTTGCCTCCTTTGGGACAACTCTGAGATGTAACTTACCCTCTGAGTTCTTGCAAACAAGCTGAGGCTGGGTTTAATCCTACATGAGGTTAAATTCACCTCATAAAACAGACATCCACGTGCTACTTTTAGAATTAGTTTTAAAAAACAAAATACGAATTTACCACTTTGAAAAAAAATAATTCTTCAAGATTCTTTCTATACCTGTCTTGACCTTGAGATCTAAGAAGGAAAGTAATGGGCTTCATGACTTATACGGTTGGGGACACTCACATGAGAAGAAAAGAAAACTTTAAAACATATAATTGGAGTTGCTTCTGCTTATGAGCTAGCACTGCCCATGGGAAATCATTTTATAATTTTGTAAAGTACAGCTTCCTTCACGGTAGGAGTATTAGCACATCTTTAAATGAGTGATACCAAATCTTTCAAATGTCTACAGCTTTTACCAAAATTTGTGCCTATTACACAGCCCATGGATAGTCTATAAGGTATCAAGTGGATTGTCATAACATCAACTATAAAGTGTGACAAAAATTTCAGTGATCTGTCAAATCTTTTTGAAATCTGAAGAACTTTATGGCTAAAACTAATATGTTGACATTTGATGAGTTGATAATCAGGATATAGGCATTCATTCAAAACCCTGGAATCAGTACTTCTCACTAAGTAATTTTTTAAAGAAATAAGTAAGTTCTATCATAAACATAATTTTTAAAAAATGGATCCCTTGAAAATAAAAGTACACCAAACACAGCTTAGAAAATTACTATTCAGGCTAAAAGTATACCACCACCAAAACTATTATGCCGTACACACACTGGTGATTAATTTGATAAACATATTTTTGAACAACTCTTCTATTTTATAACATGCAAGTCCTATCATCATTTAGTAAAAACAAAAACCATTACCTTGACTGAATGCGATTACTCACCTCACTGCTATATTGAAATATGACTATGTTCTCAGTATTGCTTTGTAGTTATTAATATGCAGTAAATGGCTTAAACCATATAAATTTAATTCTAGAGATAAGAAAATATCTTGAAGTAAGTGTGGTTTTACTATTAATATAACTCTCACTCTGCCCCCAATTTAGTATGTGACTTTAGATAATTCATTTTATGAATTCAACTTCATCATATGCTGCAAAATTTCATTTTTCATGAATTTATATTATCTGTAAAATAGAGGCACTAAATTAAATATTCCCTAAGATCCCTCCTCCCTCAGAGTATAAAAACAATTATTAAGTAGAATATATTTTTACTATCAGTTTTCAGAAAGGGAATGGGAAATTGAGGTTTCCCAAACAAAACAAAATTTAAAATGCCCCTTGTGATGACATTGGAGGTTTGGTATGGACTAGCTTCTTTACAGAGTATGGAGGCTAAAGAGAACTGCTTCAGTACAATTTCAAGTGTCAATAATTTAAGAGAAGTGGTTTCAGGCATTATTTCCTGGTGAATGAAATTCAGATCCTTATGATGAAACAGGATTGTCAACATTTACAGTTTCCCTCTCCCTCTACTATACTTTGGTCAATTTGTAGATAGCACCTGATACATGAATTAATATTTTCATATGGTAAGATTGAGCAAATCAGGAATCCCCACTGGTTTCGTCAGTCTATTCTCTTTAGATTATCATTATTCAGCTTAAGCATCATAGAGAAAAAGTCTAGGGCCATCCTGACTTCTGGTAAATTGTTTTCTTGTCTGTATTTATTTGTGGTTTATTTTCATCTTCTCTTTGGGTTTCCTTTGTAGCCCTTTTGTCACCCCACCAGTTCTCCAGAGCTCTCTAACATAAAGTGATCTACTAAATTAAGTTTTTTAACACCTTAAATAGATACAATTTTTATTTGTAAAAAATAAATAAATAAAAATTAAACAAACAAATAAAAGAAAGCAAGAATGGTTGGATAGGACACCAGAGTGTTCAGCTTAATAAAATTACATGGAATCAATATTTAGACCCAGACAGGAAACAATATTTAGACCCAGTACTCGTTGACCATAGAGGTTGTTCAGTCTCCAGGAGGTAGAACACTGCAACACTGCAGCAAGTATATACTATAATGATTCCCTCAGTTCTTCCCAAAATGTTCATGCATTTATTTACTCAGATGATTACATAGTGAGTAAAAGAGAATACCCAGACATTTCTAGGCTGTTGAACACAGAAGACCTGAAATGTCATCTATTTTCCCTATCAGAGAGGTGACAAGTAGGGGAAGCCAGGCAATAAATAGGGTCCTTAACAATATCCAGTTTACACTGGGTCTATTAGGTCTGTGGTCTCGCTCTGGTCATTCCCCAATACCTGAACATTTAGCTGGATTGACATATTTGGCAGTTGTAGAAAACCTTACACTGAGTCTACCTGGGGTTGGTGTTGGTCAAGCCATCATATTAGGTAAGGCCAAGTGGAAACCTCTGATACTATATCCCCCACCACTTTGCCAAAGTAGAATAAAAAAAATCCCTTCTATATCTAGCTGAGATGCAGCAACAACTACCAATTTAGAGAACTAAAAGAACTGAAAAGAATGGGAAGAACTAAAAAGCTAAATGAAATATATGAAACAACAATTTCTAAAACATTGCCTATTTGGCAAGGAAGGACAATGGTTCCCAAAAGAAGGGAAATAAATGTGGTGAATACTACAATCATCACAGCTTTCTGCCTGGATAGGGTTCCCAGGTTACTGTGCAGAGGAGAGAACCAGGTGGAGTCCAGCTGTCTTTTTGAGTGGAGGAAACAAAGATAGAAGTTGAGGGAAGCCCAGGGTAACTAGAATTCTCAGGGGGCAAATACTGGAGAGTAGAGAGCATTGCAGAGAGAGAGCTCCAGTGATTCACAGATGGCATCTAGCAAGTCTTCAGAATGTGAAGAAATGATCTGAGGTGAGGGGAAAAAACTATCCAAAAGGAGCAACATACAGAGATAACAAAAAGGTGGAAAGAGATTGTGTTTACCAGCCAGAGTGGAAAATCTAGTACCTCATGGTTCATAGGGTGGAATACTCAGGAAAGCATTGCCTAAGTAGTGAGGAAAAATTATTCCTAGACTAAATACTGCTCTGCATTCTCCTCAAAAGACTTAAAAGGCAAGTCTGAAGAGGATCAGATTCTTTCCAAGTAACTTAATTGCCTTATAGAACAAAGCTCTAGAATCTATCTACTATCTATCTATCTATCTCTACCTATCATCTATGTGTCATCTCTATATCTAGCTATCTAGCTATCTATCATCTATATCTCTATCATCTATCATCTCTATTTATATCTTTAGCACATATTAAATTTTTAGTGATTTAATATACATCTTTCCGTAGAGTTAAATCTTTGCATTTGAAAGAGAAGAGTGCCTCTAATGGTACTAAGGGTAGATTATCTGGAAATGAGGCATCTGTGAGGAGCTATCCACACTAAGAGGTCCTCTCAATGGCCCTGGTATCACACCCGATGGAACTGTGGTTATTAAACTTAATAATACCAATTCTGTGACCCCAATCAGATCTTTTGAATTGGAATCTCCTGATATTAAAAACAAATTTTAAGCTCATAAGTAATTTTGATGATTAGCTTTCTTTGAGAACTATTGATACTCTTGTCTGTGCATTTTACCCATCATAATGGGCACAGTTTAGAGAAGAGTCCTGATTCTCAGACATCCTTGTCTTGCTTGTTGTGGGATTACTCCAGGATGTGGAAACAAACACTGGGAGCCTTTGCTCACAGGCACCACTCATTACTTAACTTTTTCATTCAATATACATTTATTTGTTAAACATATTATATGGGCAAGGCCTTGTGCTGTACCATCAGGATATGAAGATAAATAAAATTGGTGCCTGATTTTAAAGAGCTCACAGTTTAAGTTCTATAATACAGCTATATATAGAAGGCATCAATTGAAATTTGAACTCTATTTTTATTTTTTTAAACTTATTTTTAAAATTTGGAATACTTCTAAAAATTTTAAGTTTATTATACTGAAAAGAGGGGGATTTTTCTTTCACATACAACATAGTTTATAAAGTAATACTTCTATTTCTCTTTATGCTTTACATGCTGTTGTCAATAGTTCTATATAAACCCATGAAATATTTTTAAGAGTAGTGTTGCTACTATAACCTATAACCTATAACCTATAGTTGCTAACTGTAACCTAAAAAAGTTTAATTCCCCACCCCCCCCCCCAATATGGCTGGAGTGGATATGTTCCAAATTGAATTATTCCATAAATAATAGCCAGAATCTTAAAGCATGACTTTCAAATATTAAAAATAAATGTGAAGGGGCGCCTGGGTGGCGCAGTCGGTTAAGCGTCCGACTTCAGCCAGGTCACGATCTCACGGTCCGGGAGTTCGAGCCCCGCGTCAGGCTCTGGGCTGATGGCTCAGAGCCTGGAGCCTGTTTCCGATTCTGTGTCTCCCTCTCTCTCTGCCCCTCCCCCGTTCATGCTCTGTCTCTCTCTGTCCCAAAAATAAATAAACGTTGAAAAAAAAATAAAATAAATGTGAATAGTTTTGATTTAATATAACATATTTTGTATGGGTTGGCCATGCTTTTCAAAATTTTTTCAAAATTTTTTTATTTTTATTTTTTTTAGAGAGAGAGGGCACAAGCATGGGAGAAGAGCAGAGGGAGAATCTAAAGCAGGTTCCACACTCAGCGCAAAGCCCAACACAGGGCTTGATCCCACGACCCTGGGATCATGACCTGAGCTGAAATCAAGAGTCAGATGCTCAACTGACTGAGCCAGCCAGGCACCCCTTGGCCATGCTTTTCAAATAGGTACATAACTCCCTTTTATTTATTTTTATTTTTTTCATAACTCCCGTTTGACCACAAGATTTCATAGACAAAAAGTTCCACATTGTATAAATGACTCAAAGGCATATGCCTGAGTTATCTAGATAACAGGAATTCAGCTTTTTCAGATTCCATCTGAAAGGTATGTGGACCATATCATACCTTCTCGCCAGAACTATCTTTTGGTATTAATGTGGACTGTGAGCACTCAGAACAGATCAGAATATTCATTGTTTTGTTAGAAAGCACCCAATATAAAAGAGACTCTTAAATACCGAGAACAAACTGAGGGTTGATGGAGGGTGGTGGGGAGGAGCGGAAAATGGGTGATGGGCACTGAGGAGGGCACTTGTTGGGAGGAGCACTGGGTGTTGTATGTAAGTGATGAAATCACGGGAATCTACTCCCCAAACCAAGAGCACACTGTATACACTGTATGTTAGCTAATTTGACAATAAATTATATTTAGAAAAAAAAAAGAAAGCACACAATGCATGTTAATTTTTACTGGAGATCACATTGTTTACCAATCTGAGGGAAAAAAATGTCAGAGATTTTGATAATATGTTTTAGAGGTAGCTCTTTTGCAGACAATAGAAATAAATTATAAATGGCAGGAATGAAGACCTTGAGGATAAAAAGATTGGCTGGAAATTGTCATTAGCAAATGTCCCCAAGGGACCCCGCACTGTTTAAATTCAATTTCTAATTATTTAAGCTTTTATTATATGTATTTTATTTCATTGTGCATGAGTACTTATGAAAAGTTAACTTAATCAGAAGAGAGAGGTCATTATGTGATGTGACAATCTGCTTTACTCTAAAACCCAGAAGTAAGGAGAACTTTCCTTATGAATAAATTGTATGGACCGACACTAAATATACAAAATATTGCAGTCTAAAGTCAAAGCTAAAGGAGATATTTAATTGGTGACCTATTAGTTTTCACAGTAATTGTTTTCAACTGTTCTCTCTCTGAAATTATCTTCTGATTTTTGGTTATCTGCATGATTTTCAGATAATCATATGAAATGTCCACCTTTTCACAGAAGCCTTCCTTAACTTCCTGTTGTGAGGGAGGGAAAAAAAGAAAGAAAGGAAGAAATCAAGACCCAAAGGAACATGCCAACTCAAATTAAATATAGAATTAACTGATTTTGTTTTGCAAAAGAAATACCCTGAATGCATACAGATAGCCAGCAGGTGGCTACAAAGCAGTAATGGATTTTCAGCTCTTTTTATATGGAATTAAAGCTACAGTTGTTATACATTATCCTACTTTTAGTATATAGTTGGTACATATTTATGATAGTATTTACATTGTTAGTATTTACATTATAAGCTATCCTGACGTTCTGTTTTATGTAATTCTTTAGTAGTACCTTCTATGGTTGCCTCTGACATGTATTTTGGCATTTGATTAGTCATATCCTTCAACATTCCTCAGTGAGGTTAGGCTAAGTACTGTTTTCTACATAACTAAATTAACCATCCAGTTGTGCTCATACATCTACCCATTAATTTTCTTCCTAGCCTTTTTGTTTTCTGTGTATTTTTAAATATGATTTATTGTTAAATTGGCTTACATATGACACTCAGTGCTCCTCCCAACAATTGCTCTCCTCAATGCCCATCACTCATTTGCCATTCTGTGTATTTCTTTTTTATTTCTTTGGTGTATTTCTCTCTCTCTCTCTCTATTAGACTGTAACCTCCAGTGAAAATCAATGGATGCATGAATATTTTTGTGTCTATATTGGAGTCATAAATTCTAAATTAAATATAGAGACAACTATGCATATAGAAATTTAGATATATTTAAATTTTTTCCTGTTATATATATAATAACTATATATTTGTAAAACTAAATATTCGTCGGTAGCAAGCAGATGCAAGTAGCTTTTCAAATGCTAATTATAAATGGATAATTTAATATTATTCTCTGAAATGTAAGATTTGTGAAACTGCTACCATGTTTGTGAAGTGCAAATATATTTTCATACTAATATCTGCCATCAAGATAATAGGCTCCTATGGGGCGCCTGGGTGGCTCAGTCGGTTAAGCGTCCAACTTCAGCTCAGGTCATGATCTCACAGTCCGTGAGTTCGAGCCCTGCGTTGGGCTCTGTGCTGACAGCTCGGAGCCTGGAGCCTGTTTCAGATTCTGTATCTCCCTCTCTCTGACCCTCCCCCATTCATGCTCTGTCTCTCTCTGTCTCAAAAATAAATAAAGGTTAAAAAAAAAAAAGATAATAGGCTCCTAAAGTCATTGTTGCACTAAATGCTAACTAATTTGAATGTAAATTAAAAAAAATAAAAAATAAAATTTAAAAAATGAAAATAAAAAAATTAAAAAAGATAATAGGCTTTTCTGTAGTTATTACATACAGCAATTACTCAGATGTACAACTTAAGCATGAAAGTTCAATTGCAGCAATTGCTGATCGCTTTTCCCTTCTCTGAATAAGAGTCAGTCAGTTAACATACATTAATTGATGTTCATTTAAATTCATCTAGACTCAAAAACAATAGATAGTCTAAGAGGAGGCCCAGGCATAATGTTAAGTTGATTTAGCTCTTGGTGGAGCAGAACTGGGAAAATAAGGGAAAGAATAAGGGGAAAATCTTTAGATTTCTGGCTTTTCAGTTATGAGGTTATGTTAGACCACTTTGCCCTTTGTTTTAGTTTTTCTTCCCAGTGCTGATTGAAGATTTTTCTGTTTTGAATTCTGTGTTATCTATCTGGCTGCTTAGGAGGATGTAACTGGCTAAGATGCAGCCCTTGTTTTGCTACAGCTGTGCTTTTCCACGTCCATTCCTGATGTTAATACCGAATGATTGGTAAATTGGGCCTTTGGGAAGAAATTAAGTGAGAGCATGGAGAATTTGCAATTTGGCAAATTCTTCTTTTCTGTTCTCACATGTGAACTATGATATGGAGAAATCAGGCTTTAAATGGGCGTTTCAAAAACTACAATGAGAAAATCAATAAGGACATAAATTACAAGGTAGTTCAAGTGTATTTTCCACACTGGTAACACATCACTGGCATGAAGGAGATTCCAATATACTAGTAGAGGTACTTAATTCAATTTTCCCTTTAAATGCACTTAGTTTTATAGGTTTATTAATCATTCTGGAGACATAACTACATCCCTATTCTATTTTATATATGCATTTGTGTATATATTTGTGTATATATACCTAATAGAAATAAGTATATTGTGTGTTTATATATACATGTAAGATATTGTGTATATGCATACATATATATGCAAAATTGTGAAACATTTTCAGATAGCTTTTTCAGATTTTTTATTTGTATAAGTGGGGCAGGAGGAAGTATAGATATGAGTTCAATGGATATTACTCTTAGGACTTGAAAAAATGTATTGATCTTTATGTTTATCAATACTTTTCTCTTCCCTACTTATGCAAATCAAATCATTATCTGAAAAAGAATTACCTGATCCTGATATATATATATATATATATATATATATATATATAGACACACATAGGATTTTTTTAGGAATGGAAGTCCTAATGTCAACAGATTATTTACATTTTTTTTATTCTAAAAAGTTAACTCAGAAGAAGAGAGATTCTAAATGGATTTTGTATGTTTAGGTTGTAGACTCCTACCTCAGGACAGGAAATGAAGAGCAGTTCCACTTTCTCATAGATTTTCAGGGGTTATCCATTGTCAGATTTTCAAAAAATTGAGATTCAAAAAATTGTCTAAAACTTTGACATACTAATGTTGAATGCATTTTGAAGGAAAGGGGATCTAAACTACAAAAGGAAGAATATTGTCAAACAAAAATCTGTTATGTTTTCACTGTTTGAGGTAAAGAAACCAGCTTTTACAAATACTTGGTTATTATCACTACTAAGTAATTACTTGCTTATACAAATAATTACCTTTGTTTCTATTCATTTTGAAAAATTTTATTTTTTAAATTTAAGCAATATCAGCAAACTAAGGAAAAGCTTAAAATAGTGATGATAAATTTTGGGTTTGCTAAACTGCATTGAACCTTCAGAGTGTCAGAGAAGGAGTAAGAAAAACAGAAAACAAGAAAGAAGAAAGCAAAGACAAAGGGAGAATGTAGGAGAGAGAAAGAAGAGGGAGAGGAAAAAAGAATGAGAGAGAGAGAGAGAGAGAAAGACAGAGACAGAGGGAAAGATGCTCTCATGAAGAGAAGAATAATAACCCTTGATGTATTCTTTCTTTCCAGGGCTCCTAAGTAGCATCATCAATAAGTATTTCCTGTGATTGCATGAGGAATGTCAGCCAAGAGCTGTCACTGCCAGATATTTGTATTTATTTTGAGCAAAAAAAAAAAAAGGAATTTAGGGATTGGCCTATTGTATTAGGATCTCCAGTTATTCCATTGAGACAAGTGGAAAACTTTAAAGGAAACTTGTGATCATTTAGAAGCTGACATTTGATTTCCCTCTGTTGCCAGTCTCCAGTATAATTTGTTGCCTCTAACTAAGTAGTAAACAGTGTTCAACTTAAGGTTAGGGCACAGAAAAAGTGGCTTCCCCATGAAAATAAAAACTACATCTCAAAAGTTGGCAGGCAGTACTGTTGCAGCAAAATTTATTGGGAAAAGATTGAAACTGCTTTTATGAATAGAACATTGAGAAAAGCAATATCAACAGAAATAAAATCTACCATGGTCATAACGTTCTTGACTGACAAATTAAGTCAGGTTAAATCCCTGTGGGACTTTGGTCCAAACTAGTATGTTGTGGGATAGTCATGTCAAGGGCCACCTTCTCCATTGATGTTTTTCTTTAATACTACTTTTTGACTGCCAGTATTTCAGTGATGGTCATATTTGAGTATCCTCATCAGATATAAATGTTGATGACTATTCCCATCACTCTCCCTCTTGGCTTCAAAGCCCCCACTGTTTCCACTTATACACTGATGACCCCTGAATTTGTAAGTGAAACCAATTCCTGACCTGGTCTCTGGGTCCCTTCCCTTCCTACCTATGTCTTTTGGTTGGCACATTTAGTCCATTTACATTCAGTGTTATTATAGAAAGATATGAGTTTAGAGTCATTGTGATGTCTGTAGGTTTCATGCTTGTAGTGATGTCTCTGGTACTTTGTCTCACAGGATCCCCCTTATGATCTCTTGTAGGGCTGGTTTAGTGGTGACAAATTCCTTCAGTTTTTGTTTGTTTGGGAAGACCTTTATCTCTCCTTCTATTCTAAATGACAGACTTGCTGGATAAAGGATTCTCATCTGCATATTTTTTCTGTTCATCACATTAAAGACTTCCTGCCATTCCTTAATGGCCTGCCAAGTTTCAGTAGAGAGATCAGTCACAAGTCTTATAGGTCTCCCTTTATATGTTAGAGCACGTTTATCCCTAGCTGCTTTCAGAATTTTCGCTTTATCCTTGTATTTTGCCAGTTTCACTATGATATGTTGTGCAGAAGATCGATTCAGGTTATGTCTGAAGGGAGTTCTCTGTGCCTCTTGGATTTCAATGCCTTTTTCCTTTCCCAGATCAGGGAAGTTCTCAGCTATTATTTCTTCAAGTACACCTTCAGCACCTTTCCCTCTCTCTTCCTCTTCTGGAATACCAATTATACATAGATTATTTCTCTTTAGTGCATCACTTAGTTCTCTAATTTTCCCCTCATACTCCTGGATTTTTTTATCTCTCTTTTTCTCAGCTTCCACTTTTTCCATAATTTTATCTCCTAGTTCACCTATTCTCTCCTCTGCCTCTTCAATCTGAGCCGTGGTCGTCCTCATTTTATTTTGCAGTTCATTTATAGCATTTTTTAGCTCCTCCTGACTGTTCCTTAGTCCCTTGATCTCTGTAGCAATAGATTCTCTGCTGTCCTCTATACTGTTTTCAAGCCCAGTGATTAAATTTTATGAATTTATTATTCTAAATTCACTTTCTGTTATTATTGTTTAAATCCTTTTTGATCAGTTCGTTAGCTGTTGTTATTTCCTGGAGATTTTTTTGAGGGGAATTCTTCCGATTGGTCATTTTGGATAGTCCCTGGAGTGGTGTGGAACTGCGGGGCACTTCCCTTGTGCTGTCTTGAATAACTTGCGTTGGTGGGTGGGGCCGCAGTCAGACCTGATGTCTTCCCCCAGCCCACCGCTGGGGCCACAGTCAGACTGGTGTGTGCCTTCTCTTCCCCTCTCCTAGGGGCGGAATTCACTGTGGGGTGGTGTGGCCTGTCTGGGCTACTTGCACACTGCCAGGCTTGTGGTGCTAGGGATCTGGCATATTAGCTGGGGTGGATGGGCAAGGTGCACAGGGGTGGGAGGGGCAGGCTCAGCTTGCTTATCGCTTGGTGATCCGCTTTGGGAGGGGCCCTGCGGCTCCGGGAGGGAGTCAGACCCCCCGCCAGAGGGATGGATCCGCAGAAGCACCGCGTTGGGTGTTTTCGCGGTGCAAGCAAGTTCCCTGGCAGGAACTGGTTCCCTTTGGGATTTTGGCTGGGGGATGGGCAAGGGAGATGGCGCTGGTGAGCACCTTTGTTCCCTGCCAAGCTGAGCTCTGTCATCCGGGGCTCAACAACTCTCCCTCCCATTGTCCTCCAGACCTCCTGTTCTACCAGCAGAGCTGTTAGCTTATAACCTTCCAGATGTCAAGTCCCGCTTGCTGTCAGAACACACTCCGTCTGGCCCCTCCGCTTTTGCAAGCCAGACTCAGGGGCTCTGCTTGGCCAGCGGGCCGCCCCTCCGCCCCGGCTCCCCCCCGGCTCCCCCCCACCAGTCCGTGTAGTGCACACCGCCTCTCCGCCCTTCCTACCCTCCTCTGTGAGCCTCTTGTCTGCGCTTGGCTCGGGAGAATCCGTTCTGCTAGTCTTCTGTTGGTTTTCTGGGTTATTTAGGCAGATGTGGGTGGAATCTAAGTGGTCAGCAGGAGGCGGTGAGCCCAGCATCCTCCTACGCCGCCATCTTCCCCTCGGCAATCCTGAAACTTCTTTCCACATTTTAAACAGTGGTTATAGTATACTCTTACAGTATCTTCACTGGGAAAATATCTGGGAGAATGCCAAACGCATATATCTCTAGATGATACATGCCAGATAGTAATCTTAAACATAATTTTAAAATCTTGCTTAGCTGTCTGTAGTTCATTTCTCCTTCCTGGATAGAGGACTCAAGCATCATATAGGCCCAAGTTATTCTTTTGAAGTTTGAATTAGCCATAGTTATATGGGAATAATAAAATATGTAACCTGCTGAGGTAAGTAACTATGGAGGCAACATTAAAAAATGTATAATTAATTCATTTATAAAATATTCATTGAATGTCTGCTGAGTACCAGGTATAGTACTAGGCTTTGGGGAGGCCACAGTGAACAAGACATACTTTCTATTCACACAGGCTTCATTCTGACAGGGGAGACAGAAAAACACTGAGGCCATAACTCCACAGAGCACACAGAGAGCAGGAGCTATGAAATCCCCAGGCAGGAGGAAACAAACCTGTCTGTGGAGGCCATGAAAACGAACAGTCTCAGACAAAGTCTGTCAGCAGTGGACTTGACTTTAAATCCTAGCTGTATACTATTTAACCTCTCAATGCCTCACTTTCCCCATCTACAAAATGGGGTTTTGCCACATCGCACTGTCAAAAGAATTATATGAGCTGAGCTGTTTAGCATGTACAGCATAATAAGCAGTCACTAAATGTTAACCAATGTTACTACTATTATAATTGCCATCATTACAGCTGAGGCTGAGCTCAAGAAAAGGTGAAAGTGCCTCTTATTAAGGAGCATATTACACTAAACTTCTCTCACTCACCCAAAAGGATTCAGTCAAGTAAGAACTCACAGGCTAAAGGAGCAGCGGAGCTTGCCAAGTCATGCTTGCTCTCTCAAAGCAGAGTACAGAGGAGTGACTTTGTGGCCGAGAGAAAAATTGTTTCATAACTGGAAAAAGTTCTTTGCCTGCTTCAGTAATAGTCCCTTGGATGTGCCCAAATTACTCTTCAGATGAGTGGCTGCTCTTTTTGGGGGCTGGCTGCCTGTGTAATTGCTGAGCTGAACACTTAGGTTCTTTGGTGTTAAATGCTATTGGAGGACAACCTTGGGAAGTTAGTTTCCTGGAGATGCTGCATATACTTGTATTTTTCATCACACTCTCATGGGACAGCTGCTTCCAACTATAGACATGCATTTTATGTGTTTAGAACACAGAGCTTTTTATCTTTTAAGTATAACTGACTTAATAGTTCAAATTTATGGTCATCATTTTACTTCCCCTCCCTCTTCAATCCTCACATCTAATCTGATATACATTAATCTCAAATCTATCTACTATCTGTTATCTTCTATCTATCTATCTATCTATCTATCTATCTATCTATCCATCATCTGTCTGTAATCTATAGACATCTATCTATAATCTATCTGTCTATAATCTGTATATAATCTATCTATAATCTATCATTTGGTGGGCAAAAACAAATGAAAAATAAGTTTAATTCCCTTTGTTGAAAATAAGGGAAGAGGTTAACTACCTTCCCGCCTCCCTTGGAGCATTTACTTCAGAAAACTTGTAAACTCTGTCTCTTTGAAATGTATAGAAAGCTTTCTAAAAGAAAATAGTCTCTTCCCAGCTTTATGATCCAGGGATGTCTTTCTCAAAGACTTGGAAGCCATGTCTTTGAGATATCATCGAGGAAGCTTGTGCCCCTATCTCCCAGGCTCTGTGGGAGAGTAGGAATCTAACTTGGCAGTGCTTCACTGCAAGGTGTAAAGCCATCTCCTTGCTAATGAAATGAGAAATTTACTTTTCCTTTGGTTAAAGCCAATTAACACATAAGGCCACCGCAGTTACCAGATGAATCTAGGATGAACTGTGCATGACAAATGGTGCTGTCAAAGCCTCTTACTTGAGGGCTAGTTGTTGCTAATCTTGAGAACATGTATGGAAATGGTTGTGTCTGCTCAGCTATATAATAGTGTGAGATTATGTTCCATCTTTGCAGTCTCTTAGCAGGTTGCCTGTGATGTGCATCACAGTCTGGCTTAATGCTTATTCCATAATAAAAGTGTTCTCTTTCTTTCCTGTCTTTGTGGGGAGATTTTCTGGGTTGGGAGAAGATTTTCTCTATCTGTCTATTTACCTCTCTCTCTCTCTCTTTCCATTTCTGTCATATCACCTTATGTGCCATATTTATCTGCCTATAATATTTCTCTACTTGCTTCTAACCACGCTTCCTCCACTTATTCAGCCATGTGGACTTTAAAAACTGAGTTCAGGGGGCGCCTGGGTGGCTCAGTCGGTTGAGCGTCTGACGTCGGCTCAGGTCACGATCTCACCGTTCGTGTGTTCGAGCCCCGCCTCCGGCTCTGTGCTGGCAGCTCGGAGCCTGGAGCCTGCTTCGGATTCTGTGTCTCCCCCTCTCTCTCTTCCCCCTCCGCCGCCCGCACTCCGTGTCTCTCTGTCTCTCAGTAATAAATAAATGTTAAAAAAATTAAAAAAAAAACTGTGTTCAGGATATCTCATTATTCTTCCTAAAATCCTTCAATGGCTCCCATTGTGGCTCAAATGAAATCCAAAGTCCTATAAGCCCCAAGTGATCTGGCTCTTTTCCAACTCACCCACCACAGCTCCTGTCTTTCTCCTGCTTGCGCATTACATTTCAGCCATGCTTGCCTGTTATTTCAATTCCCTAAATGTATCGAGCTCTTTCCCATCCATAGCTTTTCCATATGCCATTCGCTTGGCCTGGAATACTCTTTCCCTCACTCCCTATGGTTTATTTCTTGGCAGGTCTTAACCTAAATGTCCCTTCCCCAGAGAGACCATTCTTCACCCAATCTGAGTACGTTGGCCTTATTATTTTTATTTTCTTTTTATCATCAGGGGGCTTATCACCATTCATAACAATATATTTATTTGTTTGGTGTTTGTTTGTCATACAAAGACAGGAACTGTGCATCCCTGACCCTGTCATTGTAAAGCCAGTGCCACCAAGTCATCTGCAACATGGCATAATTCCACAGCTATTTAATGTGTGGATCTCTATTGAAGTTCATTTCAAAGAGAACTATCTCTTAGTGTTTTTCCCCTTTTTGCTGTTTGTGTTTTCTCCTGTTGGAGGGCTGGACTGACACTGAAGACACGCATTTGGAACATTAAACTTGCCAGGGAGTATAACCTGGCAAGTATAACCTTAAAAGCCTATGAATCCCAGTTGAGTACTTTCTGATTTTTTGTTTGTTTTGCTTTTGTTTTGTTTTTTAATTACTGGCACTCTGTTAGTTTAGTTATAGATCTGAAGGGCGAGATGTGCAGCACTGCCACACTTGGTGACATGCCAGGGAGACTAGGAATTCCATAGGAGTGAAGAGAGCTCTCCTCCATCTGTTAACCCATCAGGATGCTTTTCAACTTGCATTAAAAGTCAGCACTGTACCGAAAAGCATGAAGGGTCGGGAGGTGTGGCAGGGGCCCCACTTCAGTAAGATAGATGGTGGCGCTGGGTTTTGCTATGGGAATGGTTGAAGAAAGTGCTGAGCCCCAATGGGCCACTGAGGATAATGTGGGTCACAGATTTACCTTTTCCTGCAGAAGTTCAAGAAAGAGTGATTTTAACAAAACAGGCTCAGTTTAGGATGCATGAAACCTTGCAAACAAGATTGCTAGGAGGTAAATAGGTTTGCAGCTCTTAGTACGTGTTTTCTACTTTGTTTTATATTTATTTTCCACTCTAGTGCCTTCAAATCATTGGTTGCCAGTTTTATTTTTCAAATACCCTTAACACACACATTGGTGAGACTTAAAAGTATTATTGACGACAGTGGAGGGTCTTGCTGCACATTTTTAGTAATGAGTCACAGAATGCATTAAATAATATGATTTAAATAGATACACCATTTACCTCCCCTCTGTACCACCAAGGACTGAGTAAGGGGAGCAAATAAGTTTGTCTTCATGTACAGATCACAAGATTGGTCCCCATTGTGATTCAGTATTTAGTTTTGATTAATTATAAGACCAGAACTTTGGCTCTGACTCTAGGCCATTTTTTGCTTCCTCCAGATGGGCTGTGGAGCATCAGAGTCTCCTTGGTCTGTGGTTGAGACCACTGCCACTCTGCTTTGGTGGAAACTTCCAGGCCTAGTGCCCTTTGTTCTGGAGCCCTCAGCCTCCAGGTCAATAATGCAAGATGAGCCAAGTGTTTCTGGAATTACTTTCTCACTAACCTTTTCCATCTCTGAAAATGCAGCTGCAGCAGTTGTGGTCATTGACCCACAGAGTGAAAAGTATCAAATGCAATCAGCAGCTGCCTATCTTCCTGCCCAGCTCCTCTCTACAGACAGAAGAGATTCATGTCAAGTTCACCCATTGTTAAGAACAGAAAAGTCAGTGATTTCCCAAGAGCTTCTTCAGAAAACTGAATTTCATCTGAAGTCCGAATCCCTGGGCTTGAGTCCCTGCCTGCAGGTCAGAGGGACCAAGATTTAAACAACCGAGTCTCTTAATAAACTGTTACTATCAATCTTTCATTTGACCTCTGTCTGGAAATACTTGCTGATTTTCTTTTCTTTTTCTTTTCTTTTCTTTTCTTTTCTTTTCTTTTCTTCTCTTTTCTTCTCTTTTCTTCTCTTTTCTATTTTATTTTATTTTATTTTATTTTATTTTATTTTATTTTCCTTTTTTACACCCTGCTGCTTTTAAAACCCCTTTACACCATTCTTAAATCATAACTGTCAGGATTTCTGAATGGGTGCTGCATTAGAATTGTCCAGGGAATTTTGGGATACTTCCTGGCCTAGCCCTATATACCAAGTCAGATTCATGGACTGGAGCCTTGGAATCATCATTTTTAACAAGTTCTCATAAAAATTTTTTAATGTTTATTTATTTTTGAGAGAGAGAGAGAGAGCAGGGAAGGGGCAGAGGGAGAGGGAGACACAGAATCTGAAGCAGGCTCCAGGCTCTGAGCTGTCAGAATGGAGCCTGCTGTGGTGCTTGAACTCACCAATGGTGAGATCATGATCTGAGCCGAAGTTGGAGGCTTAACCGACTGAGCCACCCAGGCACCCCTCTCACAAATGTTTCTATACTCATGAATAAACATTTGAAGCTCCCTGAGGCACATGGCACATAGTAGATGCCCCCACCGTAGTAACTTAATATGTTAACCCATTGACATGAGAATTCATCAGAAATAGAATTAAAATGCCCATTGCCTTATTCAGTGCATAATGCAGAGAATTTTTACTTGCGAGTATGCTGTCTCTAAACAAGACAGCCAACTCACTGTCCTGAAATGAATGATTTGATAATGTGGGCAGGCAACATGTTCATTGTCACAGCTTTGTTGATTTTTTGTAGATACTGAAGATATGTGTAAGTTCATCGCTAGTGTTACCACAGCAATGATATATAATGTAACGTGGGGTAGAAATTATTTGGTGGCAGAATTTATTTGTAAGGTTTTATATATTATTCCAATCTTTTTTTATAGAATAATAAAGAATTTGAGTCAGTTAAATTGTTCAGTTATAATTTACTACCTACAAAAGAGGAAAATATATGTTGTAGAAGCTATTCACACTTGGATTTGGGGATCATAAAATGTCTTGGACATATTTATCATGGTAAGTATGCTTTAACAGCATCTCCTTAATCACCTTGCATAGGAAGTATAAGCATATTTGAATAAAGTGGAAAAAAGACCTGATTTTTCCCCTTGGTGTGCATTAGAAACATTGTGATGCTTATACTGGTAGAAGGCAAAGCATTGTGACCTTGTGTAATCTTGGGGTTCCTGAAGTTTTAAGACATAATATTTAAATCATTTCTGAGGGAAAGTCCCATCATTTGACATTTGCCATAACTGCTAAAATCTACAAACTGGCTGTTCATGGGGATTGGTTTGTTAACTGACTCATGTTTGCTGAGTCATTATCAGTGCTCCATTCCTAGAGAAACTTCTCACCTTGGGAACCATCCCTTATTGGATCCTGGAAGATAAGTCTGAAAGGATCATAAGCAGTTTATGACTCAGTCCATGTAGCTGGGCTAAGGAACTTCTTACCTTGAAAGGCTTTTCTTGCAGAGGCTCTGGGCCCAGTGCTTGCCTGGTACACTGTTGCTTTGTGCCATGAGTACCAGCAACACAGAGTTGGAAAGGGCTTGTAGAGGACTGTCAGTCCATTCATTTATCCTCTACCTGTCCCCTGGACAGAACCAACTGCATTCTTTCCTAGTCACATCCATATCCTTATACCTTGTCTTACATAGGACAGACATCATGAGGGTGTGTACAAGGTAAGATAGCAAATCTTACTTATGGATGCATATTGTATAGGTTAAAGAAAAATTACATGGTACAAGAAAGTGACAAGAGCAGAACTTTATTTTATTGGGAGTTCAAGACTGTTCTTTATGCTTTGTCAGTGTGCAAACTAATGTGTATCTGGAAATGAGTGGAAGGTTTCTCTCCAGAGAAAAAGAGAAGGAAAGAGAGAGAGAAAAAACCCCAAAATGTTTAGAGTTTCTTGCTGTATGTTCCCAAGTAGAATGAGTAGAAGAGACCCTTGCCTTATACATGAGGAAGACTTAGCACTTGTGGGAGAAATAACAATTTATTAAGCCTTTGTTTCCTGGATTAGTTCTCTACCCCCACCCCATAGTGTTTTAATCACTGGATTTAGTCTGTTGGAGGATTGATAAGTAGCGGATGAAAAGCAGAAAGCGTCTCTTCTGGAAAAAGGGGAGTTTATGGCAGAACCACAAGTTTTGTATTTAAAGAGGAAAAAAAAAGAATAGGGAATGGCTGTATTTTTGTTTTAATCCTAAGTGCTGAGCTGTATTGCAGAAAAGTCATACATAGATATTTCCAACTCATTGCTTTACTTTAAGCAAGAGGTCAAAATGACCACACATTTGTTTTTGGTTTTGTTTTTGTTTTTAATAGTGAAAGAGGCTTTGAGATTTTAAAGTTTAGAGAATTACTCATCTCAAAAAAATGGATGCAGGAAAAACAATTTTGCTTATGTCACCTGAGCTGTCATATCCTTAAATTATGCCACTTGCTCAAATTTTAGTTGGATACAGTTTGCCTCATTCTTGTCTTCTTGTCTTGTACTACCTCCCTGGGATCTCATCCACTCATATTTCAGCTATCAACAATGAAGTAATGAGTCCCCAGGCAAGATTTTATTGAGAATATATAATATTGCCTAGTAGAGGCTGGCAGGTAATGCTTTATTTTGTAAGAACCATTGGCATGTAGTGAGTCAAAGGGAGACATAATTTGGATTATGATGACATTATCTAACAAAATATGATTAACTTCTGCTGATTTTTAACTTCTTTAATTGTTTAAAGGTTATGATTCTTATTACAAAAGTCATTATTCTTAGTTTTATATTTAATCAGGGGCAAACATTAGATGCAGTGCAAAATACACCTAAGTAGATTTCAGGAACTATGAGAAACTATGATCGAGTTTTATACATACATTTTTATATTTTTTCTTTCTTTCTTTTTCTGTGAAGTTACTCATCCTATATAAATGGATTCATTAGAAGCATTTTTATTTATGTTACATGGAATCATCCGATCAGGACAAAATGGTGCCGTTCATATATATATATATATTTGTCAATGACCTGGCCAATTAGTATTAAGGGGTTGGTAGTTGGTGGAAATCTGTAATTGATGATTGCTTAATGGACTACCATCCATGAGGAAATGAGTCTATCTCATACCTGTATGTGCATAAACCATGCACAACATGACCCTTAGTCAAGAATTGACGGTGGCTTTATTTTAATGGTGATTTTGAGTTATCTCTTGACCCTCACTACCTCTCTTTATCTTGGTTATTTTATTTACCAAGTCCCTCAATATGTTGATGTCACACTGCAGATATTTAATACATATTTTTTTAAAAATTACTGATACTAAGAAGATGGTCCAGACTTTGGAAGTTCCAATTAAAGATGAGAAAAGGACATCTGCAATGGAGTGATATGATTCAGCGCACTGAATCTCTCCTGTTCTGAATTAAAATGTTTTTTTCCAGAAGGGCACCCTCCCCCAACCCCCCCCCCCCCAAAAAAAAACTCTTCTGAGGAGTACCTTATTTTTGGATTATGTACATGTCTCTGTTTGTCATGTTCACCATGATTGGTAGATTTTTAAATGTTTATTTATTTATTTATTTTGAGAGAGAGTGCGAGTAGGGGAAGGGGCAGAGAGAGAGGGAGAGAGAGAATCCCAAGCTGGCCCCACACTGTCAGTGAGAGTCTGATGTGAGGCTTGATCTCACAAATTGTGAGATCATGACCTGAGTTGAGAGTAAGAGTCTAACATTTAACTGACTGAGCCACTCAGACACCTTGATTTTTTTTTTATTGTTTATTGATTGCCAAGATTCTGTAAACCTCTTAAATTGTAAGACACTAAGTAAATATCATTGAAATAGGGTAAATCAAACTTGCTTTCTGGAGCAGTCTCAAAGTCTGAAATGATCTATGCTTTTGGAAGCAATGCCTCGCATGAGGGATTATTTGCATTATCATAAGTCAGTTTGTTCATTCATTCATTCATTCATTCAATTATCATAAATCAGTTTAATTGCTGAGCTCTTTACTAACCTGAGGGTTTTCCTGAGTTACATTGTATAAAATGACCACTGCATAAAATGACCACTGCTGTTAGGAGGAAGTTACAACTACTTGGGCAGAAACCTTCTCTTAGGCAGAATCCAGGGAGGGAGAGAAGAGGAGCTAGAGCAGGCTAGGCTGAATTAGGGTAGTTTCCTTGCAATAGCTTTTATTGGACATGGAAGGGGGACTAAGGGCTCTAACTTCAGGGAAAATTTTGTCTTTAAGGTCTTTACAACTTTGTGTTCTCTCTCTCTTTTTAAGTACTAGGTTTTCATTCTGATCTTTGCCTCTCTACCAATCTTCCCTCTTCCATCTCAAACAACCCTAACTTTTGAACTCTACCCAGATCTGCTCATTTGGGAAAAGCTCAAATTGGCTCTAACTTATTTTACTCCACTACTTTTGGCCCTTATTTCCTCTGCTTCTGCCTTTCTCCCACCTTCTAAATAAAACTTTCAGCAAGGTATAGAGAGGAAATAATGCAAACTTGGAATTCAGACAGACCCTAAGTTCAAGTCTTGACTTTTTCCCTTTCATTAGCTGTTGTGGGCAAGTAACACCCTGACCTATAGAATTACATGGGTGAAATTGTGCTGATTATATATATAGGCAATTGCTGGAAAAATTTATCAACTCAGTCCATTCCCAGAGTGGACCTAATCTTATTGCAGCTACTTAGAAACACACAGAGTCCAGGATAGTGCAAAATATTCTTATGTGTCCTTCCAAAGTCACTTCTTAGAGCCAGTTTCACTTCTTGGGGGGCATTGGAAGCTCTCTTGTCTGTCACTTTTTTTCTTTTTCTTCGCTTCTGCCAATGTAAGTTTGGTTTCCTTATAGCCAAAGAGCATTTACCTCTAAGAATGTCCAGGTATCTTGAATATTTGAGTAGAACATCTATAAAGGAAACAGTAGGCTGATTGTCCTATTAAGCTGGGGGAGCACAGGGCCAGACAAATGTGTGAAAATGCACAGAATCTCATTCTGCCACATGTATAGAACACCCACACTCAAGACATAGTCCTAAAGAAACAAAAAAAACTCATACTCGTTTTTTCTATTAATACCATTTATTAACAAAATATATAATTAAAATAAATTTCTACTAGAGGGTTAAATGTACCTAGTGGAGAATGGAAGGGGCAGACTCAAAGAAATCTTTATCTGTACAGTTTGAAGGTATTGGGGGAGACATTTAAGTAAATTGAATCCTACAACAGTGAATCATTATGATGTTCATATAGGAAATTTCCCTTTTATTACTAACCTCAATTACCAACAAAAAAGGGTGCCATTCATTTTGTTCTAAATTTTATTTAATTAGGATATTCAGTTTTATATGTGCTCGGCCTTTAAATTTTAGTATATTTTTCTTTCCAGGACTCAGAGGGCCAATTTTCCTAGGCAACGTTTGTTGAGTATAGTAAATCCTAGAATAGTAAGATGAAGGCCCCTTTTATAAATTAATTATGTGTGGTCTGCACCATTTTTTTTTTAAATAAAATGTTTCCATTCACTCTTAAACTTTTTTTCTTTTTTCCTTTAAAAAATGTTTAGTAACACACCATTGTACAATTAAGGAAGTTATTCCTTGTACAGTCAGAGGAAATGAGAGAACATAAAGACTATAGTATGATAAAGGAATATAAATTACCCCAGGAACATCAGAAAAGATTAAAAAAAGTTGCAAGGTACTGTATCCACAGCTCATCTCCATAGTTCCCAAACACTGCTGTGAGGGCTTTGTCTCTTCTTTTTTTTCCTTTTCAGTTTTATGGAGATATAATTGACATATAACATTGTATTAGTTTAAGGTATACAACATAATGATTTGATATATGTATACATTGAAAAATGATTACCACAGTTAGTTTAGTTAATATCCATCACTTCACATAGTTACAAATTTTTTTCTTATGATGAAAACTTTTAAAATCTACTCTCTTAGCAATTTTCAAATATACAATACAGTATTGTTAACTATAGGCACCATGCCATACATTACATCCTCAGAATTAATTAATTTTCTATTTTAGAAAGAGAGAGAAATAGAGTGTGAGTAGGGGAGAAGGGTAGAGGTAGAGAGAGAGAATCTTAGGCAGACTCCACACTCAGTGCAGACCCCACTCAGAGCTTGATCCCATGGCTATGGGATCATGACCTCAGCTGGAATCCAGTCTGACACTCAACCAACTGAGCCACCCAACCACCCCAGAATTTATTTATTGATAACTGGAAGTGTATACCTCTTTCTTCTTGTATACATGTACCCTGATTGCCCCTACTCTACCCTCATCTTGCCCCTGAAGACTGAGTTCCAAAAGAGGCATTCTTGACAAGGCAGTGTGTTTTATGATTGAGACTTTACTTAAATACAAGGAATCTGTGCTTATTCCTTTACCTCATAAAGGAAATGTGGCATAAACTCCAAGTAATTTCTGCAACTGCTTAGGAATTCTTTATGTTTTGCTACTGAGATGGGAAAGCAAAATTTCTAGATGAGAGATTATAAAATTGACAGGATTATAAAATATAGGTAAGTATTACTCTTCAGGCTCTTAATAAAGAATAATTAAACAATAACTATTAGAGACTGTTATAGTGGTGTTTAGATATTTAATGAGCATCAACTATATGGCAAGCACCATGCTAGATGCTCCATATAAAAAGATGAGGAAATTGTTGCCATCTACAAGAAGCTTACTACCAAGCTAAAAAGGCAGGTGTTAAAAAGAAACAATTAGATTAAAAATATGGCACTTGTTTTAACAGTGATGGATAAAATGATTAAAGAATAGGTTCTAAAAGTGCTAATTTATACTCAGGTGATAGCTTAGACATTGAGGATGCCTGTATCAATGCATTTCTGCTTTGAAAGAGGGCAGATCAAACAGTGTGTGAGACACTTCCAAGGAATTCTGCATAGGAAATGACAGAGGAAGGTTCAAGATGTTAGTGTACTGGCTCATGCAGGATCATTTATCAGACCATCCAATTATAAACATGCTGGGCAGAGTGTGAAATACTAAAAAAATGATGCTAACTCTGACCTAAAGAGATTTTTGGAGAGACAGAATCTGACAAATGAACTGGAGTTCAGCAGCATATATCCTTTAAGAAAACACTGGAGTGGAAATTCCACTAATGTTTCTTGCAACAATAGTTGGGACTCTTTCAGATTGCAAGCAACACTCAAGTGTATGGAACCCAGCTCTGCTGCTTATTTTCTCTGCAACTTGGCCAACTTCTCTGACCCTCAGTTTCCTTGCCTCTGTACACTACCCTCATAGAGCTTTTGGGGGGATTCATTCATGCCCAAATTTACTAGACATTATGTTATTTTTTTCATATTTATCTAATATAATCGTCAATAACTTCAATATATTATCCTCATTTGGCAGGAGAAGAAATCAAAGTAATTATCCCAAGAACTCATGGCTATAACTTGCAGAGCCCAGAATGGGATTCTGATCTATCTCACTCCCAAATCCAACCTTGTATAAACTAGGTTCTCATTTGACAGATGGAATACATATGAAGGCACTAAAAAATGTCATTTCTATGTAGTTAATCAACAATTATTTAACACCTACTATATTCTAGGCATTCCATTCAAAACCAAAGGTAAATAACTTAACAATAGAGATTTCAGTGAGATAAAAAATTATGTAATCTACTATTTGCCAGGATAGAGAATGATAAACTCAAAGATCAGACCTCCTCTCCACAGAAATTATCTGCTAACACTTGAAAATTTCATTGATGGTTATAACTGTCAAAAAGACTTAAGGAATAATTTTCAGCTCTAAAATCTAAGTTATACAACATTATGGTATCCTATGGATATAATATACAAATTAAAATATTAGAATTCTGAAGATAAATTTTAGAAAGAATATAGAATCTAATATACATCAATATATAAAAACTCACATCTACATCTACCTGCCATTTTATCAATATCCATCTGTTTTGATATATACATATCTGTGTATATCGAGACAATATCAGAACTATGAAGGAAAAATAGTTAACACCTGATAAACATTTCTGAGATTAAAAGAACAGTGCTCATTAAGAAAGACTTTGAGGGCTATAGGGGAAGGATAATTAGGAGTGGTTTAGATGAATAGTGATTGAAAGGGTGGCTTAAGAAGCAAGTGCTGTAAATAAGTCAGTCAGAGAAAGACAAATACATGATTTCACTCATATGTGGAATTTAAGAAACACAACAGATGAACATAGGGGAAATGAAGGAAAAATAAGATAAAAATAGAGAGAGAGGCAAACCATAGAGACTCTTTAAAGACAGAGAACGAACTGAGGATTGCTGGAGGAGAGGTGGGTGGGAGGATGGGCTAAATGGGTGATGGGCATTAAGGAGGGCACTTGTTGGGATGAGCACTGGGTGTTATATAGAAGTGATGAATCACTGGGTGCTACTGAAACCAAGACTACACTGTATGTTAACTAACTTGAATTTAAATTTAAAAAATCAGGCAAAGAATAGCAACAACAATAATTACATAAACATTAAACAAACAACCAAACAAGTGTTGTACAAAAGCAAGAAATTGTAAAATTAGCCCAGGGTATGCAGGTAATTACAATTAGTTATTAGTAGAACATGAAGAATAAGGCAGTGTTGTTGGAAAGTCACTTGGAGAGGCACAGAGGCTATTGTGATTTTATTGGAGATTTGCACTGCTGGAATTTTTTTTTTATTACATAGGTTTTTGCAGTAGCAAAAAGGGAGAGAAATAGATAGTAGTATAGCAATAGAAGCATCAGCATTGTGCTGAGAATACACTGGGACAATATAGACCAAAATGGGATGAATGTAGAAAAAGAAGAAGTCAGAAGATAATAAAAAAAAAAAAAAAAAGGAGGAACCAGATCAGCATTAGGTTTGTCTGTTCCTCAAAAACTTTTGGCTTAGATATTTGCTCCCTATTGAGGAGGGACTGATGATTAATACAATCTTCACTCATGAGTCTATGTATTTTAAATTATATAAGTGTATATATGTATATATATTACATATGTATATCTATATCTAATCTATACCTGTGAATGATTAAGTATAAATTTACACAATCCATTTCTTTTGTCTTCATAAATAAACAGGTTATATTTTATTTACATAATTAAACATGTGTTAAGTATTATTATATTTGAGGCTCTATATTAAGAGCTTGATTTACAAAGATGGGTACAAGATTGATCCTGGCACTTTTAAGAGCAGGTGAAGAGCAATGAATGAACCAGGGGAACCCAAATGATGATTGTAATTGCCTTTTTGGTTTCTAAAGCAAGTGGTCTTATTTCTTACCTTTCTAAACCTTCCTGTCCTCATTCCTGGCTTTCATGCCTGAAGGTTTTGGGAATCCTCAGCCCCATGTGAGAGATGCATTTCCTTACCCGTCAACTCTGCAGGACTATACTGGGAAGGTGGTCTCCTGGTGTTTTTTTAAGAGAAGAGGATCAGACAAATAGTCCTGCCTTTAAGCTTGCTTAACACTCCCAAATAATAAGTACATGAGGCTATGATAAAAATCCCTTATTATATTTACCATGAATCCCCTAAACTCTACCTTAACATAAATTATACTGCATTTTCTCAGGTTTATAATTATGTGGAATCTATTTGCAACTTGCTTGAATCAGACTAAAAAAGGGAATTATGTACTCAAGTCCTAGACTAAATAAATCTAGGGAAATATGATGCCATTTTTCACTTCTATTAATAATTTCAAACATAGCTAACATGAATCAATTTTAATTGCAGAATTAAAATAATAAACCAGTTGGAAAGTCAACTGTTTAAGAATCAAACATATTATTTTTTTCTGCCTCTAGCTCAAATACTTTTTAAAGGATTGGAAGATTCTATAATTATATTTAAAAATGTGTTTTTTAACAAGGCAAATAAACACTGATATCCAGTTAAAATATGTGTTATTTGTGATTGGATTATTTCAACAGCAACAGATGAAAAATACTAACATGGTTCATCCCAAAGTTAAGAGATATTTTTATTATTGTGATAAAAACCACAAAACATGAAATCCACCTCTTAATAAATTTTTAAGTGTACGGTATAGTATAACAGCTTGAGGTAGAATACAGTGCATCTATTCTCAGGCTTTGCTGCAGAATTATATTAACATGATGAACTTCCTGGTGAAAATGTCCAATTGATGTACCTTATTAAAATATTCTATTTTATTTTAGAAAATATTCCAGAAAGGAATATTCTTTATTCTTGAAAGTCTTTATTCTTGAATTCTTCCAAAAAATCACTTCTTAGTAATTAAGAACTCCATATATAGTTATTTTAAATTTCAACCAAAATAATAGTATTTTACCTAAAATTTCTTTATAACAGTTTAGTGACTTGTCACAGCTAATTTTAATCATGTAAAAACTTTTAATCAAGTACAGAAGATGGCCATCATTGCAAAGACATATGTGTCACAGAAAGCAAAGTGGATCCATCTTACTCAACTAGGTTGTATATACCAATTGCAATTTTTTTTACTATAATCATGGTAATTCTCTGTGTCATGTCTCTCCTTAAAATTATTCAGACTCTGCTTTAATTGTTGGACATATTCAAATTCCTTTACGTGGTATTTAATACTTTCTGAAACCAAGTTCCAACTTAGCTTTCCTGCCAAGCCTTACCACCCAGGGACAAAACATAAATGTTTGTTTGTAGTAGCACATCACAGAAGACAGAGATTGGAGAGAATTGAAACTTAGTTCAAGATTCACATAGCAGGACAGGAGAAAGATAGGAAATAAAGGCTGAATGAGGGATTACTCTGGAGGTGGGGCAGCCAGGCAGCCTCAGAAGATGGCAGGCTGTATCATTTGTAAAGCTGGAGTCAGGGTGGAAGGTTCAACCAGGTAGGATCTCTGTGTAGGGAAGCCAGTAGTCTGGTAATGACCAGAGACCACAGGGTGAGGGACAAGAAGTGGTTTGTGCCAGTAGTTTGAGAACTAATCAGGCTCTGGTCTACAGAAGAAATGGAGAAAGTACATGATCGGAAATAAGAAGAGGCAAGACAATGCTTCCAAAGGAGGTAAAAGAACAGGTCGTAGGTTTTATCTTAAGGGTAGGTCCAGAATCTGACTGGTAGAGACAAAGAAGCAGTAGTATAGGATTCTAGTGGATTTGGGGTCTGGTTTTGAGGATGACTTAACTTAAATCTCATCAGATGAAAGGACTGAGATTGTTGATGTACTTCTTGTCTTAGAACTGACTAAGGGACTGGGCTAGACTACATACCCAGGAAAGAAACATCAGAAAACTTAGGTGTGGACAGGCAAAAAAATCAGAGGAGGAAGAAATGATAAACTGATGTTTCTAGCCTTACCTCTCACTGCTCCAAAATGCCAACTAACCCCCTGAGTAGCCCTCTTTTCACATAATTATTCTTTTCCCCATTCTTCCAGCCTTTGTGCATGGTACTTAAGTGAAATGTTTTTCCCTATGGATAGCAACTGGATGCAATTCCACAAACATTTATGAAACAAATGCCTCATGTCAGTACTCTGCTACAGAGATGAAAAGAACAGAATCTAAATCTCATGGGTTTCCAATATTCCTCCTGAACCCTTACTGCTTACTCTCTCTGCTGATTTCCTTAACCATATGATGTGAGATATTTTATATCTTGGGATAAATGTTAATGTTAAATTCAGAATGTATATCACCAGCTACCACCACTAGACTGCAACTTATTTAAGGTGTTAGGTATTGTATATTAAAACTTCTTTCCATCTAGCATTGTAGGCAGAGTAAAACCTTAGTAAGTTGTTGATTTACTGGCTATTTTAGTTTGGTGGTTATAAATTTTGCTTGTCATTAGAGCTTTTGCATTAGTTCATGTCAATATGCAATTTTGTCAGGTATTTTAAAATCCTTTAAATACTTTGACATTTTAGAGAAAAGGATTGAACTATGAAAACATAAGCTCTGTGGTGAACAATTCAACCTTCAAAATAATATTTATTTATATCTTTAGAATTTATGTAGGGGATATCTTAATTTTATGGTCTAATTGGCAAGAGTTTGCTTCCAGGGCTTAACAAAACCTGTGGCCATGTAAAGCTGAGAAGAATTACCTACAATCTTTGGATGTATAATTGAATAGCTCACTCTTAAAACAATATTAACTTGGTTTTTGTTGTTGTTGTTGTCTTGTGTTATTGCTTATAACATTATTTATTGCCTGTAATGTTAAACTCAGACTTATGACTTAGATTATATTAAAAATTTAAACAATTATCTTAATTATATATAAAAGCAGGGTTTGCAATCACTAATGAATCATAACAAAATTTAAGAAAGAGAGACTCAGATAAACACCTCATTCAGTTACGGAGAAAATTATAATTGGGGAAATGTAATCCAAATGGAAGCTAGATGTAAGGGATTCAATACATAATGCAAGAAGCAATTATGCTGGCCTTTTGAAAAATTATACCACTCTTTTTTTCCCCTTCAAATTTAGAATTTTTCCTTAATAATTAATCAACTTGAGAGTTGAGGCTCGACATTTTTCAGTAGTATTGAATTCGGGTGGGGTACTCTCCTTGATAGTCAAAGATGGCTAGATTCTCAGAATATGATTCTTTATAGACTTTTCATTGCGTGAAAGTATTATGGGAAAAATATATAGTTTGTATGACATAAGTTATTCCTATTAATTGTTATCTACAGAATACTGGGTAAAACAAACTGTGTTCATTGAAATGATGCTCTTTCAATCCCTTCTATAGTAGCTGTATATATTGCATCTACTATACTTTTCTGCAAACCCAATAAAGGCCGAGGCACAGAACTCTTTCTTTGAAGGAAAATGATTGCATCTGATTTTCACAAAGACTTACTTAGAATGTCTACATTTCATGTGTGTGTGTGTGTGTGTGTGTGTGTGTGTGTCTGTGATGAATCCTAGACTAACACACATATAGCCACATTTTTCTTTTCAGATGATGCCTCATTAATAAAAACATATTTAGACTTTCTAAAAGAAAAATCTTCCTGTGTTTCTTCCTTACCATTCACACAGAACATTTCTGTGACCAGATGTATCAGTTTTCCACACCAAGCTATTCTCTGATGCCAGCTGGGTGTCCTACAATTCAATTCAGTTATGACACTAACCAGAGGTAGCACAGACTCAATAAGTTAAGGGTTCAGTCCCACAAGACTGTCCCTCACTTCAGATGTCAATTACAAATCCAGGTTGTCACCTGTGCTTCTGACTGACTGCCTGTAAATCGGTATTCCCATGAACCTCTCCTTGGGTTCAGAAATTTTCAAGGATGGCTCACAGAACTCAGGGAAACAATTTACTCTTTTAATATAAAGAATACAACTAAATATAAGGATGAGTAGTCAGATAAAGAGATACATAGGTGCAAGGTCTGGGAGGGTCCCAAGTGTGGGGGCTTCTGTCTATGGAGTTAAAGTGTACCAGCCTCCCAGCATCTGGATGTGTTCACCAAACCCCAACCTTCACTTTTGGGATTTTGGGGCAGGGGCTTCATCATGTAGGCATGACTCATACTCCAGCCTGACTCCCTTTTCCAGAGGATGGAGGTGGGCTAAAAGGTCCAAGCATCTAATCATGGCTTGGTCTTTCTGGTGACCAGCCTCCATCCTGAAGCTACCCATAATAGCCTCATAAGAACAAAAGACACTCCTATCACCTGGGACATTCCAAGGGATAGAGGAGCTCTGTGTTAGGAACTGGCACCACAGACCAAATATTAGAATGAAAGATATTCCCAGTGCCCTTATCCTTTAGGAAATTAGAAAGGTTTTAGGAGCTCCTTGACAAGGAATGGAATGGAAAGACCAATACACAGATTTTCTATTATTTTACAGACTTTCTTCCACAACAACCACTGCCTCAGTTTGCATTATTTTCTTATTTAAATCAGTATAGCTGTATATATATTGTAATAATTGTTCTCTTTTTGAAATAAAATAGTTTTTTTCAGGATTTTATTTTATTTCTTTCCCTCTGCTTTTTTCTCCATGTTTAACTGGTGGGTGAGTGGAAGAAGAGACTTACCTTTGCTTATCTTTTTGGGAATGTACATTTGTTGAGTACTGGCCATATTCTGGACCATATGGTTGAGCAACTGCATTATTGTCTGGCAAAAGAAACAACACAAATACCTGAAGCACTTAAAGAATAGGAAGTGCTATAGTGTCATGGTGATTGAAAGTCTCTTGACTGACACCCTTCTCTGCAGTGACTTGTGAGGATACAGCACTCCTTAGAGAAGAGTTAGGCCTGAAGAAATAGGATGTGAGTGAGGGTCTAAAATAACAGTGATGATATGGCAAGTACTCATTTTTAAGTGCCTATCATGTGCCAGACCTTATACTAAGCACTTTCTGTATACTCATTCAAACCTTAAAATAGTTGTTAGGTCATCTTATTATACTCATACTCTTTCTCATGAAAACAGCCAACTATACTATTAGAGTTAGGTCCTTTTCTGATTTTGTTTATCTTGTTTGGCTTCTTTCTGAAAACCTCCAATGAAATGACAATAGATCCAGAATTGATTTGACAGCAATAAAAGTAGGATGCTGTGGAAAATGCTGACAAGATTATTTTCTTCTATTGAGTACTTTAACAGATCCCAAAGGGAGATGCAACTTCAGTGAGACATCTTGAGAGTATGAAGCTTCTTGTTTTATAACATCTTTGCCTTCCAATTGAGATTGGCTCAAGCCCTCAGTTTTTCATTGGACTCTCAAAGAAACTTTCCAATGATTTTTCTGAGATTTCTAATGCTATTGTTTAGCTTGGAGTCTGTTTTTTTCTTTCACAGAACCATCTGAGAAATTTTTTAAAAACAATGTTCTGAATATGATACCTTTCTTTCAGAGAACTTCATGCACTGCTTACAGAATGAAAAGTAAGATCCTTAGAATGATCTTTAAGGCTGCCATCCTCTAGCCCCTATCTACCTTTTTAGTCTTTTCATCCTTTCATTCATTCTGCACTCTACCAACACCTCTCTATTTTTCAGTCATAAGGAAATTTTGTGTTTGCTACTGGGAGGGGTGAAGAGTCTGGACTTCAGAGACAGATACCCAAGTTTCAACACCTGACTCTTGTTTATCTCCAGCTGTGAGACTTAAGGCAAGTTACTTTGCTCTGGCTTTTTCTTTATAACGAGGATAATTATAATATCTATCCTATAGGGTTATGGTGAGAACCAAATGAACAAATGAACTTAAGTGTAAAGCACTTAAGACAGTGATTTGCATAAGGAGAGTGCTATGTGGCATTTATTATTTTTTACCTGTGTTCATTCATAATCATTTGGCCTGAAGTATCTCCCATTTCTAACCTCTCACAATTTGCCCTTCAAGACTCTACTCAGATGCTGTCTCCAGTATTAAGTCTTTCTAGACTTACTCCCTTTATCCCAGTAGTTTGTTATTCCACCCCCTTCCTATTTATGCCTATATGTTATTATATTTGTACTTACATTATGCCATCCATCATATTGTGTTTATAAATAGTGGGTTTTTTCCCTCTAGGGGATACTGTTGCTCCTTGAGCGAAAAAACCAAAAGTCTCAGTATGTGGCATAATATAGAGAGAAGTATCTGAATTCCTAAAAACCTAGGTTCAAATTAATTGAAGTGTGAAGAAGGCCAGATTACCTAATGTCTGCAAGCCTTGGTTTACTCATCTTTCAATTAGATGAATAATTGCAACTTTTTATGGTTATGTCAATATTATCCATCATTGTGATATTAGTTCTACCCCCTTGATATTTTGACAAATTTTATAACCATTTCCTTTATTGTTTGTATATATTAATTAGCAACCAAGCATGGGAGTTTAGAGAGGTTGGGCAAAAAGGAAACAGTGAGGATTTCTTCAATAATGAGAAATATTAACATAATATAGTTTCCCCCTAAATATTTGAAATCATACGGTTTCTCTGAGGACATTTTATGCATTTCTTTGATTATATGACATACCTTTGCTCTTTGCTTAGTTGAACCATCAGTAATATTCTGGGAATCTTTTTCCACACATGTTTCCTCAAAGTAAAACTCTTCATGAACCAATATTTCTGATGAATAATTGTGGATTATCTTAAATCCTAGAGATTCTGAAATTTCATGATTTAATAGTTTTAGAGGGATTCTTTTAGGAGTTAATTTTCTTAAACCCTACTCAATGCAATATTTTTCTTTATGCCATAACAACTTCATGTCTTTGTGCCTGCTAATACCTGCTCAGTAGGTTGAAGATTTTTTCCTCAGCTTTATGCTACATTTTTTCCCATAAAATATTCCCCTCCATCTCCATATATTATGGAGATAATTCAATGGTAAACTATAAATAAAAATAATATTTTGGGATATATTTTTCTATTTCAGCCATTGTTTTCCCACTTTAAAAACTTAATTTGACAGCTTTGACAACCTGCCTTTAGAAATAACAAAATAGAAGAGCAACGCAAATAAGTATTGCTATTGCATTGGTCAAGGTCCTCCAGAGAAACAGAATGAATAGGATACCTATACCTATACCGCTCTCTCTCTCTCTCTTTCTCTATCTTTATAATAATATTTATTATAGGAGTTAGCTCACATTATTTTGGAAGTCAAGAAGTTCCATGGTCTGCCATCTGCAAGCTGGAGAACTTAGAAAGCTGGCGATGCAATTCAGTACAAGTTCAAAGGCCCAAGGACCAGAGGAGCTGTTTGAGGGAAGAGAAGGTGGATGTCATAGTCAAAGCAAACAGTATATTTTCTCTCCCTCTGCCTTTTTATTCTATCCACGCCCTTTAATTTAGACTAACTAGAAATGACCTATGAAATGACAAATACGTATAATCGATGGTAATATAAAGCATAGTTATATACAATTAACTCCAAATGATATACAGTGAAGTTCTGCTATTAATTACTAATTAATATGAGTTGAAATTTTTGAAAACTTTCAATAAAGTGTTTGTTTTACATTTTTCTTTTACAATTACCAATCTTAAATAAAATAAAATAAAATAAAATCTCCAGTCTTTACTTCCATGATTTTTTGCAGTTCAATTTCAAAACAATATATTATCACTTATCTGTTGCATTGTTTAAGATTAAGTTGGCTGTACCTAAATGACTAACAGATTCCCATAAATAGTGGTTTAAATAAGATAGAAATTCTTTCTCTTTCATGTAAAAGAAGTCTGGAGTAAGGTAATTCACTATTATCTGGTGACTCTTATTTTCATCAGAAATACTAGTTTCTATGTCATGCTCTTCATTCTCAGAGTCTGGCTTCCATGCTGCAGATTTCCTTGTGGTCTGAGATGGCTTCTGGGACTCTAGCCTTCACATCCATATCTCAAGCAGCACACAATTAAAAAACAGAACATTGCCACTCTGTTAAACTAGGGTTTTATAATTAAGGGAGAATGGAATAATGGATATTGAATGGAACCAAAAGGATTTGTATCCCTCTACATAATCTGCAAAATGCAGGCTGCTCATCAATTATTGTAAACGAAAGCTTATTTCTTTTATTTGTGTCGTGATGTGGCTTTGAGCAATGTCTGTGTATTTTTCACTCAACTGCCTTTGTGTTTTGTCTCTGAAGTGTAGGGATTTTTAACTGATTTGCTTTTTGGTAAGAAAAGTAACATCCTAATTAAACTAGTGTTGGAAAGAATCCTTCATTATGCAGAAATGTGGATACTGTAATAGTTCCTATTTGAAGCTTAAATATCTTCCTCTGCTGACATATTATTGTAAACCATCAAAAATAGTTGATAATTGTAAAGACTATACAGTACTAATATTCAGAAAACAAATACAGGCTAGCCATGTCATTTTTTAAAATGTGACATTATATATCATTTACTATTTGTCAGATATTTTTTTTAAGTCCTTTGAAAATTTTACCTCATTTGCCTTTTCCACTCTCATTCTCTCAAGAGTGTATAGTGGAGTTTCCCAGAAGCCACATGACTTGTGATGCCATCACTTCTCTGATGGCTGAAGGAATGTGTGCTTATTATTCCTTCACTTTAAAAAGTTCTGTTTTAATTTTTTTATGCAGTGGATATAATATACACAAACAGCATCTTTTTGAGGTCCCCTGTAATATTTGAAAGTGAAAAAGAGTTCTGACACAAAAAACCACTAATAGAACACTTGAATAAATTAAAATTTTGATTTTCATATTCTATAGTTCATTCATCAATCAAAATTAAAAAAACATTTAACTATGTTCAGAGTATATAATGCTAAGATGGAAACTAAGAAGTATGAGGTTATAGTTCTGTTGAGGTAACCAAATGTGTGTGTGAGTGTATGTATGAGTCAATGAGCTATTGGCATGATAATACTAACAAACCACACCAAAACTAGTGGTGTAAAGCAACATGCACTTACTATTACACACAGGTCCATAGATTGGCTGGCAGTCCTGCTGATCTTGGTTGGATTCACTCATGTACTGCAGTCAGCTGTGGAATAATTGCACTGATGGTACTGGGAATGCTTCAGATAAGATGAGGGGAGATGCAGCCCTTTTGTACATGTCTTATACTATAAAAGAGTAGTCCAGGTATGTTCTCATGTTTATGGAACAGATGTACAAGAATGGAAAGGCTAGGGCAAGCTAGGGAATATACTCAAGAATTTTCTAAATCTCTGCCTGGTATCATGTCTGCTAACCTGGTTTCTGGCCAAAGAAGTCACATGAGCGAGCTCAGAGTCAGGGACTGATGCACAACACTCCATCCATGATGACAGAGATAAAATTGGGAGCATAAGTACAAACAGTGTGCCACAGTATATGTATACAAGAAGATAAAGTTTAAAGTTATATTCGCACTCCCTGAAGTGCCAGGCCCTGGGGAACAGAGGACACTACACTGCAGGACACTACATAAAAGCCTTCATAAGGCTATTATCATTAAGAGTAAGAGAACTAGCTGACTTTCCTAACACAGAAAGCAGATGGAGAGATTTAGACAAAATAAGGAGACAGAGAAATATATCCCAAATGAATGAACAGGACCAAACCACAGGAAGAGATCTAAGTGAGACAGATATAAGTAACATGCCTGATAGAGGATTTAAAGTAATGATTATAAAGATACTCACTGGATTTGAGAAAACAATGGAGGACATAGTGAAACCCTTAACAAAGAGATAAGAAAGAACTAATCAGAAATTAAAAACACAATAAATGAAATAAAAAATACACTCGATGGAATAAATAGCAGGCTAAGTGAAATAGATGAGTGAATTAATTAGCTATAGACAGGGTAATGGAAAGTAGCCAAGCTAAGCAAAAAAGGAAAGAAAATTATGCAAGTTAAGAATTGTCTTAGGGAACTCAGTAACTCCATCAAGTATAATAACATTCACAGTACAGGGATAAGAAGAAGGAGAAGGAGAAGGAGAAGGAGAAGAAGAAAGAAGAAGAAGAAGAAGAAGAAGAAGAAGAAGAAAAGAGGCAGAAAATTTATTTGAAGAAATAATAGCTGAAAATGTCCTTATCTGGGGAAGGAAACAGATATCCAGATCCAGGAGGCACAGAGATCTCCCCAAAAATTCAACCCAAAGAGAACCACACCAAGACACATAGTAATTAAAATGGCAAAAAAAAAAAATAATAACAATAAAGAAAAAAAATTTTTAAGCAGCAAGAGAAAAGAAGACAGTTACATACAAAGGAATCCTTAGAAGACTGTCAGTGGAGTTTTCAGCAGATGCTTTGCAGGCCAGAAGGGAGTGGCATGATATATTAAAACTACTAAAAGAGAAAAATCTGCAGCCAAGAATAATGTATCAAGCAAGCTATCATTCAGAATAGAAGGAAAGATAAATAGTTTCTCAGACAAACAAAAACTAAAGAAGTTCATGACCACTAATCCAGGCCTACAAAAAATATTAAATATTTCCTTTGAGTGGAAAGGAAAGATTATAAATGAGAGTATGATAAGTAAAAAACACAAAAATAGTAAAAGTAAGTATTTCCATAAAAATCAGTTAAGGGATTCATAAAATAAAAGAATGTAAGATATGTCATCATATACCTAAAAGGTGAGAAGGAGAGGAGTAAAGAATGGGTTTAAACTTAAGTGACCATCTAGTCAATAGAGACTGTATATGCAGAAGATGTTATATACAAACCTAATGGTAACCACAAATAAAAAGCCAGTAATAAATAAGTAATAGAATAAAGAGAAAGGAGTCCAAATATATCACTAAAGAAAGCCAACAAAACATGAAAGAAAGCAAGAAAAGAAAGGATCAGAGAAAAATCTATAGAAACAGCCACAAAACAAATAACAAAATGACAAAAATACATATCAAGAATTACTTTGAATGTAAATGGACTAAATGCTCCAATCAAAAGACATTGGATGAGTTACAGAGTGGATAAAAAAAAAAAAACAATGCCCATCTATATGCTACCTACAAGAGACTCACTTGAGACTGAAAGACACCTTTATATTGAAAGTGAGGGGCTGGGGGCACCTGGACAGCTCAGTCAGTTGAACATCCAACTCTTGGTTTCAGCTTCGATCATGGTTCCAGGGTCATGGAATTGAGCCCTGCTTTTGGGGGGGGGGGCTCTACATTGAGCATTGAACCTGCTTGGGACTTTCTCTCTCTCTTTCTCTCTCTCTCTCCCCCTCTGGCTCTCTCCCCCTCTCCTCTGCTTGTGCTCTCTCTCTCTGTCTAAAATAAAATTAAAAAAAAAAAGGAAGTGAGGGGATGAAGAAACATTTATCATGCAACTGGATGCCAAAAGAAGGCCAAGTAGCAATATTTATATTGGACAAAATAGTCTTTAAAACAAAGACCGTAACAGTAACAAGAGACAAAGAAGGGCACCATGTAATAAATAAGGGGAGCAATGCAAAAATAGGATATAACAATTGTAAATATTGATGTGCCCAGCATGTGAGCACTCAAATACATAAATCAATTAATAGCATAAAAAAATAATCAATAGCAATACCATAGTAGTAGATGACATTTAACACCCCACTTACATTGATGGATAGATTATCTAAACAGAAAATCAACAAGGAAACAGCAGCTTTGAATGATGCACTGGACCAGATGGATTTAGCAGAAATATTCACAACATTCCATCCTAAAATAGCAGAATACATATTCCTTTAAAGTGCACATGGACCATTTTCCCAAAGAGATCACATATTAGCCCATGAAACAAGTCTCAACAAATTAAAAAAGACCGAAGTCATACCATGCATCTTTTCAGCCCACAATACTAGGAAACTAAAAATCAACCACAAGGAAAAATCAGAAAGAGCACATATACATGAAGGTTAAACAAGTTGCCACTAGACCATGAATGGATCAACTAAGAATAAAAGAAGAAATAAAAAATTACATGGAAAAAAATGAAAATGAAAACGCAACAGTCCAAAATCTTTGGGATGCAACAAAAGCAGTTTTAAGCCTGGCTCACTCAGTCAGTTGAGTGTCCGACTCGATTCAACTCAGTTCATGATCTCATGGTTATGGAATCAGGTCTTGTGTTGGGCTCCACACTGAGCATGGACTCTGCTTAAGATTAAACTTTCCTCTGCCCCTCTCCCCCCACTCATGCTTGCTCTCTCTCTCTCTCTCTCTCTCTCTCAAAACAAACAAACAAACAGAAAGATTAAAAAATGGTTTTAAGAGGGTAGTTTATAGCAACACGGTCTACCTCAAGAAGCAAGAAAAATCTCAAATAAACAACTTAATCTTACACCTAAAAGAGCTAGAAAACAAACACAACCCAAACCCAGCAAAAGGTGGGAGCATAAATAAATGATATACAAAGTAAAAAAAAATAGGCCAATAAAAGCAGGAGCTAGTTCTTTGAGATCAACAAAATAATAAACCTTTAGCCAGATTCATCCAAAAAGAGAGAGGGTGGGTGATAAAAATAAACAAAATCGCTAAGAACAGAGGAGAAATAACAACCTATATCACAGAAATTTAAATGATTGTAACAGAATATTATGAAAACCTACATGCCAACAAATTGGACAATTTAAAAGAAATGGATACTTTCCTAGAAACATATGACCTACCAAAACGAAAGCAGGAGGAAATAAAACATTTGAACAGATCTATCACCAGCAATGAAATTGAATCAGTAACCAAAAAAACTCTTAAAAAACAAAGTACAGGACCAGATGGCTTCACAGATGATTTCTACCAAACGTTTAAATAAGATGGGGATTAAGGAATACACTTGTGATGAGGACTAGAGGTTGTATGGAAGTGTTGAATCACTGTACTGGTACTGTCCACCTGAAACTAGTATTACACTGTGTGTTAACTAATTGGAATTTAAATTAGAAGTTAAAAAATAAGGAATAGTTAATACCTATACATTTTAAACTATTTCAAAAAACAGAAGAGGAAGGAATATTTCTAAATTAATTCTGAGGCCAGTATCACCCTGATACCAAAACCAGATAAAGATGCTATGAAAAAAAAAAAGAAAACTGTAGGTAAATCTCTCTCATGAATATGGATGGAAAAATCTTAATCAAAATATTAGGAAACCAAATCTAATGATACATTAAAGAAAATCATACACATGATCAAGTGGGATTTATTCATGGGATTCAAGAGTGGTTAAATATCCACAAAACAATGTGATACATCACATCAATAAGAGAAAAGATAAAAAAAATGGTTATTTCAATTAATGCAGAAAAAGCATTTGACAAAGTGTAACATTCATTCATGATAAAAACCCTCTTCAGTGTAGGTCTAGAGGCAAGATACCTCAACATAATAAAGGCCTTATATGAAAAACCCACAGCCAGTGTCATACTCAATGATGAAAAACTAAGAGCATTTCCCCCAAGGTCAGGACCAAGACAGGGACTTCCCTCTCACCACTTTTATTCAACATAGTACTGGAAGTCCTTGCCACATCAATCAGACAATGTAAAGAAATAAAAGGCATCCAAACTGATGAGGAAGAAGTAAAACTTCATTATTTGCAGATGACATAATACTATATATAGAAAACCCTAAAGACTGAACAAAAACCTGCTAGAACTGATAAGTGAATTCAGTAAAGTCATAGGATACAAAAATCAATGTACAGTAATCTGTTGCATTTCTACACATTAATAATGAAGCAACCAAAAGTGCAACTAAGAAAACAACCCCATTTACAATTACACCAAAAACAATAAAATAATACATCTTGGATAAACAAGGTGTAGCTTAAATAAAGCATCTGGCTTACACCCAGAAGATTTCATATCAAACTGACCATCTTGAGCCAAAACTAGCCGAAACAGCCATAAATTCAACTAACATAAAATAACAAATCAAAACATTTAGTTAATTCTTAAAAGTATAGGAGATAGAAATTTAATTTGGCACTATAGAGAAAGTACCATAAGGGAAAGATGAAAGAAAAATTACCTAGGAATAAACTTGATAATCAAGGAGGTGAAAGACCTGTACTTGGAAAACTATAAAACACTGATGAAAGAGATTCAAGATGACTCAGATAAATGGAAAGACATTCCATGCTTGTTGGTTGGAAGAACAAATATTGTTAAAATGTTTGTCCTACCCAAAGCAATCTACAGATTGAATACAATATCTATCAAGATACCAATGGTATTTTTCACAGAACTAGAACAAACAATCCTAAAATTTGTATGAAATCACAAAAGACCTTGAATAGCCAAAGCAGTCTTGAAAAAGAAAAACAAAGCTGGAGGTATCACAATTCCAGATTGCAAACTATATTACAAAGTGGTAGTAATGAAAATAGCATGGTACTGGTGTAAATATAGACACAGATCAATAGAATAGAATAGAAAACCCAGAAAGAAGCCCACAGCTATAGGGTCAATTAATCTTTGACAAAGGAGGAATAAATATACAATGAGGAAAAGACCATTTCTTCAACAAATGGTGCTTGGAAAACTGTACAGCTACATGCAAAAGAATGAAACTGGACCACTTTATTTCACCATAGACAAAAATAAACTCAAAATGGATTAAAGGCCTAAATATGAGACTTGAAACCATAAAAATCTTGGAAGAGATCATGGGCAATAATCTCTCTGACATGGGCCAAAGCAACATTTTTCTAGATATGTCTCCTGAAGCAAGGGAAATAAATGCAAAAATAAACAATTTGGACTACATCAAAATAAAAGTTTTCTGCATAACAAAGGAAACTATCAACAAATCTAAAAGACAACCCACTGAATTGGAGAAGATATTTGTAGATGACCTATCCAATACAGGCTTAGTGTCCAAAATATATAGAAAACTTATACAACTCAACCCCAAAAAACGAGTAATCCAATTAAAAAATAGGCAGAAGACATGAACAGACATTTCTCCAAAGTCTTACAGATGGCCAACAGACACATACAAAGATACTCAACATCAGCTATCATCAGGGAAATGCAAACCAATATCACAATGAAATATCACCACATACCTGTCAGAATGGCTAAAATAAAAAGCCACCAGAAACCACAAGTGTTGGCTAGGATTTGGAGAAAAAAAGAACCCTGTGCATTGCTGGTAGGAATGCAAACTGGTGCAGCCATTGTGGAAGACAGTATGGAGGTTCCTCAAAAAATTAAAAATAGAACTACTCTATGATCCAGTAATGGCACTACTGAATTACTCCCAAAATACAAAAACACTTATTCAGATGGATACATTCACCCTTATGTTCATTGCAGCAGTATTCAGAATAGCCAAACTATGAAACAGCCTCAATATCCATTGATAGATGAATGGATAAAGAAGATGTGTATATATACAATGGAATATTATTCAGCCATAAAAAGAATGAAATCTTGCCATTTGCAACAATGAGGATAGAACTAGAGAGTATAATGCTATGTGAAATAAGTCACTCAGAGTAAGACCAATAACATATGATCTCACTCATATATGGAATTTAAGAAACAAAACAAATGAACAATAAAAAAAAAGAGCCAAACCAAGAAATGGAGTGTTAACTCTAGAGAACAAACTGATGGTTACCAGAGGGGAGGCGGTGGGACAGGTGAAATAGGTGATGAGGATTAAAGACTACACTTATGATGAAAAAAACCCCATATTTGTGATGTATTTATTTATAAAGTAAAGTGTGACACCGTAACAATAGAAGAGATATAGTACATGGTGTCACTTTAATTTCTTTATTCCACAAACTCATGAATTAATCACCTTTAAAATGAGAAGTGGGCACGTGTTGTATGATAAACTTATGATAGCACTCTAATTTTATACAATTTCCTTTCAACCTTAAAAGATTGAAGATCTAAAAAGATTAAATTTTTAAAAAGAAAGATAATATCCATTTTCATTATGGTGAGATCTGAGGAAGAATTATTAATGTGGTAGCATTATCAAGAATAATTTATAGAATCTCATGACTCAGTTATGAGAGACAATTTTGCTATAAAAATGTAAACAAAACAATGCAATTTTAGATGGGAAATACAATAGATTTCTTTTTTTTACAGATGATGGAATGGTCTCTTCATGAAACTCTATCCTCTATCCTTGACTCCTTTGTTTCTACTCTGGTGTCTACACTCAGACTTGTTCTTCTGTTTCTGGGGATTTTTCACCCTAACTCCTCTCCAATATCTTTGTTTGCTCACCAGTGAGAATCCTGAATGCCATGTCAAGTTTTCAATTCATATTCACATCTTCTACATTCTCATTGGCACTTCTTGCTAAATTTATACTTTTTTAAGTCTGTGTCTCCTCCTCTTATCACTTTCTTTGAAATCTCGTGTCTCTTACACACAATGACTTTATTAAGAGAAAGTCAGGATCATTTAATTACTTTTCCTACATTTGATGTTGGGGTGGCCATGACAAATTCTAAAATGGTGTTTTCTCCATTTCTCCTATTGGCTTTTGGATTTGTTTGCTTTTTGTTTTTTTTTTAGTGTTTTATATGTGGTTTTGCAATCATGTCACCCTAAATCCCTCCCGGTGCTTAGAAAATGGGATAAAAGTTGAAGGATTTCTAGGTCACACTATAGTGTTAGCTGGAATAAGTTACCTTTCCCAGGATGAACTTTCATTAATAAAAGACAGCTGGAAAGAGCAATGAACTAATACCTAATGGTAGAATATGAAATTATTTGGAACCCATGTATGAATTTTTTCTTATTCATAACTACCATTTGTTGAATGCTTTCTATGTACCAGGTTCCAAATTACATTGTCTCATCATTTAGGCATTATCTGTATTTCACGCATACAGCCACTGGGCTGGCGGTGGGACTTGCCTAAGGTCAAGGTGCTAATGAGAAGCAGAATTTGGGGCTTTAGGGATTGCAAGGTTATTTCAAAGCTTCTCCTTTAAGAGGGGGGCTCTCTTGTAATCCTCAAGAGCACCCAGAACAAACTGAGTACTGGACTTTGAGAAAGAGATGCTCTGCATGATCTTTCACATCAGCATTTCTTTTTTGTTTAAGTCTGATTCTTTATCCTTCTACAAAATTTAGATGCTTTACCCTCTTTCTCTTCCCATGCTGGCTACTCTTACCTTTAGATTCATGCTCTTTTACTTTTGTGACTTTCTCTGCCTTTCTCCTCACCTTGCTTTCTCCTTTCCTTTGGTTCCTGTCTTTATCCCCTCACTTTATCTCTACTCTAGGGAATTTCTGTTTGCATTTACATTATCCTGTTACAAAATAATACCTTCTTATTTATCTCTAGACCTAAATATTAAAAAATCAGTCATGGTTTTGATGCATTGGGCAAAATTATGGGTTGAGACTAGTGGTACCACTTTATACAGAGTAAAGAATCCTTTGTAATGTAAGAAATCATCACCTAGTTTTGGAGTTTCAAAACATTAAGATTTCCTTTAGTCATCTGCTTGATGGGAATAAAAAAAATGGCCTTAAAATGTAAATTTTGTTTGTTTGTTTTTTGTATTACATTAATGGTTATAGTGCTACTCCATACTCAGCATGCTTCCAACCAAATTCATTACCTACCCCCCTCCCCCAATATCCTTCCCTCATCCTGTATGGATGGCATCACTAGCTTCATATTTGATTAGATTAAAAGCATTGGCCTTTGCTACTTTCTCCCATCCCTCTCTCTCAGATTGAAGTCTCTCCTTTCCATACTTTTCCTTTTTTTTCCCTCTCCCATCACTGTTGCTCTGTCTTGGTTCAACATTGTTATTTCTCTCTTTAATTGTAATTATAGTTAACCTAATTGGCCTCCCTGTCTCAAATGCTTGTTGTTTTCCAAAATACCCTCCATAGTTACGCATTTTTTAAAGGTGCCTGGCTGAAACATATCACTTCTTTGCAGATAGACTTCCAGTAGTTCACTATTGCCTATAGAACAGTTAAAATCTAAACTTTGTGGTGACTTACCAGACTTTTTCTAAACATGCTCCGCTCTGCCTTCCCAGTCTCAGCTTCCCTTTTATTCCTCATATACCATATGCTCTGGCTTAGGTTTACCTTTTCTACTATCCCAGCAAGCACATTTCTTTCCACTCTCCATCACTCAGCTACCTGTAATACCCCAGGATACCCATAAGCACAAAGAAGGGTAGTGAACTAATGAGATCAGAAGTGAGAAGCTCCATAGGGAGGTTCTTAAGCCAGAACAGCAGTACTTTCGTTATATAATGTTTGTGAATAAAATTGGGAACTCTCAAGAATGAGCTAGGCCTAAGATTTCTCCCTCTAAATGACATCTCATGTGTTTGGGCCTGAGAAATTTGCCATCCCTGGCCAGCTGTTTCTCTCTGTGGTCTGAGCTCCACTCTTGTGCCTACTGCCAATTCCCATCATGGTTACTTCCACTGTGGCTGCCAGCTGAAGTCCTGCTTTAAACCAGAGGTTAAGTTGCTCTCCATTCCCCTTCCTCCCCTCCTTGCGGCTGGGCTCCACCCTCCACATCAGAACTCATAGATGTCTCTCTACTCACCAAGGTTGAGCCCAAGTTTTTTAAGCTTGCAGAGGACATTTGGCTTAATAAGATACTTAAATAAATTCCCTGTGGCTTGAAACTTCTCTTTGTTAAAAGTTACTCTTCAACTCCTTATCGCTTCTCCTTCCACTGCCTCTGCTTGAAACTAGGGCCCTATCTATGGCAAAGTAATTGCAGGAGCAGAATGCAGCACTGAGACATCTCCCTGCTTTCCTCCCCAGCAGCCTCTCTGTCTAGATAATTGTGGTAGAGCTTGCTGAATGATACAGATGAAATTGTGTAGAACACACTATTGCAACAATTGTGTTTCAGATGCTTGTCAAACCTGGGCATGTTCTTTTTCCTTTTTGCTGATTTCTGCTTTTATATATTAATTTGGTTGGAAATTTCTTCAGGGATGCTTACAATTCCTGAATGTCAAATGTTTCCTTATTTGTGGACATGATGCAATTAAATATGCCATTGTTTTTTTTTTATTGACACCTCCAAAACAAACCAATTATCTATCTTAATTTTATTTATTTATTTATTGAAAAGTGAGAACATGCTATTTTCAGTCACAGGGAGGACTGTAAAAGTCTATGCTAGTGAATATTCTAGTTCAAGTCTTGCCTTCAATTTTTGAAGGTTTTTTTTTCATTGTCAAGGTAGTTATTCTTGTTTTGAGCCCCTTAATCCATTTTGACAACATTCTTTAACGGCACTTTTACTATTTTATTATAATTTTTTTTTACTCTTCTGAATATGAGGCTTTGAAGGCAGAGGTCATAGTAACATCCTTTGCCCTACGGTCTAGCACACTATCAGAGCTAATGCAACAAATAAAGGTTGTAACTCATTTATCTTTACATCCATGAAGCCATGCACAGAGCTCCTGACAGGTGGTGGTCTTTAAGAATTGTGAATGGAATTGATGAATCAAAGACTTTTAGATAAAAGTATTTTGGGGGCTTGGGTAATAATGAATGCCATGAAATTACACTAGCAATCACTGCCATCTTTTTAGCCATAAAAAGCTTTCCACACAGTCTGACTTTAATCAAAACCCCATCATAACACTATTCCTCAGCTATGATAGGTCCTTATTTTACAGTTGAAAACTACGACTTAGAAGAGCTAAATAACTTCCCTAAGTCATCCACTATCAGAAAGAAGAGGGCTTCATCCCAGCATTGCATGAACTGAACGCCCATATTCTTAATCCAAGAGTTACATTGAATTCATTGCTTCTCAATATATTTTATGAATGAAAAGTGCCAATTTAAGTTTTAAATAAGTAGCCTAATATATTGATCTAGTATGGGTATTTAAATGACAGCTCTTACTCAGGTATGCTCTTCCTTGGTACAGAGATCCACTTTTCTGTATCTCTGTTCTCCTTTCCCCATCCCTATCTTCTTAATCCAGACTTAAGTAGATAAAATATTTTCTAACCGAAGTTTTGACAAGGCTGTGTAGCATCTATTCAAGATTCTATAATTACCTAAGCTGCGTCTATGTATTATAATTTATGTTTTCATTGATAGGGAAAGCAATGCTTGTTTCTAAAAATTCAGAGGAATATATTTATTGGTTTTTAATGGCCTGCCATACAGATGATCATTGCTTACTTAGCATCTTTTCTATTCAATTATTATTAGGATATTTAGGTAATTTTCAGTGTGATAAATCAATGTTGAAAATATCCTTATGTATAATTTTTGCATCTAATTATTTTCTTAGAAGTGGAATCACTTAGAGAATACAAATTCTTGGTGAATAGTTCTGCATACATATTTCCAAGTTGCTTTCAAAAAAGGGTGTACAATTTACATATTTACAGTCACATCATCAGTTGGTAAAAACATGGGTTTTACTATACTGGTACTCCTCCTCCTACTGCTATTACTGTTTAAAGAGGGTTGTTACTTTGATAGGCCACAAATGACATTTAGGTTACTTTATTCTTATAAAAGCAGAACAATTATTCATATGTTTAATGCCATATATGTTTTTTTCTTTTAAGCTATCATTTCATATCTTTGTCACATTTTCCATAGGGGTTTTAATGTCTTTTTTTTTTAACGTTTATTTATTTTTGGGACAGAGAGAGACAGAGCATGAACGGGGGAGGGGCAGAGAGAGAGGGAGACACAGAATCGGAAGCAGGCTCCAGGCTCTAAGCCATCAGCCCAGAGCCTGACGCAGGGCTGGAACTCACGGACCGTGAGATCGTGACCTAAGCTGAAGTTGGACGCTTAACCGACTGAGCCACCCAGGCACCCCGGTTTTAATGTCTTTTATATTGATCTATAAGAGCTCTTTATATTTAAAAATTCTATTCCTGAGGCACATGGGTGGCTCAGTCAGTTGGGCATCTGACTTCAGCTCAGGTCAGGATTTTGCGGTTCATTATTTTAAGACCTACGTTGGGCTCTGTGCTGACAGCTCAGAGACTGGAGCCTGCTTCAGATTCTGTGTATTCCTCTCCCTCTGTTCCTCCCTCACTCATGCTCTGTCTGTATGTCTGTCTCTCTAAAATAAATCTAAAGAAATTTTAAAAAATAAAAAAAATAAAATGCCATTCCTTTGTTGTATCTGGTATATTCTCCTAGGTCTTTTTCTCAAGTTTCCAGATGATTACATTAGGAACCATTTCTACTCTCTGGAATTCATCTCCCCTCCAGTCTTCCTGTACCTTAGTTTTGGCTTTTATTAATTTTGTTTCATGCCTTCCCGTAATCTAAACCTCAGCATATTTCTTTCATCTGTTTATAACATAGATAGGAATAGGACATACTTTCATTACTTTCATGCAAACATGACCTCAGTTTTTGTCAAGAACACTTCATACAAGACAATACTTTATTCATTCAGATTATGTTTTTAAGTTTATTTATTTATTATGAGAGATAGAAAGCACACATGTGCATGTGAGTAGAAGAGGGGCAGAAAGAGAGGTAGAGAGAGAATCCCAAGCAGGCTCCAAGCTGTTAGCACAGAGCCAGATGTAGGGCTTGATCTCACAAACCGTGAGATCATGACCTGTGCCAAAATCAAGAATAGGACACTTAACTGACTGAGCCACCCAGGTGCTCCATTAATTCAGATTATACTTCTTGTAGATTTATGTTAGTTCAGTGATTGGAAACAAGAGGAACTCATGTTTACTTTCTGCTGTAACACCAAGAGCTATGCCCTTACCATTATTTTATTTAAATTTCACAGAAATATAATGAATTAGGTATTACTATTCCTTTTTCCCCCCAGATGTAAATGCTGAGTCTCAGAATGTTCAATAGCTTTCTGAGGCCTACAGGACTCCCTTTGAAGTTATCTGTTATCTTTATTATATTGCCTCTTTGCCCTGCAAATGAACAAAAGGCCAACTTTCTAATTAATAGTGTAGAACAATATTGTTCAAAGTATATTTAAATAGCTTTAGACATACCATTTTATTTAGTTTTTGAGCATTTTAAAAATACATTTTTTTCATAGAATTGTGTTAATACAAATATTTTATGGGTCAAATTAAGTCAGTCAAGAAATTAAAAAATATTTTCGTTTTGGGTGTTATATTTGGAAATATTAATATTAATTTACTTGGAAATACTCTGAATTCCAACTGAGTGGCTATAATCTCCTTGTCTAAATTAGTGAGCTCTCCCTCTGCCCCATGACTGAGTAGGAAGCTCTGTCAAAACAATGGTTGAAATGTAAGGAAAACAAATATATTTTTGGAGGAGGATTAAATTCAAATTCTATCTCCCAAGCTATAATAAAATAATTGAAAAGTTTGGGAAAATGCTTAAAGGAATATGTCCCACATCCTTTGAGCTATATTCAATTTTTACGTAATTAGATGGCCTGGAGTCTACATTCCCCAGTAAATGGGAAGATGTTTCTTTGGGCTTTTCTCAATAACATTAATTCTCTGGATTCACTAAGAGTGAAACCTACAAAGACTTAACTTTTCTCCATCTCTGAACCCATTCTCCATGGGAAGGGCATTGAAAATAATCTATGGTATTCCTTAAACTCATTAGAGTCTTTTGAAACTATTTTCAATCACCTTGAGGCACAGAACAATTGTACACGCTTGAAGAACATTGCTGCATCAATAAAAATATATCATTATAGTCCTATTAGGAAATAACTCTCTTTACTAAAATCTGATACAGAATCCCTAAGGATAAAATAGAATTTCAGGTGAGTTAAAATTAGTTTTAGTTAAGTTTGAGTTTTAATAGCTCTTAGTCCTATGCGTGCAGGCACACAAGCATTTTCTAATTTTCAATAAGGAAGTTTATTTATATCTAGCTGTTTGGTTTTGTTTTTTTTTTTTTTTTTTTTTACTGTTCTTGAAAGTTGATATGTTTCCTTAGAAAGCTAATAAAAAGAAACTAATGAGATCCTAATTTTAGAAATACATTTGATTTTTATTGGGTTATTCTGTGAAATATAAATTTGTTTATTCCATATGTTTTAATACTTATTCTCTCCTTTAATACTGAAATACAATGTTATATGAAAATATTTAAATGGTTCACAATATTTCTCTTTTCTCCTTAATACATGCAAATGATGCTATATCTTAGCATCCATGTAAATGACGGTTGTAATTTATAAAATATTTTACAATTAAAGTCTCTCCAAGAGCAAAATAAAACACCCCATTAGATTTTATGAAAACATAAAGTGAAGCTAATAAAGTTCATAGATTGGGTCTGGATAAATGCCCATAAAACCATGGCACTTAATTATGGTTCAAATTCTTGTGTTCTGGTGGCAAATTTACCTCATTCTAATCTTAACTTCTTTTATTAATCAACACATCCCTGCCATATGTCAGGGACATTTTGACCCTCAGCATAATTAAGACCTATGAGACTTTAAAGCTTTGGGTTTTAATCTGAAAAGCTATTATCAAATTGCCCACCTGGGTAGCTTTCTGCATCCATTTTTGTTCCCAAAGTCTATTTCCTACATAGCAGATAGAATGAACTTTATAAATTTAAATCAGTCCAAAGCCCTCCCTCCTCAAAATTCTTCCAAGAGATTGCAGTTAGAATAAAATGACAAGTTTTTGCCATGGCCTATTGAATCACATATGATGCTGTTTCTTCCCATACCCCAATCTTCTTTTCCAACCACTCCTTTTGATTCACTCTTCTCCAGACACACTGACGTTCTGGCTCTTCTGCCAAACAGATCAAACTTTAGTCCATTCCTGGCCCTTTACACTTGCTGATGGACCTGATTTTTATCTACAGATAGTAGCTCACTCCCTTTCTTTGTTTAAGTTTCCGCTCCAGTATTACCTCCTTCAGGATGCTTTTCCTAACAACTCCACTGAAAACAGCCCTTGATTCTCCATCATACGTTTCCCCTTTCCCTGATTGATTACTGCCAGAAGTTATAATATTATTTATTTGTTTGCTTACTTATTGTTAGCTTCTCTCACTAGAATGCAGGCATCTTGAGGCAGGATCTTGATGACCACTATATGTCCAGAGCCTAGAACAATGTATGACATAGACACTCAGAGGTATCTGGTGAATGGAGGAATCATTCAATTTGAAATACACTGAGCAATGTTTCACTGTCCTGAATCCTAAACTGGTATTCTGGACCCTATTTCTTATCACTTCTTTAGAATACTCTGTCTCCTAACTACACCTTTAATGTGCCCTTTTTCAATATCTACTTCTTTATGATAAACTTCTTTTATCATTATCAGCTTCAATTATAATACTGTTTCCAGAACTTACTTTTTAAATGATATATTTATAAAAATCTTGTTTTCACAACTTTAGAGATAGTATGAAAAATTACCTCAGGGCTACTGTCAAAAATTATTGTGGATATTTATTTATTCTTATATTACTCAACTGCTCAACAGCATTTGGTATACTACATTCTTTTTGAAAACTTTCTTCCTTTAACTTTGACTTTAAACTACCCTCTTGATTTTCTTTCCATTTACTCAGCCCCTACATCTCTATTTCTGTCCAAATTCTAATGTTAGTGTGTCCCAAAGCTAACTTTGGCTCTCTTATGTTTTATTTTCCCTCTTCCTTCCCCTCATCGTTTCTCCCTTCCTTTCCTTCCACTCCCCTTTCTCTTCTTCTCTCTAATGTCGTTCATAAGTAATTTAAACCACTTTCATTCTTTAAATAACTTCTATTTCCCAATATGCTCCAAAAGTTTATCTCTTTTTTTACTTTAGATTAATAAATCCAACTGCTGACTTGATAGATGCACTTAGATGTATGAATCATTTTACTTATTCAAAATCAGATGCATATCTTGCTTTACTTGCTCAAAACAGTTTTGATTCCTTCCCTTCCTCTAACCCCAGTTATTTCCCTCTATTTTCTATTAGTAAATGACACCATCCTGCTTTCAGTTGCTCAAGCCAAAAATCTAGGTTTTACTCTTGATACCAGTCTTGGTATCAGGACTTGTTACCCATACCCAACTGAGAAGCAAGATTTTCATGTTCTACCTCCAAATTATATCTTCAACCATCCATCTACTTTTCTTCATCCCTTTCCACCCTACTGGAGAGTGAGTCTTCAAACTGGTCCCTCTATGTCCATTAATTTTTATTAATTTTTTTAATGTTTATTTATTTATTAAAAAAAATTTTTTTTTCAACGTTTATTTATTTTTGGGACAGAGAGAGACAGAGCATGAACGGGGGAGGGGCAGGGAGAGAGGGAGGCACAGAATGGGAAACAGGCTCCAGGCTCCGAGCCATCAGCCCAGAGCCCCACGCGGGGCTCGAACTCACTGACCGTGAGATCGTGACCTGGCTGAAGTCGGACGCTTAACCGACTGCGCCACCCAGGTGCCCCGATGTTTATTTATTTTTGAGAGAGAAAGACAGAGCACGAGCAGGGGAGGGGAAGACAGAGAGAGGGAGACATAGAATCTGAAGCAGGTTCCAGGCACAGAGCTGTCAGCACAGAGCCCAACATGGGGCTTGAGTTCACAAAGCATGAGTTCACGACGTGAGCTGAAGTTAGAGGCTTAACTGACTGAGCCACCCAGGTGTCCCCTTCTATGCCCACTATTGGTCTACTATGAACCAACTTCCAAATCTATTTTCCACCATGCAGCCAGAGCTTATACTTTTAATCCTGTTACTTTCTTGCCAAAAACATTTCAGTAGTTTCTCATTATAAGTGCAATAATACCAATTTTCTTAACTTAGCCTACTAGACCCTTCACAGCTTGGCCTTCCTTACCTTTCTCAACCCATGTCTTACCATTTCCTCCTGGCTAATCATGCTCCAGTCTCTTTCATCTCCCTTCTTTTCTCAGATAAACCAGATTACAACTTTTCTTTCAGACTAGTTTTACTTGCTCTTCCCTTTGCCTGAGACGATTCTTTTTCTAGAACTTTAGATGGCTTGGTCCTTTTCAGCCTCATGTTAGCCTAACTTTCATCTTCTCAAGAGGTCTTTCAACCTAGCCTGCACCTCCTCCACCCAAATTCTTCTGTTATATCTCCCAACTTATTTCCTTTATTCCAATTGCACAATCTGAATTTTGCTTATTTATTACTGGTTACCTTGTTCATTGTCCATATTCTCTATAATCCTCATATCCATGAAGACAGAAAACACGTCTGTTTTGTTCACTATTGTGTCCCTGATGCTTAAAACATTGCCTAGATCATTCATTCAAATATGAATGAAAGAAATGAGATAATATATATAATGTACTTGATATTGTGTTGGCAAATGGAAATGGTCAATAAATGTTAACTTTTGTTATTGAAAATATTGTTCCTCTTTTACCCTATGACTTTAGTATTGTACACTGGAGGATGGAGTGTGTGTGTGTGTGTGTGTGTGTGTGTATTTGTGTGTGTGTGGTAGGGGAAGAGAGAGAGAGAGGAGATATTCTTGCTTTAACAAATGCTTAAAACAATTAATTAGATATCCTTCCCTCTTTGAGATGCCGGGTGGCTCAGTCAGTTGAGCATCCTACTCTTGATTTTGGCTCAGATCATGATCTCAGGGTTCATGAGATCAAGCTCTGCATCAGGCTCTGCACTGACAGCATGAAGCCTGCTTGCGATTCTCTCTTCCCCTATCTCTCTGTGGCCCTCCCCCACTCTCTCTTGCTCTCTCAAAATAAATAAACATTAAAAAAATAAAAAACTATCCTTCTCTTTTTGAAATAAGCCTAAGAGAGAGATGCTTTTAGCAGCTGTCTCAGAAGGAGGGGAACTACCTGGCCTTATTATAGTCTTCAGCCCTGGTAAATGTGGGTTGAGAGACAAGTATTTATGTATTAATTCACATATTTATTCAGTTTTGTTGAGTACCTATTATGGTCTCATGTCTACTTTGGCTCTGTGAAATGTAAAATGAATCAATGCATCCCAACCTTCCAAGGTCATATTAAGGTGACTTGATAAATCACAAACTTCAGGAGCACGTGGGTGGCTCAGGTGATTAAGCATCTGACTTCAGCTCAGGTCATGAACTCACAGCTCATGAGTTTGAACCCCACATTGGGCTCAGCTGACAGCTCAGAGCCTGGAGCCCGCTATAGATTCTGTGTGTGTGTCTTTCTCTCTGCCCCTGCCCCGCTCATGCTCTATCTCTTCCTCTCTCAAAAATAAGCATTAAAAAATAAATGACAAACTTCAGAACACTAGATGAATAATGCACACAATAAAACAGACAATAAAGTGCAAAGAGGGAAAATGTGTTTCCCACGAATAATACCTGGCATGAGCTTTAAAGGTAAAGTGGAAAGGTTCTTGTGATGAACTTTTCAGATAATTCAGTAGATGTTTTAGGGAAAATTCTCTCCAAATATGCTCTTTTTTCCCCTGTATTCTCCTTTTTGGGATGATCATAGAACCCATCACCCAAATGAGAAATCTACTCTCAGACAATGGCCAGACTGGGTTGACTCTATGTCCATTTAATTAATTCCCTTTCTTTGTATTTCTTTTTTTACTTCCTTTATTCAGCACTTGCTTCTCCAGTCAACCCTCCACTTTACTGTCACAGTTATTTTTCTAAAACAAAGACTTAATATGTCACTGTACTACTTAAATTCTTCAATATTGATTTCCTTTTTGTTTGTGTATGTGTTATGGCTTAGTTTGATGTCAGTTTGTACTTGCGTTATACTACTTCCTGTGATAGTAGGTCTTTTTACGCTGCCTTTTTCATCACTCTCTTCCTATGGAATCTTTGTTTTTCATGCCTGCTTTTTAGTACCTGCCACAGTCCATGGTGGTGCATACCAGGTCCCCTAGAGAAACCTTTGCCTTCCACTCTAATGAATGCTGCTCCCTACCCTAATCACTCTCTCTCCCTCACATTATGATGCTTTATGATCATCATAGATCCTAGCATCTTGGAAACTGTTTATTATTTATGCTTAATTATATAAGCTAGACTGGGGAATTGCAATTATGAAATACTATTCATTTCTTTGCTCTCAAATCCTAAAACCCTTTAGGCTCTTTCTGCTCCATCTCAGAGAAATTCCTCATCAAATCTCACAGCTTTTCCCATCTCACATAGGCATTAGAATAGTCTCATTTTTAATTGTCAAAAACCCCAGCGAAATCTTAATTTAAATTTCAGTTGTGTGTCCAGTTCAAAAATTCTCCCCATTTTCTCAGTTCAGACGTGAGCTTGGCTCATAAATATGTGCTTTGAGGGGGTAGGATTAGGATAAGACCTGCTCTTTTGTCATCTATCCTTAATTTGCTCTTATGCTTTCCTTCTCTTCTTGGTGCACTGCTTTGGCTCTGTTAGGACTACAGTTGGGATCATTGTCATTCTCTCTTGCCTGTCATACACACTCTGGATGGGTATGGATGTCCTCAACCTGGCTCTTTTTCTGAGGTATATGTTCCATACTAGTTCCCAGAGTTACTCCATAGAATAAGCATTGGTTACCCACAGTTGTGGCTGGCTGGCTGGTCCATACTTTGATGACTGCCTTCTTTTCCCCGTCATCTCTCCTCACTTTTCTACCAGTGTTCTCTACACTTAGACAATCAGCTACTTACTCACATATTTGTCTCAGGATCTTTCTCTAGGGAAAATGTTCATTAACCTTTTTTGTAAAAGACAAAATTGTAAATATTTCCAGCTATGTGGATTATGTCATCTCTGTATCAACCACTCAACTCTGCGACTGTAAGCCCCAGAATAGCCATAGATAATGTGAGAACAAGTGAGTGTGCCTGTGTTAAAAATTGTCAGAGAAATTATAAAACCACTTACTATAATGGTAAATTTGTCCTTTTCTTTCTGTAAGTCTATCAAATTTTTCTGTATATATGTTATTTTATTGGACTCATTGAAGTTTAGAACTATAGTATCTTGTTGAACTAAGCCTCTTTTCATAGTGTAGTGTCCGTATCTATTTCTAATGATGCTTTCTGTCTTAAAGTCTGTATTAGCTGGTAAATACTGACCCCAGCTTTATTGTGCCTAATATTGTAAAATATTGATATGTAAAAGATAATCTTCTGTCTTTTTACATCCATCATTTCTAGATCCTTATGTTTTATATATATGTTATGGACTAAATGTGTTGCTCCCAAATCCGTAATTGAAGCTCTATCCCTCAGTGTCATGGTATTTGGAGATGAGACTTTGTGAGTAATTAGGTTTAAATGAGATCATGAGGGTGTGACCTTTATGAATGGGATTAATATCTTTGTAAGAAGAGGAAGAGAGACTGGAGCTCTGTCTCTCTCTCTCTTCCTCAGCCAAATGAGGATACAGCAAGAAAGCAGCTATCTGCAAGTCTGAAAGACAGACTTCACCAGGAACCACATCTGGCAGCACCTTGATCTTAGACTTAGCCTCTAGAACTGTGAGATATAAATGTCTATTGTATATACCACTCAGTCTATGCATCCTTAGCTGACTAAGACAGTGTGCCCCTTATACACTACATATAATTGAGTGAAAAATTGTTTGAAATTCTCTGTAGTTTACTTGGCAAGACTTTTTAAAAATTTATTTTGATTACTGAAATACTTGCACACATTTCTGTCATTTTATTTTGTGATTTTCATTTTAATCCACTTCTTTATGCTTGTTTTCTCTTGCCTCTATAATTTTTTGATAGGCTACCTTTGTTTTCTTATTCATTTTTCTTGTTCTGTTTCATAACTATATATATTTCTCTAAATAGTTATTTTTGAAATATTACCATACATATTTGAGTCTAAGTATTATATCAAAATCCTTCTCCCAAAGACACTTACACCCTGGAATATATAGACTCCAATCATCCTGTCCTGACTTATGTGGTATTACTGTCCATTATTTTTTGATAGTAAACAGTCTCAGTTTTTGACTATTTTATTCCAAATAATAGTTTCACAGGTTCACAGTTCTAGGTCAATTTATGTTTTTGATATTCCAGCGATATCATTCAACTGTCTTCTGATTCTGAGTAAGTAATTTAATCTCCCTAAAACTCAATATCTGTGATTCAATTAACAAAATAATCCAAACATAACCAGGGGTATTCATTCTAGGTCTCTCGGACAAAGAGTTTGCTAAGACCCAGGTCTCTCTTTATGTCAGTAGGAGCAGATATTCTGGGGACTGATGACAGGAGAGGCTGAGATATTTTAGGCCTCAAGATTTCTAGGGCCTGGGAGCTAAATTTCCAGACAACTTCTAAAAACTGCTGGTACCCCAAATCAGACTGCACTTAAAACACAGTCTGATGATTTCCCCCTGACCCAACTGCTATATCATACATATCCTGTTAAAAGTAAAGAATGTGGAATTACACTTAGAGTTCAGCAGGGAATCCTGCTTGACAAGCCTTACCAAGAGGTAATGAACATATGGGAACCCATGCCTTTTTGTGCTAATTCTGGTCTTTTACATTTTCCCTTCACCCAATAAAGCATACTGCTTAGCCAATGCTGTATGGTTTTACACAACTCATCTGAAACCCTAGTACATGATAAGTGGTCTAGTGGCACAACAGTTTCCTAATTTATATCATGGTAGTACCAATGCCATTTAGTTGGTGTAAAAGTTAAATGGCATGATACATGTTAAGTACTTGGTACATAGAAAGACTTAATAATTGTTGGGTGTTATTTTTGTTATCAAAAATATGAAAGACCCTTTTATTGAATCCTCTTTAAAATGTTTCTTCATTAATCATATATGGGAGTCTTTCCAAGGTGAATTTTTTTCTCCCCAGATATTCATATGTTGCTTAGAAACAATCACTGGTTTATTAGAGTAAAAAAGAAAATCAGCAATAGTTTCTAGACAACAGAGTCTGCTAACACTCTGCTGGATGAAAACACTTGCTTAAGAATTAATCTCTAATATTAATTATGAAATGCTTTAACAAACACAAAATGTGTAATAATTGTTGATTGTTTTTCATTTGAGAGAGTGCACCCACATCACAGAAGCAGAAAGAATCCGGAATTAATTAGCAATTGATCATGACAGCATGTCATCCTATACAACTTATACAACACCTTCCCTGATTATTTGTGAATCCGTGAAGGAGAACAAGCATAGCAAACTGGCATTTGACAAACAAGCCACCTAATTAAAAGGCTATCAGGGACAGCAAATGGAACAAAAACTAATCAGAAAAATACTGTTTGCTAAAAGTTGACAGATTATTACTACAAAGCAAAAATACTGGTGCATAAAATAACTTTATCTTTCAAACATTTGTTGTAGGGATAGCTTTCGGTGGAGGGCTCAGGGGCTAGTTCAGCAACTTAACCTATTCTTTTTAGTTCCTTGGGGTACATATGGAAGACCAGATGTCATTGCTGTCTCCAATTAATTTATAGGGTATCAGGGAGGCATGACTGAATATTAAGCAGTTAAAGATGTTATAGGAATGACGGGGTTCTGCAGGAAAACTTTTACAGTATTGATGACCCTTAAGATGCCTTTAAAAAAAAAAGTATAGGAAAGATAAGTAGAAAGTAGATGGCAACTGTATATCGGAGTCTTTGTACATTTTTGTGATAGATGTTGTCTGATATTTGTGTGACGATGTGGGTGGGGCAGAGAAAGCCATAATCCTATCAGGGGTTTCAAAGCTTCCAGGATATGTATATTATATATATTTAATATATATATTTATATATATTTAATATATATAAATGTATATAAACATATAATATATTTATAAATATATTATATATAAATATATATAACTATATATAAATAAATATATATTATATATATTTTTTGTATATATTAAAAAGGACATAATTTAATTCCAGTATAGGTAACATATGGTGTTAAACTAGTTTCAGGTGTACAATGTAGCAATTTAACAATTCTATATATTACTCAGTGCTCATCAGGGTAAGTGTGCTCTTATTCTCCTTCACCTATTTCACCCATCCTTCACCCACCTCCCTCTGGTAACTACCTGTTTGTTCTCTATATTTAGGAGTCTGTTTTTTGATTTGTGACTCTTTTTTTTCCCTTTTTCCATTTGTTTCTTAAATTACATATGAGTGATATCATATGGTATTCATCTTTCTCTGACTGACTTATTTTGCTTAGCATTATACTCTCTAGCTCCATCCATGTCATTGCAAATGGCGGAGTTGTGGCAAGATGGCGGCTTAGGAGGACGCTGGGCTCACCGCACATCCTGCTGATCACTTAGATTCCATCTACACCTGCCTAAAAAACCCAGAAAACCGCCAGAGGATTAGCAGAACGGAGTCGCCGGAGCCAAACGCAGACGAGAGGCCCACGGAAGAGGGTAGGAAGGGCGGCGAGGCGGTGCGCGCTCCATGGACTGGCGGGAGGGAGCGGGGCGGAGGGGCGGCTCGCCGGCCAAGCAGAGCCCCCGAGTCTGGCTTGCAAAAGCGGAGGGGCCTGACGGACTGTGTTCCCACAACAAGCGCGACTTAGCGTCTGGGAGGTCATAAGTTAACAGCTCTGCTCGGAAAGCGGGAAGGCTGGAGGACAAAGGGAGGGAGAGCTGCTGAGCCCCCTGACAACAGAGCTCAGTTTGGTGGGGAGCAAAGGTGCACGCCAGCGCCATCTCCCCCGCCCATCCCCCAGCCGAAATTCCAAAGGGAACCGGTTCCTGCCGGGGAACTTGCTCGCTCCGCACAAACACCCAACTCTGTGCTTCTGCGGAGCCAAACCTCCGGCAGCGGATCTGACTCCCTCCCGCTGCCACAGGGCTCCTCCTGAAGTGGATCACCTAAGGAGAAGCGATCTAAGCCTGCCCCTCCTGCCCCCGAGCACCTTGCCTACCCACCCCAGCTAATAAGCCAGATCCCCAGCATCACAAGCCTGGCAGGGTGCAAGTAGCCCAGACGAGCCACACCACCCCACAGTGAATCCCGCCCCTAGGAGAGGGGAAGAGAAGGCACACACCAGTCTGACTGTGGCCCCAGCGGTGGGCTGGGGGCAGACATCAGCTCTGACTGCGGCCCCGCCCACCAACTCCAGCTATACACCACAGCACAGGGGAAGTGCCCTGCAGGTCCTCACCACACCAGGGACTGTCCAAAATGACCAAGCGGAAGAATTCCCCTCAGAAGAATCTCCAGGAAATAACAACAGCTAATGAGCTGATCAAAAAGGATTTAAATAATATAACAGAAAGTGAATTTAGAATAATAGTCATAAAATTAATCGCTGGGCTTGAAAACAGTATACAGGACAGCAGAGAATCTCTTGCTACAGAGATCAAGGGACTAAGGAACAGTCACGAGGAGCTGAAAAACGCTTTAAACGAAATGCATAACAAAATGGAAACCACCACGGCTCGGCTTGAAGAGGCAGAGGAGAGAATAGGTGAACTAGAAGATAAAGTTATGGAAAAAGAGGAAGCTGAGAAAAAGAGAGATAAAAAAATCCAGGAGTATGAGGGAAAATTAGAGAATTAAGTGATACACTAAAAAGAAATAATATACGCATAATTGGTATCCCAGAGGAGGAAGAGAGAGGGAAAGGTGCTGAAGGGGTACTTGAAGAAATCATAGCTGAGAACTTCCCTGAACTGGGGAAGGAAAAAGGCATTGAAATCCAAGAGGCACAGAGAACTCCCTTCAGACGTCACTTGAATCGATCTTCTGCACGACATATCATAGTGAAACTGGCAAAATACAAGGATAAAGAGAAAATTCTGAAAGCAGCAAGGGGTAAACGTGCCCTCACATATAAAGGGAGACCTATAAGACTCGTGACTGATCTCTCTTTTGAAACTTGGCAGGCCAGAAAGAATTGGCACGAGATTTTCAGGGTGCTAGACAGAAAAAATATGCAGCCAAGAATCCTTTATCCAGCAAGTCTGTCATTTAGAATAGAAGGAGAGATAAAGGTCTTCCCAAACAAACAAAAACTGAAGGAATTTGTCACCACTAAACCAGCCCTACAAGAGATCCTAAGGGGGACCCTGTGAGACAAAGTCCCAGAGACATCACTATAAGCATAAAACATACAGACATCACAATGACTCTAAACCCGTATCTTTCTATAATAACACTGAATGTAAATGGATTAAATGCGCCAACCAAAAGACATAGGGTATCAGAATGGATAAAAAAACAAGACCCATCTATTTGCTGTCTACAAGAGACTCATTTTAGACCTGAGGACACCTTTAGATTGAGAGTGAGGGGATGGAGAACTATTTATCATGCGCCTGGAAGCCAAAAGAAAGCTGGAGTAGCCATACTTATATCAGACAAACTAGACTTTAAATTAAAGGCTGTAACAAGAGATGAAGAAGGACATTATAAAATAGTTACAGGGTCTATCCATCAGGAAGAGCTAACAATTATAAATATCTATGCACCGAATACCGGAGCCCCCAAATATATAAAACAATTACTCATAAACATAAGCAACCTTATTGATAAGAGTGTGGTCATTGCAGGGGACTTTAATACACCACTTACAGAAATGGATAGATCATCTAGACACACGGTCAATAAAGAAACAAGGGCCCTGAATGAGACATTGGATGAGATGGACTTGACAGATATATTTAGAACTCTGCATCCCAAAGCAACAGAATATACTTTCTTCTCGAGTGCACATGGAACATTCTCCAAGATAGATCATATACTGGGTCACAAAACAGCCCTTCATAAGTTTACAAGAATTGAAATTATACCATGCTTACTTTCAGACCACAATGCTATGAAGCTTGAAATCAACCACAGAAAAAAGTCTGGAAAACCTCCAAAAGCATGGAGGTTAAAGAACACCCTACTAACGAATGAGTGGGTCAACCAGACAATTAGAGAAGAAATTAAAAAATATATGGAAACAAACGAAAATGAAAATACAACAATCCAAACGCTTTGGGACGCAGCAAAGGCAGTCCTGAGAGGAAAATACATTGCAATCCAGGCCTATCTCCAGAAACAAGAAAAATCCCAAATACAAAATCTAACAGCACACCTAAAGGAACTAGAAGCAGAACAGCAAAGGCAGCCTAAGCCTAGCAGAAGAAGAGAAATAATAAAGATCAGAGCAGAAATAAACAATATAGAAACTAAAAAAACTGTAGAGCAGATCAACGAAACCAAGAGTTGGTTTTTTGAAAAAATAAACAAAATTGACAAACCTCTAGCCAGGCTTCTCAAAAAGAAAAGGGAGATGACCCAAATAGATAAAATCATGAATGAAAATGGAATTATTACAACCAATCCCTCAGAGATACAAACAATTATCAGGGAATACTATGAAAACTTATATGCCAACAAATTGGACAACCTGGAAGAAATGGACAAATTCCTGAACACCCACACTCTTCCAAAACTCAATCAGGAGGAAATAGAAAGCTTGAACAGACCCATAACCAGCAAAGAAATTGAATCGGTTATCAAAAATCTCCCAACAAATAAGAGTCCAGGACCAGATGGCTTCCCAGGGGAGTTCTACCAGACGTTTAAAGCAGAGATAATACCTATCCTTCTCAAGCTATTCCAAGAAATAGAAAGGGAAGGAAAACTTCCAGACTCATAATATGAAGCCAGTATTACTTTGATTCCTAAACCAGACAGAGACCCAGTAAAAAAAGAGAACTACAGGCCAATATCCCTGATGAATATGGATGCAAAAATTCTCAATAAGATACTAGCAAATCGAATTCAACGGCATATAAAAAGAATTATTCACCATGATCAAGTGGGATTCATTCCTGGGATGCAGGGCTGGTTCAACATTCGCAAATCAATCAACGTGATACATCACATTAACAAAAAAAGAGAGAAGAACCATATGATCCTGTCAATCGATGCAGAAAAGGCCTTCGACAAAATCCAGCACCCTTTCTTAATAAAAACCCTTGAGAAAGTCGGGATAGAAGGAACATACTTAAAGATCATAAAAGCCATTTATGAAAAGCCCACAGCTAACATCATCCTCAACGGGGAAAAACTGAGAGCTTTTTCCCTGAGATCAGGAACACGACAAGGATGCCCACTCTCACCGCTGCTGTTTAACATAGTGCTGGAAGTTCTAGCATCAGCAATCAGACAACAAAAGGAAATCAAAGGCATCAAAATTGGCAAAGATGAAGTCAAGCTTTCGCTTTTGCAGATGACATGATATTATACATGGAAAATCCGATAGACTCCACCAAAAGTCTGCTAGAACTGATACAGGAATTCAGCAAAGTTGCAGGATACAAAATCAATGTACAGAAATCAGTTGCATTCTTATACACTAACAATGAAGCAACAGAAAGACAAATAAAGAAACTGATCCCATTCACAATTGCACCAAGAAGCATAAAATACCTAGGAATAAATCTAACCAAAGATGTAAAGGATCTGTATGCTGAAAACTATAGAAACCTTATGAAGGAAATTGAAGAAGATTTAAAGAAATGGAAAGACATTCCCTGCTCATGGATTGGAAGAATAAATATTGTCAAAATGTCAATACTACCCAAAGCTATCTACACATTCAATGCAATCCCAATCAAAATTGCACCAGCATTCTTCTCGAAACTAGAACAAGCAATCCTAAAATTCATATGGAACCACAAAAGGCCCCGAATAGCCAAAGGAATTTTGAAGAAGAAGACCAAAGCAGGAGGCATCACAATCCCAGACTTTAGCCTCTACTACAAAGCTGTCATCATCAAGACAGCATGGTATTGGCACCAAAACAGACACATAGACCAATGGAATAGAATAGAAACCCCAGAACTAGACCCACAAACGTATGGCCAACTCATCTTTGACAAAGCAGGAAAGAACATCCAATGGAAAAAAGACAGCCTCTTTAACAAATGGTGCTGGGAGAATTGGACAGCAACATGCAGAAGGTTGAAACTAGACCACTTTCTCACACCATTCACAAAAATAAACTCAAAATGGATAAAGGACCTAAATGTGAGACAGGAAACCATCAAAACCTTAGAGGAGAAAGCAGGAAAAGACCTCTCTGACCTCAGCCGTAGCAATCTCTTACTCGACACATCCCCAAAGGCAAGGGAATTAAAAGCAAAAGTGAATTACTGGGACCTTATGAAGATCAAAAGCTTCTGCACAGCAAAGGAAACAACCAACAAAACTAAAAGGCAACCAACGGAATGGGAAAAGATATTTGCAAATGACATATCGGACAAAGGGCTAGTATCCAAAATCTATAAAGAGCTCACCAAACTCCACACCCAAAAAACAAATAACCCAGTGAAGAAATGGGCAGAAAACATGAATAGACACTTCTCTAAAGAAGACATCCGGATGGCCAACAGGCACATGAAAAGATGTTCAGCGTCACTCCTTATCAGGGAAATACAAATCAAAACCACACTCAGGTATCACCTCACGCCAGTCAGAGTGGCCAAAATGAACAAATCAGGAGACTATAGATGCTGACGAGGATGTGGAGAAATGGGACCCCTCTTGCACTGTTGGTGGGAATGCAAATTGGTGCAGCCGCTCTGGAAAGCTGTGTGGAGGTTCCTCAAAAAATTAAAAGTAGACCTACCCTATGACCCAGCAATAGCACTGCTAGGAATTTATCCAAGGGATACAGGAGCACTGATGCATAGGGCCACTTGTACCCCAATGTTCATAGCAGCACTCTCAACAATAGCCAAATTATGGAAAGAGCCTAAATGTCCATCAACTGATGAATGGATAAAGAAATTGTGGTTTATATACACAATGGAATATTACATGGCAATGAGAAAAAATGAAATATGGCCTTTTGTAGCAACGTGGATGGAACTGGAGAGTGTGATGCTAAGTGAAATAAGCCATACAGAGAAAGACAGATACCATATGGTTTCACTCTTATGTGGATCCTGAGAAACTTAACAGGAACCCATGGGGGAGGGGAAGGAAAAAAAAAAAAAGAGGTTAGAATGGGAGAGAGCCAAAGCATAAGAGACTTAAAAACTGAGAACAAACTGAGGGTTGATGGGGTGTGGGAGGGAGGAGAGGGTGGGTGATGGGTATTGAGGAGGGCACCTTTTGGGATGAGCACTGGGTGTTGTATGGAAACCAATTTGTCAATAAATTTCATAAAAAAAAAGACAAAAAATAAATAAATAAATAAAAGCAAGTGTGTATATAATAAAAAAAAAAGAAAAAAAAAGACAAATGGCAAGATTTCATTCTTTTTTGTGGCTGAATAATATTCCGTTGTATATATATATACTATATCTTTCTTATTCATTCATCAGTTTATGGATACATGGGCTACTTCCATAATTTGGCTATTGTAAATAATGCTACCATAAACATATGGGTGCACAGATCCTTTTGAACAAGTGTTTTCATAGTCTTTGGGTAAATACCCAGTAGTGAAATTACTGGATTATAGAGTAGCTCTATTTTTTATTTTTTTAGGAACCTCCATACTGCCTTCCACAGTGGCTTCACCAGTTTGTATTCGCACCAACAGTGCACAAAGGTTCTTTTTTCCTCCACATCCTTACCAATATTTGTTTCTTGAGTTTTTATTTTATCCATTCTGACAGGTGTGAGGTGACATCTCATTGTGGTTTTGATTTGCATTTCCCTGATGATTACTGATGTTGAGTATCTTTTCATGTGTCTGTTGGTCATCTGTATGTCTTCTTTGGAGAAATGTCTGTTCATATCTTGTGCCTATTTTTAATTGGATTATTTGTCCTGTGTGTGTGTTGAGTTGTATAAGATCTTTATATATTTTGGATACTAACCCTTTATTGGATGTGTCATTTGCCATTTGTCATTTGTCATGTCCCATTCTGTACGTTGTCTTTTAATTTTGTTGATAGTTTCCTTTGCTGTGAAGAATCTTTTTATTTTGATATAATTTAAATAGTTCATTTTTGCTTTTGTTTCTCTTGCCTCAGGAGACATATATAGAAAAATGTTACAACAGATGTCAGAAATTACTGCCTATGCTGTCTTCTAGGATTTTTTCTTTAGTTTTATCTCAGATCTCATGTAAGTCCTTAATCAATTTTGAATTTCTTTTTGTGAATGATGTAAGAAAGTGGTCCAGTTTCATTCTTTTACATGTAGCTAGCTGTCCAGTTTTCCCAACATCATTTGTTGAAAGGAGTTTTTCCCATTGCATATTCTTGCCTCTTTCGTCAAAGATTGATTGACCATGTAATAGTGGATTTTTTTCTGGGCTTCCTATCCTGTTCCATTGATATATGTGCCAATACCATACTGTTTTAATTACTACAGTTTGGTAGTATAAATTGAAATCTGAACCTGTGATACTTCAGCTTTGCTTCCTTTTTTTCAAGATGACTTTGGCTATTCGGTGTCTTTGTGGTTCCATACAATTTTGTTTGTTCTAGTTCTGTGAAAAATGTTGTTGGTATTTTGATAAAGATTGCATTAATTTGTAGATTGTTTTGAGGAAGTATGAACATTTAATATTATTTGTTCTTTCAACCCTTGAGCGTGGAATATCTTTCCAGTTGTTTGTGTCATCTTGAATTTCTTTCATCAGTATTTTACAGTTTTCAGAGTACAGGTCTTTCACTTCTTTGGATAAGTTTATTCCTAGGTATCTTATTGTTTTTGGTCCAAGTGTAAATGGAATTGTTTTCTTAATTTCTCTTTTTGCTGCTTCATTATTAGTGTATAGAAATGTGACAGATTTCTGTACATTGATTTTGTATTATTTCCAGGTTATTTTAATTTTTCCTATTGATAAAGCTCTTGATTCTGGTAATTTTTCCTAGGAAATTATTCTAAAGAATTCTTCTAAAAAATTTCTGGTAAACTAGTGCAAAATTTTAAGTTTATATATTTTAATAGGTGAAGACAAAGCCAGTTATTCAGTATATTTTTGCAATCCTGGAAGTTTATATCATGGTTAGGTTCTTGAACAACTTCTTCCTTATTTTGAGCAGTGTGCCAAACCCAACATTCCCCAAAACATCTTGTGTCAAACATGATCTTGAATGGAGTTCAGAAATTAAGCCTCAGAAAAAATGAGAACATAAAAAGACACTTTAATGTCCTATATTGGCAATAGAACAAACAGATAAAGAGTATATGTGCTACTTGACATCAATGGTATACTTTTTTTAATAATAAAAAATGGATATTTGCCTTTGTCTTTTATATCAAGATGAATTCTCTTCTAAAAGAGAATTCTTAGTAACCTATATCTGGTCTATGTTTGAATAAGCCCATTGGTGGCAAGGTCACTCCCTCTTCAAGAAGTTCATTCATTTTTATAGAAAATATATTGTAGAAGGTGGCCATGAAAGAAGGTGAATATGTATGTTAATGTAAATAGCAGTATGAGGTGATAGGAGAGAGGAACAGGCAAACTGTTACATCTTTCTAAAAGCATAAAAATGCAGAGTTCATAACTATAAACTTGGGAGTTCAATGTTAACCCTAAATAAAAATCTAGAAAATATTACTATAGAGATTCACTGGTATGAAAGTAAATTTAAGATTCTGAGCTTGGATCTAAATACTAGCTTTACAAATAAAGATAGAAAGGTCTTTGGCAGCATATATATGAAGGGGAAATTTTCTACTTGAAATTGAGAATAAGTTCAATATGATTTAACAGTATGGTTATCTGACAAAAGAGATGAAGCACTTTTAAATTTTTCTTTCAAGAGATAATTTTCCTTCTTAGAGAAGACAGAAACAATGGAATCTCTGTTTTCTTTATTATTCATCAAAATTATACCACTGACTTCAAGAAATTCCTCTATCCTTTTCTCTATTAGCTTTGTTGTTATACACATCCATCTTAGGATGCATTAAAAGAAATATAATATCTAGAAAGGGGACATGATGGTCCTTCTGTATAGCGTTCAAATCATGCTTGGAGTACGGCATTCAATTTTGGAAACCAAATTATAAAAGCTACATGAACAAACTGTAAATATTTCAGAGAATGGTCAGGAATATGGAAGGACTTAAAATCCTGCTACACAAAAGATGGTGTAAAGAATTCTAGGTATTTAATTAAAAATTGTAGATATTGGGGAAATATGATATTAAATACATACAAATATGTTATATTCTGTCATGTGGGAAGCTATTTTGATTTGTTTGAGTAACCCACTGGATCAATGGTTGGAAGCTAAAAGTGATCGTTTTTCCTCAATTTAAGGAATAAAAATCTAAAATTCCAAATCATCTAGAAAGCAATGGCTTCTTTTATCAGTGGAGATGTTCAAGCACTGGGTTGACTGTAACTCACCAAGGATATTGTATTAAAGATGGCCAACAGACACATGAAAAGATGCTTAACATCACTAATCATCAGGAAAGTACAAATCAAATGAGATATCACCTCACACCTATCAGAATAGCTAAAATCAACAACACAAAAAAGCACAGATATTGGCGAGGATATGGAGAAAGGGGAACCCTCTTGCACTGTTGGTGGAAATGAAAACTGGTGCAGGTACTCTGGAAAGCAGTATGGAAGTTCTTCAAAAAGTTAAAAATAAAACTACCCTATGTTCCAGCAATTGTACTACTTGGTATTTACCCAAAAGAATACAAAAATACTAATTTGAAGGAATATATGTACCCCAACGTTTATGGCAATATTCTCTACAATAGCAAAATTATGGAAACAGCCCAAGTGTCCACCAACTGACTGGTGATGGATAAGGAAGATATGGTATACATGTATTTCATTATGTTGCTCAGCCATAGAAAAGAATGAAATCTTGCCATTTGCAATGACATGGATGGAGCTAGAGAGTACTATGCTAAATTAAGTAAGTCAAGAAATACAAATACCATATGATTTAACTTATATGTGGAATTTAAGAAACAAAGCAAATGAGCAAAGGGAAAAAAGAGAGAGGCAAACCAAGAAAGAGACTCTTAACTATAGAGAACAAACTGATGGTTACCAGAAGGGAGGTGGTAGGGGGATGGGTGAAATAGGTGATAGGGATTAAGGAGTGCACTTGTGATGAGCACTGAGTGTTGTATGGAGGTGTTGAATCACATATATTGTACACTTGAAACTAATATTACACTGGATGCTAACCAATTGGAATTTAAATAAAAACTTAAAAAAATAAGTGTTAGGTTCAGAAGTGATGAATAGTTATCTTTCCTAATCTTGAAATTCTGTAGATGGTAAACAGCTTCATATATTAGTGTTCTTTTTTTTTAAACTGGACTACTACTGTCCAGATAATTGGACTACTCTCTTTAGTAAATCACATGATTTATTCCATAATTTATTCTCAGAGAGCTACCATTCTAAATAGAATAATCCCCTAATGTTTTGCTTTGGGATATAGTAACTTTAATTTAATACCTAAACAAATACTAGGGTAATGTTTGCTAAAGCAAAAGACGAAATGCATTTCCATTATGGCTGCTTACTAGGCCATGTTTGAAGCCTATTATGAATTTGATGCCATAGTTGGTGACATTTAATACGTCTGTATCAGTAGTTCTCAACCAGGGGTGATTTTGCACTCCTGGAGGCATTTGGCAACATCTGGAGATATTTTTGGTTGTCTCAATTGGAGGGGAGCTATTGACAACTGGTGGGTAAAGGCCAAGGGTGCTACTAAACATTTACAGTGCATAGGATGGTTTTCCACAACAGAGAATTAACTGGCTCAAAATGTCAGTGCCAGAATTTATAAATTCTGATCTATATAAGAGGGTTCTTCCTTCTGCCATCAAATTAGTTTCATTTCTTTATCCATAGATTCTTTTTATATCTGTCATATATTATTGTCTATATTTATTTATTCATTTATCCTGACAGGATGCATGGGTGGTCCAATGGAAGAATTTTCACCTGCCATTCATTGTGACAGGAAACACAAGTTTTCTGGATCAGAAAATAGACAAACTACTTCTCACAGAGCATCTTAGTGCCAGTTCCCCCACTTCCCCAGAGTGACATAATTAAGACCTGATGTACTTGCACATGCACTATAGGAGAGGAACACCAAAATTATGAATCTTAGAGCTTATGTAGAGTGACTGACACTCTATTTGTCCTCCCTCTGAAGATGCAGTGAGATTTTAGACAACAAAAGGAAATCAAAGGCATCAAAATTGGCAAAGATGAAATCAAGCTTTCGCTTTTTGCAGATGACATGATATTATACATGGAAAATCCGATAGACTCCACCAAAAGTCTGCTAGAACTGATACAGGAATTCAGCAAAGTTGCAGGATACAAAATCAATGTACAGAAATCAGTTGCATTCTTATACACTAACAATGAAGCAACAGAAAGACAAATAAAGAAACTGATCCCATTCACAATTGCACCAAGAAGCATAAAATACCTAGGAATAAATCTAACCAAAGATGTAAAGGATTTGTATGCTGAAAACTATAGAAACCTTATGAAGGAAATTGAAGAAGATTTAAAGAAATGGAAAGACATTCCCTGCTCATGGATTGGAAGAATAAATATTGTCAAAATGTCAATACTACCCAAAGCTATCTACACATTCAATGCAATCCCAATCAAAATTGCACCAGCATTCTTCTCGAAACTAGAACAAGCAATCCTAAAATTCATATGGAACCACAAAAGGCCCCGAATAGCCAAAGGAATTTTGAAGAAGAAGACTAAAGCAGGAGGCATCACAATCCCAGACTTTAGCCTCTACTACAAAGCTGTCATCATCAAGACAGCATGGTATTGGCACCAAAACAGACACATAGACCAATGGAATAGAATAGAAACCCCAGAACTAGACCCACAAACGTATGGCCAACTCATCTTTGACAAAGCAGGAAGGAACATTCAATGGAAAAAAGACAGCCTCTTTAACAAATGGTGCTGGGAGAACTGGACAGCAACATGCAGAAGGTTGAAACTAGACCACTTTCTCACACCATTCACAAAAATAAACTCAAAATGGATAAAGGACCTAAATGTGAGATAGGAAACCATCAAAACCTTAGAGCAGAAAGCAGGAAAAGACCTCTCTGACCTCAGCCGTAGCAATCTCTTACTCGACACATCCCCAAAGGCAAGGGAATTAAAAGCAAAAGTGAATTACTGGGACCTTATGAAGGTAAAAAGCTTCTGCACAGCAAAGGAAACAACCAACAAAACTAAAAGGCAACCAACGGAATGGGAAAAGATATTCGCAAATGACATATCGGACAAAGGGCTAGTGTCCAAAATCTATAAAGAGCTCACCAAACTCCACACCCGAAAAACAAATAACCCAGTGAAGAAATGGGCAGAAAACATGAATAGACACTTCTCTAAAGAAGACATCCGGATGGCCAACAGGCACATGAAAAGATGTTCAGCGTCGCTCCTTATCAGGGAAATACAAATCAAAACCTCAGGTATCACCTCACGCCAGTCAGAGTGGCCAAAATGAACAAATCAGGAGACTATAGATGCTGGAGAGGATGTGGAGAAACGGGACCCCTCTTGCACTGTTGGTGGGAATGCAAATTGGTGCAGCCGCTCTGGAAAGCTGTGTGGAGGTTCCTGAGAAAATTAAAAATAGACCTACCCTATGACCCAGCAATAGCACTGCTAGGAATTTATCCAAGGGATACAGGAGTACTGATGCATAGGGCCACTTGTACCCCAATGTTCATAGCAGCACTCTCAACAATAGCCAAATTATGGAAAGAGCCTAAATGTCCATCAACTGATGAATGGATAAAGAAAATGTGGTTTATATACACAATGGAATACTACGTGGCAATGAGAAAAAATGAAATATGGCCTTTTGTAGCAACGTGGATGGAACTGGAGAGTGTGATGCTAAGTGAAATAAGCCATACAGAGAAGGACAGATACCATATGGTTTCACTCTTATGTGGATCCTGAGAAACTTAACAGGAACCCATGGGGGAGGGGAAGGAAAAAACAAAAAGAGGTTAGAGTGGGAGAGAGCCAAAGCATAAGAGACTGTTAAAAACTGAGAACAAACTGAGGGTTGATGGGGTGTGGGAGGGAGGAGAGGGTGGGTGATGGGTATTGAGGAGGGCACCTTTTGGGATGAGCACTGGGTGTTGTATGGAAACCAATTTGTCAATAAATTTCATATATTAAAAAAAAAAGATGCAGTGAGATTTTGCTGTAGAATGTAAACAATTCCTCTCTGGAGAGAGGAGGGGAAGATCTTATTTCACACTCCAAAAGGCAAATAAATGGCTTCAAGGAGAATTAACCAGAGGTCTCTATTTTTAAGGTTTATATTCAGTTACCCTTTAATACAAGTTGCTAGCAATCTTTGCTCAGAAAGTTCTACTCATGGAGAAACATGAGAATATTTGTGAAGCATTGAACCCTGACATTATCCAGGAGTTTATTCCTTTTCTTGCCCTTCCTCATGTAATTCTCCTGGCACCCTCCACCAACCATGTCTCATTAGGGGGTTAGCATTATCTTGACCTCCTTTCTCATGATACTTAAGGCATCTTGTGATGCTTAAATGGAACTATGGACTCTTGAATTTCCTTAACAAACAAAAACCGTCCAAACTAAGTTTGTGACTGTATTTATTATTTTATTTATTTATGTATGTATTTATTTATTTTAAAAATTTTAATGTTTATTTTTGAGAGGGAGAGAGAGAGAGAGAGAGAGAGAGAGAGAGCAGAGAGAGAGGGAGACACAGAATTGAAGCAGGCTCCACCATGCTCTGGGCTGTTAGCACAGAGCCTGATGTGGGGCTTGAACTCATGAACCATGAGATCATGACCTGAGCTGAAGTTGGACACTTAGCTGTGTGTCTGTCTGTATTTAATAGAAATCTGTGTGACTTATTTCATTTGATCCATCAGGAAATGTAGTGAGTTTCATACATTTTGTTTTACTTCACTTTGGGCAATAGATACATTCCTGAAAAGTGTGAAAAATCAATTTTGTAAATTGAATAGTATAATTGCATGAAAAGAGCACTAGTTTAATGGAAATCTATGATGAATTCTTTTATGAAGTGATTTCCAGTGTGAATAATGAATTCTCATTGCTATTCTTTTATGTTTTTGTGTAAGTTGGAATAAATTTTAAAAGTACTGTCTGTAAATATATCATAATAGTGGTGAGAGTAGGGTTTTTGTGGGATGTCATAGAATTTTTGAACCAACAGAAACAAATTATAACTTTAGAAATGGAAAAGGATTAGAAAGAGCATCATTTTTAGCAAGGTTGTTTGAATTTTCCTTCAAGTTTCATTATTTGTCTAAATATTGACGTTCAGGTCTAAAATCAACGAGTGAAAACTATTAAGCCAAATTTGAAAGCTTAAAAATTTTGTGAACTTTAAACTGAGTGATGTCTTGGGAATCACAAAGCACATAATGGAGAAGCAGGCATAAGCATTAACTGAACTGAATTAAGAAAAGTATTTAGATAATTTTTCAGAGGTATAACTGGTATACCCACTTATCTCTGTTTTTGTTGATTGTCTAATTTACATGTTGGCCTACATTAAACTTTTGTCACAAGAACACTTGGAACGAAATTCAGAGACTTGTTTCTGAATTTCTTTCCATTTGTCTGTCTTGGATGCTCTTAGTTTGGTACACTGAAAATGGTTCCATATCTTGTAATAGTTTTAATTGCTTTAGAACTGATAATATTTATAATTAAAGCAAAAGCTTTCTAACTTTGGGCAACTGTGCTACTCCATTGAAGAGAATCTTACTGCCTATGCATATCATTGTTCCAATCTTGCCTTCTTTGCTACCTTATCTGTTTGATGGGGCGGGGGTTGGGGGGAGGCCTCTGCCGCTCAGCTTCATTCAGCAGTGTATTCTGAAGGGCCCATGTTGTGTGGAGATTTATTTAAGACGGTCTCTTTGCAAGTTGTTGGATGTTTTGGAAAAACACTAAAATACATACCTTTTAAAGATACAACCTTATGCTGTTTTGTTCCTTATATTACAGCAGTAATTTATTGCTATAGGACAGGATTCCTCTCTTAGCAATAAGCAAATAGCTATAAGGTTAATTATTTATTAAAGCACCCTAGGCAGGGAAAATTTGTGTGTTCCACAGAACTCTTTGCAGTTTTGGAAATTTAAGAAGTGGAGTTTCTGATGTTTTTCTTTTTCTTGACATTCATCTGTTCATCTCTTTCCAAACACATACAGAATATGCACAATTTAGGGTTCACAGGCACCTTGTATGCATTGTGTCATTTCATTCCCATTATAACCCAGTAGAATGAATATTCTTATCTCAGGGGGAAACATTACAGAGGCATTACCAGCTGGTTGCACACATTGCTATCTAGAACTGGGAAGTTCAGGAACAGCACAAAGAGCCTAGGGTGGTATCTTGGTTGCTGTTAGTGTTGGGTGTCCTCCTGGTGCAGACCTTAAAGGGGCAGAGTGGTGCATGGAGGCAGCTGCAGTGGTCAGGTCCATGGTGGGTGGGGGGAAGAGAGGAAGGCAGGATTAAAAAATACCCTTGACATAAACCAAGACTGGAATAGATGTAACTGAAGCCAATATACTACAACTAACTTAGTCACAGCTGAGGCCTTCAGCTTAGGGAATCTACACAGAGAGAACAAGCTTGTTGAGTTTGGAAACATGGGGTGTGGTGTGCACTGGTGAAGGGTGAGGATGTGGTAGTAGATTAGTAAAGGGCCAGCTCTTATAGGGCTTGGTGAGCCAGGGTAAGTGGTCAGGATTTTGTTCCAGATGTGACAAACCTCTGGAGGCTTTAGGTAGGTCATGAAAAGTTGTGATTTTCTTAGTATCCTTATCTATAAGGTAATAAGATATCCCATCTCAACATATATTCTATTTTTGTGAAAAATAATAATCTAGCATATAATAAATGCTCAATAAATGTATGTTTAATAATGGTAATGACCCTTTTTCTTAACAGTAACATACCAAAGAAGGTATAGAGCTAGTATTTTTGAGATTTAGAGAATGGGAAAAATATCAACTACTTTTAATATTCTACTGTATGTCTATATTATATAATTTAAGCTGCACTTCAACTTTCTGCAGTGGAAACTAACTTTTAAAGAAGTTAAGAAACTTGCCCACAAGGTCACAGTTGGTAAGGAGAGAGCAAGAATTTCAATTTCACTATTGGTCTTTCTGACTCCAAAGTTAATGCTCTTTCCTCTATGCCATGCTGCCACATGGAAAATGTATACCCTGTATTCTCTTGATGGTCTGAGGTTGTAGCAGATGATCCCTTATCAAGGGCCTTCTGGCTTTTATTGAGCCTGGATTTTATGAGCAGTTTGGCACATAAACTATAAATTACAAAACGGTCTGCAGTAATTTGTTCTGGGCATTGCCATATTTTACTAAATTATCCTATAAAGTGATATTTATAATTCTGTCCTCTACATCTTTCCATTTTATATGTAAGCATTGAGAGGAAAACCATCAAAGAAACAGAAACTGACTGATGAGAAAGTAGTGCTGAAGGCGCTGTTTAAATTCCAGATGTTATTATAATTGTTATTATCAAATGGATTACTGGGAGATGAATGCAATAATAGCAAGAACATTTCTCTAGCTACATAAACTGATGTTTTCTGCATGAAAGACAACTTTCATGAGGCATTAGGACACAGAAAATGATTGAATGAAGGGCTTTGTAGTGGAGAATTGAAACAAGGCTGGGACAGGAAGACTGTGTACTTAAGTTTCATCGATTGGAGAAGCCAACACAGACAATGATGGTCCTGCTCAGTTACTTGTGGTGCAGGTGAGATGAGCTTCCACTGCCTAGAGCTCGCTTCCACTTTTTCCTCTATCATTACCTTTTTGTGGTAATTTTTCCTCTATCCTTTTTCCTCTATCATTACCTCTCTGTGAGAGCCCTTGGTGACACTAGGATTTGCTTTGTCAGTATTTGAAAGGCTATCACAATTCTGTTGTCTTCAGAGATGGAGAAATACTAACAAACAGAATAAGGCAGATGTATGTAGTTAATATGGGAAAAATTAAAGATTTGCCTTCATCAGCACCTGGCCCTCTATCGTTAAATTAGTTACTATCAACTGCTTTATTTCAAATATTGCTGTTTCTTTCTGTTTGAATTATAAATGTCTTTTCAATGAAACAATTGACATTTGTTAATAATAGTAAAGCTTATTCTAAAACTCTGAAGCCTTTTAATCATCCAGAATGTATAATACATATTATAAATATTTAACCTATATGCACAAATGTGTCTCTCCTTTCCTCTTTGTATCCATCTTTCTTTCTTCCTATGAGATTAGAGTCTGGGGTTTGGATTTAGAAGATTTTAGGTGGTTTAGGGTTTTTTGTTTTGTTTTGTTTTGTTTTTAATGTTTTCTATATACCAAACACTCTTCTCCATTTTTCAGTAAACAATGAGAAAAACAGCTCCCTGCCACTGCGGGGTGGAGGCCTACTCTGCCAGAGTGATAGGAAATAAACTATAAACATAAGAAATATCTAAATTACATATTCTGCTAGATGATGGTTTTTACTGGGGAAAAAAAGGAAAGTGAAGACTTGAAGGAGGTAAAGATAAGCTGTTGGGTATATTTAGACAGATATCTTTTGTTGTTGTTGTTCAAACTGAATATACACTAGTATCCAAGGTAAAAAAGGAAAAGTTTTGTCTACACCATAGAAAATGGATAAATTCATATGACTGTGCAGAATTTTTATTTTTAAAACATTTTTTTTAACGTTTATTGATTTTTGAGACAGAGAGACACAGAGCATGAACAGGGGTGGGTCAGAGAGAGAGAGAGGGAGACACAGAATATGAAACAGGCTCCAGGCTCTGAGCTGTCAGCACAGAGCCTGATGCGGGGCTCAAACCCACGAACTGTGGGATCATGACCTGAGGTGAAGTCAGACGCTTAACCGACGGAGCCACCCAGGCGCCCCTGTGCAGAATTTTTAAAGCTGACTTCGCTGGAGGTTGTTTTTCCCTTGGTTAACTGCATACCATATTTAAATTTGTTATAATCAGGTGTTGTAACAAGGGGTGCTGTCTCCTCCACTAAAAGATGAGCGTGTTGTATTGATATCCCCCTTTTGTTCTGAGTAGTGTGAATTAACTCCGATTAAAATAAACATTAACTAGGGGCACCTGGGTGGCTGAGTCAGTTAAGCATCTGACTTTGGCTCAGCTCATGATCTTATGGCTTGTGGGTTCGAGCCCTGCATCCAGCTCTGTGCTGACAGCTCAGAGCCTGCTTTGAATTTTGTGTCTCCCTCTCTCCCTGCTCCTCCCCTGCTCATTCTCTCTCTCTCTCTCTCTCTCTCAAAATAAATAAATAAATAAATAAATAAATAAATAAATAATTTTAAACAAGTAGCTAAAACAAAAACTCCCCATACTTTGATGGGAGAAACCAGAACCTAGAATCATGTCTCTTTAGAGCAGAATGAGTCCTTAGATATGATTGTCAAACCCATTATGTCACAGCTGGATATGCTAGTTCCAGCCAGGTGGTTGATTTGACCACTGGGGTTGGTCTGACTCTTCTGAACTGTAAAAAATAGAGACAGGATCCCACAGGGAGAACTGTAACATGCCTAGAAGACACACCCTAAAGAGCTCTTGGGTCTTCAGTGAGTAGGGCTCTCAGAAAGAACTGCAGGGGAGCCTAACATCTTAATTCTCAATACACAACTTTTTGAAAGAATGAGAATGGTTTGCCCATTCCCTAGAGACTGAAACTGAGCACACCCTTTCAACCTTTAGAGAGTTCTAAAGAGATCTAGCAAGATAATCAATGAGCTTGTAGCTCTTTTAAAAGCTCTCAGATTGAGGTCACTCACTGTCAAAGCCTCTCTGAGGGACTTACTCAGAGAACTAGACCCCTGCTCCACAAAGTCTGACCCTTGGAGCAGCAACAGCAACAGCAACATCACTTGGGAGATTGTTGAAGTATTCAATCTCAGGCTTCATTCAGACCTACTGAACAGGAATCTGTATTTTAACAAGAAATAGGTGAAATAGCTGAAGAGTAAGACTGAGATGTACTGGAATAAAAAACTTCTGCCAAAAGTGATCCTAACCAGGGCAGAGCAGCACCCCCCCACCCCCTGCTTTGAACTTGACCTTTGAATCCTGAATAATACCTGTTAGCAGCCAACCTCATTCATGTTCTGTCAAAACTAATTCTATGTTAATGAATATTAGACCATCTTGACTAATTCCTGTGTCTAATGCTTAAATTTGGTAGGGCCCTTTGGCCAGCTCCTGAATGTGTTGCCCTTAGAGGGAGGGATGGATGAGGATTCAAATGGGACAAGACAGGATGGTGCCAGTTCATCTAGACATTTTGCACTGTGGCAAAACCCTCCAATTTGCCCTCTTTCTTATGGGAAGCCCTAATGTATCAATCTCCTTTCTTTCTCCATTAGAGAACCAACCTCTTCTTAAGATGGCATTCAATTATTCATCCTGTCACACATTTGTGTAACATAATTGGAAAGATTGGATATTGTATGCTAGAGAGACCTTGTTTGAGGAAAAAAATATATGGAAATATTCTCCTATTTGCTTCAATACATTATTCTTCTGTATTCTGTTCCTCTCTGACCTATATTGACTTCAATTTTCCAACTATTTCTGTGTCTGCCTTTTGGAGATCCAATGCTAGACCTTGTTCACTTGATCATTAATACTGTGGCCTTGCAAAGAACAACCCTGTCTGCTCTAGATTACCTGACTTCACTTGTCAGACATTATTCTTCTGGCTTTGGGCTAGGTGACAGGCCTCCAAATTTCACCACACAGGTTCCCATTCTTGGCCTCATTTGCTGGACAGCAATCCCATGAAGTAAGCATCACTATTATCTCCATTTTACAGACTTAGAAACCAAAACTCAAGAAAGAAAATTAAAGGGTTTTCTCAAGGTGATACATGTGGAGCTTATTGCTGAGGTAGACACATACTGATGATAGTTAACTGCAGAGTAAAAATTCAGAGTTTATCCTCATTTTGGATTTTTAAGTCATATCTTTTTGATACTGAACTGGGCCCTTGGGTTCTTTAAACAATAGAAACTGAGAAGTTGGGGTGCCTGAGTGGCTCAGTTGGTTAAGCATCAGACTCTTGGTTTTGGTGATTGAGCCCCATATCACACTCTGAGCACAGCACAGAGCCTGCTTGGGATTCTCTCTCTCTCTCTCTCTCTCTCTCTCTGCCCTCCCCACCACTCCCCACTCATGCTCTCCCTCCCTGAAAATAAATAAATAAACTTAGAAAAAAAATACATAGCACAATTCATGGGGTACCTGGGTGGCTCAGTCAGTTGAGTGTCTGACTCTTGACTTTGGTTCAGGTCATCATCTCAAGGTTTGTGAGTTCAAGTCCTGCATTGGGCTCTACACTGATAGTGAGGAGCCTGCTTGGTATTCTCTCTCTTCCTCTCTCTGCCCCTCCTCCACTTATACTCTCTCTCTCTCTCTCTCTCAAAATAAATAAACATTAAAAAAAAAAAAGAAATTGGTAAGAGCCCAACTGGAAGTTCCCGGCAAGGCTTTATTAGGGCTTATGCTTGAGCACATGGGAGGCAGAACAAAGAAGAGAATACTCAGGCTGACTCCCCAGAGGAAAGGTCAGGGAGCATTTTTTAAAGAAGCTTAGGTGTGAAAAAGGTGACATCTAAGCATGTAGAGGTGGGGATTTATCAGCAGTTGCTCATTTAAAGGTTATGGTTCTTCATGTGTTGCATGTCTAAATCTCCACCCTGGGCATGATTTTTAGTATTATAATGAGGGAAAAAGTTGGTGAAATGTCAGTACTGGAGTTCATCTTGGTACATACTGGTCTCGTTTTTGCCAGTCTTTGTAGTAAGCATCTTCCTTTCAGTTAGGAAAGTAATCAGTAATCCCTCCACATTCCTGCAACATATGCTAAAAAGGACAGAGACTTTTAGTTATCCTGGAATGCTGCATTTGGCCTTTAGGGTTTACGGGATCCAAGTCCAGGCCCTGCTCTGTCTGCATTTTAGACAGATTTTTTTGAGAAACCACAGCTACCATTATAGACCCCAAACCAGTGTCAGCTACTCTTCCAATGTTTTACATATATTAACTCATTCTGTACAACAATCTTATTAAAGAAGCACTATTAAATGTCCATTTTATAGATAAGCAGATGGGAGCACAGAAAGGCTAAGAAACCTAGAAATTACCAAAGTTGGGATATGAGCCCAGGCAATCTATCTCCATTTTACTATACTGTCTTGTAATACTATGTGGAAAGCACTTAGGAAGACACAAATATGGTGTTTTCAATTATTCATAAAGCCCTAAAGGAGGCAAAAGTTTTGTAAAGGGCAGAAAGCTTGGTTTTAGAAGGGTCAGATGCAATAATATGTTATGTTTGTACAGAGCTTTTCTCCAAAGAGATCAGTAATTCACTTCATATCCCTGCCAACCTCCTGACCTAAGGCCTTTTTTCTTAATAAGGAGAAGATTAAAGGAGTCAAGAGAAAAAAAAAATCATTCCTCTATTTAAGTGATCACATGAAGTGGTGATTGCAGCTGAATACTCAACTTAAAACTTCATCAGTCAAACGTGAACCATCCTGACATTAGGAGGGTTTAAAGCTCTCAAGCAAATCCATGACAGGTGGATCAAGGTCCATTCTGCATCAGAGCTGATTGTAGATGGGTGTCTAATGAGCAAATGATATGTCATCCCAAGACAGGTAAAAACACCTTTGAAATATAAATTGACATTTACTTACCTCTCCAAGTCTCAGCCTTCTAAATCTATGTAATTGTATCCTTCATACTCATGTGCCAGGAAGAGGAAGAGTCTGGGAGCAGTGGAAGATTCCAGGGCTCTGTGAGATGGGCTTGTGCCTTGGGCTGCAATAGATTTGATACAAACTTGACAGCTCAGCTCCTCCCATTTGCTTTGGCATGCATAGGAGAATGCCTTCAGGAAATGCACTGGAGCCTGATGCACTAATTCAGATCTTGTACTTATCAAACCACATATATGTGCTTAAAAAGGAAGCCAAGCAGGAGATATGTTCCCCAGTAAAGATGGTAAAGCACCTGGAAAATTCCCCTGGGCCACCAGTCCTGCTGATGTTCTGCTGTAGCATCTGGGGACAGAGGCGTTGTAGGGACCCAGGCAACATCCCCCAAGGAAAACTTTTCTAATTTTTCCTGAGAGTCCTATGTTTGCTCAGGGTTTGGAAAAGGAGAAAGGAATTGGTGCAGGTCATCTAAGGATGATCCCAGAGTCACTCTGAGCTCCAGGCTGTGCTACTGAAGGATACGCATTAGTGCTGATACAATTACTCAGGTGTTTTTTTTTGTTTTTTTGGTTTCTTGGTTTTTTTTTGGCCAGTGACACTCAGTGTAGATCTGACTTTCAGTGAACTCTCTGAGGCTGAATGAAGCTGAGAGGAAAGGAAAGGAGTAGGGAAGGAGCATGGGAAATCTTAGGCCAGCCCTCCTGGTACCTTTTGGGGTCCTCTGGTTCTGCTGATCCTCTCCAGATCTGGCACTTGAGGGTGCCAGTGGTCCAAACAGGTCTTCAGATGATGCCCCTAGGACATGCTCAGTACCACCAAAGCTGCTTAAGGTGAGGTGTTAACAGCCAAAGGGCTTTGCCCTTGGATTATTGGAATACAAATGGCTACTCGGTGTGTTGCTTATTTGCACCATTCCTATGGTGTATATATTTATAGAACACTCAGATTTTAAAGAAATCAGGGGTTAGAGCTGGACTATGTGCACTTTAGCTGTATGAGGTACCAACTGAAACATTTCTAGTTATTCCTAACCTACTGTTAATTTTTTCTGCGTCATGTTATTCCTCTTCTGAACCCTTTGCGTGAGATAAAACAATTCTTTATTTGACACCCTTTAAGATTTCTTCGTATTAGCTGTCATGAAGGCAAATATATGTTTCTTGTTCTTTGGATCTTTTTAAATTAAGAAATTTTTTTTCAGAAAAATTATTTTATTTTATTTTTGAGAGAAAGAGACAGAGCGCGAGTAGGGGAAGGGCAGAGAGAGAGAGGGAGACACAGAGTCTGAATCAGGCTCCAGGCTCAGAGCTGTTAGCACAGAACCTGACTTGGAGCTCAAACTCATGAACTATGAAATCATTATCTGAGCTGATTTCAGATCCTTAACAGACTGAGCCACCCAGGTGCCCCTAAGTTTTTTTTTTTTTTTTTTTTTTTTTTTTTTTTTTGTTGTTGTTGTTGTTGTTTTAACATTGATTCGTTTTTGAGAGACAGAGAGAGACAGAGCATGAGCGGGGCAGGGACAGAGAGAGACAGAGACACAGAATCAGAAGCAGGCTCCAGGCTCTGAGCTGTCAGCACAGAGCCTGATGTGGGGCTGGAACCCATGAACTGAGATCATGACCTGAGCCGAAGTTGAACACTTAACTGACAGAGCCACCCAGGCGTCCCACTTGTTCTTTGTATCTTGATGGGAATACAGGATATATACATATTTACCACAAAAGGCAGAAGGCATTTTGTTACCCCTTGATATAAACATGTAAAATATAGCAAGACAACATACACATAAAAATATTACCTCCTAAAATCCTTTCTCCATTTTCCTAACTAAAGTAAAATTTCTATTAGAAATGTAAAACAAAATAAAACTGCACTGCCCCACATAGTAGCAAATATTCAGTGTAATAAATAGAACCAATATTTTAAGCTACTAGCTTAAAACAATGTTATTCACCAAAGGTTCCTTGAAGACTGATAAAGGTATGTTTAAAAGATCATTTTCATTTATTCTTTGCTTTAGGGTATCTCAATATGGCCCCTCATATTTAGGTAGTAATTGCCAGTAAGGAAACAGCTGAAACAAGCACACATACCTTTTTATATTACAAATATAAAACATGTTTTCTTTAAGGTATTAGAAATAGCAGTATAAAAACCAAAACTCAGGATATACTGCATTCTATTAAGAGGCATTTTGGTGTAAAGCTTAAGAACCTGGACTGGACCACTGTGTATCTGTATGTTTTTGAATAAGTCATTTATAATTGCTAAACTGTTTCATCTCCTTGAAATAAAAAAGAATAGATTCTGGGTTATTGTCGGTATACCAAGTATATAGAAAGTGCAAACTGTATAAAGTGCTTAGCTCAGTGCCTGCCTGGTTCATGATAAACATTCAATAAAGGTGTGCTTTAATCTGAAAAGTTAGAAACTTTTCGCTTTGATTCGTGTCAGACTCAGATTGTGAATTTCACACAGGTGTTACATAATACAATTTAGTTTGGTATCACCACAGATTAGAATACATTTATTTTCTCTTATTAGCTTTGCCCATAGAATAGGTAATTTGTAAAGAGCTGTCTTACTATTTGAGTCTTCTTAGAGTAGGTCAGAAGAAGACATAATGGGGTCTAAATTGCCAGAAACTTGGGTAATGAGATTGCATCATTAGGTAACATTAGGTGTTCATAGCAAAAAGGGAAGTAGGGAGTAGAGCTACTAATCAGGTGACTTCAGATAAATTATTCACTCTAGTCCAAAAGTGTCATTTCATCAAAGGTGCTAAGTCTATTCTTATAAGGAGTTTTCTAAAAAGCCATCAAGTAAGGTTGTGGGAGCTGTTTCTGCCCCTCAGAGGAGAGACCCTTTTCCCCTTCTTTCCAAAACCTGCCCTTATACAAGGGGCAACTGGTATCTGTTGGTACCTGCTCAGATTTGTCAGACACAGGGCAATATTTTTCTACTAAGGGGGGTGTGGGGAAGTGTCACCATATTAAAGGGTGAAGTACGTCTCAAAGCAGGCACTCCTTCCACCTCCTGAGGAGCCTGAGATAGGAGTTGACTTCTCAGGACTCCTAGGCTCCACCAGTCCTGTGAGTTGGCCTTCGCTTGCTGCCCTTTATCCCAGGACCCCTATGTCTCCTACAAGAAGATCCTCAGTTCCTTCTCATCCATATGACTCTTTTTACTGGGCTGTTTCCCAGACAGAGACCAAATAACACATTCTGTGTAGTGCTGGATGTTGGGGGAAAATATGGTTCTTCCTGCTGTCTCTCTTCTTGCTTTTGTTGCTGCACTGGTGTGCGTGTTTTATGTTGGATTTTCCTTAGATTGCAGAGTAAGAATCCACCCTCACATTTGTAGGTGATGTACTCACAGACTCGTTGGAGAGGTGGGGAAGAAATAAGAAACTTTATTTAGAGATTCCAATGCAAGGAATGGTCTCCATCCAGCTTTCATTAGACCATTGCTTTGAGGTATTTAATGGGCTTCATCAACATGTTAACAAAGCTGGTACTTTGTTTCCTATATGGCCTTGTATCTTTTGTTTGGCTCTCTTTCCCGTTTACTTTCAGGTATTAATAAATAGAACTATTTCATTTTTTCAGGAGTTGAAAAGTCTAGTCTTGTCTAATATCTAAGTTTCACAATCTCATGTAATCCAACTTCTCAATTCCAGGTGAGGCTTGGCTCAGGCTCCAAGATCTGCAGTGGGATGAGGAGTTCAATCTGTCTTTTTCATTCCCGCCTCTGGGACTTTCTTCCTTCCTCTAGTCAGTTCTTTCAGCTTTGGGGTAGGGGAGAGTGGAGAAAGGATGAGACAGGTAAAGGAAGCAAAAGAGCTGTAAATAACTGAGGTGACTTCAAAAGTGTCTCTTGGCTATTAAAATGCTCTCAATTGGGGCAGGTGTCCAAATACTTTCTCTTGTGCAGTGTTTTTGTTTGTTTGTTTGGTTGGTTGGTTTTTTTTTTTTTGGTTGCTCTATTTGTAGATCTTTATTCTAGATAATGTCCCCATTGCTTGCTCCTCTTTCTAGAGATTCATCCTACCAGACTCTTCGTTGGAATCATTTTGGGGACGTTTTCTGCCTCTCGATGTGCTTTTTTTGGTCAGACCTATATCTCACCCATGAGACAACGAACATTTACCTTGCTGTTAGTGGTAGTGCAACTCACACCTATTCCTACCCTAGCCATCTCTTCTCTTCTCTTCAGGGGAAGCTGCGGCCATTCTCCTGACTATAGAATTTTATAGGTGACAGTCATAAGACTGTATACCCCTTCCTTAGATTTAGATGGTATTTTAGCATGTCTTCCATAAGTGATATTCCACTGATTATTGTTCAGAAACTGAGAAAACAGGAAAAGTTAAATTTAACATCTTGTTATAATTACATATAGATACATAGTATGTGGTTATTCAATGAACATTTTATTCAGGTAACACTCTTGAGCTCTTAAACTTGGATATATCCCAATTCTCCAGCAGAACTGTATAGTTATAACCATTACCTGATTATCAAAAAATGGACACTCACTGACATGGCCATAAATCATATGAGAGATAATTAGAATTCAGTAAGGGTAACTACTTTTTGTCAGTTTATTCAAAAGAGCCTGGAGTTTGAATAGTAGAGATTAACATACCTATAGATTAGAGTCTAAATAGCATATTCTTCCCCAGCTACATGGTTACAGTTTGAACTGCACACATGGCATAACTAATCAAAATGTATGTTCTTTGCCTGTAATGCTTCATTAATTGTTAGTTGTTTCAGGTATTTGCACAAGGAGGGGTTCCTGGGGCTGTAAGAAAATGGAGGTTCTGACAACTGTTTAATAAATTAACAGTCAAAAATATAAAAATTTTCAAACTGAGGGCATAATTTATTAACTTTCACCAAGTTTTTTCAGGCCTTCCCTGGGCAGTAAAAGCAATTTATCAAACCTGTTTTCAAGAGAAATTGAAATCTCCCTCCACAACGGTGGCTGGCTAATCTAAGTGAAAATTGTTTTAAAACAAATACATTTAGAAATGCACTAAGGGGATACTTGAGGAAGCATGGTATAACCAGGAGTAGTTCAGAAAATTTAAGATGGGAGCTTATTTTTTATTAACTAATTTTTTTCTTTCAAGATGCTATTCACTCATAGAGGGGAAACACTTCACTTTACACTCTAATATTTCCATAAATTTTATTGGAGTTCTTTACTCAGGTCATGTCATAGAAGAATATTTAATAGGTTTTATGACTCTGGCTTTCTGGGTCCTCCTATATTTCAAGAGTTACAGGGTAATATGAAGGATTTCTTTCTTATTTACTTCTTTTAGGGAAAGATGGATAGATGTACACATTCTAGAGCTGGTTTATCATAAAGAGTAAACATTGACTCCTTTTATTTCCCTCTTTTATGCTTAAACTTTTGAAGCAGTCTTGCAATTGTCAGGAATTGTCATTTTCAGGAAAGGCAATGGCTGTGCATGAAAGATTAAACTGACTTCCTGAGGAGCCTGTTTCTAAGATCTGGAGATGAGCAGAATTTCTAGAAATGAGGATGTTTGGATTGCTTCCCTAATAATTTAAGATATATAGAAACTCACTGGAGAGTTTGCCAATACTTGATGGATTATAATGCTTTTTATTGTTTGGAGGTATGTATATTTTGTATATGTCTAAGAATCAAAGGATCCTTTGACCTAAGTGTCAAAACAACGAGGGCTGGTTTTTACACTGCAATGGAGGTAGCAAGTACAGCAAAACCTTGGTTTGTGAGCATATTTCATTCCGGAAATATGCTTGTAATCCAAAGCACTTGTATATCAAAGTGAATTTCAAGAACCATTGGATCAGTTGTAATTGTGTGACATTACACATCAGGTACTACTCATATTGCAAGACATTGCTCATTTATCAAGTTAAAATTTATTAGAAATGTTTGCTTGTCTTGCGTAACACTCGCAGAACAAATTACTTGCAATCCAAGGCTTTAATGTAATTTGGTATGATATATATGAGACTTTCATTGGTGAAGAACAAAATTGAGTTATTGACATGTTGTGTAATTTTAGTTATAAACAAAACAACCCCAACAACATCTCCTTGATAATTTCAGGGTGGGCATAACTGTCAGGATCAGGAGAATGAGAATGGATTGATTCTCTATAATTGTAATCGTTATACTGTTGGAAAAGTCTTGTTGCTATTGAGGACAATTGATTATTATAGGGTTCTGTCTGGATATATTTCAGGAGAAATGTGTTTCCAAACCTGATTTGGTTATAAGTTTATGCCTGCCTTCAATTTGAGAGTTTACTTTGAGGTAACCTCAGGGGAGATGTCTGTTCTAGGAAGCAGCTTTCTGGAGGTTGCCTTATGCCCAAATTGGGACTTATGTTTGTACATGTCGACTGGCTCATGCACAAAAGAAGCACACAATGTTATTTTTTGAAATGTAACAGTCGGTGCCATTATTAATTTATTGCATTTCAGCTCCAAATTTACTCTTTAATATATGCCCTGAGATAATAGAAAGGATTCTTTTAGCCATCTCTCTTTCACAGTAAGCATGATATTAACTTTTCTCAGTAAAGGGCTCTGGAGGGGCATTGCAGGGAAGGGGGTCTCCTGTTGTAGCAAATGGAAGTGGGGGTGGGCAGTCTTAGTGATGTCAGAGTGCAACCATCTGTGGCTCTCCATCCCAGCCATGGGCTCTGTATCCTCAGCCGCCTTTCAGACTTTGTCTGGTGGTAACCTTTCTATACCCCTGTTGAAATGGGAACTGGTCTCCCAAAGGCTTCCTGCCTGCACCAGTGTCCAAAGGCCTCTGAACTCCATGGGCTCCCAGATTCCCTTTGAAGCCTGGAGGGGTCTCACCCCTTTTGCATGCCCACGTCCCTGGTGCTGATCATCTGTTCTGTTCCTCCATTCTGGAGGAAAACTTGCACATGAGACTGCAGACTAGCTCCAGGCTGTTTTCTGCTCTTTGGGCTGAAATATACCTTTTTCAATGAGGAATGAACCCCAGACTTGGGAAGGGGACCCCTCCTTCCAAGTTTGTTCTTTAGGTATTTTCCCTCAGCCCTAGAGTACCAAATAGAGTTTCCTTGTATTTTTAAAGTCACTCTTTTATCATAGTTTATTCTTTATATTAATCTTTCTCTGTTTAACCCACCCTGTGGTTCTATCTCCACTATACATCATATCTCAATTGTTCCCATGGGCATTAAAAAAGTGACTTCTAGGTAGCATCTGAATTGAAATGGGGGACACTTTTATGGAAGCCAGCATAGTATACTGAGTACAGTGTATTTTGGGCTAACAGATGTTTCATGTTGTAGTGATACTAGAAATGGCCTGTAGGTGAGTGCTCGTGAGACCATCCTGTGGGGTTGATGCCTCCCTGAGTGTGTCTGGTAGGGAAGGCTAATGGAGTTTGAAAGGCAATAGATGGGACCATATGACAAGTATGAGTGATAAAAGACAAGAGAGTTATTCATTCAAAAAAATGTTTTAAGTTTTAATGTTCATTTATTTTTAAGAGAGAATGAAAGAGAGAGAGAGAGAGAGAGAGAGAGAGAGAGTTGGGGAAGGGCAGAGAGAGAGGGAGACACAGAATCTGAAGGAGGCTTCAGGCTCTGAGCAATCAGCACAGAGCCCTATATGGGGCTCGAATTCACAGACTGTGAGATCATGACCTGACCTGAAGTTGGACACTTAACAAACTGACCCATCCAGGTGCCCCTTCACTCAAAAAAATTTTTACAGAGTGCCTAGTGTGTGCCAGCTACTGTCCTAGGAATTGAAGGCACAGCAGAGGAAAAAACAACATAAAAATCCTTGCATTTTTTTAACTTTGTTCTTTTCTTTACATTATCTTCGCCTACTTGACACTTGAAGTTAGTGCTTCCTACTTTAAGCTGGCTAGTCTTGTAATCAGTAGAATAAATAATTTCATATAATGTGGTTACAGAGGTACTTGATGTGTGTGTATGTTGGGGGAGGGTGGAAAAATCAGTTATATGCCAATAGCCGTGTTTAAGATAAATTTAAGTAAAAACATCTTACTTTTGGCCAAACCTCTCAGGGTGATTTTACTGCCTGCAAGTTATTAGCAACAGGTGAATGGAAAATTAAACCTAGGTGGTGTATGAAATTGGCTTTGAATTTCTCATTAATTAAGAGTGTTCAGTGACCTGGTTGTTCTAATTACATTGGTTGGGAAATTTGATCATCAGTCAAATGAAAACATGCAGCTATACCATTCTCTTAAGAAACCCAAATGAGACTTGGTGTGGTTATGAAAGAATCAATGCTATGATTACCTCTTGCCCACAGGAGGCTCAGTGGGGCAAGACCTTACTTCTTCAATTCTTATAATATTTTCTTTCAGGTATTTTTATTCCATCCATTTGAGCTCTGCTTTGAAGGGTATAAGAGGGACTAAATCTGTTGACAGTGGTTTGATGATAGGACATTTTAACAGGGTATTTTAAGATGGTTAATTGTTTATTTTACTTCCAATCAACAGTTTGTTCATCTGCTTTCACTAGGGATAATCATTGCTTTTTTTTTAACAAAGAAACTGATGAGAGAATTCTTTTGTTTGTAATCCAAATGGTCTAAGGTAGAGAGAAATTGATGTTTTAAACTTAATTTTTTAAGTTTATTTATTTGTTTTGAGAGGGAGAGAGCAAGCATGAGTGGGGGAGGAGCAGAGAGAGGGAGAGAGAGAGAATCCCAAGCGGGCTATGTGCTAACAGTGCAATGCTGATCTCAAAGCCACGAAATGAAATCAGGAGCTGGATGCTTAACTGATTGAGCCATCAAGGAGCCCCACAAACATCATTTCTTTATTATCACATCCCCTGTGTGTTCACATTCTCCAGGCAGGTGTGAGCCCACACTACACTTTTGTCCTTTTTCTTTACACTTTTCCCAAAATAGGAAGCAAGAGGGTGGCCAGTGGAGGAGGAAATCCTCTCTGGATACTATGATGTGATAGGAAACAGAGATGCAAAGTTCTTTTTTTTTTTTTTCCTGTTACTGCAACTTTTTCTGTAGATAAATCTCATCTGAAAAAATTATGTCTTTTTGAATAAAGTTTATGAAATGTAACTGTGCCTAATGCTTGGGGAAATACTTGCTCCTCCTTAAATAAGGTGATGATATTTAAAATCATGTTCAAGTTTTATGGTACATGCATTAAAATACTATTTCCTTGAACTGATCTTTTCATGTTTAAACTTCATCATTAGAGTTTAATTCAAAAATCTCTATTTAAGTGATACTATAGAGATAGCAAATTAAAATGTGTGTAGCATTTAAATGCATTATTTCATTGACATTATTCCAATAAAGTAATTATAAGGGTCTTAAACTCTGGAATCATTAAGAATCTGACTAATAAGCCTAGTGTGTTTTATTTCATTGTAAGGATAACTTTAAAAAATCTAAGAATATTTTCAAAAATAATTTTATTAAGACTTTTAATGTATGCCGGTTAGAACCACAATCGTTCATGGTAATATTGTCTTCCATTTATAAATTCCTTTTATTAGGCACCAAGTGGAGACCTTGACATACTATATAGGCTCAGTGAAGAGAAAGCTACTATTATCACTTTTTCAGATGACAGTCTTGTGTGCAGAATCAGGAAGTGTACGTGCATGCAATGCAGTTTTTCAGAGAGTCGAATAGGATATCTGTTCTTTTGGAATAGCAGGCTGAAAGGATCAGGGCCAGAGGAGAATTCTTATTTTATTGAGATAAAATAGTATGGAGAAAAGGGGACTCATGCTAGAGATTTTGATTCTAATTTCTGCTTTGCTACTAACCTACTATGTGAACCCAAGAAAGTCAATTAACATCTCTGAGCCTTTGTTCCATCATTTATAAAATGAAGGGATTGAATTAGGTGCCCTCTAAAATGCTTCCAGCCATCAAATGTGATTCCATCTCTTTGGGGGATTTAGTTTTCATGTCTGTGAGATTATTATTAGCCTAGTACAAAGCAAGAGAAAGGCATGTTTAAGCAATTTGCTGGCCTCAGATTTTGTAGTCAAATTAGTCATATTCCAAGGTTCTGCAATTTTTATACATTGACATAGAAGACCATGCTTCACAGGTCTGATATTCAGAGAAGCAGCAAAACAGTATAATCTGTTTCTCCAGGGATTGGGTAAGGAAATCTGGTGATTCGGGTAGTTCATCTTGGCTTTTGCTAAAAAGCAATTGTATCCAGGAGCTTTAAAAAAGCTGTTCTGGGGGTGCCTGGGTGACTCAGTCAGTTAAGCATCTGGCTCTTGATTTCGGTTCAGTTCATGATCTCACAGTTATGATATTGAGCCCCACGTCAGACTCTGTGTTGACAGCATGGAGGCTGCTTGGGATTCTCTCTCTCTCTCTCTCTCTCTCTTGCTCTCTCTCTCTGCCCTCACCCACTCATTCTCTCTCTCTCTCAAAATAAATAAATTTAAAACTATTTAAAAAGCTGTTCTTAATAAGTTTAAATGTGAGGGAAATGTAATGGAAACAGCAATGAGAGGATGTCTTCTTGGGTCAAGTTCAATAAGCACATACTGAGCTTCTATTAAAGGTCTACAACCTCTTATTTATAAAGCTTAAATAAAAAAAAAAACTCTTAATAAACCTGAGTTCATTTAGTTGCAAAACATTACCTGAATGGATATGAGGCTATGTGCATTTTTTATTTATCCCATTTAGTGTAAGTATTCATTTCTCTCCCTGAAGAAACTGATGTATTCAGCTTTGAGGTGCCACCCCAGAACCTGCTAGAAATGCTCTGTAAGGTGTGATGTGTGGCCTCTAATAACATTCTTAGTGCTGAAAGTTTTGAATTCCCAAACTCATCTGTTTGTATGGTTTGGGTAAAGGATCTTGGACATGTATGTGACGAGGATGAAGGTGGTTGGTAGGATGGCTGGAGAGGAACTGGGTGAAATTCAAAGGTAAATGAATTGATGAAGTCATCATTATCAGAGTTCCCAGACATACTCACCAATACAAAGTGGTGTATTTTATAGAAGATATATGGATAAAATTTAAAGACACTTGCTAAGGGAGTAATTTTTTTCTGGTAGAATTTCAGGTTGTATCACAGAAGAGGGAACATTTCAAGTGGGTCTTGAAGGATGACTAGGTATTTCTCACAGAGAAAAAGCATTCTAAAAAAGAGGGGCGCCTGGGTGGCTCAGTCAATTAAGCATCCAACCTCTGCCCAGGTCATCATCTCACAGTTCGTGGTTTGAGCCCTGTGGTGGGCTCTGTGCTGACAGCTCAGAGCCTGGAGCCTGCTTTGGACTCTGTGTCTCCCTCTCTCTCTTCCCCTCCTCCACTCATGCTCTTTCTCTCTCTGTCTCAAAAATAAATAAACATTTAAAAAAATTTAAACAGAAAAAAATAGAGACATGTACATTCATGATGTATTGGGAGCCCCAAGACTTCTCTGGCTGAGTTAGAGAACCCATGGAGAAGAATGTCTGAAAATGAGATTGAGATTATTCAGTATTTTGTATGCCATGCTAATAAACATATATCAATCCCCATTTAGGTTGTATTGCTCAGAGTTGGCCCTAAAAAGGGTATTCACGTGTAAATGCTTTGTTAAAGAAGCACACCCAGGAAGATCTATAAGGGAGTAGGGCAGCAGGAAAGGGAAAAACAAGTAAACAAGAAGACAAGTAGGGGGAGTAATTTCTTTTTTTTAGGCAAAGTGCTAGAGATGGCTTTAGCTTGATCCTGAAGTGGGGTAGTATAATGGAAAGTAAGCCCTTAATGGTATAATGGAAAGTACTCCTTTATGTACATTTCAGTCATTGAGTAAGGGCCATGATGCATGGACAGAAGGGGTTGGTGATGTAAATTTCCAGGCACTTCACCTGTCCCTGCCTGGGTTCTACCAAAAGCAAGTGTTAAGTGCTGACTGAAGGGTCAGAGGTGGGTGAAGTGCACTAAAGTGGTGGCTAGAGATCTAAGGAGAGGGGTAGGGTGCCAACATTTTCTGCCATGATACCATTTGGTGACCTCTTATTGCATCTCAGGCTATATGCTGAGTACTTCAAACAATCATCCCATTTAATTCTCATAACAATTCCATAAGATATGTCATATTTTCCATTTTACAGATGAGAATTGTGAAGTTGGAAGGTCACCTGGGCATTCTAGTTAATGGAGTTCTGTGCTTAGAACCAAGTTCTTTTTAGTCCTAAATTCCCAGTGCGTGGCAGGATTCCTTAGATCCTTATGACTTCCCACCTACTCCTACTTTCCTCTTGAGCAACTCTAATAATCTGTTTTATATACTGCTTCTTTGCAAACCCTTTTTTCTGAAGTAATTGTTCCAAAGTCTAAAAAGTTTCCAAATTGCAGCATATAGTAGATAGCCAACAAAAGTTTTTATGAGATTTGTGATGAAACACTTCTGAAAAAGTACTCTCTCATTTTGTTTGGGTTTCAGTTCCTTTTTTTTTTTTAAGAAATAAGAGACTTTATTTATTTATTTATTTATTTTTGAGAGAGAGAACATGAGTAAGCATAGGGGAGGAGCAGAGAGAAAGAGAGATAGAATATTAAGAGAAGGGGCTTGATCCCATGACCATGACCTGAGCCAAAATCAGGAGTTAGACACTCAACTGACTGGGCCACCCAGGCACTCCTGGATTTCAGTTCTAATTGATGTATTCAATGGATCCTTAATAAAGTTTTGTTTTAATTTTAGAGAGAGAGAGTGAGCATGAGCAGGGGAGAGGGGCAGAGAGAGAGGGAGAGAGAGGCTTAAGCAGACTCCATGCCCAACAAGGGGCTGGATCCCATGACCCGAGGATCATGACCTGAGCCAAAATCAAGAGTCAGAGGCTCAACTGACTGTACCACCTAGGCATCCCCTGAATAAGGTTTTAATATTCCAATAGAGCAGAATATAGTCTCTCTTACTTAAGTTTGACTTAACTGAAGAATATTAAATTAGGACTGATGCTTATTTTGTTGTGGCTATGTTTTTTTTTCTTTTTAATTTGGAATTCCTTCAGAAATTTTTAGAAACTACGTTAAGTTTTCAATGGTTAATAAATGCAATTAGTTGATACATGTAATTCCTGATAATTCTGAATTGTACCCATTCCATCTCAAATTAGATATATCCTAATTCTGTTCATTTCTGGTAGTTAAAAAACATCATTTTGAGTAGTTCTAAGCAGTTCTAGGCCAGAACTGATGACTCAAAGAAATTATAAGTACAATCTATATGAGAGGTAAATGTGTACATGTATTAAAGTTACTAGGAATATTTCTTTCTCTCTCCCTATCTCTCTCACCAACATAGGTATCAAGGAGGTCAATTTTGTTTGTTCATTCGTTTAACGAATATTTGCTACATATCTATTACATGTGAGGCAGCAAACAAAACAGTCAAGATTTCTCTTCTTATAGAATTTACAATCAAAAGAGAGCAGAATAAGTTATTATGATTATGTCTTACAGTAATTGTTGCAAATAAAGGAAACAAAACACATTTTAGACCCTCAGAGTATGGAAAATTTGATTTGAGAGTATGGAAAAAAAGTTGTTTCTCTAGGAATTAGTCATTTTATATTACATGTTTAGCTGCAAAGCAAATAAATCTTCTCAGGATTTAACTCAACAAATATATGTGGAATATCTACTATATGCCAAGCACTGCTAGCAATGTTCAAATGAAAGGCAGTAATTTCTTTGTTGGCTGCAATGAGTATGGTAGACTCCAACCCTGTGAAAAATATATTCATGTGAATGATGATCTCTTAAAATTCCAATAACTGCCAGAAATGAAATTCAAAGATGAGCCTTCAAAATAGAACAAATACTCATAAACACTGTAAATAGCACAATTAAGATTTTGTTACATTATTATGGAATGAGTTTTTTTTTCTTAATTAGATATACTTGGGGAAGAACATTGACATTTAGTGACTTCTCTATTCATGTGCAGTTACTCCTGTTATTATTTCAGAAATATTCTATTGTCTGTAGGAAACGAGTTACCAGTATTGCAAGCTTCCACTTTAAATACTTTCAACCTTTTGCTCAGTTTTATTCCATCCCATCTCTTCCACTTGGTGAGAAGAGAAGCTTTTCTGTCTTTTCATGTTGTGTTTTATCAGTCATATCAATACTGATGAGCCGAGAGAAAATAAGTGTTACTAAAAAAAAAATGTTTCTGTGTGTTTCTCCTAGACTGCCTTCCATATTCATTGCAGCATCTGAATGTTTGGGAAAATCATGAGGCCCCTGCCAGGTCTCTTGCACTAGCTCTATCATGACACTCTAAGGAGGAACTTGGTTTTCAAACAAGTGAATGGTACGTATGAAGTATTTTCTCTACATGTGTTCAACAGAAAGGAATATGGGCTTGAAATATATTCATAGAGCCTATTTCATCTTTTCCTACCTCTCCAAAAAAGAGAAGAGCTTCCATTTTTGTTCACGCTGCCATTACCTTCCCTGTCCCATTTACCTTGGGCTCCCCCTGCCCTCTCCATCATGTTATGCTGGGTAATCCTGGATTCTCTTGCAGTTTGGCACTGTCAACCCAGATATTGGATTTGTATTCTCTTCACTTTAAGCCAATCCCTTCTTAAAGGGTCAAATAAAATTTACCTCTTCTTAATTTTTTTTGCCAGTTCTAGGGCACAGGTCTCTAATCTCCATGAGTATTTTTATGGCCAAAACCAGTGTTAACATTTTCTCCAAACTTTTTCATGTATGTTAGTTTAGTTCTTCCAATTATTCAAGAGCAGGAACTATTTTATTGTTTTGATGTATGTGTCACAGTGCTGAGTACTCCCTCTTCTGTTTTACATAATTCTGTGTGAGTTCATTCAACCACTGAAAAAAATTCTTTAACTACCTAGTTTGCAGTTGGGTGCTATCTAAGGCACCAAAAATGCTACAAAACATAAGGCTATTCCTGCTTTCTAGGATTTCATAATCTAGACAAGAAAAGAAACATGAAAATGTATGTAACAAGAGTGACATCAGAGATGCATTATTCATTCACTTATTCATTACTAAGTAGTTTTCAGTTGGTGAGGAACATATTCATAGCCCCTGAAGACATTGGGCTCATTGTCTATGTGTCAGGGAGAGTCAGAGTGTCAGAAGGACTGCGGAGGAGCCAAAGAGAAGAAAGGTTCTCTCTCTCTCTCTCTCTTTTTTCTCTCTCTGTGTCTCTTTCTCTCTGAATGACAAGAAAAACAAGACATAAGGAAACAAGATGATGAGTAACTATGAAAGTGTCTGAGTTCTATTTTCTCCACAAAAATCTGAGAGGCTTTGCTATGGAAATATCTTTTATATATTGGCAGATAAAAGATTGTGTGTTATCTGCTGTCTCCCAGAAAGTCAATGAACAAACTTATAGGCGGGTAACTAGAGGTGTGGAGAATAAAATAAGAAACAGAGACCATCACCACCACCACCACCATCTCCACCACTACAATCACCATTACTACCACTGTCATCATCACCATCACCACCACCACCATCACCCCCATGCCCACCACCATTACCACTGTCACCTTCACCATCACCACTGTCATAGACTCTAAGTCTAAAGTTCTCTCTTGATAAGAAGAGAGCGGGACACAGGATTAAAATGCGAGAGATGGCTAGTGTCTGGGAGAAGACAAGAGCCCCGAATAAGGGTCCTTGCCCCATATTTATTAATATCAGAATGTTTACAAACGTGATGGGCATGCACAAAGAGACAATGAACTGGTGAACATTAACGCATGGGCATGAGAGAAAAGGGGGTTTTGAAGATATAGGTGTTTGGGGTTTAGGTCAATATAAAACAAAATCCTGGCTCCTGGCAGATGGGCAGATGGTTGTTAACAGCATATAAGAGGCGCCTTGTCTGTTTATCTTAGCTAGCCTAGGGGATAAGACAGAACAAATAACCTCAGGGTTAACAAGGCACCTTTTCTTTTGCTAATCACCTCAACTCTGGGCAGCAGCATCTACAGCTCAGTGATTTATAGCCCTATTTACCTGTTTACCTAACTTGGTCCTTCCCTCCTATGAAAGCAGCTTTATGCTATAGTACTAAATTGGGGGGCACTTTTGCCCTGAATGCCTAATCTTGCCTACCTCATATACCTTTGTATTGGGGGCCTTTGGGGGCCCCCTGTCTATTCTGGGCCTTTGCCCCTCCCTCTCTATTCTGGGGGCTCTAGCCCCTCCCTATTTTATTCTGGGGCCTTTGCCAGGCAACTTCATTCTGGGGGTCTACTTCATTCTTAGGGTCTCATCTTGCTCTACTTCATTCTGGGGGTCTTATCTTGTTCACCCAAGTCTGGGTGACAACACCCTATAGCTTTATAATTCTTTATGCCTTGTTAACCCATTGGTATAAGCCAAGGAAATTTCTAAGCTTATTCCCCACACACCACCACCACCACGACAAGGTATCTGTAAGACTCAGCCTCTGCGTTGGACACCTTAGAATATTGTATTGCTGAAATTGGAAGAACAAAGCTCGACATTCTCACATACCAGCGGAAGAAAAGTTATCTCTATTCCTTCACTTTCCATGTGCTCTACTCTCAATGAAAATTGGCTTCTGCCTCCACCAGTTTCCAGAAATTGTTTTTTTAAAAGGCAAGCAGCTGCCAAATGAGCATTTTCAGTATACATACTATTCAACTTCTCTGCTGAATTTGATTCCGCTGATCTCTTTTGTCATTAGACTATCAGTTTCAAAACTTGAATTCTGTAATACTGGGGTGTTTTGTATTTCTCTTCTATACTCTTAATCTTCTTTTTGTCTGTCTTCCTAGAGTACATTTTTTATCTTCAACTAATATGTCCCCTCCATCTATGTACTTTCCTTGGCTGATCTCATCAGGCCCCAAGGTTTTAACCATCTATATGCTTATTTCTGGCAAATCCTTCTTATGTCTAGATTCTTCACCCAACACCTTCAGCTGTATGTCTTATATTCCCTTAAAAGTCAGCACAACCCACACAGAGCTCTTAATTTCCCCTATAAAATATTTCCTTTTCCAGTCTTTATTTCAGTTGATGATAAGACCATCCACCTCATTCTTCTAGCCAAACCAAAAACTTAGGAGCAATTCTTGAGACTTTTTCTCCCTCACCAACCACCCAGTCAACCCCTAAGTATTTTTTTAATATGTCCCCATTTCTCTGTTTCTATTGCCTCTATTCTAGTTTGCTTGAACTCTTGTGGTCTTTCTAAGTGGTCTCTGGGCATTTAGTCTTTATTTCCCTTCAATTCCATTTTCTAAACAACTAAAAGACTAAATAAACTCTTTAAACATAGATATGATGTTCACTACCCTTGTGAAAGCCTTCAATGTGATTTAAGTGTCAACAGCATCAGTTTTCTTACTGTGGAATAAAAGGCCCCCATGAGCCTCTACCTGGTTCCGGTTGCATGATTTTTCTGACCAGCACCTGCCATGCAGTGTGTAGCTGGATGTGTGATTCCACACCTTTATGTCTTTGCCCTGTCTGAAATACTCTCACCCCTTCACCTTCTTGCCTGACAGATTACTATTTGTCATGGCTACTAAGTACTATCTCTAAATATTTAATGGTTGTGACCCTTTGGGGCTCTGGGTTAACAAAAGAATATAAAAGAAGTCAAAGGGCATTTTTAGGCAGAGTATATGAGAAGATTATAGTAGCTACATGATATTCCACATGACATGCCCTACATGTCAGCAAAGTCTGGATTCAAACTTGATATAGACAGAGACACATTAACAAAAGTTTCATCAGAATGCTTCTTCTATTTTACCTCAATGGCTACCTTTTCATTATCATGAAAATTCATTTGGTGAAAATGGGCAGGAGAGGATTGTGTTCCTAACCTTTTCGGGGCATTGTTTTGTCCCTTTCTATCCCAAATAAACCATGGCCAAATTTTATAGTGTCTTATGCTGACATTTGAGTCCCAAATTACCTAAATTTTATATACTGGAAGTGTATGTACTCTTACTTTTCTACCCTTGTTATTGGTAAAAGGGGGCTAAGAGTAAATAAATGCCTTCAAACCGCAAAAGATCAATTTGCTAAAAATGAGGGAAACATGGTGTCCTCCATTTATGTCTATTCTGCTATAAGATCTCTGGGCAGAGACTAGGGTATGGGTGATAGGTAAAATGCTTCTACTCAAATTATTAGAATTCTTTGTGATTAATGCTAGGCCTCAATATGGTTCTTTGTATTATACTACCATTCATTCTTGAAGATTCAGTTTATGAATTAAGGTATTTTAATTAAGGGACAACTGTCATAGATTTCCAGGCTGTGTTTTGTTCATCAACCCTAACTCCACCCAATATTTTGTGAACAACTCTGTCATTTCACTTAAAACATTGAATTGCATATCTTTATAGCTCTACTTCTTCTATTACCTGGGTTCTTTGACAGCAGGAACCATGTCATATTAATTTTTATTGCCCCCAAATTTAGAATGGTGCCTAGTAGGTGCTTAATAAAATGTTTGTTGAATGAGTAAACAAATTGTTATTGGTTGCAATGAAGGTTAGGTTTTAAAGAATGCACAAATTTTTTTAAGTGTATTTATTTTTGAGAGAGAGAGAGCATGAGCAAGTGGGGGATGGGTAGAGAGAGAGGGAGAGAGAGAACCCTAAGCAGGCTACTCAATGTCAGCGCATATCCTGATGAACCATGAGATCATGACCTTAGTTGAAATCAAGAATTGGACCCTTAACTGGCTAAGCCACCGAGGCACCCCAGAATCCACTAATTCTTAGTGCCTACATAGTAATGAATAAATTCTCTATTTTTTTTCTGATAAGACGTTTTTCACTATCACACCGAGGCAAGAGTTTCTGTACTTTAGCTATTCCCCAGAGGTACTGGGATTAAGGAAATAAATCACCCGGCAAAGTTCCATTAAGCTAATAACCCAGGAGAATTTGTATGGGAGCATTTATTAAATATTGCATAGGCTAGGATGTTGCATTGTGTGGCAGTGAACTGACATGAAAGGATAGGTAGAGTTGCCCTCAGAAAGTGAAAATGGCAATCAACACCTAATGAACCAGAAGGCAAATACACAAGTCAACTAAGGAGAGAGAGAAAGAGAGCAAGAGAGAGAAAGACAGAGAGTGAGCAGACTTACTCCCAAGGGAGAGAAGCATATCACTAAAACTTGACTAAAGAAATGATATCTGAAGGAAGGCAATACCAAGTAGCTGAAGAATTGGACTGAAATGGAAATGTAAAAATGGTAATATCATGATAGTTGCTCTTCATAGCAAGAAGGCCTTTGGTTAGGAGAAAAGCTGTTAGGGCCAAGTGCCACAGATAGGCCTCCTGTGGAGATGGCTGTTTCTGGCTGCCTTAGACTGATGCCATCATAAGGGGAATATTGTAGGGAAAAGAGATATTTCACATAAGCAAATGGCATGAATGGAGAAGGCAGGGCAACAACTAGTCCAGATTGGCAGGAACATGGTAGTGACAAGTAGGAGGCTGGTGCTAATAGTCAAGCAATAGACTGAGTGTATGGGAAGAATTAGACATTGTCGTAAGGTATCTGATGGTTAATATTCAGGTTACAGGGGCCATTGAAGGTAATTAAGGCAGAGATTAGAGTTAAGATATAAGATCAAACTTGTGATTTTGTTCACAATAAAATGAATAATGAATAACTGGGAGATCTATTAGAGGTTTTTGCAGTATAGAACAGATAGGAAATGATTAAAGCCTACACTAAGCAATGGACAAGAAAAAGTGTTGAGTATGTATTGTAAAAAAGAACATGAGACAAAAAAACACAAAACACTTCTAGCATTGACAAATAGTAGCCAATGTGCAACACCACTCAACTGTCTCGACCTTACTTTGGATCAGTAAAACACGTGAATGATATTGTCATGAAAGCCCTGAACCACTATTTTTTTTAAAATTATTTTTTAGATATCTTGAGGGAAGATGGCGGCGTAGGAGGATGCTGGGCTCACTGCGCGTCCTGCTGATCACTTAGATTCCACCTCCACCTGCCTAAATAACCCAGAAAACCGCCAGAGGATTAGCAGAACGGAGTCACCGGAGCCAAGCACAGATGAGAGGCCCACGGAAGAGGGTAGGAAGGGCGGCGAGGCGGTGCACGCTCCACGGACTGGCGGGAGGGAGCCGGGGCAGAGGGGTGGCTTGCCAGCCAAGCAGAGCCCCCAAGTCTGGCTTGCAAAAGCGGAGGGGCCTGAAGGACTGTGTTCTGACAGCAAGCGCGACTTAGCGTCTGGGAGGTCATAAGTTAACAGCTCTGCTCGGAAAGCGGGAAGGCTGTTGGACAAAGGGAGGGAGAGCTGCTGAGCCCCCCGGATGACAGAGCTCAGTTGGGTGGGGGACAAAGGCACTCGCCAGCGCCATCTCCCTCACCCATCCCCCAGCCAAAATCCCAAAGGGAACCAGTTCCTGCCAGGGAACTTGCTCGCTCCGCACAAACACCCAACTCTGTGCTTCTGTGGAGCCGAACCTCCGGCAGCGGATCTGACTCCCTCCTGCTGCCACAGGGCCCCTCCTGAAGTGGATCACCTAAGGAGAAGCGAGCTAAGTCTGCCCCTCCTGACCCCGTGCACCTTGCCTACCCACCCCAGCTAATACGCCATATCCCCAGCATCACAAGCCTGGCAGTGTGCAAGTGGCCCAGATGGGCCAAGCCACCCCACAGTGAATCCCACCCCTAGGAGAGGGGAAGAAAAGGCACACACCAGTCTGGCTGTGGCCCCAGTGGTGGGCTGGGGGCAGACATCAGGTCGGACTGCGGCCCCACCCACCAACTCCAGTTATACACCACACTACAGGGGAAGTGCCCTGCAGGTCCTCACCACTCCAGGGACTATCCAAAATGACCAAACGGAAGAATTCCCCTCAGAACACTCTCCAGAAAATAACAACAGCTAATGAACTGATCAAAAAGGATTTAAATAATATAACAGAAAGTGAATTTAGAATAATAGTCATAAAATTAATCACTGGGCTTGAAAACAGTATAGAGGACAGCAGAGAATCTCTTGCTACAGAGATCAAGGGACTAAGGAACAGTCACGAGGAGCTGAAAAGCACTTTAAACGAAATGCAAAACAAAATGGAAACGACGACAGCTCGGATTGAAGAGGCAGAGGAGAGAATAGGGGAACTAGAAGATAAAGTTATGGAAAAAGAGGAAGCTGAGAGAAAGAGAGATTAAAAAAATCCAGGAGTATGAGGGGAAAATTAGAGAACTAAGTGATACACTAAAAAGAAATAATATACGCATAATTGGTATCCCAGAGGAGGAAGAGAGAGGGAAAGGTGCTGAAGGGGTACTTGAAGAAATCATAGCTGAGAACTTCCCTGAACTGGGAAAGGAAAAAGGCATTGAAATCCAAGAGGCACAGAGAACTCCCTTCAGACGTCACTTGAACCGATCTTCTGCACGACATATCATAGTGAAACTGGCAAAATACAAGGATAAAGAGAAAATTCTGAAAGCAGCAAGGGGTAAACGTGCCCTCACATATAAAGGGAGACCTATAAGACTCGTGACTGATCTCTCTTTTGAAACTTGGCAGGCCAGAAAGAATTGGCACGAGATTTTCAGGGTGCTAAACAGGAAAAATATGCAGCCGAGAATCCTTTATCCAGCAAGTCTGTCATTTAGAATAGAAGGAGAGATAAAGGTCTTCCCAAACAAACAAAAACTGAAGGAATTTGTCACCACTAAACCAGCCCTACAAGAGATCCTAAGGGGGACCCTGTGAGACAAAGTCCCAGAGACATCAATACAAGCATAAAACATACAGACATCACAATGACTCTAAACCCGTATCTTTCTATAATAACACTGAATGTAAATGGATTAAATGCGCCAACCAAAAGACATAGGGTATCAGAATGGATAAAAAAACAAGACCCATCTATTTGCTGTCTACAAGAGACTCATTTTAGCCCTGAGGACACCTTTAGATTGAGAGTGAGGGGATGGAGAACTATTTATCATGCTACTGGAAGCCAAAAGAAAGCTGGAGTAGCCATACTTATATCAGACAAACTAGACTTTAAATTAAAGGCTGTAACAAGAAATGAAGAAGGGCATTATATAAAATTACAGGGTCTATCCATCAGGAAGAGCTAACAATTATAAATGTCTATGCGCCGAATACCGGAGCCCCCAAATATATAAAACAATTACTCATACACATAAGCAACCTTATTGATAATAATGTGGTAATTGCAGGGGACTTTAACACCCCACTTACAGAAATGGATAGATCATCTAGACACAAAGTCAATGAAGACACAAGGGCCCTGAAGGAGAAATTGGATCAGATGGACTTGACAGATCTATTTAGAACTCTGCATCCCAAAGCAACAGAATATACTTTCTTCTCGAGTGCACATGGAACATTCTCCAAGATAGACCATATACTGGGTCACAAAACAGCCCTTCATAAGTTTACAAGAATTGAAATCATACCATGCATACTTTCAGACCACAATGCTATGAAACTAGAAATCAACCACAGGAAAAAGTCTGGAAAACCTCCAAAAGCATGGAGGTTAAAGAACACCCTACTAACGAATGAGTGGGTCAACCAGGCAATTAGAGAAGAAATTAAAAAATATATGGAAACAAACGAAAATGAAAATACAACAATCCAAACGCTTTGGGACGCAGCAAAGGCAGTCCTGAGAGGAAAATACATTGCCATCCAGGCCTATCTCAAGAAACAAGAAAAATCCCAAATACAAAATCTAACAGCACACCTAAAGGAACTAGAAGCAGAACAGCAAAGGCAGCCTAAACCCAGCAGAGGAAGAGAAATAATAAAGATCAGAGCAGAAATAAACAATATAGAATCTAAAAAAACTGTAGAGCAGATCAACGAAACAAAGAGTTGGTTTTTTGAGAAAATAAACAAAATTGACAAACCTCTAGCCAGGCTTCTCAAAAAGAAAAGGGAGATGACCCAAATAGATAAAATCATGAATGAAAATGGAATTATTACAACCAATCCCTCAGAGATACAAACAATTATCAGGGAATACTATGAAAACTTATATGCCAACAAATTGGACAACCTGGAAGAAATGGACAAATTCCTAAACCCCTACACTCTTCCAAAACTCAATCAGGAGGAAATAGAAAGCTTGAACAGACCCATAACCAGCGAAGAAATTGAATCGGTTATCAAAAGTCTCCCAACAAATAAGAGTCCAGGACCAGATGGCTTCCCAGGGGAGTTCTACCAGACGTTTAAAGCAGAGATAATACCTATCCTTCTCAAGCTATTCCAAGAAATAGAAAGGGAAGGAAAACTTCCAGACTCATTCTATGAAGCCAGTATTACTTTGATTCCTAAACCAGACAGAGACCCAGTAAAAAAAGAGAACTACAGGCCAATATCCCTGATGAATATGGATGCAAAAATTCTCAATAAGATACTAGCAAATCGAATTCAACGGCATATAAAAAGAATTATTCACCATGATCAAGTGGGATTCATTCCTGGGATGCAGGGCTGGTTCAACATTCGCAAATCAATCAACGTGATACATCACATTAACAACAAAAAAGAGAAGAACCATATGATCCTGTCAATCGATGCAGAAAAGGCCTTTGACAAAATCCAGCACCCTTTCTTAATAAAAACCCTTGAGAAAGTCGGGATAGAAGGAACATACTTAAAGATCATAAAAGCCATTTATGAAAAGCCCACAGCTAACATCATCCTCAACGTGGAAAAACTGAGAGCTTTTTCCCTGAGATCAGGAACACGACAGGGATGCCCACTCTCACCGCTGTTGTTTAACATGTGCTGGAAGTTCTACCATCAGCAATCAGACAATAAAAGGAAATCAAAGGCATCAAAATTGGCAAAGATGAAGTCAAGCTTTCGCTTTTTGCAGATGACATGATATTATACATGGAAAATCCGATAGACTCCACCAAAAGTCTGCTAGAACTGATACAGGAATTCAGCAAAGTTGCAGGATACAAAATCAATGTACAGAAATCAGTTGCATTCTTATACACTAACAATGAAGCAACAGAAAGACAAATAAAGAAACTGATCCCATTCACAATTGCACCAAGAAGCATAAAATACCTAGGAATAAATCTAACCAAAGATGTAAAAGATCTGTATGCTGAAAACTATAGAAACTTATGAAGGTAATTGAAGAAGCTTTAAAGAAATGGAAAGACATTCCCTGCTCATGGATTGGAAGAATAAATATTGTCAAAATGTCAACACTACCCAAAGCTATCTACACATTCAATGCAATCCCAATCAAAATTGCACCAGCATTCTTCTCGAAACTAGAACAAGCAATCCTAAAATTCATATGGAACCACAAAAGGCCCCGAATAGCCAAAGGAATTTTGAAGAAGAAGACCAAAGCAGGAGGCATCACAATCCCAGACTTTAGCCTCTACTACAAAGCTGTCATCATCAAGACAGCATGGTTTTGGCACCAAAACAGACACATAGACCAATGGAATAGAATAGAAACCCAGAACTAGACCCACAAACGTATGGCCAACTCATCTTTGACAAAGCAGGAAAGAACATCCAATGGAAAAAAGACAGTCTCTTTAACAAATGGTGCTGGGAGAACTGGACAGCAACATGCAGAAGGTTGAAACTAGACCACTTTCTCACACCATTCACAAAAATAAACTCAAACTGGATAAAGGACCTGAATGTGAGACAGGAAACCATCAAAACCTTAGAGGAGAAAGCAGGAAAAGACCTCTCTGACCTCAGCCGTAGCAATCTCTTACTCGACACATCCCCAAAGGCAAGGGAATTAAAAGCAAAAGTGAATTACTGGGACCTTATGAAGATAAAAAGCTTCTGCACAGCAAAGGAAACAACCAACAAAACTAAAAGGCAACCAACGGAATGGGAAAAGATATTTGCAAATGACATATCGGACAAAGGGCTAGTATCCAAAATCTATAAAGAGCTCACCAAACTCCACACCCGAAAAACAAATAACCCAGTGAAGAAATGGGCAGAAAACATGAATAGACACTTCTCTCAAGAAGACATCCGGATGGCCAACAGGCACATGAAAAGATGTTCAGCGTCGCTCCTTATCAGGGAAATACAAATCAAAACCACACTCAGATATCACCTCACGCCAGTCAGAGTGGCCAAAATGAACAAATCAGGAGACTGTAGATGCTGACGAGGATGTGGAGAAACGGGAACCCTCTTGCACTGTTGGTGGGAATGCAAATTGTTGCAGCCGCTCTGGAAAGCAGTGTGGAGGTTCCTCAGAAAATTAAAAATAGACCTACCCTATGACCCAGCAATAGCACTGCTAGGAATTTATCCAAGGAATACAGAAGTGCTGATGCATAGGGGCACTTGTACCCCAATGTTTATAGCAGCACTCTCAACAATAGCCAAATTATGGAAAGAGCCTAAATGTCCATCAACTTGAATGGATAAAGAAAATGTGGTTTATATACACAATGGAATACTACCTGGTAATGAGAAAGAATGAAATATGGCCTTTTGTAGCAACATGGATGGAACTGGAGAGTGTGATGCTAAGTGAAATAAGCCATACAGAGAAAGACAGATACCATATGGTTTCACTCTTATGTGGATCCTGAGAAACTTAACAGAAACCCATGGGGGAGGGGAAGGAAAAAAAAAAGAGGTTAGAGTGGGAGAGAGCCAAAGCATAAGAGACTGTTAAAAACTGAGAACAAACTGAGGGTTGATGGGGGGTGGGAGGGAGGGGAGGGTGGCTGATGGGTATTGAGGAGGGCACCTTTTAGGATGAGCACTGGGTGTTGTATGGAAACCAATTTTTCAATAAATTTCATATATTAAAAAAAATATTTTTTATATTGTGGTAAGTATACAAACGTAAAATTTACCATTTTAACACTTTTTAGGTATACAATATGGTTGCATTAAATACATTGATAATGTTATGTAATCATCACCACTATCCTTCTCCAGAACGTTTTCATCCTTCCTAACTGAATCTCTGAATCCACTAAACATAAACTCCTGGTTTCCTCTCTCCTTGGTAATTTGCTTTTCTGGTAACCTCTATTCTACTTTCTGTCTCTGTAAGTTTTCCTGTTCTAAAAACCTTGCAGAGGTAGAATCATATAATACTTGTCTTGTTTTATGTGGCTTATTTCACTTAGTGTACTTTCAAGTTTTGTTATTGTAACATGTCATTCCTTTCTCTGACTGAATGATATTCCATTGTATGCCCGTATCACATTTTGTTTATTCATTCATCCATTGATGGACCTTTGGGTTGTTTTTACTTTTTAGCTATTGTAAATAATGCTGCTATAAACACTGGCATACAAGTATCTGGTCAAGTCCAGATACTTGTACGTTTGCAATTATTTTGGAAATATTCTTAGAAGTCTTAAAGCCTTCCTTCACTGTGGTAATGTGTAGGAATGAAATGCCAGATGTGTACACTATGCCATCTAGGACTCTGAATTACTGTCCCCACTACTCAAAAGAGGGTCAAACGTTGAACCATTCATTATGGGAAGCCCTGAATTTTAAGGAAATGATACTTTTGTTTCTCAGTATCCAGGAGAACAACTTTTTTTCCCCCTCACTCAATAGGATGTACGTGTCACCAGAGGCTCTTCATGAAAACACATGGCATGGCATTTCCTAGCAGCACACAAACATGGAAACACAAAAGGTTCTGGGCTGTGGGACTGAGTGCCCCAATGTGAGAGCCTGGGGAGAATTAAATCACACCACTGAAATCTACTTTTTCTTGAAGATTCACCTCACCTTTGTTAACAGCATCTAAAGCTGATGCTGAATTTGACTCCCATGAGAACACAGTACTGAGGCTGAGAGGTAGTAAAACTGAATCTCAAACATCAGTATATTCTGAATCAAGGCATAAATTTGTGTGCAATAGTAACACATATTGAGATCATACCATTTGCCGGGTGCCTTTCTTTTCCTTCAAATTTTTATTTAAATTCTGGTTAGTTTCAGGAGAATTTAGTGATTCATTACTTACATATAACACCAAGTGCTCATCATAGCAAGTGCCGTCCTTAATGCCCATCCCCCATTAGGCCCATCCTCACCCACCTTTCCCCCATCAACCCTCCCCCATCAGTTTGTTCTCTATCATTAAGAATCTCTTATGGTTTGCTTCCCTTTCTTTTTTATCCCCCTTCCCATATGTTCATCTGTTTTGTTTCTTAAATTCCACATGAGTGAAATCATATGGTATTTGTCTTTCTCTGACTTATTTTGCCTAGCATAATACACTATAGCTCCATCCACATCATTCCAAATGGCAAGATTTCATTCTTTTTGATGGCTGAGTAATATTTCTGTACAGATATGTTTATATTTAAAATAAATATTATGTTTATATACATTTTATTTTAGTATACTATAGAAATACATTTATAATATAAACAATAATATATATTTATAATATATAAATATATAAGTATATTAAATATTTATATATTTATATATAGATACCACATCTTCTTTATCCACTCATCATTGATGAACATTTAGGCTCTTTCCATAGCTTGGCTATTGTTGATAGCGCTAGTAGTATCCTTTCTAAGTCTTTCACATGTGAAGTGTTGGGCACATAATGGAAGCTAAGCACCTGTTTTTCAAGTTGAATTGCCTTGTGTTAATATATAGCCGTAAGCGGTACCTGGTTTGTAGCAGCTCTAAAGACCGATGGAATTAGAACTCTACCTAGCAATCAGGACCTGGACTGCACACCCCAGTTTAGTAATCACTTAATCAGCATCCCCTTTGGACACGTAGAATCTGCCAGAAAACAGCGTAGAGTAAGGTTGAGATGAACCTAGATTCTGGTAGGTTCAGGGTTTGTTGTTGTTTATTTTTGAGAAAGAGAGCATGCGTGCAGGCGAGCAGGGGAGGGGCAGAGAGATAGAATCCCAAGCAGGCTCTGTGGTGTCAGCACAGAGCCCAACCCAGGGCTCAATCTTGTGAACCCTGAGATCATGACCTGAGCCAAAATCAAAATTTGAACGCTTCACCGACTGATCCACCCAGGCGCCCCCAGGTTTTTCTTTTTTAAAGAATATTTCAAATATTAACAAGTTTATGTGAAGCTAAGACGCAGAAAAATACATTGAAGGTAAGGAAAATTCATCAAAAATAGTTTCTACATTATAGAGTTCTCTGGGGATAAAAACAGAAAGAATATTTTTAACTCTGTTTTTGTAAGTCATTAGCAGAAAGGCAATTTTAGTAACTCTTACCTGTTTCATTTATGGTTACCGTCTCCTCAGTGGGGAGTCACAGACATCTACATCATTTTTGGAGTTAAAGTTTAACCCCCAAATCCCTAGAAGAAGTAGCACAGTGACCTGGACTTATACGAAAGTATAAATGTGTGGGTTTGCATGAGGAAGGGCATGGGAAGTGGGCAGAGGAAGAGAAAAGAGTCACTGAGTCCATGTGGGGAAAACTGTTGCAAACAATTGAGAAAAGCAGGCTTTTTCTCACTCGCATCTCCTCTTGCGGTGTGTCTGTGTGTGCTGCTTGAGGTGTGTGTGGCTAGGCAAGGAGACAGAAGAGCAAATTGAAAGTCAAATTTTGCAAATTTGTCCCTAAACGTTCAGGGGATTCATTCAGACAGAATTTCTTGTAGAGTACTTTCTGCCTTAAATGAGGAGACATTGGTCCATGGGACTTAAAATTGCTCCTTTTGCTGAGGCTCTATTCCTTGGTTTCCTTGAGGAAACAAAAAAATCATTTATTGTCACAAATGTCACAAAGGGTTGCTGGCTTGGCGACTTCCTTTCCTGCCATTGTATCATTCTCTTATTGTCTATCCACCGGATTGGTATGAGGAAGAAAGGTGGATCCTAAAAATTACTGACCTTGTTCTTGCTTTGGCATGGCTTTGAGAGCCAAAAGTTATTTTTGGGCACCCCTTATCCTTACCTGAAATTAATATGCAAAGAAGAGTGAAAGGGAGCAAGTTTTGTTCAGATTTTTACAGGGAATGGTATTTTCCTTTATTCTGTCCCCCCCCCCCCAAGTTTTTCTTTAAATTCCAGATACTTAACATACAGTGTAAAATTAGTTTCAGGTGTAGAATTTAGTGATTCATCACTGACATACATCCCTCCTGCTCATCACAACAATTGCCTCTTAATGCCCATCACCTGTTTAACCCATCGCCCGGCCATCTCCCCTCCAGTTACCATAAGTTTGTTCTCTATAGTTAAGAGTCTATTTCTTGACCCAGCAATTGCACTACTAGATATTTATCCAAAGGATACAAAAATACTGATTCAAAAGAATACACGCACCTGATGTTTATAGCAGCATTATCAACAATAGCCAAATTATGGAAAGAGCCCAAATTTCCATCAACTGATGAATGTATGAAGATGTAGTATATGTATATAAATATAAACACACAATAGGATATTACTCAGCCATAAAAAAGAATGAAATATTGCCATTTGCAACAACATAGATGGAGCTAGAGAGTATTATGCTAAGTGAAAAAAGTCAGAGAAAGACAAATAATATATTCTGTTTTTCTTTTGAGATTATAATAATAACAATACTCCAGTGCATTTGAATGTGTCCCACGGATATAACAGGGCCCTGCTTTGCTCATTGAGGTTTGACAAACTACAGTTATTGCTCTATTGTCAACCCAAAACAGGAGCTCCTTGTACAAAAGCTCTGATTTCTTTTTTGTTTGTTTATTTGTTTTGGAAATGAAGCATCATTTTGGAAGCTCCTCTCCACTTACCTGAATTTCTTACAAGGAAAGCAGAATATAGACAGAGTAATTAGGAACCTCCCTGCAAGAATTTAACTTATTTACACCTTCACTAGAATGTTTTTGATTAACAAAATGTAGTTCTCTATATGCTTAAAAACATAGGGGTCCTGGGTGGTTCAGTTGGTTGGACACCCAACTTAAGCTCAGTCGTTGATGTCACGGTTCGTGAGATTGAGCCCTGCATCAGGCTCTCTACTGTCGGCATGGAGCCTGCTTTAGATCCTTTGCCCCCTCTCTCTCTGCCCCTCCTCTGCTCATTCTGTCTCTCAAAATAAATAAATAAAATTAAAAAATAATTATTTTGTGTGTGTGTGAGGGAAGCAAAATTCAGAGAATATTCAGAAAATAATACTGTTTTTTAAAGTTAATTTATCTATTTCAAGAGAGACAGAAAGAGTGTGAGCCAGGGAGAGGGGCAGAAAGAGGAGAGAGAATTCCAAGCAGGCTCCACGCTGTCAGCACAGAGCCCAACATGGGGCTTGAACTCATGAACCATGAGATCATTACCTGAGCCAAAACCAAGAGTTGGATGCTTAGCCTTCTGAGCCACCCAGGTGCCCCAGAAAATTATAATATTAAAGATAATTTGAACTTGTATCCAGAAGGCTCCTAGAAAAACAAAATGTGAGCTACAACAAGGTGAAGTATTACCTGGACTTATATGACAGACCGTCACTTGGTTCTAGTAGAAGAGTTGAATGATCCAGAACTGAATTTAGACTCTGTGAAAGAAATTAATCATTTTTATGAAAGCTCTTGGAATGGGTAAGAAGCAAAGCAAGAAAGCTAGAGAAAGTAGGACTGGTCATTCATGTGTTTGCTTCTCTCAAAGCTGAAAAAGCATATTTGAAAGTTTCATAAATTTAATGTAAGCAGAATAGGTGGTATGTGTCTATTTCTTTGCTGAAAATTCTGCTATTAACTTGGATTAGATACCTACTTCAGAAATAATGACCATTCCTGTGTGCATTTATGCTTGGAAGGTTTAACCAATTACAAATGAGCTGCCAGGGCATTAGAACTACTAATGTAATCAAATTGCTAATCAGTGTACTTCTAGTCCTGTAACAATGCCTATAACATATCTGCTATTCAATAAATTATTTGTTGAATGAATGAATTAAATTGACAGAGAGAGGAAGCTCCATCTTTAGTGTGTATAAGTTTAATCTTCCTAATAATTAAAATGAGAACTTTCCTCAGGATAGGGAAAGATCTGTGCATCTAGAAATTCATATGAAGACATTCAAAGGAAGAGAGAAGCCCATAGAAATATTGGTAGGGTTGAAGTTTGGAAAGAGGTACAAAGTCAATTTCACCCTAGAATTAGGGAATCTTTCTTTAAATTCTGCACAGTCACACCTTGCACAGAGAATAGGTTAGGGGAAAGGCTCCTAAACTTTGCTCACTTTCAGTGCCCCTAGTATCTTGGTGATTTTTAAAATGATACTCCTAGGCCAGAAAAAAAAAAGTGAATAGTTTCATTTATTAAGTGGTTATGTCTAAACACTTAATAAATATTTAAGTCCTAACAACTTAATATCCATTTGAATAAATAATGCACATACATTGAAAAAAAAGTTGAGTGGTCCTAAGAAGGGAGGTAATTAGGGGTTGTTAAAAGTTTGGATATATGGGGGCGCCTAGGTGGCGCAGTCGGTTGAGCGTCCGACTTCAGCCAGGTCACGATCTCGCGGTCCGTGAGTTTGAGCCCCGCGTCAGGCTCTGGGCTGATGGCTCAGAGCCTGGAGCCTGTTTCCGATTCTGTGTCTCCCTCTCTCTCTGCCCCTCCCCCGTTCATGCTCTGTCTCTCTCTGTCCCAAAAATAAATAAACGTTGAAAAAAAATTAAAAAAAAAAAGTTTGGATATATGGATTTGGAGGAAATTTCTGAAATTAAAAAAGTGTTTTTTGGTACTTTTCCCTTCTTGGGCAAGAGTTTCTTGGAAGGGTAAAAACATGATAATGCAAACATTAGACTCTGTATTTTTAGTTCTTGAAAAAAATGATAAAAATAACAATAGTTATCAACCTCTTGTTAGCCATGGTTCTTAGCACTTTACGTGCATTTCATTTAAAATATTCTCAATAATTTTATGAGGTAGGAATTATCTTCATTTTTACAGGAAAAGGATATGAAAGGAAGACAGTTTGCTCTGGTCATGAGCTGAGCACAAGACAGAGCATAAGTCTTTTTGGTTTTTGTTTTTTCTTTCTTTTTCTATTTTTCTTAAGCCTTCCAGTGTTTTTTGTTTGCTTGTTTGTTTTGTTTTTAATATAATTTATTATCATGTTGGCTAATGTAGAGTGTATATACAGTGTGCTCTTGGTTTTGGGGGTAGATTCGTGATTCATCGCTTACGTACAACACCAAGCACCCATCCCAACAAGTGCCCTCTTCAATGTCCATCACCCATTTTCCCCTCTCCCCGCCCCTCCTCCCCCCCCCCCCATCAATCCTCAGTTTGGTTCTCTGTATTTAACAGTCTCTTTCTGTTTTTTTTCCCCTTCCCTTCCCCCATTGTCTTCTGTTAAGTTTCTCAAGTTCCACATATGAGTGAAAACATATGATATCTGTCTTTCTCTGACTGACTTATTTCACTTTGCATAATACCCTCCAGTTCCATCCATGTTGCTGCAAATGGCAGGATCTCATTCTTTCTCATTGCCAAGTAGTATGCCATTGTATATATAAACCACATCTTTATCAGTTCATCAGTTGATGGACATTTAGGTTCTTTCCATAATTTGGCTATTGTTGAAAGTGCTGCTATAAACATTGGGGTACATGTGCCCCTATGAATTAGTACTTCTGTATCCTTTGGATAAATCCCTAGTAGTGCTATTGCTGGGTTGTAGGGTAATTCTGTTTTTAATATTTTCAGGAACCTCCACCAACAGTGCAGGAGGGTTCCCATTTCTCCACATCCTCACCAGCATCTGTTGTTTCTGGAGTTGTTAATCATAGCCACTCTGACTGGTGTGAAGTGGTATCTCAATGTGGTTTTGATTTATATTTCCCTGATGAGGAGTGATGTTGAGTATCTTTTCATGTGGCTGTTAGCCATCTGGATGTCTTCTTTGGAAAAGTATCTATTCATGTCTTCTGTCCATTTTTTCACTGGATTATTTGTTTTTCAGGTGTTGAGTTTGATAAGTTCTTTATAGATTTTGGGTACTAACTCCTTATCCAATATTCCATTTGCAGATATCTTTCCCCAATCTGTTGTCTGACTTTTAGTTTTGTTGATTGTTTCCTTTGCAGTGCGGAAGATTTTTATCTTGATGAGGCTCCAGTAGTTCATTTTTCCTTTAAATCCCTTGCCTTTGGAGATATGTGAAGCAAGAAATTGCTGCAGCTGAGGTCACAGAGTTTGTTACCTGTTTTCTCCCTTACGGTTTTGATGGTTTCCCTCTCACATTTAGGTCCTTCATCCATTTTGAGTTTATTTTTGTGTATGGTGTAAGAAAGTGGTCTAGTTTCATTCTTCTGTATGTTGCTGTCCAGTTCTCCCAGCACATTTGCTAATGTATACTCTTTCCTGCTTTATCAAGGATTAGTTGGCCATACATGTATGGATCCAGTTCTGGTTTCTCTATTCTATTCCATTGATCTATATGTCTGTTTTTGTGCCAATACTGTACTGTCTTGATGATTACAGCTTTGTAGGAGAGGCTAAAGTCTGGGATTGTGATGCCTCTCTCTTTGGTCTTCTTTTTCAACATTACTTTGGCTATTTGGGTTCTTTCAAGATTCTATACAAGTTTTAGGATTGTGCTAGCTTTGAGAAGAATGTTGGTGCAATTTTGATTGGGATTGCATTGAATGTGTAGATTGCTTCGGGTAGTATTGACATTTTAACAATATTTATCCTTCCAATCCATGAGCATGGAATATTTTTCCATATCTTTGTGTCTTCTTCAATTTCCTTTAAGGTTTCTATAATTTTCAGCCTACAGATCTTTTACATCTTTGTTTAGGGTTTATTCCTAGGTATTTTATCGTTCTTGGTGTAATTGTAAATGGGATTGATTTCCTGATTTCTCTCTCTGTTGCTTCATTATTGGTGTATAGAAATGCAACTGACTTCTGTACATTGATTTTGTACCCTGCGACTTTTCTGAATTCATGTATCAGTTCTAGCAGCTTTTTGGTAGAGTCTTTTAGGTTTTCCATGTAGAGTATCATGTCGTCTGCAAAAGTGAAAGTTTGACTTCTTCTTTGCCAATTTTGATGCCTTTGATTTCCTTTTGTTGTCTGATTGCTGAGGCTAGGACTTCCAACACTATGTTAAACAAATAACAGTGGTGAGAGTGGACATCCCTGTTGTGTTCCTGATCTCAGGGGGAAAGCTCTCAGTTTTTCCCCTTGAGGATGATATTAGCAGTGGGCTTTTCATATATGGCTTTTATGATGTTTAGGTATGTTCCTTCTATCCCGACTTTCTTGAGGGTTTTTATTAAGAAAGAATGCTGCATTTTGTCAAATTCTTTTTCTGCATCTATTGACAAGATCATATGGTTCTTATCCTTTCTTTTATTAATGTGATGTATCACATTGATTGATTTGCAAATATTGAACCAGCCCTGCAGCCCAGGAATGAATCCCACTTGATCATGGTGAATAATTCTTTTAATGTACTGTTGAATCTGATTTGCTAGTATCTTGTTGAGAATTTTTGCATCCATGTTCATCAGGAATATTGGCATGTAAATCTCCTTTTTTGTGGGGTCTCTGTCTGGTTTGGGAATCAAGAAAATGCCGGCTTCATAGAATGAGTCTGGAAGCTTTCCTTCTGTTTCTATTTTTTGGAACAACTTGAGAAGGATGGGTATTAACTCTACTTTAAATATCTGGTAGGACTCCCCAGGGAAGCCATCTGGCCCAGGACTCATATTTGTTGGGAGATTTTTGATAACTGATTCAATTTCTTCACTAGTTATGGGTCTGTTCAAATTTTCTATTTCTTCTTCTTTGAATTATGGTAGTGTGTGGGTATCTGGGAATTTGTCCATTTCCAGGTTTTTCCAGTTGGTTGGCATATAATTTGTCATAGTATTCTCTGATAATTGTTTGTATTTCTGAGGGGTTGGTTGTGGTGTGTCCAATTTAATTCATGATTTTATCTATTTGGGTTCTCTCTTCTCTTTGAGAAGTCTGGCTAGGGGTTTATCAATTTTGTTTATTTTTTCAAAAAACCAGCTCTTAGTTTCATTGATCTATTCTACTGGTTTTTTTTTTAATTCTATGCTGTTTCTTTCTGCTCTAATCTTTATTATTTCTCTTCTTCTGCTGGTCTTGGGGTTTCTTTGCTGTTTGGCTTCTAGTTTCTTTAGGTGTGCTGTTATTTCTTGTATTTGGGATTTTTCTTTTTCTTGAGATAGGCCTGGATTGCAATGTATTTTCCTCTTAGGACTGCCTTTGCTGCATCCCAAAGGGTTTAGACTGTTGTGTTTTCATTTTAATTTGTTTCCATATATTTTAAATGTTTTCTTTAATTGTCTCATTGACCCATTCATTCTTTAGTAGGATGTTCTTTAACCTCCATGCATTTGGAGGTTTTCCAAACTTTTTCCTGTCGTTGATTTCAAGTTTTAAGCATTGTGATCTAAATATATGCATGGTATGATCTCAGTTCTTTTATATTTATTGAGGGATGTTTTGTGACCCAGTATGTGATCTATCTTGGAGAAGGTCCCATGTGCACATGAGAAGAATGTGTATTCTGCTGCTTTTGGATGAACAGTTATGAATATATCTATCAAGTCCAAATGGTCCAGAGTGTCATTCAGGGCTTCTGTTTCTTTATTGATTTTCTGCATGGATGATCTGTCCATTGTTTAAGTGGAATATTAAAGTCACCTGCAATTACCATATTGTTGTCAATAAGATTGATTATGTTTGTGATTAGTTGATTTATATATTTGGGTACTTTCAAATTAGGTGCCTAAACATTTATAATTGTTAGCTCTTCTTGATGGATAGACCCTGTAATTATGATATAATACCTTCTTCATCTCTTGTTACAGCCGTTAGTTTAATATCTAGTTTATCTAAGTATGGCTACTGCAGATTTCTTTTGACTTCCAGTATCATGATAGGTGGTTCTCCATCCCCTCACTTTCAATCTGAAGATGTCCTAAGGTCTAAAATAGGTCTCTTGTAGATAGCAAATAGATGGGTCTCTCTTTTTTAATCCATTCTGATACCCTGTGTCTTTTGATTGAAGCATTTAGCCCATTTACATTCAGCGTTATTATTGAAGGATATAGATTTAGTGTCATTGTGTTATCTGTAGGTCTCATGCTTATGGTGATATCTCTGGTCCTTTGTAGTCTTTGCAACATTCCACACCCAGAGTTCCCCTTAGGATCTCTTGCAGGGCTGGTTTAGTGATGATGAACTCCTTCAGTTTTTCTTTGGGAAAACCTTTCTCTCTCCTTCTCTTCTGAATGACAGGCTTGCTGGATAAAGGATTCATGGCTGCATATTTTTCCTATTCAGCACTTTGAATATTTCCTGCCACTCCCTTCTGGCCTGCCAAATTTCAGTGTACAGGTCTGCTACTACCCTTATGTATCTATCCTTGTAGGTTAAGGCCCATTTGTACTTAGCTGCTTTCAGAATTCTCTCTTTATCTTTGTATTTTGCCGTTTCATTATGACATGTCATGCAGATCGATTCCTGTTATATCTGAAGGGAGTTCTCTGTGCCTCCTGGAATTTAATATCTGCTTCCTTCCCCAGTTTGGGGAAGTTCTCATCTATGATTTGTTCAAGTACGCCTTCAGTCCCTTTCTTTCTTCTTCTAGAACTCCTATGATACGGATATTATTACATTTCATTGAATCACTTAGTTCTCTAATTCTCCCCTTGTGGTCTAGATTTTTTTTTATCTCTCTTTTTCTCAGCTTCATCTTTTCCCATAATTTTTCTTCTATTTCACTTATTTCCCCCCTTGCGTCTTCAATCCTCGCTGTCACTGCATCTAGTTTATTTTGCACCTTATTTACATCATTTCTTAATTCATTATGACTATTTTCTCGTTCCTTGATCTCTGCAGCAATAGACTCACTGCTGTCTTCTATGTTTTTTTCATGCCCAGAGATTAATCTTATGACTACTCTTCTAAAGTTTTGATCAGATATATTGTTTATATCTGTTTTGAGCAATTCTTTAGCTGTCATTTCTTCCTGGAATTTCTTTTTAGGAGAATTCTTCTGTTTCATCATTTTGGCTAGTTTTCTGCCCCTTAGGTGTTTTAAAAGCTTGTTATGTGTCCTGCACCAGTGAGAGCTACTATATTAAAGAGAGTTCATATATTCTCCAGGGCCTGGCCCTTCAGGAAGTGTTTTTGGAGTGTTACTTGCTCTGTTGTTGTGACTCTGGTTGCTTTATCTCCCTACTCGTAGTGATGGCTTGGACCCTCCACAAGGTGTGCTTTGATTTGTTCATTGAAGCAACCCTGGAAAAATTTTTTCTTTTAAAAAGGGGGCTGGGCAGTGGTGGTGGAAGAGGCCTTATCCCATACAAAGAGAGAAATGACAGAGGCCGGGGAAAAAAAATTGACCAGTCAGAGAAACTATAGAGCTTAATCCAGAGAGAGAGAGGAAAATAAAGAAGGAGATATAGAACAGGTGTAAAGAGAATAGATTAAATATGTCTCCTTAAACAAATGAACAACCAGAATAACCAGACTAGAGGAGGGAAGAAATAAGAAGGAGAAAATGTGTGTGTGTGCGTGTATACACACACACATGCTAAGAATTGTCCTAGAATTAAATCAGAAAGTGAAAAAACCACTGGGTGCCTTGGAACCAGTGGCAGTGCTGGTCTGGAGGAGGGGCCATCTGGTTGGTCAGCATCAATCTTGCTCTGCAGATGCAGTTACCATGCACGAACGGTTGTGGCTTGGTATAGGTGGTTCTGCCTCCACTGTTTCCCCTTGTACGTTCCCTGAAGCCCCCCATTGTTGGTGATGGGGAGAAAAATGGCGACACCCCAGTCTCTCCTCCCCTGACCGGGTGTCCCAATCCACTTTGTTTAGGCTATCCTCACAGTGCTGAGGGCGCAAACAAGGCGGTTTGTCCCCTTCTGCCAACTCCTGTGGCTCCCTGGCACTCGTCTGGGATTCAAACCCTGACATCTTAAAGGATCCTGCTCCATGAACCCTGGTTCCAGAGAAGTGCCACTCTGCCTTGCTGATAAAGGGCCTCTGGCTGGCAGGTGCAGGTAGGATCTTTGTCCTTGGAATGGCTATATACCTTCTTCCCACAGCACTTGAGGGAGGAGATTGCTTTCTACTGTGGACTGTGCCTTTGAGCTAGTTACCAAGCCCGGGCTGGCTCCCTTCCTTCCCAGGTGCATGAACTTGTCAGCTGACCCCAGTCTGGAGAAAGCTCCACAGTTATAAATTGGATCTTTCTCTGTTTTTTTTTTTTTTTTCCTATCTCCGGTCCATGGTTTTTCTCTTGTCCAAATACAATCCTACACTTCCACAGCCTTTATCTTCCTTTTGTCTCTCCACAGAAGGGGCTCCCTCCCCTCCATGCCTGTGCCACCCATTTTATCTCTCACAGTTTGCAATCACGCACCTATGGCCCGCCAGGTTGTCCCTGTGGGCCCCTCCTCTGTCACTCTGCAGCCTGGACTCTTGGAATTCCAAGTCCTCTGGATTTAACACTGCTATGTTTGAGTGACAAAGGAACTTTGGGTCCCCCTACTTCTCTGCCATGTTGGATCTCCCCAAGCCTTCCAGTTTTTAGAAACTGTTTTTTTGTGTGTGTGTCTTTTCAAATAGTAAAAAGGCATGGCAAGTATGATGAGAATAATTCACAGGTTTGTGCATTGAGTATTTATTTTCAAAGTGTTCTTTAAGCATTCATATTACTCTTGCTATGGCCTTATAATGGTCTGTGGGCCTCCCTGACCATGCTGTGGATACAGCCTATTGTAGCTTTCCTGTTTATTAATCCAGGTTGTCAGTGACCAACCTCCCTGGAGCTGACCTCATGCCTTACACTGCTACTGACTCTGGAAGAAACCTGAAAGATAGCACTGCCTTTGGACATGTAGAACAGGTCTTCATCTGGGCAGTGCAGGGAGTAGTGCACAAAATCTCATACTTTATGGTATGTTGGTGGTTTAGTTATGGAGCCATGTTGCAGATAGTTACTTCATTCTGAAAAAATATAAAAAGCAGTATTAAAGTGATTTGCATCCTTGCTAGCTTAAAAAATTTTTTTACTTTAGATGGCAGTATTAGATAGTAAAGAAACAACAGATTTTGATACAATAATTTTGGGGTTGAATTCAGGCTCTTCCATTTCCAAGCCATGTTACCTTAAGCAAGTTACCTAGCATCTCTGAACTTCAGGTGCTTCTTTAGTAAGTTACAGTGAATATGAACTGCACAGAGTTGTTGGGAAATTCTAATAAAGCAATATTAAAGTATATTAAAGAGATTTTTAGCACAATAGCATGTTATATATATTATCATTATTATTGTTGTTATTATGTGGTTCAGTGAACTTATGTTATACATAGTCAATTACTAGATAGCCCTTTAACTCTATTTTGTGCTACTTTATGCTAATATGTTTATTCCTTGAAGCACAAGTGTTCATATGAATCATTCTCTACTTCTGCCTATTGTAATATAACATCCTGGCAGCCCATCTACAATACAGTAAACATTTCTAAGCACAAATGCATACTGGATTGATAATTACTTCTTCAAGCTACATTTTGAGTTAGTAATTTAATTTCCATGCAGGCTCTTAAATTTATCTTATAAATACTTTAATTTATATTATATGTGTCAGCTTAAACACATGCCCATAGACACACTCACACCATGACAGAATTGCCCACACTCAGTAATTAATCTTTAGAAAGCTTCCCCACTCCAAAGGCAAAGCTCAAGGGGACTCACCAGACCAGATGTTTTCTAAGAGAGAGATGTACTCTTAGATTTCCTTTTAGTCCTTGGAGAGGTATAACTCCCATTTGCATCAAAATAAATTGTGGACGTGAAAGAGAAAATGAAGAAACACATGAAAAACAAATATATTTGGTTCTCCCACATTACTAAATTCCACTGAATTTATTCAGCATTTTAAAAGGTCAGGTTGTCATTCCATTTATCAAATCAAAACACAGTTCCTTAGTTTATCCCATAGATTTTGACCATGAATTGAAGATATAAAATATATAATTTACCAAATAAAGGTTGACTTCAGATTTTATATTTTATTAAGTGTAAAAGGACACCTAATTTGCAATGTGACCCTGGTATTCCATTCAACACTAATTATAATATTTATATGTCAGTTGTCAGGCATGTCTTGGAATCAGTAGAATAATAATAATGCCTTTGTATAAAATAATTTATTTTATTTTTATAAAAAAGAACTCAGTTAGAAGGATATGGGATTTCCCTATGGATTCAAGGATAGAAAGGTAGTGATGGCATCATGATGGAAACTAGAACTGAAAATTCACCAGGACCTAGGCAGATTTTCTTAGCATGTGCCTCTTGCAAGCAATACACATGGCTGTTTCTAGGCATCTCTTATTGTCCTTTTATTCCTAAAAAGTGGTCTTCTGTGCTCTACTTACATACCTCTATCATGGCTTCATCAGAGTGGGATCCTTTACCTAGGAGTCTATATCAGGAGACAAAGAACCAACCTGCATTGACTGACCTTTCTGCTCTTTGGTCCAATTCAAACTCCTGGGAGAAAAACTCTCATTACCCCAGCCCAGACCAATGGGCTACTGCCATAGAACAGGGATCTGAATTACAAACATGTCTCCAGGAGTAGGTAGCAGCAACGCTCAGAAAAGGGAACTTGGGCAGGATAATCACCCCCAAGTCACAATAACATAAAAATATTTTTATCATAGAAACACTTTACTATTGTCACAGACATATAATGGTGCAAAGATCCAGGTCTATAAAAAATCTGGATTTAGTTTATGTTCTTAGTTTTTCTCAATATTCTAGTTTGTGAACATTGCTTTAGCCAATTCTTTATAGTGTTTGGTACAGGTATTTAAAGGAATTCTATGGATGTATCCTTTTAAAAAACATCCAATCAATCAATATGCCTTTATGCAGCAACCCTGTCTGAGTATACTCTTGTACTTACATAATTTCCTATGGTAGATTGGTGTAACAGTCAACAAAGAATTGATTTACTTTAAATTACTAGAATAGATACTTTATGAAATTTTATGGTTCCTTAAGCCATGAGGTTCTGTCCATTTGGTCATAAATTTTTGGTTGTTTCTCCTTCCTTAAGTCTATCTCCTTAGTGTATAGTCTATATACAGAATTATTATCTTCATCCTAAAATAAGCATAGGACAGAACTTGAAGTGTAATGAGCACTAAAAGAAGGTGAATGTGACTGGAATCTAGTGATCAAGGGGAGAATGATGCATGTGCATAAACACCAAGAAAGAACCAAGACAGATATCAAAAAAGCATTTTAAGGATTTCGTGTGTGAATCTGATATTTACAGAAGACCAGTGCAGCTTACAAAACTCACTCTCAAGGTGTTCCATGACTCCTTAAGTTAGTAGTGCTATCTTAGAATGGAGAAAAACCTACATAAGGCGCAGTTGTACCCTCAGATTTCCTTCCGTCCCTGGAGATCAAGTGACTCTCCTCTAAGTAAGAGGCTAGCTATTAATGTTCAGGGAAAACTGAATCTGCAAAGCTCTGGACTTCTATACACAAGAAACAGCAACACATCGGTGTGAAAAAAATTTTTTAAGTAAAATTAAAAATAAAAACAGAGACAATTCAGGGGGGATTAGCAGACACTTAAACAAAAGCAGCTGTTACAACTGAAATCCTCAGAATGATAAGGAGCGCATCCCTTACAAACAAACAAAAAAGCTAAAGTATGATGTTTATGTAAGAAACAGAATCAGAAAAACTTCTATAAATGAAAATAAAATAATTTAGAAAAATCCAATAGATGTTTAGAAAATCCCTAGGAAAATAGAATCAAAAGATAAAGAAATGGAAAATAGAAGAAAGGTAAGAAAATTGGATGATCAATCTAAGAGTTTCAGCATTATAGATAATGCATAAATAGAAAGTAGAGAAAGCAGACATTAAGAAATTGCTCAAGAAAGAACACAAAAATATTTCCAGAACTGAACTACAAAGGACTCCAGGTGACAAGGAGCGAGCAAGAAGCCAGCAAAAAAATTAACATCAAAGCACATTTTTATGATCTTTCAGAAAAAAAAGAGGATTTCAAAACTTTCCAAAGAGAGAATTAAAATGAAAACAAAACAATTTTACCTACAAAGATTCTAGAACAGAATGGCATTAGAATTGTGTAAAGTAACACTAACACTGAAGTTAGGATATTATGGAAAGATAGCTTAAAATGTAGAAGAAACATAGTTCTCAATTTAAAATTATATAACCCAGCAAACTATCATTCAAATATTTGTGTAGAATATATTTCAAGATGTAAAAAAAAATCATTCTTGATTTCTATGCTCTTCCCCCTCCCCCCCAGCCTTATTAAAGTATGATTAACAAAAATGATGTATTTTTAGGTTGTACCACGTGATTTTTAAAAAGGTCTGTAATGTGATGATTTAACATACATATATATGAGTTCCTACAGAATAAGCTTCAGGAACTTGAGAGGATACAAAAAGATAAATGACAACCTGGAACCAGGGGAAGGAGGTCCAATTCTTGAAGTGAAATCCTTTCTTACTGCCTGCCTGCCTACATTTTCTCATTCTTTCCTTCCTCTTTTTCTTTTTCTTTCTTAACTTGAAATTGGTACATTTTAAATTCTGTAACCTGGAATCTGTAGATGTTGACAAATCTTAATGAGATAAAAATACCCTTTGTCCAAAATAACTTTTGGCATCTTATCTTTTAATGAGTCCTGTGGTTATTGACAGTGATAAAGAGATAATCCCAAGAGTAGCATGGCTAGGGGGAGAAATTCAGAAGAGAACACAGGAATTAATGAAGAATATAAGGAAAGCAAATTGAGAACTTTAAGAAGCAGAATGAAAATTAGAACAATATGTTTTCCCTTGGACAGATAGAAATGGAATTAAAGCTTCATGGGAAAGTTTGAAGTCTTAGCTTGCAAAACATCCTGAAAGCTATCAAAATATTTTATGCTTTTATTAGAATTTCTGCATCATCCTTTCAGAACCATGAGTACAATTTAGTTACAGATATACTGAGGAGCAGTTGAAGAAAATTTCTTATAACAGACAACTTTACTGCATACCAGAGAAATAATTTAGAAATTGACAGTTATTTTATCATATTTTACCACTCAAATCTATGTTTAGCTTGTTTTTATATGTATGCATTATTCTATAGTTCATATTGAATGAAATAGTAAAATAAATTTTTTAGCATACTGTATCAGATATTATATTTTTATCAATAATCTTTCCATTAGGGAAATATCACTTAGATGAAATCATTTATTTTATTTCACTGTTTTTTTTAAACCAGTATTTTGATGAAAAGGACAAAATGGGAGAAATTGATTGGTACTACCAGAAACTGAAGCAAAGAGTCTGTTGACTAATTGTTGTCCCTATAATAATATGATGTGTATTATCTGTCTCTGTTGATATAATAGAGTATATGAGAATTAATGTTAAATACACTTAAAAAGTTAGGCATTTGAAAGGTGCCTGGGTGTCTCAATAGGTTAAACATCTGACTCTTGTTTTCTGCTCAGGTCATGATCTCACCGTGGTGAGATTAAGTCCTGCCTGGGGCTCCACACTGAGCGTGGAGCCTGCTTAAGATTCTGTTCTTCTCTTTCTGCCCCTTCGCCACTTCTGCATGTGTGTGCACACATGCTCATGCTCTCTCCCTCTCTCAAAATATTTTATTAAATGGGGCGCCTGGGTGGCGCAGTCGGTTAAGCGTCCGACTTCAGCCAGGTCACGATCTCGCGGTCCGGGGGTTCGAGCCCCGAATCGGGCTCTGGGCTGATGGCTCAGAGCCTGGAGCCTGTTTCTGATTCTGTGTCTCCCTCTCTCTCTCTGCCCCTCCCCCATTCATGCTCTGTCTCTCTCTGTCCCAAAAATAAATAAAAACATGGAAAAAAAAATTAAAAAAAAATTTTATTAAAACATTAGATATTTGAGAGACAATATTGCCTTTGAGAGACAATAAAGCAGAATTTGCCTGCTTTAGCCACAGCTCCATGGAAGGGACAGAGCCATGTTTGATTCCTTGGTGACAGCTGGAAGAATTCTGACGTCTTTCTACTCTCTTCCTTTCCCATCTCTCCTGGTATTCCTTGTCTGTCTTTTCCTGTCGTCTTCCCTCTAGTTTAACAACTAAAGTATGTTTTTAGGTCTCTATGTGTTCTGGACACCACATTTAATGCTTAGCTAAATTTTGCCTTCACTTAAGACTGCAAGGAAATTACACTTGCAAGATGGTGGATTTTGAGCCAAATTACACAGTGAGTACCATTATTCTTAAAGAAACAAAGCTTGAGAGATTTATGTGAGTTAATCTCTCTGAGCCAGCCGCTAAAGTTACTTGGAGTGCTCTGGAAAGTCTTGCTTCTTTTCCTTCTTCAGTAAAAGGCTATTAAAGAGACTAATAAACAGTGGTGAATGTTATTCTGTTGAGAAAATTTATTCAATTATACTCTATTTTTCTTCTTTTTTTCCACCTGGATGAGCTGGCAGTTTTTGTATTTACTTTTCTGAGTCTAAGTATGCAATGCACAAGAAAGCACACACTAGTAGAAGGAAAGATGAAAAATATCTATTGGGCATTTGTGAATATGCACACAAAGTTAAAACTGAGCTAGTAGTTGTGATTGTCCAAGATTCTGTACATTTTTTATTATATTATTAGAGAGAATTTTATGCTTTTTTTTCTTTCACAGGTTGGGTTTAAGTATGGATCATTTATATATGATGTAAGATGTGGCATGAGGCTGTATGTTGTGTACCAATGTATGAATGAAGAGATCAACCCGCTTGAATGTTTAATTTCCCATTGGCTGTGTACTATTTAAAACATTTTGATTTTTGACTGCATATGGTTTAGGTCTGCTATTTTTGTCTGCCTTTCAAATTCCTCAAAGTTGGTATCTTTCAGAAGTTCTCTTTCCCATTTTTCCCTATTTTATTCATTGCATTTGTTACTAGTGCAGAGTGTCCTGTTTCCATGGCTAATATGTCTTTATTTTGGAAGTTTACTTATTAATTTGAGGGAGAGAGAGAGAAAGAGAGAAAACACAGGAGGGACAGAGACAGGGAGAGAGAGAATCCCAAGTAGGCTCTGTGGTGACAGAGTGGGGCTAATCCCACGAACCACAGGATCATGACTCAAGAGTGGGACACTCAACTGACTTAACCACCCAAGTGCCCCCACTAATATATCTTTCAAGTGGTCAACTTTATTATTGGTTTAGATTACAAAATCCTTTAAATATAATTGATACATTATGAAAGAAAAGAGGTACTGAATTTCAACTTTATAGATTTACTACAGGATAGTACACAATAATTTCCATAACTCATTATAATTATAGGCTCATTGAAAAAAATATTGTTAAAAGAAAGTAAATATATGATATTATAACGAAAAGTTGGTGAAAAGATATAAAATAAACTCAACAAGGATTGATTTTGAACAAAGAATGATAAAAACCTTATTCTTATAGAGGAGGAAAATTGGAAGAGCAGCAGGAAATTGAGAAAAAATTTAAAGTCTGGAGGCACCAATTTGAAGAAGTTTATATTTATGGCTCTTATCTATTCATAATCATTTACTCCCTCCCCCAACTGTCGTTTTTACTCTACCAACCTGGTTATTTTCTTCATAATGTCTCCTACTACCTAAAATTATTTTGTTCTCAGTATTTCTTTAGTTTCATATTCACCAGCACCTCTAGAAAGTAAACTCCCTGAGATTATGACACTTGTCTATTTTGTTTATACTTTATACTTAGCATTGCCTGGAATATAGTAGGTGCTCAATAAATATTTAATGAATGGACATTGCCAGTAAATCTTCATATGAAAACAAGGGAGGAGTATGTTAAGTGAATAAAATGCTTTGGGACATACACTGCAGTGAATGATCTACCTAATATTTATAGTATTAATTACAACTACTCTTTATTGAGTAACTATTATGTGTTATGAACCAGTAATAGCAATTTGTATATATCTAGTCTAACATTGACAATCACCTTTATTTTATTTTTTTTAATTTTTTTTAACGTTTATTTATTTTTGGGACAGAGAGAGACAGAGTATGAACGGGGGAGGGGCAGAGAGAGAGGGAGACACAGAATCGGAAACAGGCTCCAGGCTCTGAGCCATCAGCCCAGAGCCTGACGCAGGGCTCGAACTCACAGACCGTGAGATCGTGACCTGGCTGACGTCGGACGCTTAACCGACTGCGCCACCCAGGCGCCCCGACAATCACCTTTAGAAAAATGGTTACTATGCCCTGCTTAGAATGAGGAAACTGGAACTTAGAAGTGTTTTTAAAATCAGGAAGGTGGTAATTAGTTTGTCATATGTTGTTTTTCGTTCAGCTAGGGATAAGTAAACAGATTTTTAATAGTACTTATGACTTGGTTTTTGTTAAAAAATAAACTTATAAAGGATCCACTTGTATGGTAAAATAGTTTTCTCCACTTATTTTAGATAGTATAGGAGCTGAAGTGGAGAAAACAATCTTCCCAGGATTTCAGATAAGCAAGAATAAGATTTGGTGGGGGACTCTGGGGACCAGCTGAGAGGGTAAAAATTTCAAGCATGACTGCAAACAGTTACAGTGACTGGACCTTGTAGGAAGACAGATAAACCTAGGAATGGACCAATAGACTGGTGCTATTTGAGAATATTTCTGTGGGAAGGAGTAATCAAGTGAGTTTAACTCATTGTTTCCTCACATCTCACGGACTTTCTAGCTTGTCTTCAGTCCTTAAAACCCTACTGAAACAATGCTTTCCACTATTTCTGTTATGACATAGTAAGAACATTTCCTCATAATTTGCTTTTCCCCCCATTATGCTCACATGGAATCTTTCTACAGCATTAAACCCTGTTGATTTTACACTTCCCAAAAGTATTTCCTTGATTTATGTGATGATGTACTCTGTTGACTTGGTTCTTGTTTCTGACTACTTGCTTCAACTTAGCCTCTCTTTCTGCATCACCTCTTAAGATTTAAGCATTCTGCAAGAGTTGGTGATTTTTTTTCTGGTTCTGTGCTCATTCTCTGGGAGTTATCTAGTCTCAAGATCATACCACATCAGACATGGTCCTTCCAATGTCCAAGTGCCACTAAACATCTCCTTCTGGATATCCTGCTAATAATGCAAACTCAATGCACCCAACACAAATCCATTGTTTTCTTGATTTTCATGCTCCCACCTCCCAAGCCAGTTCTTCCTACATACTCTGGGTGGGTGGTTCCCAAGAGAGTGTAGGACAGAAAACAGAATACCTCTGGACTTTTCTTGCCTTCCCTATCCAATCTCTCACTGAGGTTACATGAGTCCTCCCTGAAGTATCTCTCACATGCACTTCCTTTCTTCTGCTTTTAAAGACCACCTGTTTTGTACTATTGCATTAGCTTCCTAATTCATCTCCTTGTTTCCGAAGTTTTCCCTCTTCAATCCATTATTTCTGACCCCTTGCATACACACACAGAGACATCTTACTTACAAATATAAGTCTTAAATACTTCCCATTGCTTACCAAATAAAGCAAAAGTTCCCCAACATTTTATTCAAGACCTTAAACTAATTTTCTATGACTTTCCCTTTTAGGCTCATTTCCCCACCCACTATATCCTTTGTCTTAGACTCTCCTTTTAAACACTCCAACAACCATACTATAATTAGTCTTTAATATGTCTTGCATTTTTCTTCAGTTGAACATTTGCTCTTGAGTTTCCTTTCACAGTATTGCTCCTAGACTTTTCCTGTGAAACACCACTACACATTATTCCAAATGTAGGTTAATGATTAGTTCTTCCATGAAGATTCTCCACGCTTGTTCTCATCAGTGACATCACCACCCTATCCAAATGCCATGGCATTTTGTTTATGCATTTTATGGTGCTTCTATTAGAGAGGTATTCAGTTTAGTAATGAAAAATAAAGTATGCTCAAGGATCAGACTTACTTGCTGTACAGCCTCTGGCAAACCACTTAAGTTCCCTTAGTTTCTTTATCTGTAAAAATAAAATTATTAACATCTACTTCATTGAAGAGGTAATAAATGCAAAACTCACAGAGGAGTGTCTAGGTCAGAGTATGTGTTCAGCCAATGATGTTTATCATCATCATCATCTCTTGTATTAGTCATTTGAATAGATGAGCATCTGTTTTTCCCCATAGACTTTGATCTCCTTGAAGCTAAAGAATATATTTTTTTATTTTATGTCCTAAATTATAGCACAGAGACAAGAGACAAACATTTAAAAAGGTTTAATTGAAATAATACAAGCAAGGATCTCAAAGAGAAGCTAATGTGAGGTTTATCTATGTGACTTTTTTTTCTTTGAGTATAGTTGATACACAATGTTACATTAGTTTCAGGTATACAACATAGTGATTCAACAACTATATGTTATGCTGTGTTTACCACAAGAGTAGCTCTCATCTGTCATGCAACACTTTTTTAAAAAATGTTTATTCATTTCTGAGAGGTGGGGGGAGCGAGAGAGAGAGAGAGCATGTGTGAGTCAGGGAGAGGCAAAGAGAGGAGGACAGAGGATCAAAAGTGGTCTCTGAGCTGATAGCAGAGAACCCATCATTGCCAGACTCAAACTCACAGACCAAGAGATCATGACTTGATCCAAAGTCAGATGCTTAACCAACTGAAGTACCCAGTATAACACTTTTATAACACTATTGACCATATTCCCTATCCTGTACCTTTTAGTCCCATAAATTATTTGAATTCCATAACTATGTGACTTTTTAATCCATGATGCTGCCAACTTGGATGATTAGCAAAATGAGGTTATATTCCATTATTAGAAGCTGAGAGGTCATGGGGTTAATCAGGATCAGAAACATGATTGATTTCAAGGATGTAACATCTAAGGACTAGGAATTTATATTTGATAAATACCTCCAACTCCCCTTCTTCCCCCCAAAAGTTTATAGATTTGAATGTGTGAAAGTTTTGACTTCACTTGGGTAAAAAATGATGCTAAAAAGATATTACAAAGTAACTTTCCCTTAAGGTATAAAATGTTGGATGTCTGCATGTTTTCTTTTTACAGATCCAAAATGTCATAAAAGCCAAACATAAATCTGTTGTGGGATGAGTCTGGGCATAAATAAATAGTGAAATAGGCTTGAATTAAAATATCTCAAAGACAAGTATGCTGATGGCAATCATCTAGGACATATGCTCCTATTATAGTGAGTGTGATAATTATAAAAATGTCACTAAAATTCTATATAACCTAGAATAGAGGTAAAAAATATCCCTTTCTTCTGTGTCATTGTGGCTTTCCTCTTCTTTTTATATTTTATTGAAGAAAGATCGTACTATTTTTTTGAGACATCTATTAAAAACGTGAGCACATTTTTCTAAAACAGAGAGTTGTAATATAGACATCTAATCTCCTTTCCATGGCAATAACCCAAATTACATTAAAGTGACATTGTAATGCCTCTCATCCTAACTTCAATTAAGACAATATAATCTATGAAAATTCATAACAAAATGAAAACTTATTTCTTGAATTATGTGCTCCTAGAACTTCTTCTTGACATCTTATCCCAGGCATTAAATTTGTAAATATTTGAGTTGTACTATTGTCTATATTGTTTTTTATAAAGTTTGTGACTCTATCAAAAGCCTTATTCATTAGATAATTGATAATCCAAGTATGTTTTTTAGTATTTTTTCTATTGTTATTAAAATCACTGATAATTAGCTTATCAAAGGTCATGCTTTATGAATGAAGTCAAACATCAATGAAAAAGACTAATAGTGAATTATAAATGGAACAATCTCAACATAAATTAATAAGCTGTAGGAAATTGAATTTTCATTTATTTTGTTACTTCATTACACACATTTATGCCTTAGATGAAAAGCTATTCCATGTTCCATAAGATCTGTTCATATCATTTGTCAGAACAGATCATATTAAAAAAATCTGTTGAGATCTTCACTAGTCTTGTTTTAATATAATTTTGGCCAGACATCACTTAAAAATTTTCCCCATATTTTAATTCTGGCTTAATAATTCAATGTCTTTTGAACAATAGATAACTCAGCTCATATTCAGCTAATGTGTTCTTTCTTGTTTTTATTGAAGGTGGTCCCTGGGGGCAACTGTAATATACCCCTGAGAACTGGTAAATAGGGGTAATGAGATTGTTCTTTGAGAATTAAATTACAAAATCAATGGTAGTCATATGAAAAAAAATTAGATTTGCTGGTAGGGTCAGAACAAGACTTGGCTGAATACATAAATAATTCTAAAAGAAAAATAATAGTCAATGAGGTTGTTATTCAGCAATAAAGCCAGGAAAAGTTGACCCAGGGGAGAAAACTTTGGCTATGTCCATTCTAAACACAAAGCATATTGTCCAATGGCTTTATTGTGAAGATCCATGCTTTAGGCAATTACTTGAATTATATATAACTTACTTTTGTTGTGATTATGTCCTCACCAAAGAGCTAGCCCATTAAACTTAGACTTTCCTTGAGGGGATACCTTTGTGGAAAGAACTGATTATGCTGATGTGAGTGTTTAAGAAGGTAGGACATCCATATTTCTATTTATGTAATGGAATTATAATTTTAAACATCATTCTCTCCCTATTAAGTGGCTGAGGTCTACTTCCTGAAAGATAGATTCATTCTCAATGTGCTGACATTTAACGTTTTTTTCCAGTTTTACTGAGATATAATTGACATATAACATTGTGTAAGATTAACATGTATACAGTGATTTGATATACATATATATTGCAAAATTATTACCACAATAAAGTTAGCTACCACCCATTGTGTGTGTGTGTGTGTGTGTGTGTGTGTGTGTGTGTATGGTAAGAACTTTTAAGATTTACTCTTAGCAAATATCAACTATACAATACAGTATTGTTAAAATATAGTCACCAACCTGTGCATTAAATTTTCAGAATGTATTCATCTTATCACATGAAGCTTTGTACTATTTTACCACCTTCACCTGTTTCTCCCACTTCTACCCATCTGCCCCTTGCAATAACCTACCTATTCTCTATTTCTGTAAGTTTGGTATTTTAGATTCCACATATAAGTGAGATCATATAGTACTTATCTTTATATGACTTATTTCACTTAGCACAATGCCCTCAGGGTTCATCTATGTTGTTGCAAATGGCAAGATTTCCTTTTTATGGCTGACTACTATTCCATAGTATATGTGCACCAAATTTTCTTTTCTTTTCTTACTTTCTTTCTTGAAAGAGAGAGAGAGAGAGAGAAGGAGCGGGGGAGCGACAGAGGGAGAGAGAGAATCTCAAGTAGGCCCTACATCCAGCATAAAGCCCAATATGGGGCTCCATCTTATGACCATGAGATCATGGCCCAGGCCGAAATCAAGGGTTGGACACTTAATCAACTGAGCCACCCAGGTGCCCCTACATTTTCCTCATCCATTGATAGACATCTTGGCTCCTTCCATGTCTTGGTTATTGTGAATTATGTTGCTGTGAACATGGGGGTGCAGATATCTCCTTAGGATCCTGATTTAGAGTAGGGGGGGAAGATGGCGGCGTAGGAGGACACTGGGCTCACCGCGTCCTGCTGATCACTTACACCTGCCTAAATACCCAGAAAACAACCAGAAGACTAGCAGAATGGACTCTCCAGAGCCAAGCGTAGACAAGCAGAGCCAAGTGGAAGAGGGTAGGAAGGGCGGAGAGGCAGTGTGCACTACATGGACTGGCGGGAGGGAGCCAGGGCAGTGGAGGGGCCTGCAAGGCAGAGCCCCCGAGTCTGGCTTGCAAAAGCAGAGGGGCCAGATGGAGTGTGTTCTGACAGCCAGCAGGACTGAACATCTGGAATGTTATAAGTCAACAGCTCTGCTTGGAGAGTAGGAGGGCTAGAGGACAAGGGAGGGAGAGTTGGTGAGCCCTGGAGGACAAAGCTCAGCTTGGTGGTACAAAGGCGCTGAGAAGCACCATCTCCCTCACCCACACCCCAGCCAAAATCCCAAAGGGAACCAGTTCCAAGCATGGAACTTGCTTTCACCAGGTAAACACCCAACACTGTGCTTCTGGGGATCCATCCCTCCGACAGGTCTGCCTCCCTCCCAGTGCTGCAGGGCCCCTCCTGAAGTGGATCACTGAAGGCAAGATGAGTCTGCCCCTCCTGCCCCTGTGCACCTTGCATTTCCATCCCGGCCAATATGCCAGGTCCCATCAAAGCAGCACCACAAACCTGGCAGTGTGCAAGTAACCCAGACAGGGGCCACACCACTCAACAGTGAGTCCTGCCTCTGGGAGAGGGGAAGATAAGGTATACACCAGTCTGACTGTGGCCCCAGTGCTGGGCTGGGGGCAGACATCAGGTCTGACTGCGGCCCCACCCACCAATGCAAGTTACTCCAGACAGCACAGAGGAAGAGCCCTGCAGTTCTGCACCACTCCAGGGACTATCCAAAATGACAAAAGGGAAAAATTCTCCTCAAAAGAAACTCCAGGAAGTAGCAACAGCTTACGACCTGATCAAAAACGATTTAAACAATATAACAGAAAATGAATTTAAGATAGTAGTCATAAAATTAATTGCTGGGCTTGAAAAAAGTATAGAGGACAGCAGAGAATCTATTGTTACAGAGATCAAAGAACTAAGAAACAGGGGGAGCTAAAAAATTCTATAAATGAGCTGCAAAATAAAATGGAGGCGACCACAGTTCGGATTGAAGAGGCAGAGGAGAGAATAGGTGAATTAGAAGATAAATTTATGGAAAAAGAGGAAGCTGAGAAGAAGAGAGATAAAAAAAAATCCAGGAGTATGAGGGGAGAATTAGAGAACTAAGTGATGCGATAAAATGCAATAGTATATGCATAATTGGGATTCCAGAGGAGGAAGAGAGAGAGAAAGGGGCTGAAGTTGTATTGAACAAATCATAGCTGAGAACTTCCCTGATCTGGGGAAGGAAAGAGGCATTGAAATCCAAGAGGCACAGAGAACTCCCTTCAGACGTAACTTGAATCAATCTTCTGCACCACATATCATGGTGAAACTGGCAAAATACGAGGGTAAAGAGAAGATTCTGAAAACAGCTAGGGATAAACATGCTCTAACATATAAAGGAAGACCGATAAGACTAGTGATGGATCTATCTACTGAAACTTGGCAGGCCAGAAAGGAATGGCAGGAGTCTTCAATGTGATGAACAGAAAAAATATGCAGCCAAGAATGCTTTATCCAGCAAGTCTGTCATTTAGAATAGAGGGAGAGAGAAACGTCTTTCCAAGCAAACAAAAACTGAAGGAATTCATCACCAGCCCTACAAAAGATCCTAAGGGGGATCCTGTGAGAAAAAGTTCCAGAGACACCACTATAAGCATGAAACCTATAGACATCACAATGACTCTAAACCCATATCTTTCTATAATAACACTGAATGTAAATGGACTAAATGCTCCAACCAAAAGACATAGGGTATCAGAATGGATAAAAAAACAAGACCCATCTATTTGCTGTCTACAAGAGATTAGTTTTAGACCTGAGGACACCTTTAGATTGAGAGTGGGGGGATGGAGAACTATTTATTATGCCACTGGAAGTCAAAAGAAAGCTGGAGTAGCCATACTTATATCAGACAAACTAGACTTTAAATTAAAGGTTGTAACAGATGAAGAAAGGCATTATATAATAATTAGAGGGTCTATCCATCAGAAATAGCTAACAATTATAAATGTCTATGCACCGAATACAGGAACCCCCAAATATATAAAACAATTAATCACAAACATAAGCAACCTTATTGATAAGAATGTGGTAATTGCAGGGGACTTTAATACTCCACTTACAACAATGGATAGATCACCTAGACACAGGATCAATAAAGAAACAAGGGCCCTGAATGATACATTGCATCAGATGGACTTGACAGATATATTTAGAACTCTGCATCCCAAAGCAACAGAATATACTTTCTTCTTGAGCGCACATGGAACTTTCTCCAAGATAGATCACATACTGGGTCACAAAACAGCCCTTCTTAAGTATACAAGAATTGAAATCATACCATGCATACTTTCAGACCACAATGCTATGAAGCTTGAAATCAACCATAGGAAAAAGTCTGGAAAACCTCCAAAAGCATGGAGGTTAAAGAACACCCTCCTAAAGAATGAATGGGTCAACCAGGCAATTAGAGAAGAAATTAAAAAATATATGGAAACAAACGAAAATGAAAAGACAACAATCCAAACGCTTTGGGATGCAGTGAAGGCAGTCCGGAGAGGAAAATACATTGCAATCCAGGCCTATCTCAAGAAACAAGAAAAATCCCAAATACAAAATCTAACAGCACACCTAAATCAAATAGAAGCAGAACAGCAAAGACCCCAAATCCAGCAGAAGAAGAGAAATAATAAAGATCAGAGCATAAATAAACATATAGAATCTAAAAAAACTGTAGAGCAGATCAATGAAACCAAGAGTTGGTTTTTTGAAAAAATAAACAAAATTGATAAACCTCTAGCCAGGCTTCTCAAAAAGAAAAGGGAGATGACCCAAATAGATAAAATCATGAATGAAAATGGAATTCTTACAACCAATCCCTCAGAAATACAAGCAATTATCAGGGAATACTATGAAAAATTATATGCCAACAAACTGGACAACCTGGAAGAAATGGACAAATTCCTAAACACCCACACACTTCCAAAACTCAAACAGGAAGAAATAGAAAGCTTGAACAGACCCATAACCAGTGAAGAAATTGAATCAGTCATCAAAAATCTCCCAACAAATAAGAGTCCAGGACCAGATGGCTTCCCAGGGGAATTCTACCAGACATTTAAAGCAGAGATAATACCTGTCCTTCTCAAGCTGTACCAAAAAATAGAATGGGAAGGAAGACTTCCAGACTCATTCTATGAAGCCAGCATTACTTTGATTCCTAAACCAGACAGAGACCCAGTAAAAAAAGAGAACTACAGGCCAATATCCCTGATGAATATGGATGCAAAAATTCTCAATAAGATACTAGCAAATCGAATTCAACAGCATATAAAAAGAATTATTCACCATGATCAAGTGGGATTCATTCCTGGGATGCAGGGCTGGTTCAACATTCGCAAATCAATGTGATACATCACAATAAAAGAAAAGAGAAGAACCATATGATCCTGTCAATTGATGCAGAAAAAGCATTTGACAAAATTCAGCATCCTTTCTTAATAAAAACCCTCAAGAAAGTCGGGATAGAAGGAACATACATAAACATCATAAAAGGCATTTATGAAGAGCCCACAGCTAATATTATCCTCAATGATGAAAAACTGAGAACTTTCTCCCTGAGATCAGGAACACGACAGGGATGTCCACTCTCACCGCTGTTGTTTAACATAGTGTTGGAAGTGCTAGCATCGGCAATCAGACAACAAAAGGAAATCAAAGGCATCAAAATTGGCAAAGATTAAGTTAAGCTTTCACCTTTTGCAGATGCCATGGTATTATACATGGAAAATCCGATAGACTCCGCCCAAAGTCTGCTAGAACTGATACATGAATTCAGCAAAGTTGCAGGATACAAAATCAATGTACAGAAATCAGTTGCATTCTTATACACTAATAATGAAGCAACAGAAAGACAAATAAAGATACTGATCCCATTCACAATTGCACCAAGAAGCATAAAATACCTAGGAATAAATCTAACCAAAGATGTAAAAGATCTGTATGCTGAAAACTATAGAAAGCTTATGAAGGAAATTGAAGGAGATACAAAGAAATGGAAAAAACATTCCGTGCTCATGGATTGGAATAATAAATATTGTTAAATGTCAATACTACCCAAAGCTATCTACACCTTCAATGCAATCCCAATCAAAATTGCACCAGCATTCTTCTCGAAGCTAGAACAAGCAATCCTAAAATTTGTATGGAACCACAAAAGGCCCTGAATAGCCAAAGTAATTTTGAAGAAGAAGACCAAAGCAGGAGGCATCACAATCCCAGACTTTAGCCTCTACTATAAAGCTGTCATCATCAAGACAGCATGGTATTGGCACAAAAACAGACACATAGACCAATGGAATAGAATAGAAACCCCAGAACTAGACCCAGAAAAGTATGGCCAACTAATCTTTGAAAAAGCAGGAAAGAATATCCAATGGAAAAAATACAGTCTCTTTAACAAATGCTGCTGGGAGAACTGGACAGCAACATGCAGAAGAATGAAACTAGACCACTTTCTTTCACCATTCACAAAAACAAACTCAAAATGGATAAAGGACCTGAATGTGAGACTGGAAACCATCAAAACCTTAGAGGAGAAAGCAGGAAAAAGCCTCTCTGACCTCAGCCGCAGCAATTTCTTACTTGACACATCCCCAAAGGCAAGGGAATTAAAAGCAAAAATGAACTATTGGGACCTCATGAAGATAAAAACCTTCTGCACAGCAATGGAAACAATCAACAAAACTATAAGGCAACCAACAGATGGGAAAAGATATTTGCAAATGACATATCGGACAAAGGGCTAGTATCCAATATCTATAAAGAGCTCACCAAACTCCACACCCGAAAAACAAATAACCCAGTGAAGAAATGGGCAGAAAACATGAATAGACATTTCTCTAAAGAAGACATCCAGATGGCCAACAGGCACATGAAAAGATGCTCAAAATCACTCCTAATCAGGGAAATACAAATCAAAACCACACTCAGATATCACCTCTCGCCAGTCAGAATGGCTAAAATGAACAAATCAGGAGACTATAGATACTGGAGAGAATGTGGAGAAATGGGACCCCTCTTGCACTGTTGGTGGGAATGCAAATTGGTGCAGCCACTCTGGAAAACAGTGTGGAGGTTCCTCAGAAAATTAAAAATAGACCTACCCTATGACCCAGCAGTAGCACTGCTGGGAATTTACCCAAGGGATACAGGAGTACTGATGCATAGGGGCACTTGTACTCCAATGTTTATAGCAGCACTCTCAACAATAGCCAAATTATGGAAAGAGCCTAAGTGTCCATCAATTGATGAATGGGTAAAAAAATTGTGGTTTATATACACAATGGAATACTACCTGGCAATGAGAAAGAATGATATATGGCCTTTTGTAGCAATGTGGATGGAGAGTGTTATGCTAAGTGAAATAAGTCATACAGAGAAAGACAGACACCATATGTTTCCACTCTTACGTGGATCCTGAGAAACTTAACAGAAGTCCATGGGGGAGGGGGAAAAAAAGAGGTTAGAGAGGAAGAGAGCCAAAGCATAAGAGACTTTTAAAGACTGAGAACAAACTGAGGGTTGAGGAGGGGTGGGAGGGAGGGGAGTTTGGGTGATGGGTATTGAGGTGGGCACCTTTTAGGATGAGCACTGGGTGTTGTATGGAAACCAATTTCATAAAAAAAAAGATCCTGATTTAATAGCCTTTGGATATAAACCCAGAAGCATAAATGCTGGATAATATGATAGTTCTGATTTTAATTTTTTGAGGAGCTTCTATATTGTCTTCCATAGTGGCTGTACCAATTTACATCCTTATTAGTAGTGCACAAATGTTCCCCTTTTCCACATCTATACTGGCACTTATTCTCTCACTCTCTGTCCATCTCTTGGGTAATATTCACCGTAACAGGTGTGAGGTGACATCTCATCATGGTTTTGATTTGTAATTTTTTTGTGATTAGTGATGTTGAGCAACTTTTCATGTATGTGTTGGGCACTTTTGTGTCTTCTTTGGAAAAATGTCTATTTAGAGGAAGGTTCAATATAGTGACATAGGAAGACCCTGAGCTCACCTCTTCCACAAATATACCAAATCTACACCAACATATAGAACAATTACTCCTGAAAAAAAGAACTGAGGGCTGAATGAACAGATTCTAAACAATAAAGGATAGAGGGACCACATAGAGAATGGCAGAGAGATAGAGACACAGTAATGATAAGAACCCCACTCCTGATGCTGTATGCCACAGTGGGGGGAGAGATGATACTGAAGGACTAGAGTTAGTGTGAGTTCAGAGAGGCTGCTGAGTGCCACTGTTTATGTTCCCCCTGTACCTTGACAGTGCAGATGGGAGTACCATCTGGGCAACCTAGCCAGCCCAGTAAGCTCTGGGCCCCTTGACCTGCCAGCCCCAGCCATCCCTCTGAAGGAGGCACCACTAAGTGGCACCAGTGTGGCATATACTAGGACACCCCTGGTCAGAGCCCACTATAGCTCCAGACACCTCACCAAGGAGACAAAGGCACAGAGGATCCTGTAACACTTCAGGCATGCACCCACTTCAGCTCCAGTTGTCCCTTTTATTGTAAGATTAGGTTAAATTCCTTCAAACTATTTAAATTTTTAAAAATGTTAATAAACTATCCAATCCTATAGTATTTTCCTTCTATACAATTATTCCCACTCTAAAAGCAATTAGAAACCTCTTTGAATATATTATAGTATATAAATACATATGCATATATATAAATATAAATATATGTATATATACATATACAAGATAACACCTCAGGGAAAAAAACTAAATGAAACAGAGATAAGCAACCTACTTAATAAAGACTTCAAAGTAATGATCATAAAGATACTCACTTGACTTGAGAGAATACTAGATGTACTCAATGAGAACTTGAACAAAGATATAGAAAATATAAAAAAGAGCCAAGCAGAGTTGAAGAATGCAATAACTGAAATGAAAATACACTAGAGAAAATAAACCACAGATTAGAAGATGCAGAAGACTGGATCAGCTATCTGGAAGACAGGATAGTGGAAAGATTTCAATCTGAACAACGAAAAGAAAAAAAGAATTAAAACAAAATTAGGATAGGTTAAGATATCTCTGGGAAAACATCAAGCATGCTAACATTCATATTATAGGGGGTCTCAGAAGGAGAAGAGGGAGAGAAAGGGGTGGAAAACCTATTTGAAGAAATAATAGCTAAAAACTTCTCTAACCTGAGGAAGGAAGCAGACATCTGAGTTCAGAAAGCACAGAGAATCCTAAACAAGATGAACCTAAGAAGGCCCACACCAAGACACATAACAATTAAAATGTCAAAGATTAACAATAAAGACAAAATGTCAGAAAAAGAAAAAGAGAAAATCTTAAAAGTATCAAGAGAGAAACAACTAGTTATGTACAAGGGAAACCCCATAAAACTATCAGGTGATTTTCCAGCAGAAACTTTGCAGGCCAGAAAGGAGTGACATGATATATTTAAAGTGCTGAAAGGAAAAAAATTACAACCAAGAACATTCTATCTGGTAAGGTTATCATTTGGAATTGAAGGAGAGCTGGAGTTTCCCAGACAGAAAGACCAAATAAAGTCATCACCATTAAACCAGCCTTACAAATAATGTTAAAGAAACTTCCTTAAGTGATAAAGAAAGAGCTATAATTAGAAGAAAATTTTGAATAGAAGAAAATTTTGAAAGGAAAAACAATACATGAGTAAAAACAAACAGTACAGGTAGTAAATTAATCACTTATAAAAAAAGTTTAAAGATTAAAAGATGAACATAGTTAAATCAATTATATCTAAAAAATTAGTTAAGAAATTCACAAAATAAAATGTTGTAAAATATGACAGATACATAAAATATGGAGGTTGGCAGTAAAGATGTCGTTCTTTTACAATGTGATCAAACTTAAGCAACCATCAACTTCATATAGACTGCTATATATCTAGGATATTATATATGAACCTCATGGTAATCACAAACCAAAAACATAACAGATGAATAAAAAATAAAGAGAAATAAATCAAAGCATAACACTAAAGAAAGTCATCAATCACAAGGGAAAAAGGCAAGAGAAGAAGAAAGAAACAGAGAACTACAAAAACAACCAGAAAACAATTAACAAAATAACAAGTACATACCTATTAACAATTACTTCTTTTTTAAAAAAATTTTTAATGTTTATTTATTATTGAGAGACAGAGAGACACAGACCATGAGCAGGGGAGGGGCAGAGGGGGGGGGACACAGAATCTGAAGCAGGCTCCAGGCTCTGAGCTGTCAGCGCAGAGCCCAATGTGGGTCTCGAACTCACAAACCATATCATGACCTGAGCCAAAGTCAGTTGCCTAACCAACTGAGCCACCCAGGTGCTCCTATTAACAATTACTTTTAATATAAATCATTTAAATGCTCCAATCAAAAGACATAGATGACTGAATGGAGTAAAAAAAAAAAGACCCATCTTTATGCTGCCTTCAAGAGACTCACTTCAGACTTAAAGAGACATGCAGACTGAAAGTGAAGGGATGGAAAATGATATTCCATGCAAATGAAAGTTAAAAAAAAACTGAGGTAGTAATAGTTGTATCAGACAAAATATACTTTATTTTTTTTTTTTTTAAATTTTTTTTTTCAACGTTTATTTATTTTTGGGATAGAGTGAGACAGAGCATGAACGGGGGAGGGGCAGAGAGAGAGGGAGACACAGAATCAGAAACAGGCTCCAGGCTCTGAGCCATCAGCCCAGAGCCTGACGCGGGGCTCGAACTCACAGAGCGCGAGATCGTGACCTGGCTGAAGTCGGACGCTTAACCGACTGCGCCACCCAGGCGCCCCCAAAATATACTTTAAAACGAAGACTATAGCAAGAGACAAAGAAGGGGATTACATAATGATAAAGGGATAAATTCAATAAGATGTAGCAATTGTAAATATCTATACACCCAACAGAGGAGTACTTAAATACATAAAGAAAATATTAACAGACATAAAGGGAGAAATTGACAGAATAGTAGGGGATTTTAACAACCCACTTACATCAATGGATAGACAATCTAGACAAAAATAAATAAGGAAACAGTGGCTTTGAATGATACATTAAACCATATGGACTTAACAGATGTATGCAGAGCATTCCATCTAAGAACAGCAGAATATAAATTCTTTCCACGCACACATAGAACATTCTCCAGGATCAATCACAAGTTAGACCACAAAAGAAGTCTTAGTAAATGTAAGAAAACTGAAATCTTATCAAGTATCTTTCCGGACCATAATTGCATGAAGTTAGAAAGCAAACACAAGAAAAACTGGAGAAACAAAAACATTGTGAAGGCTGAAAAATATGCTACTAAACACCCACTGGGTTAATGAATAAATCAAAGAGAAAAAAACATACATGGAGATAATGAAAATGTAAACACAATGGTCCAAAATCTTTGGGGCACAGCAAAAGCAGTCTAAGAGGGAAACTTATAGCAATACATCAAGAAACAAAAATCTCAGATAAATAAACTAACTTTACACCTAAAGGAACTAGAAAAAGAAGAACAAATAAAGCCCAAAGTTAGTAGAAGGAAGGAAATAAAGATCAGAGCATAAATAAATGAAATAGACACTTATAAAACAATAGAAAAGATCAATGAAACCACGAGCTGCTTCTTTGAAAAGATACAAAATTGATAACCTTTATCCAGACTCATCAAGAAAAAAAGAGGACTCAAATAACCTTAGAAATGAAAGAGAAGTAAAAACTGACACCACTGAAATACAGGGTTTATAAGAGACTACTATGAGAAATTATATACCAACAAATTGGACAACCTAAAAGAAATCTATATATTTCTAGAAATATAAAATCTCCCAAAACTGAATCAAGAAATAAGAAATAGAAAATCTGAACAGAATGATTGCTAATAACAAAATTGAATCAGTAATCAAAAAAACTGCCAACAAACAAAAGTCCAGGAGCAGATGGCTTCACAGTGAATTCTACCAAACATTTAAAGAAGAGTTAATACCTATTCTTTTCAAACTATTCCAAAAAACAGAAAAGGAAGAACAGCTTCCAAATTCATTTTACAAAAAATGAAATTTTACAAATTCACTTTACAAAAAAAACTACAGGCCAACATCTCTGATGAATATGGATGCAACAATACTCAACAACATATTAAAAAACTGATTTTAACAATACATTAAAAAGATCATTCACCATGATCAAGTGGAATTTATTCTAAGGGTGCAAGTATGGTTCAGTCCACAAATCAATCAACATGATACATCACATTAACAAAATGAAGGATAAAAGCCATGATCACAGAAAAAGCAGTTGACAACATTCAACATCTGTTCATGATTAAAACTCTCAACAAAGTGGTTTGAGGGTACATACCTCAGCATGATTAAAACCATATATCAAAAACCCAAAGCTAATAACATCATAGTCAATGGCGAAAAGAGAGCTTTTTCTCTAATATCAGAAACCAGACAAGAACATCTACTCTTGCTGGAAATCCTAGCCTCAGCAGTCAGAGAAGAAAATGAAATAGAAAGCATGTAAATTGTTCCCTAAGCAATCTACAAATTCAATGCAATACCTATCAAAATGCCAATTTTTCACAGAACTGGAACAAATAATTTATATGAAACCACAAAAGACCTCCAACAGCCAAAGCAATCTTGAAAATAAAGAACAGAGCTGGAGATACCACAATCTCAGATTTCAATATATATTACAAAGCTATAGTAATTAAAATACTATGGTACTAGCAAAAAATAGACACATAGATCAGTAGAATAGGAGAGAGGACTCTCAAAACACTCCCACTTGTATAGTCAATTAATCTATAATAAATGAGGCAAAAATATAAAATGGGAAAAAGCAGTTTATTCAAAAAAGAGTGTTGGGGAAACTGGACAGCTACATACTGAAGAATGAAACTGGACTACTTTCTTATACCGTACACACAAACAAAACTCAAAGTGGATTAAAGACCTAAATGTGAGACCTGAAACCATAAAACTCCTAAAAGAAAACATAGACAATCCCTTAGACATCAAACTTACCACTATTTTTCTAGATATGTGTCCTCAAAAAAATGAAACAAAAACAAAAACAAACTATTGGGACCCATGAAAATAAAATAAAACTTTTGTACAGTGAAGGAAACCATCAGCAACATGAAAAACTAGAACCTACTGAATGATAGAAGATATTTTCAAATGATATATCCAATAAAGTGTTAATGTCCAAACTATATAAAGAACACATACAACAAAATACCAAAAAACCCCCCACAAATATTCCAATTAAAAATGGGCAGAGGACCTAAATAGACATTTTTCCAAAGAAGCCACATGGAAAGATGATCAATATCTTTTACAGGACAATGCAAATCAAAACCACAGTGAGATTCTACCTTATACCTGTCAGAATTACTAGTATCAAAAAGACAAGAAATAACAAGTGTTGGTGAGGATGTGGAAAAAAGGAAATCCTTGTACACTATTTGTGGAAATTGGTGCGCCAATTGGTGGGTTGATAAACTGTTGGTAAACTGATGCAACCACTGTGGAAAACATTATAGAGTTTCCTGAAAAAATTAAATAGAAATACCATACAATCCAGTAATTTTACTGTGGGTATTTACCCAAAGTAAGTGAAAACACTAATTTGAAAAGATATATGCATCCTTATATTTATTGCTGTCTTATTACAGTAGCCAAGTTATGGAAGGAACGTAAATATTTATCGATAGATGAGTAGTAAATAAAGAAGATGTAGCACATGCGCACACACACGCACGCGCGCACACACACAGGAATAGGAATATCACTCAGCTGTAAAAAGAAAAAGAGATTTTTCCATTTGTGAAAACATGGATAGACCTAAAGGGTATTATGCTAAATGAATTAAGTCAGGGAAAGATATATATCATGTGATTTCATTCATATGTGCAATCTAAAAGCAAAACAAACAAAGCAGAAACAGAATCGTATATACAGAGAACAAACTGGTGATTTCCAGAAGGGATTGGGGGGATGGGTGAAATAAGTGAAGGGGATTAAGAGGTACAAACTTCCAGTTATAAAATAAAAAGTTACAGAGATGAAAGTACAACATAGGGAATATAATCAATAATATTGTAATAATGTTGTATGGTGACAGATGGTAACTCTTATGATGAATATAATGTAATGTATAGAATTATTCAATTAACTATGTTGTTCCCCTGAAACTAATATAACATTGTATGTGAAATATACTTCAGTTAAAAAAAGAAAAAAAAGAAAAATGTCTGTTTAGATAATTTTCCTGTTTTTAGTTGAGCTTATTATGATTTTGCAATTGAGTTGTAAGAGTTTTTATTTATTTATTGGATATAACCCCTTTATTGGATATATGATTTAAAAATATTTCCCCTCATTCTATAGATTTCCTTTTCATTTTTTTTTGATGGTTCTTTTGCTGTTCAGAAACTTTTTAGTTTGATGTAATCCCACTTATTTACTTTTTCTTTGTTGCTTGTGCTTTTGGTGTCCTATCCAATACTTCGTGACCAAGAACAATGTCAAGGAGATTTTCTTCTACATTTTCTTCTAGGAGTTTTATGGTTTCAGGTTGTACACTTAAGTCTTTAATCTATTTTGAGTTATTTTTTGTGATTGGTGTAAGATAAAGATATAGTTTTCCTTTTTGCATGTGAATATCTAATTTTTCAAACATCACTTTTTTTCCCCCGCCCTGGCTTTGTCATTTTTTAAAAATTTTTTAAAATTTATATTCAAGTTAGTTAGCAAATAGTGCAACAATGATTCCAGGAGTAGATTCCTTAATGCCCCTTACCCATTTAGCCCATCCCCCTTCCAACAATCCTTCCAGTAACCCTCTGTTTGTTCTCTATATTTAAGAGTCTCATGTTTTGTCCCCCTCCTTGTGTTTATATTATTTTTGTTTCCCTTCTCTTCTGTTCATCTGTTAAGTGTCTTGAAATCCTCGTATGAGTGAAGTCATATATTTGTCTTTCTCTGACTAATTTCACTTAGCATGATAGCCTCTAGTTCCATCCACGTAGTTGCAAATGGCAAGATTTCATTCTTTTAGATTGCTGAGTAGTACTCCATTGTATATATATATACCACATCTTCTTTATCCATTCATCCATCTATGGACATTTGGACTCTTTCTATACTTTGGCTATTGTTGACAGTGCTGTTATAAACACTGGGGTGCATGTGGCCCTTAGAAACAGCATACCTGTATCCCTTGGATAAATACCTAGTAGCGCAATTTCTGAGCCATAGGGTAGTTCTATTTTTAATTTTTTGAGGAACCTCCATATTATTTTCCAGAGTGGCTGCACTAGTTTGCATTCCCACCAGCAGTGCAAAAGAGTCATCTGTCTCCCTATCCTCACCAACATCTGTTGTTACCTGCTTTGTTAATGTTAGCCATTCTGAAAGGTGTAAGCTGGTATCTTATTGTGGTTTTCATTTGTATTTACCTGATGATGAGTGACGTCAAGCATTTTTTCATATGTTGGATGTCTTCTTTGGAGAAGTGTCTATTCATATCTTTGCCCATTTCTTCACTGGATTATTTGTTTTTTGGGTGTTGAGTTTGATAAGTTCTTCATAGATTTTGGATACTGACCCTTTATCTAATATGTCATTTGCAAATATCTGCTCCCATTCTGTCAGTTGCCTTTTAGTTTTGCTGATTGTTTCCTTCACTGTGCAGAAGCTTTTTATTTTGATGAGGTCCCAATAGTTCAATTTTGCTTTTGCTTTTGTTTCCCTTGCTTCTGGAGACGTGTTGAGTAAGAACTTGCTGTGGCCAAGATCAAAGAGGTTTTTACCTGCTTTTTCCTCAAGATTTTATGGCTTCCTGTCCTCTATTTTGAGTTTATTTTTGTGTATGGTGTAAGAAAGTGGTCCAGGTTTATTTTTTTCTGCATGTCGCTGTCCAGTTTTCCCAGCACCGCTTGCTGAAGAGACTGTTGTTATTCCACTGGATATTCTTTCCTGCTTTGTCAAAGATTAGTTGGCCATACGTTTATGGGTCCATTTCTGGGTTTTCTATTCTGTTCCATTGATCTGAGTATCTGGTTTTGTGCCAGTACCATACTGTCTTGATGTTTACAGCTTTGTAATACAGCTTGAAGTCTGGGATTGTGATGCCTCCTGCTTTGGTTTCCTTTTTCAAGATTGCTTTGGCTATTTGGGGTCTTTTCTGGTTCCATACAAATTTTAGGATTGCTTGTTCTAGCTCTGTGAAGAATGCTGGTGATATTTTGATAGATATTGCATTGAATATGTAGATTGCGTTGGGTAGTATTGACATTTTAACAACATTTCTTCTTCCTATCCAAGAGCATGGAATCTTTCTCCATTTTTTGTGTGTCTCTTCTTCAGTTTCTTTCACAAGCTTTCTATAGTTTTCAGTGTATAGATTTTTCACCTCTGGTTAAGTTTATTCCTAGGTATTTTATGGCTTTTGGTGCAATTGTAAATGGGATCCATTCCTTGATTTCTTTCTCTTGCTTCATTGTTGGTGTATAGGAATGCAACCGATTTCTCTGCATTGATTTTATATCCTGCAACTTTGCTGAATTCATGAATCAGTTCTAGCAGTTTTTTGGTGGAATCTTTTGGGTTTTCCATATAGAGTATCATGTCAAGCCCTGTCTTGTCCCGGATCTTAGGGAGAAAGCTCTCCATTTTCCCCATTAAGGATGATATTAGCATTGGGTCGTTCATATATGGCTGTTGTGATCTCGAGATATGTTCCTTCTATCCTTACTTTCTTCAGGGTTTTTATCAAGAAAGCATACTGCATTTTGTCAAATGCTTTCTCTGCATCTATTGAGAGGATCATATGCTTGTTGTCTTTTCTTTTATTGATGTGATGAATCACATTGATTGTTTAGTGGATATTGAACCAGCCCTGCATCCCAGGTAGAAATCCCACTTGGTCCTGGTGAATAATTTTTTAAATGTATTGTTGAATCGGTTGGCTAGTATCTTGTTAAGGATTTTTGCATCCATGTTCATCAGGGAAATTGGTCTATCACTCTCCTTTTTAGTGGGATATTTGGTTTTGAATAATGCTGGCTTCATAGAAAGAGTTTGGAACTTTTCCTTCCATTTCTATTTTTTGGAACACCTTCAAGAGAATAGGTGTTAACTCTTCTTTAAATGTTTGGTAGAATTCCCCTGGAAAGCCATCTGGCTTTGGACTCTTGTTTTTTGGGAGATTTTTGATTACTAATTCGATTTCTTTACTGGTTATGGGTCTGTTAAAATTTTCTATTTCTTCCTGTTTCAGTTTTGATGGTTTATATGTTTCTAGGAATTTGTCCATTTCTTCCAGATTGCCCATTTTATTGGCATATATTTGCTCATAATATTCTCTTATTATCATTTTTATTTCTGCTGTGTTGGTTGTGGTCTCTCCTCTCACATTCTTGATTTTATTTATTTGGGTCCTTTCCTTTTTCTTTTTGATCAAACTGGTTAGTGGTTTATCAATTCTGTTAATTCTTTCAGAGAACCAGCTTCTGGTTTCATTGATCTGTTCTACTGTTTTTTTGGGTCTTTTTGGTTTTGATATCATTAATTTCTTCTGTAATCTTTATTATTTCCTGTCTTCTGCTGTTTTTGGGTTTTATTTGCTGTCTTTTTCCAGTGCTTTAAGGTGTAAGGTTGGGTTGTGTATCTGAGACCTTTCTTCCTTCTTTAGGAAGGCCTAGATTGCTATATACTTTCCTCTTAAGACTGCCTTTATTGCATCCCAGAGTTTTGGGCTGTGGTGTTATCATTTTAATTGGCTTCCATGTACTTTTTAATTTCTTCTTTAACTTCCTTGTTAGCCCATTCATTCTTTAGTAGGATGTTCTTTAGTCTCCAAGTGTTTGTTACCTTTCCAATTTTTTTCTTGTGATTTATTTCGAGTTTCATAGTGTTGTGGCTTGAAATATGTGTGGTATGATCTTGATCCTTTTGTACTTGTTGCAGGCTGATTTGTATCCCAGTATGTGGTCTATTCTGGAGAACATTCCATGTTCACTGGAGAAGAATGTGTATTCTGCTGCTTTAGGATGAAATGTTCTGAATATACCTGTTAAGTCCATCTGGTCCAGTGTGTCTTTCAAAGCCATTGTTTCCTTGTTGATTTTCTGATTAGATGATGTGTCCATTGTTTTAAGTGGGGTGTTGAAGTCTGTTACTCTTATGTCATTATTATCAGTGAGTTTTTTATGTTTGTGATTAATTAATTTATATATTTGGGTTCTCTCACATTTGGAGCATAAATGTTTACAATTGTTAGGTCTTCTTGGTGGATATACCCCTTAATTATGATATAATGCCCTTCTTCATCTCTTGTTACAGTCTTTATTTTATAATCTAGATCGTCTTATATAAGTATGGCTACTCCGGCTTTCTTTTGTTGACCATTAGCATGATGGATAGTTCTCCATCCCCTTACTTTCAATCTGAAGGTGTCTTTAGGTCCAAAGTAGGTCTCTTTAAACTGTATATAGATGCATCTTGTTTTCTTATCTATCTGTTACCCTATGTCTTTTGATTGGAGCATTTAGTCCATTGACATTTACAGTGAGGACTGAAAGATATTAATTTATTGCCATTATGTTGCTTGTAGAGTTGGAGTTTCTGGTGGTGTTCTCTGGTCCTTTCTAATCTTTGTTGCTTTTGGTATGTATGTATGTATGTATGTATGTATATTTTCACCTTTTCTCCCCTCAGAGAGTCCCCCTTAAAATTTCTTTCAGGGCTAGTTTAGTGGTCACAAACTCCTTTAAGTTTTATTTGTCTGGGAAATTTTTTATCTCTCCTATTTTGAACGACAGCCTTGCTGTGTAAAGAATTCTTGGCTGCATATTTTTCTGATTAAGCACATTAAATGTATCCTGCCACTCATTACTCGCCTGCCAACTTTCTGTGGATAGGTCTGCTGCAAACCTGATCTGTCTTCCCTTGTAGGTTAAGGAGTTTTTCTCCTTGCTGCTTTCATGATTCCTTGCCTGAGTATTTGTGAATTTGACTATGATATGCTTTGTTGATGGTCAGTTTCTGTTGAATCTAATGGGAATCCTCTGTGCTTCCTGGATTTTGATGTCTGTGTCTTTTCCCAGGTTAGGAATGTTTTCCACTATGATTTGTTCACATAACCCTCTACCCCTTTTTCTCTCTCTTCATCTTCTGGGACCCCTGTGATTCTGATGTTGTTCCTTTTTAATGAGTCAGTGATTTCTCTAATTCTTAAATCATGCTCTTTTGCCTTAGTCTCCCTCTTTTTTTCTGCTTCATTATTCTCCATAAGTTTGTTCTCTATATCGCTGATTCTCTGCTCTGTCTCATCCATTCTTGCCGTTGTGGCATCCATTCAAGATTGCAACTAAGTTCCAACAGTTTTTGTTTCATCCTGACTAGCTTTTACTTCTTTTATCTCTGCAGAATGGGGTTCTAATCTATTTTTGAGTCCAGCTAGTATTCTTATTATCATGATTCTAAATTCTGGTTTGGACATCTTGCTTTTATCTGTGTTGGTTGAATCCCTGGCTGTTGTTTTTTTCCTGCTATTTCTTTTGGGGTGAATTCCTACTGAGTTCTGTGGTTCAGGTTGTGCAGATTGTTGCATTAATCCTTGAATCAGTTTTCTAGGCTTGTAGGATGGTTTAGTGTTGATCTGGCTGTATTTCATGGATGTGAGACACAAAAAAACGTCCATGCTGTTCTGCCATCTTGGCTCCTCCTTCCCAACATCATTTTTTGAAGAGCTTATCTTTTCCACATTAAATGCTCTTGGTACCCTGATCAAAAATTAGTTGACCATATATGTGTGGATTTGCTTCTAGACTCTTAATTCTATATTATTGGTCTATGTTTTTATGCCAATACCCATACTGTTTTGATTAATATAGCTTTGTAGTATAATTTGAAATCAGGATATATGATGACTCGTTTCTTTTTTTCCCTTTTCTCAAGATTATTTTGGCTATTCAAGGTCTTTTGTGGTTCCATACAAATTTTGGGATTTTTTGTTATTCTGTAAAAACTGCTTGGAATTTTGATAGGGACTTTATTGAACCTATAAATGGCTTTCAGTAGTACGGTCATTTAAATAATACTAATATCTCTGATCAATGAACAAAAGGTATCTTTCCCTTTATTTATGTCTTTTTCAGTTGCTTTCATCAGTATCTTATAGTTTGCAGTGTATAGATCTTTCATCTTTTTCATTAAATTTATTCCTTTTTTATTCTGTTTGATGCTATTGTAAATGGGAATGTTTTCCTCATTTCTTTTTCAGATAGTTCATTTTTAGTGTATGGATATGCAACTGATATTTGTATGTTGATTTTGTGTCCTGCAACTTTACTGAATTTGTTTATTAGTTCTAACAGTTTTCTGATGGAGTCTTTAACGGTTTCTCTGTAGAAGATCATATAATCTGCATAGAAAGACAGTTTTACTCCTTCCTTTTTGATTTGGGAGACTTTTATTTGTTTTTTTTTTTTTGCTTGATTGTTCTGGCTATGACTTCCAGTACTATGCTGAATAGGAGTGCTTAGAGTGGGCACCCTTTTATTGTTCCTGATCTTAGAAGAACATTTCATTATGAGTATGATGTTAGTTGTAGGTTATCTCTATGATGGCCAGAACTCATACTTGATGATTTTACCACTATAAGTTTAATTCTGAAATCTCTGAGATAAGAGAGAGGGATAAGGGGTTAGGAGAAAAGAAAGAGAGAGAACACTTTTTGTATAGTAAGGCTCAGTTTTGCTATCCTTCAAAACTTCTCCATATAAAAGCACAATGGAACTTCTTGCTCTGGCTTGGGAACCATTGCTCAAAATTTAGTCTAAACTCTATGTCATATGGTTTTGTTGTAATCAATTCTTTTATCTAGATTATAGATTAGTGGTTTATTCAGTGATGTAATAATGAAGTGGGCTATAATAGGCTACTATAATGGTTTTAATTTTTACCTGAAAGCATTTTTTTTGTACATATGTTGAGAGATAATGAATAAAAATAAAGAGACTCCATATATAATAATTATTAGAAGGACAGTCTTAGTATTTTAGAGCTGGTAATTTCAAATTACTTCTCTCTTGATCCTTTTAATAACTGTGTGAAACATGCAGGGAAGTATTATTTTCAATTTGTAGCTTAGGAAATTTTGGCTCAGAAAGTTTAACTGACTAGCCAAAATCATGTGACTAAGAAGTGACAACAAGCACATGCTGATATGCCTCTAAACACTAATCCAGTGCTTTTCCAATTATGTTACTCTGTCTTGCATATAGAATTAAAGAAATTTTTTAAAAACTCCAAAAGCTAAAGATTGAATAAAATTTTTTAAATGTTTCCCCATATTTGACTAAACTGTGATAAGGTGAAAATGATGAATTATGATTAACCCATTCATAGCATTTTTATTATGCACTTGCCATGTGTCAGACACTGAGCTAGGTACTAGAAGTTCAATGGGATGCAAGGTAAGTAGGGTTCCTTGTTTCATAGAACCAACAGTTTGAGGAAGACCATCATTTTGCACATAAACAAATGACTATGTCAGTGTGATTGTGATAACAAATTGGAGCTTATGAGAACTTCTCTTGGGAATGACATTTACTCTGAGGTCCCTTAGACAGGAAGTTAGCCAGACACAAGACATGGATGAGGAGGGATTTTCTTTATCCAGAAATAATATCAAGTTTAATATAATCATCTTAAAAGCAGAGAAAATTAAGTTCTTACTACAGCTCTTTGTCTACATTCAGATTCTGACATTAGAGAGAGAGAGAGAGAGGGTGGGAGGAAGAAGGAAAGAGATGGTGCTTCAAATGAGCTGGTGCCTGATAATTAATTACCATGGCTTCTTGATTTTCATTATTATAGTTTAGTTGAAACTTTGAAGAAAAAAAGCCCCACAAGGTTTGGGGGATGTCTAATAAGATATTGTGTCACAGAAAAATGATTAGTTAGAGGTTCAAATTTAATTGTCTTAATAAGGCACTTAATCATTCATGACAGACAAGAGAAGCCACAAAGGACTGCAATTCTAAGGCCTTCAGTTTTAAGTGTTCAAAAGCTCATTAGTAAAAACTAGGGTGTAAAATTATTTTATGCAGAGGTCTCAGTTATTGTTAATCTCCATTTGTGGAGTTTCTTTGTATTCATCCTTTGCAGTAGCATGAAAAAAATTTTGAAGGAGTCCCCATGCAGAGGTAATAATAAGCATCATCATGACAAAATATAATGAACCAGAAATTACTTTGAAAATAAAATTTTGTCCATGAGGGACTGAATAGCTTTCATTATAACTAAAACAATAAATAGAGCACAGACTTTGATTAACTGGAAGCTTGGAGAATGGATTTGTTTGGCAAATTATTAAAAATCTTTTAAAAGTAAACTCACCTTTTAAAAGGGGATTTTTTTCATGCTTGTTTTTTTTTCTGATTATAATAATATGTGCTAATGTTAGAAACTTGGAAAATAATTTTTTTTAAGTTTTATATAAGACAATAATATCCAGTCATTAAGTTAAAGTAATTCAACAACTAGACACCAGTTACATTTTAATGTATTTCCTTCAGGTCCTTTAAGAGTTTGTATACATAATTAAATATATGAAAAAACTGACACAGTACTGTGTAACATTTCATATTTTTGTCAGTTATATTATGAAGATTCTCACATAACTATTTCTAATTTTAAAATTTTTATTTCTGTCTACTATTTTAACATGTAGATGTGCCACACATTATTTAATTATTGTTCTTATGCTAGATACCTTGGATGTATGTGTTGTTGTTTTTTCTTTTTTTTTTTTTTGCATTCATAAAAATGCTTGAATAAATAGCCTTGCTCAGGGTCTGTTTTTTTTCCTTTTTGCATAGATTCCAATGAAGGAATATTTAAAGTGTATATTAATACTTATATTTAAAGAGCGTGAATGTTTAAAATGTATTTATATGTGTTATAAAATTGCATGCTCAGTATGTCTCATTTGTTTTTTGTGACAATTTGTACAAAATATACATTCATTTGTTTTTATGCCTAATAATGTTAGTAAAGTACACATTCCACGACATCTTATAAACCTTGAAAATTACTCATTAAATTATTGTATCAAGTGATAATGGTAGACTGAGCTGATATGTGTGCATCCCTCCTAACCTAAAATCTTTAAACTTACAGAAAATTTATTTAAAAATAAATAACCTATCACAGTCTGGTGTAAAAGAAAAAAATAAAATCAAGATATTTGTAGGAATTACTGAAAATAAGAAAGCAGATGGCATTGGGATCTCAGAGATACAAGAGAAGAGAAAAAGTGTGGGAAATCAAATAGCTATGTCCTGGTTAAGGAGATTATAGGGAATGCATTACATTGCTTTCTCACCATGCTGAAAATAGCTGACCAGTATCTAGCTAACGTGCATTTAGGAGTTGGATCCTGCCTGTGCTCATGAATTCCTTAGACCATGTTATCTGTGAAATATCTTATCCTGTTCTCTACCCTGCTTTGGCATCTGCTCTTTTGTAGTCTTGGGGTTTTTTTTGCAAGCTTTCTATACTTTCTGTAAGTTCTTTCTGGCACATAGTCACTGACATATTGCACAATGTTTTCCCTATAAGGTATGCCTAATCAATACGGAAGCTTGAGAGCAACTCGGAGAGACTTCCCTTAGCCTCCCTCTCACCTCTCTTGACTTGTAAAGTCTTGGGCAATCCTTTCTACTGTCCTCGGCTTTGTTGGACAAAACCAAAAGCCGAACCCACACATAGCCCAAAACAAATGGGAAAACTGTTGCGGAGAAGCAAGTCCAGGGATATTACAAGCTAAGAGTCAACACACACAAAGGCAAATGTTGTGTATGGTTGAGTTATCAACTTAAAAGATTGCTTGTGTGTCTGCACTCCTATCCCTTGGAGTTCTCCCTAAATGAATTAATGTGTCTGGAGAGAACATTTAGAGTGAATGCTTTGGTCAGACAGAGAGGTAGAAGTGAAAGGACATCTTGTCATCAGGGAAACAGTTAAAATTGCTCTCCATGCCCACCCTGAGTGAAGTTCTCCTTGTTTTAGGACTCATAGATATTGGTCTATAGCTTGCCTGTCTGCTTCCCCCATGTTCTTGTATAAGCATGCTCAACTTAGATAACACAGAGACAGCATTCATCTCCTCATTTAGAGGGAGGTCTGTTGGAGAGCTAGAATATTACAAGTACAGGAGACAAGTTACTCATGCCAATCCACATGTTCCTTCATTCATAAGTATGCACCACCAACCAAGGATCAGTAGATATTGGAGGAAAACAAATAGCATTTCCTTTACCATTGAATTATCTTGTTACCTTTGTAGAAAATCATTTGACCTTATTTCTCAATTCTATATTATATTCCATTGATCTTTATGTCTACTCACTCACTAATACCAAACTATCTTGATATCTGTGGCTTGAAATCATGTAGGCCAAGAGTTCCAACTTTTTCCTTCTTTTAAAAGATTAATTGGCTAAGAATTATTCATTTACATACAAATTTTAAAAATCAGATTGTTAATTTCTACAAAATGCTGCTGGAATATTTTATTGGGAATACATCAAATCTATAAATTAATTTGAGAAGAATTGACATATACTGAGTCTTTTAATCCATGAACATGGTGTATCTCTTCATTTATTTAAATCTTTAATTTTTCTCAATAATGTTTTAAAGTTTTCACCATAGGAGTTTTGGCCTCCTTTGGTTAGGTTTATTTCTACGTATTTCCTGATTTAGATGTTATTGCAAATGAAGTTGATTGCATTTTTTTACTGTTGATTTTTTTACTGCTGATTTTTACAATTGATTTTTTGTATATTAACATTATCTTGAACCCTTCCAAATCTAACTTATTAATTTTAGTAATTATTTTTTGCATAGTTTTTGTATTTTGTGTACATATGCAATCATAGGGACTTAGGGACACTATTTTTTTTTCTTTTCTGTTCCTTGTGCCTTTTCTTTTCCTTTCCTTTCCTTTTCTATTATTTGCTTTGCTTTCTTCTTTGTTAAAATTTCCAGGACATTAACACAAGAGGCAAAGTTTATCTTTGACCATATTATGTTAGTTTTATTTTTTATTTTTTTTTATTTTTTTTTTTTTTTATGAAATTTATTGACAAATTGGTTTCCATACAACACCCAGTGCTCATCCCAAAAGGTGCCCTCCTCAATACCCATCACCCACCCTCTCCTCCCTCCCACCCCCCATCAACCCTCAGTTTGTTCTCAGTTTTTAAGTCTCTTATGCTTTGGCTCTCTCCCATTCTAACCTCTTTTTTTTTTTTTTTCCTTCCCCTCCCCCATGGGTTCCTGTGAAGTTTCTCAGGATCCACATAAGAGTGAAACCATATGGTATCTGTCTTTCTCTGTATGGCTTATTTCACTTAGCATCACACTCTCCAGTTCCATCCACGTTGCTACGAAAGGCCATATTTCATTTTTTCTCATTGCCACGTAATATTCCATTGTGTATATAAACCACAATTTCTTTATCCATTCATCAGTTGATGGACATTTAGGCTCTTTCCATAATTTGGCTATTGTTGAGAGTGCTGCTATGAACATTGGGGTACAAGTGCCCCTATGCATCAGTGCTCCTGTATCCCTTGGATAAATTCCTAGCAGTGCTATTGCTGGGTCATAGGGTAGGTCTATTTTTAATTTTCTGAGGAACCTCCACACTGCTTTCCAGAGCGGCTGCACCAATTTGCATTCCCACCAACAGTGCAAGAGGGTTCCCGTTTCTCCACATCCTCTCCAGCATCTATAGTCTCCTGATTTGTTCATTTTGGCCACTCTGACTGGCGTGAGGTGATACCTGAGTGTGGTTTTGATTTGTATTTCCCTGATAAGGAGCGACGCTGAACATCTTTTCATGTGCCTGTTGGCCATCCGGATGTCTTCTTTAGAGAAGTGTCTATTCATGTTTTCTGCCCATTTCTTCACTGGGTTATTTGTTTTTCGGGTGTGGAGTTTGGTGAGCTCTTTATAGATTTTGGATACTAGCCCTTTGTCCGATATGTCATTTGCGAATATCTTTTCCCATTCCGTTGGTTGCCTTTTAGTTTTGTTGGTTGTTTCCTTGGCTGTGCAGAAGCTTTTTATCTTCATAAGGTCCCAGTAATTCACTTTTGCTTTTAATTCCCTTGCCTTTGGGGATGTGTCGAGTAAGAGATTGCTACGGCTGAGGTCAGAGAGGTCTTTTCCTGCTTTCTCCTCTAAGGTTTTGATGGTTTCCTGTCTCACATTTAGGTCCTTTATCCATTTTGAGTTTATTTTTGTGAATGGTGTGAGAAAGTGGTCTAGTTTCAACCTTCTGCATGTTGCTGTCCAGTTCTCCCAGCACCATTTGTTAAAGAGGCTGTCTTTTTTCCATTGGATGTTCTTTCCTGCTTTGTCAAAGATGAGTTGGCCATACGTTTGTGGGTCTAGTTCTGGGGTTTCTATTCTATTCCATTGGTCTATGTGTCTGTTTTGGTGCCAATACCATGCTGTCTTGATGATGACAGCTTTGTAGTAGAGGCTAAAGTCTGGGATTGTGATGCCTCCTGCTTTGGTCTTCTTCTTCAAAATTCCTTTGGCTATTCGGGGCCTTTTGTGGTTCCATATGAATTTTAGGATTGCTTGTTCTAGTTTCGAGAAGAATGCTGGTGCAATTTTGATTGGGATTGCATTGAATGTGTAGATAGCTTTGGGTAGTATTGACATTTTGACAATATTTATTTTTCCAATCCATGAGCAGGGAATGTCTTTCCATTTCTTTAAATCTTCTTCAATTTCCTTCATAAGCTTTCTATAATTTTCAGCATACAGATCCTTTACATCTTTGGTTAGATTTATTCCTAGGTATTTTATGCTTCTTGGTGCAATTGTGAATGGGATCAGTTTCTTTATTTGTCTTTCTGTTGCTTCATTGTTAGTGTATAAGAATGCAACTGATTTCTGTACATTGATTTTGTATCCTGCAACTTTGCTGAATTCCTGTATCAGTTCTAGCAGACTTTTGGTGGAGTCTATCGGATTTTCCATGTATAATATCATGTCATCTGCAAAAAGCGAAAGCTTGACTTCATCTTTGCCAATTTTGATGCCTTTGATTTCCTTTTGTTGTCTGATTGCTGATGCTAGAACTTCCAGCACTATGTTAAACAGCAGCGGTGAGAGTGGGCATCCTTGTCGTGTTCCTGATCTCAGGGAAAAAGCTCTCAGTTTTTCCCCGTTGAGGATGATGTTAGCTGTGGGCTTTTCATAAATGGCTTTTATGATCTTTAAGTATGTTCCTTCTATCCCGACTTTCTCAAGGGTTTTTATTAAGAAAGGGTGCTGGATTTTGTCGAAGGCCTTTTCTGCATCGATTGACAGGATCATATGGTTCTTCTCTTTTTTTTTGTTAATGTGATGTATCACGTTGATTGATTTGCGAATGTTGAACCAGCCCTGCATCCCAGGAATGAATCCCACTTGATCATGGTGAATAATTCTTTTTATATGCCGTTGAATTCGATTTGCTAGTACCTTATTGAGAATTTTTGCATCCATATTCATCAGGGATATTGGCCTGTAGTTCTCTTTTTTTACTGGGTCTCTGTCTGGTTTAGGAATCAAAGTAATACTGGCTTCATAGAATGAGTCTGGAAGTTTTCCTTCCCTTTCTATTTCTTGGAATAGCTTGAGAAGGATAGGTATTATCTCTGTTTTAAACGTCTGGTAGAACTCCCCTGGGAAGCCATCTGGTCCTGGACTCTTATTTGTTGGGAGATTTTTGATAACCGATTCAATTTCTTCGCTGGTTATGGGTCTGTTCAAGCTTTCTATTTCCTCCTGATTGAGTTTTGGAAGAGTGTGGTTGTTCAGGAATTTGTCCATTTCTTCCAGGTTGTCCAGTTTGTTGGCATATAATTTTTCATAGTATTCCCTGATAATTGTTTGTATCTCTGAGGGATTGGTTGTAATAATTCCATTTTCATTCATGATTTTATCTACTTGGGTCATCTCCCTTTTCTTTTTGAGAAGCCTGGCTAGAGGTTTGTCAATTTTGTTTATTTTTTCAAAAAACCAACTCTTGGTTTCGTTGATCTGCTCTACAGTTTTTTTAGTTTCTATATTGTTTATTTCTGCCCTGATCTTTATTATTTCTCTTCTTCTGCTGGGCTTAGGCTGCCTTTGCTGTTCTGCTTCTAGTTCCTTTAGGTGTGCTGTTAGATTTTGTATTTGGGATTTTTCTTGTTTCTTGAGATAGGCCTGGATTGCAATGTATTTTCCTCTCAGGACTGCCTTTGCTGCGTCCCAAAGCGTTTGGATTGTTGTATTTTCATTTTCATTTGTTTCCATATATTTTTTAATTTCTTCTCTAATTGCCTGGTTGACCCACTCATTCGTTGGTAGGGTGTTCTTTAACCTCCATGCTTTTGGAGGTTTTCCAGACTTTTTTCTGTGGTTGATTTCAAGCTTCATAGCATTGTGGTCTGAAAGTAAGCATGGTATAATTTCAATTCTTGTAAACTTATGAAGGGCTGTTTTGTGACCCAGTATATGATCTATCTTGGAGAATGTTCCATGTGCACTCGAGAAGAAAGTATATTCTGTTGCTTTGGGATGCAGAGTTCTAAATATATCTGTCAAGTCCATCTGATCCAATGTCTCATTCAGGGCCCTTGTTTCTTTATTGACCGTGTGTCTAGATGATCTATCTATTTCTGTAAGTGGTGTATTAAAGTCCCCTGCAATTACCACATTCTTATCAATAAGGTTGCTTATGTTTATGAGTAATTGTTTTATATATTTGGGGGCTCCGGTATTCGGTGCATAGACATTTATAATTGTTAGCTCTTCCTGATGGATAGACCCTGTAACTATTATATAATGTCCTTCTTCATCTCTTGTTACAGCCTTTAATTTAAAGTCTAGTTTGTCTGATATAAGTATGGCTACTCCAGCTTTCTTTTGGCTTCCAGTCGCATGATAAATAGTTCTCCATCCCCTCACTCTCAATCTAAAGGTGTCCTCAGGTCTAAAATGAGTCTCTTGTAGACAGCAAATAGATGGGTCTTGTTTTTTTATCCATTCTGATACCCTATGTCTTTTGGTTGGCGCATTTAATCCATTTACATTCAGTGTTATTATAGAAAGATACGGGTTTAGAGTCATTGTGATGTCTGTATGTTTTATGCTTATAGTGATGTCTCTGGGACTTTGTCTCACAGGTTCCCCCTTAGGATCTCTTGTAGGGCTGGTTTAGTGGTGACAAATTCCTTCAGTTTTTGTTTGTTTGGGAAGACCTTTATCTCTCCTTCTATTCTAAATGACAGACTTGCTGGATAAAGGATTCTCGGCTGCATATTTTTCCTGTTTAGCACCCTGAAAATCTCGTGCCAATTCTTTCTGGCCTGCCAAGTTTCAAAAGAGAGATCAGTCACGAGTCTTATAGGTCTCCCTTTATATGTGAGGGCACGTTTACCCCTTGCTGCTTTCAGAATTTTCTCTTTATCCTTGTATTTTGCCAGTTTCACTATGATATGTCGTGCAGAAGATCGATTCAAGTTACGTCTGAAGGGAGTTCTCTGTGCCTCTTGGATTTCAATGCCTTTTTCCTTCCCCAGTTCAGGGAAGTTCTCAGCTATTATTTCTTCAAGTACCCCTTCAGCACCTTTCCCTCTCTCTTCCTCCTCTGGGATACCAATTATGCGTATATTATTTCTTTTTAGTGTATCACTTAATTCTCTAATTTTCCCCTCATACTCCTGGATTTTTTTATCTCTCTTTTTCTCAGCTTCCTCTTTTTCCATAACTTTATCTTCTAGTTCACCTATTCTCTCCTCTGCCTCTTCAAGCCGAGCTGTGGTGGTTTCCATTTTGTTATGCATTTCGCTTAAAGCGTTTTTCAGCTCCTCGTGACTGTTCCTTAGTCCCTTGATCTCTGTAGCAAGAGATTCTCTGCTGTCCTGTATACTGTTTTCAAGCCCAGCGATTAATTTTATGACTATTATTCTAAATTCACTTTCTGTTATGTTATTTAAGTCCTTTTTGATCAGCTCATTAGCTGTTGTTATTTCCTGGAGATTCTTCTGAGGGGAATTCTTCCGCTTGGTCATTTTGGATAGTCCCTGGCGTGGTGAGGACCTGCAGGGCACTTCCCCTGTACTGTGGTGTATAACTGGAGTTGGTGGGCGGGGCCGCAGTCAGAGCTGATGTCTGCCCCCAGCCCACCGCTGGGGCCACAGTCAGACTGGTGTGTGCCTTCTCTTCCCCTCTCCTAGGGGCGGGATTCACTGTGGGGTGGTGTGGCTCGTCTGGGCTACTGCACCGTGCCAGGCTTGTGATGCTGGGGATCTGGCGTATTAGCTGGGGTGGGTAGGCAAGGTGCTCGGGGGCAGGAGGGGCAGGCTTAGATCGCTTCTCCTTAGGTGATCCACTTCAGGAGGGGCCCTGTGGCAGCGGGAGGGAGTCAGATCTGCTGCCGGAGGTTTGGCTCCGCAGAAGCGCAGAGTTGGGTGTTTGCGCGGAGCGAGCAAGTTCCCTGGCAGGAACCGGTTCCCTTTGGGATTTCGGCTGGGGGATGGGCGGGGGAGATGGCGCTGGCGAGCGCCTTTGTTCCCCACCAAACTGAGCTCTGTTGTCAGGGGGCTCAGCAGCTCTCCCTCCCTTTGTCCTCCAGCCTTCCCGCTTTCCGAGCAGAGCTGTTAACTTATGACCTCCCAGACGCTAAGTCGCGCTTGTTGTGGGAACACAGTCCGTCAGGCCCCTCCGCTTTTGCAAGCCAGATTCGGTGGCTGTGCTTGGCCGGCGAGCCGCCCCTCCGCCCCGGCTCCCTCCCGCCAGTCCGTGGAGCGCGCACCGCCTCGCCGCCCTTCCTACCCTCTTCCGTGGGCCTCTCGTCTGCGTTTGGCTCCGGCGACTCCGTTCTGCTAATCCTCTGGCGGTTTTCTGGGTTATTTAGGCAGATGTAGATGGAATCTAAGTGATCAGCAGGACGTGCGGTGAGCCCAGCGTCCTCCTAAGCCGCCATCTTGCCGCCCGAGCCTCTAGTTTTAGATGTTTTATATGCTGTCTATCAAAATGAGGACGTTTCCTGCTATTCTTAGTTTTTTTTTTGAGAGTTTTATTATGATTGGGTATTGAATTTGTCAAATTTCATCCATTGAAATGATTATATTATTTATCTTAGTCTGTTAATATGGTGGACTATGATGATTAATTTTTGAATGTTAAGACAACTTTGCATTTGTGACATAAACCTTACATGGTTTTGTTGTATGTATTTGTACATATTGATGGATTGGGTTTGTTAATATTTACTGAAGGATAGTTGCATCTGTGTTCAGAAGAGATATTGGTCTATTAAAGTCTTCATTAGGTTTGGTGTTACAGTTTGTCCATATAAAATGAGTTGGGCAGTGTTCTCTAATTTTTTTAAACAAAAAGTTCTCTCTCTTTAGCAGTCAAGCTAATGGTTGATCAATTTGTTGATATTTGCAAAAATATAGATTTAGGTTTTGTTAATTTTCTGTATTCTCTGTTTTCTATTTTAGTAATTTATTTTTTAAATCTTTATTGTTCCCTTTCTTCTACTTACTTTGGATATATTTTACTCATAAATTCTGAAAGTAAAACCATTGGACATTGTCTTAGACACTTTTTTTAAACAAGCATTTTATATACTTCTTTAGCTTCATCCCACAAATTGACATACTATATTTTCACTATTATTTGATTAAAAATATTTGCTAATTTGTTTTGTGAGGTCTTAACTGATGCTTGGTAAGCATCTTTATGACTTATTTTGAACTCTCTATTGGATAAATAACTTATTTACATTTTTATTAAGATAGATACTTGGAGATTTACCTTATTCTTTTGTTTGGAACCTATTCACTTTTTCTTCATTTCCACTGACTCTCTATATTGGTTTCTGTGCATTGGGTAAAACAACCATTTCTCCCTGTCTTTAGAGACTGGTCTCTTGTAGGAGATAAACCTTGTCTATCAGCCTAACCCAAGATCCTTGTTACTTCTCAAACCTTTGTGATTGTCCAAGCCACTTTGTTTTTAGTGGCTCCCAGTACTTGAAGTTATGCCAGTACCCATCAGTGTGCAAAGAGGGGATTATAGTCAGCACCTAGATACAGACTTATTGGAAGCCAGACCCTCAAGCAATAGCTGAGAAAGTATGGAAGATGGGCATTTTTGCCTTATTCCTCTGCACTGAGCCTGCGTTTGTAACTGATGAGGGTGCTCTTGTGCCCATTTAAAAACTGTCTTTTTTCTTATTATAGTTCTGTGGGACTCATAAATTCAAGTCCCATTATGTATCAGAGCCAGGTGATTTGGGGGCCCATCCCCAGGAAGACACCCATGAAAGCTGAGGTGCTAGTGTGTGGACAAATTCCTTCCAGGGAGATGTTGATGACTTGTTTTTGTTGTTGGAGCAAGCCAGGGGTAGAAGAAATGTCCATTGGCTCTTTAAGGCTCTGGGTATGCTTCCAGTCAGCACCAAGATGTGTGCTCAATAGAAGTCATATCAGGCAGTAGCTTGTGAAGTATACAGTCAAACTCTTTCCAGGGAAGGACTTAAGATAGATATTTTTGCTTTCTCTCTCTGTGCTGAGCCTGGGGGGATATATATTCAGCTCAAGTCTTCAATCACCTGTTTAGTATTACTTCCTTGTTTGCTATAGCCTTGTGCAACTCATGAACACAAGCCCTATTGGTTTTCAGAACTGGGCAATTTGGTAGTTCATCTTGACAGTGGTAGTGTTAAAGGTTGGAGCACTACAGGTGTGGTGTAAACCCTTTGCTCCTTAGGGAGAAGGTGGTAGTTGGGGGCTCTCTCCCAATTGTTTGGTGCCATACCAAGGGTGAGGTTTTTGATGAGAGTGTTTCCCAGCCTTTTCTACCAGTTTTGACATGGGTATTTTCTGAGTCATCTGATGTATAGGAGTCACTTGACTAGTTCCTGGATTTCTTTCAAAGGGAATCGCTCCATGTATAGCAGTATATTCAGTGCATCTATGTGATGAGAGAAATTCAGGAGCCTCCTATGTTGGAATTTTGGTCGACAATAGTGCATTTCTTGTGCAGGTCTGCTGGAGACAAATCTTCCTTTCTTCTTTCATTTTTTCTGAAAATGTCTTTATTTTGTTTTCCCAATCAACAAATATGTCACTATTCTTCCCCTTATTTAATTGCCTGCACTGTCCCTTCTACCTTCAGGGAAAAGCCACAAAGACACCGAGGAGGGAGATTCTGGTTATTTCTCAATTCGACTACCTTCCATTGTATGCCTACTTTTATTTATTTTTTGAAACCCTTAAGTAGTTGTTTTTTTTAGAGTTTGCCCAGAGTTTACAATTTTTAGTGTGAACCAGAGGGTTGATTTGGACAGGAGTCATGTTACCATACCAGACACAAAATTCTGTTCTTTAGTTTTTATATCTAGCACAATAGTATAATAACTATTGTATGCTTACTACTTTTTAATTTTTTTTTAATTTTTTAAAATGTTTATTTATTTCTGAGACAGAGACAGAGCATGAATGGGGGAGGGGCAGAGAGAGAAGGAGACACGGGATCCAAAGCAGGCTCCAGACTCTGAGCTGTCAGCACAGAGCCCAATGCGGGGCTCGATCTCATAAACCATGAGATCATGACCTGAGCTGAAGTCGGTTGCTCAACCAACTAAGCCACCCAGGCACCCCTGTATGCTTACTACTTTTTAATATTTTTAAGTGAAATTTATTGTAAAAGATAATTAATTGAATTATATACTATGCAAAAGAGTGAGGTTGTTATATATTGAAATGTAATTATACATAAACAAGTATAATTTGTTTCAGAACAAAAAGTAGAGAATATGCATTTGAGTATGTTATCCATTTACAAATTTTAGAATAATTTTAATGCCATATAAGACAAATATCATCTCATTGTTGTTCTCTTTCTTATTTTTTTCTTGAATATGCTAGCATATTGTTTTCTTCTAAATGAAATTTAATAGCACATTGTTATGTGACCATTGTTTAATTCTTTATACAGTTTTTTAAAAAAATATCACTGGATGTTGTCACTACTTGACTTAAGACTCTTTAGTAATGTCCTTTAGAGTTCATTATAATGGGGTGTCCGGGAGGCTCAGTTGGTTAAGCGTCTGACTTCGGCTCAGGTCATGATCTCATGGCTCGTGAGTTTGAGCCCCGCATCAGGCTCTGTGCTAGCAGCTCAGAGTCTGAATCCTGCTTCTGCTTCAAATTATGTATCCCTCTCTTGCTCTGCCCCTCCCCACTCATGCTCTCTCTCTCTCTCTCTCTCTCTCTCTCTCAAGAATAAAATTAAAAAATAAAAAAAATAAAGTTCATTATAATTATGATAGGAAATAATTTTAGAACTATTTTTATGTTTATTTTTTTATTTTGAGAAAGAGCATGAGCAGGGGAGGGGGAAGAGAGAGAGGGAGAGAGAATCCCAAGTAGGCTCCACACTGTCAGTTTAGAGCCTGTTATGGGGCTCCATCCCAGGAACTGTGAGATTATGACCTGAACTGAAATCAAGAGTCAGATGCTTAACTGACTGAGCCACCCAGGTGCCCCAGAATGATTAAGTGGTAAGACACATGTCAACATTTTATTTCATCTATTCCTATAAACCTAAGTCATAGAAATGTTAAATACATATTTAGAGAAGATGACAGTATCTGAACTTTTAGCTATTGTATAATGAATGAGTCTTCTCATTGCACTTAGGAGAAATATAGCCTCAGTCAAAGTAGTGGTTAGAATAAGTTACATTTTGCTGGATTGACAAGCAGCCACAAGTTCTTTATTCACAAAATTTAATGTATATTTAGAGCCAGATTATTACTTAAGTAATGTCATCATTAAATAGTTTGGGAGCTGACTTGTGTGAGAGGAACACGATGGCACTGAACAGCGGGAAAGTGGTTAGAGAGATACATGAAGAAGGTCACTGGGAGAAATACTACTTACCGGCTACGTTTTATGATTAATTAATTTAACATTATTATTATTATTTTATTACTTTACTAAGAATGGCTCTGTACCCCAAATATAAAAGCAAGGACATTTTCTTTCCTTTCTTCCTAACTGCCCTAAAGTTCTAGCATCTGGGACTCTCCTGAGTATGTAAGTATAATAACTCTGCCGTTTTATGGGTAACTGCCTTTTTCAATCTACTCTTTGACCCTAAGCAATATTTTTATTTCCTAAGTAGTATTTCTAATACGATTTTCACATTTTAAGATTTTACTTGAAACAAATTAGAGTTGAACATTTGAGAGTTGAGGAGAGTCTACACAGAACTAGCATCCAGGTGACTTCTGGCATTTTTCTTTTTAGTGTATATAATTTATTAAATCTCTCTCTTTTTCATGAGTCCACTGTAAATTTTTCTACATTCTAAATGTTTTGGCTTAATGGCATGGGACTCAGTTCTCCATGTACTTGCTCCTATAAAAGAGAGAAAATAGTTATTTTATTAACAACTATTTAGTATACCAACAACTATTAAGAGTTTAGAAAAATATTACTTTAAAAAGTATTTGAAGCTCAAACTATTATATGTGGAATAATCTTTGTGATTCTTTCTATTTAGTGGAAGATGTTATAACATATTAAGAAGTTTAAAAGAGTTCTGTTTCATTGTTTAGGTAACAGAGCATGAATAAACTTCTATCTCCAAAGTCCTACAATGTTATGGTTCTGTGACCTTTGGTTATTTAAATGATATTATTGTTAGCATACAACAATAATAGCACAATGCCAGTCGTGAACTTCATGATACACATTCATAGAATCTACCACTCTGACTAAAACACATATGGCCTCAAACTGAAGAAGACAGTTAATGCCAGAGAAAAATGACAGATGTCCCTCAAGATTTATGCTCAAATAATGGTAGATTCAAAGCCAGGTCAGCATTTCCCAGAGCCTGATATTTCATCATGGCTCTGCCAACACAGCTTGATCAATGTCTTCAAAGGAAAGGGAGAGGCAAACAGATGATTAACTTCAAGCATTTGTCATTGAGACCAAGCATGGGGCAGTCATAGGCAGTGTGATGGATGTCACAGAGAAGCCTCTTTGTATCTGCCAGTCAAATGGAGTAATCGTGAATGTATTTAATAATATAGGAGAATCCTCATTTCTCACCTTCTACTTCCCTGAATTTTCCTGGACATTGTTAATATTCTGCAGTACCAAGATGATATAGCCAGAAAAGGGGAGTTAGGGACACAGAAGGAAAAAGGAAAGACCCCTATGTTTGGATTTTCCAGAGACCATTTTCTCTTCCTTTTTCATTTCACAAAATAAAATACCTACATATATATGATTAGATAACATACATGGTGGAAAAAAATAAGGATTTGGATTCAGAAGACATGAATTTGGGGCCCCATTCTGCCACTCACTAGATGTGAGACCTTTGGCAAGTTTTCTACATATTCCAAGTTTCATCATTCTCATCAATTAAAATAGGAATAATAAAGCCTGCTTCATAGGATTTCATTGGGATTATTGTATATGCAAGTACCTGGCACATAGAAGGAAAGGCTTTATAAAGATTTAAGAGGGAAAAAACCAACATAAAAATGTATATTTGTATATGTATACATTTACATAGAAAGAAGGACAGGGGATTCGTGTATATCACTTTTTCTAATATAAGTCAAGCCAAAAGCAGGCTATTTTCAGTAGTGTTTTTATTAGTAAAATTCAAACAGTCAACAATAACTACACACACACACATACAGACACACACACACACACACACACACACACACACCATACATATATGTATATTTTTGGTAGTGTATCTTCACTGTTATACAAATGCTGCATTAACTAGTACTCTAGCAGAAAGAGTGTCAAAACTAATAGTCTTTGTTTTATTTAAGAAAACATGCTGCTAAAAAAAGAGAACATGCTGCTGCTATACTGTCTAGACTTTGCCATCCTTTTGGAGTAATTAGTTGACTTTTAAAATAGTATATTATAATAATGACACTTATAAACCATAATTCTTTTAACAAATAATCTTTAGTTCCGTTAGTGACTAAAAATATTACTTGATATATCTGGCAAGATGACTAGTTTCTTCTTTGATAATTTAATGGATGTTTGAGAATAATTTTATTTCTAAGATTCTAATTTGCTTCTAAATTTGTAAATACTTTTCTGTAAGACCGCCCCCCAGATGAAGAGGATGATTCCTTTAATAAAGATGCTGGCCTATGTAAGATTCATTCAATTCAGGAGTATTGGGTTTCTTATCTCATCCCTAGGAAGTGGTGTGTTACTAGATGTCAGGAAGCGTAGTCTTTGTGAGTATGGAAAATGAATCCCTTAACCCTGGAATTAGCTGACTACAGTGTTCAGCAGGTCATGGGTAAAAGAGAAAGGGACAAGGAGAATGAAAATATAGGAAAGAACAAGAGTGTGTATGCACCCATACAGCCACACACACACTGTGAAAGACAAAGATGAACACAAATGCAAATAGTGGGTAGTAAGAACAAGCATTGATGTTTGAAATATACTGTTAGAATATTAAGCTTTCTTAAATACCACCTACTCTTCTCATAATCTTTTTTCTTTTGAGAAAAACATTGTATTTAAAGGAAAATTAAAGTGGAGATCTTCAAACGCAATAACTCATCAGATCCCACTTCTCAGATGGGACTTGGGGAAGTTGATTGGATGTATAATGATGTATCACTTCCTTTCAGGCTGCAGTGCAGGGAATCATGGTAGTGATGTGGAGGGAGCCTCTCCTAAAGAAGGAACCGAGACCATCCAAAGTCTCCATCAGACACTTCTTGTGATGTGGTCATGCAGATGAGATGATTCCAGATGTGAAGGCACTGGATAGAAAGGGGAGACACCTTCAGAAAGTAGAAATGCGAAGCAAAGTATGGAGTGTAGAGCCTGAAGGAATGCCTTATACATAAGGAATGTAGTGTAAGTGGCTGTTCTGGTTGGAACAGTGGCCATAAGGTGCCACAAATGTGCCTGTATAAACTTGACAGTTGTCCTGTCTTTCTTTCTGTTCCTGTGGTGTCCTATGCTTCCTGGGAACAAAACAGGGAGAAACTGGCTTTTCTTTTCAGGCTTACTGTGCAGGATTGGTGATTTCATTTCTCTTTCACCATGGTTTGTAGGCTGCACCTATGCTGAGGGAGTTTTATCCTGGGACACATCTATGACCTAGAGCTGGGTGAATGACAAAGATCTGTGTTGTTTGACTGCATTCATGGATAAGAGAATTCCTTTCATTGCAAACAATCATCTTTTATCACTCAAACTCCCATTTGTTGATTAATTCTTGAAGTCAATTATCTTAAATAGCTTTGTGCATCTTAGGGCTTAGTGTGAGACTACAATATGTTTTCTAAGAATTTTATCTTTCTTTTTTTCATACACATGTTTAGATTTCTGTTTTTTTTCTGGCAAAACTAGCTTGAATATTTTGTGAGATGTGGAGTAAAGAAAGCTTGCATCTGAAATCAGTGGTTTGAGGAGTCAGCTCTTGCCTCAATTTCATATAAAATTTCTAAGAGACAGTGTTAGGGCATCACCCAATCTGCTGCCTTCAGTGGCACATTTATTGTTTATTGCCTTCCTAGATTAGTTTAAACATATGAAACCTAGAACTAAAATGTTTGGCAAAATATTTTTATTATAAAGTTTAGGTTAAATTCCTTCAAACCATATATATTTACATAGGAAAAAATCTTTGATAAACTACTCAAGCCTATAATTCTTTCCTTCTATAATTCCATTCCCACTCAAAAAGCAATTAGAAACCTCTTTGAATGTATTATGGTATATGATTACATATGTGCATATAAAATATGTATGTATTTCATATATACATACATGTATGTATGTATAAAGTTATCTTTTATTGAATATGTGTGTTTGTATAGAAGATATTAAAACAGGGCTTTTCTTCTTTAAAAAAGAAGAAAGAGAGAGAGAGACAGAGTGTGAGCGGAGGAGGGGCAGAGAGAGAGAGGGAGACACAGAATCTGAAGCAGTCTCCAGGCTCCGAGCTGTCAGCACAGAGCCTGATGTGGGGCTTGAAATCACAAGCTGTGAGATCAGGATGTGAGCCGAAGTCAAACGCTTAACCAACTGAGCCACCCAGGTGCCCCAGGGCTTTTCTTTTCCTGTGAGCTGAAGCCCCAATGCAAAATGCTGAAATCCAACCACAAACTTTGTATTGACAACTGTTGGTTGCCACAGCAGATTTGCACTGGCAGAAAGACAAACACACCAGTTGGGTGAATCAAATTAGATTTCCTTTTCCCAATAATACAGAGGGAAGCTGGTGCAGTCAGCAAGAGTCCTCAGGACATTTATGGAGGTGTTAGCTTCCATAAATAGCAGGGTAGACATTTGTGGATGTCAATGTCTGAGTCAGCAGGAACCCGTTGGAACCTCAGGAAGCACAACTGCGGAACCCACTCCCCAAGTTAGCATCATACATATACATATGAAGCGGGGGCATGTCTGTAGACTATGCCTAACGTAGTCTGGCTGTGTGTTGAGAAGACCACCTCATCTGAGCTAAGTATTTTTATCTCACAGACCTCAGGATCATACAAGGTGACTGCTAAGTAAAACAGAAAGCAGAACACTCACACATGAACACATCTCTCATTTATCACCCTTGTCCTCCCCAAGCTGAGTAATCCTGGTCCAGGTAAGCTCCTAAACCTAAAAGTGGCAGAATAGGACCAGGCTGGTTATCCAGAGCTCTCTGGAAGTTAGATCAGTAACAGAGCTTATGCTTCAGCCACTAATGAGGCTATATTTATTTCTTCTACTCTTTCTCTAACTTGATGGCTTAGTCTTAGAGTTCACTAGTTATTTTCTTCAGGTGTATAAACATTTTTTTTTGTGTGGGAACAATTCAGAGCCTATGCCATAGTAGGACTAAACGATATCTAACATGTTCCTATTGTTTCTCTAGCCCTTCACTATCCAAGGGGATTTATCCAGCTGAGACAGGCCAGTGTGGGCTGGCACAGTGAGAGGCCTGGGACGGTCCCATCAGTCCCCATAGTTAAACTGAAATGAAGGAGCAAATATTGGGGAATTAAAAGTACTTTTGGATAAATTTGAGACCTAAACTTTTAACAAAAATCTCTAATGGTATAGAATCAAAACTATGAAAGTGGTCTTATTGATACAATCTAGACATTTTTACAATTTTAGCTCTAAGTATTGGTCTGTGTTTTTCAGCACAACATCTCAGTGGGATAATAATAGCACTTATTTCCAGGGCAGTTTTCAGGCATGAATGTTGGCTTGTATTTTCAACATTACTCCTATCTCTATGCATTCTCACAGTTTGCTGATGTAGTCCTTGGACTCATCTCCCTTCCAAAGTAATTTCCTCCCAATTTCAACCTCTGAATATCTCACATGGGTTGCTTATTCATTATCCATACCAAACAGGTTGGTGAAATATTTGTACTCTTCCAATGAAGTGACTCAAGCTACAAGGCCTGCGGAGAAAGGGAAGGGAAAAAAATGAGACAAGTTGGCATGCACAGCTCTTCCTTTGTATGAATTTCATTTTAGACACTCAACATAAACACTGAATAGGTCAAAGGCTGTTAATATTTGAAAATATTTTCAGCTCTTTCAATATCTTCTGATTTTTTTTATATTAAAAAAGAAACATAAAGGCAGTTATTCACATGATATTTTCTCTTCTGTTTAGCAATGGACAATTTTGCAGAACTGGCCCAAGCCAAATTGGAAAAAGGGAGGAAACTTTCTTTACTAGGCTTCTGGGTTTTTCCAATGCATACTGTGTGACTTTGATCAGTTGTATAAATTCCCAGAGCCTCAGGTTTTCTCATCGATAAAATGAATGTGATATTGGCTGTCCCTTGGGATTACAAATTCACTGGATAATTTATGTCCTTCTACTCTGTGCTGTATTCTGGGGAGAGGAATGAATAAGAGATAAGGGTCTTGGCCTCCTCATGCTTATATTCCAATGAGAAGAGATAGGATATAAATAAATAAAATGTATTGTTTATCAGATGATGATAAGCCCTTTGAGAGAAAAATTAATTGGGAAGGGGGGAATGAGGTGGGACACCATTGTGCAATGTCAAATACCCATATCAGAGATGCCTTCTTTGATGATGTGATCAAGAGATATTTGAGCAGATACTGAAGAAGTAAGGAATCAAACCATGGATGAAGTCCTTAAACTATCTACTTGGTTTAGCATGAAATCATTTTGAATTCTTTCCCTGTCAGTTATGTCATTAGAATGTAAGCTCCATAAAATCATTTGTTTTTGTTTGTTTTGTTTATTGTTGTATTTTCAGCATCTAGAATGGTGTCTGGTATTCAGGGAAGGTACACAGATATTTGTTGAATAATGAATAAATGGACAAGACAGTAAACTAGGAATAAGTAACAAGGGTTTAAATAACCAGGAAGTAACTGTGAATAAGTAACTAGTAGGAAAAGAGAGCCATTTGTCCTAGAAGGAAATTAAAGAGAGTATTTGAAGGGATAGTGATAAACTGTGTGAAATAGTGCTCATAGGTTGGATAAGACAAGTTCTGAAAACAGTACTGCTGTAAAAGAATTCTTGAGTTTGTTTGCCTTCTCTGAGTCATGCAACGCACCAGACTGAATGCTAACAGCCTTCCTTTGGCTTTCCCAAGCGTGGTATCAAAGCTCAAGTGTGTACTCTCCCTAGCCTACAGATTTAGGCCAGCTTTTTTTCTTGTGCACTAGCCAGTGCTCACTCCTGTCACATTGGGAACATGCACAGGGAGCCAGCCACAGGGTGGAAGGGTGTGTTGGTGAGGCATGTAGAATGCTGGGAGTGCCCATTGGCCAGTTGGGATCTGTGCATAAGGCATCCGCAGTGACTTGTGGGCAAGCTTCTTAATGGAGTCCATGGATATAGTTGGTAGGATCTGGTTCCCTTTAATGCCCTCTGAGAGTCCTGTCACTCTCCCAGCCTCTACCTGCCCCTTAATTGTCCAGCTCACGACTTAGTACTTTGGATCCAGTGAGAGAAAATGGGCCTCCTTGGCAGCATCCTTCACAGCTCAGGAAGCCAGATACTCATTCACATACTTTCACTTTACCCTGCAGGTGAAATCAGAAACCAAGAAGGTCTCTCTTGGCACTGAGCTCTTCTGCCTTGGGGGAGGGGTGATGTCGGTAAAACCAAACTGTTCCTCTTATCCTCTCCAATGTATCACCAAACTCATATATATATGAGCACACACACACACACACACACACGCACACACACACACATAATGTGTGCTGGAACTTCTTCCCTGGTTCTTGAATTTTCACAAAGACTCTCTCATTGATGGGTGTTTGTCTAAGACAGTGTTCTCCAGGGGCTCTCAGATCATGGCTGGTAGGGGAACTTGTTTACTGGTTTCTGCAGGGTCCACAGCCTGGAATGAGATCTGTTTGCTTATTACCCAATGTGTGGGTTAGTTAGACTCTTCCTGAGTCCCTTGGTATATGGTGCTGGATCCCACAGCTCCCACAAAGAGACTTTTGTCCATGGATGAATGCCAAATTGTTGTTATAATTGAGTGGCATATAAGTTTGGGATGCCTGTTTGGGTATGTTTTTGATGTCTCTCCTTTGCACCCTATTTTCTAAAATTTAGTCATTTTTTACTGTCATCACGGAGACTGAGAAATCCCACAATCTTGTGCCTATAAGCTAGAGAACCAGGAAAGCCAGTGGTATAATTCAGTTCAAGTCTGAAGTTCTGAGAACCAGGGGAGCCAATGCTATATATCTCAGCCTAAGGGCAAGAGAAGTTGAGATGAGTTGTCTCTACTCAACAAGTAAAACAGGAAAAAAGGGATTATCCATTTTAGTATCGGACAAGGAAGAGTATTAATATGGATATAAGTGTGGATAAGTAATTGGATTCAGTGATGGAGATGTGAAGTAATATTTTTTTCATTTTATTTTTAAATTCACATACACTAAAGTTCATTCCTCTGATACACAGTTCTAAGTCTTTAACAAATGAATAGGTTTTACATCTGTCATGACCATCCTGATGCACTCAAAAATTCTGTTGTACCACTCCTTTCTAGTTACCTCTTCAGCCCCCCTATGATCCCTGGTTGCCACTGATCTGTTCTCCATTCCTATAGTATTGTCTTTTCCAAGATGTCATAAAAATGGAATCCTGGTTTGTAGTTTTTTTGGTCCAACTCTTTACACTTAGAAAAATGCTTGGGAGATTCATCCATGCTGTACTATGTTATCAATATATTGTTGCTTTTCATTGCTGACTAGTGTTTCATTATACCAATGTACTACTGTTTGTTTATTCTTTCACTGGCTGAAGTATATCTAGATTGTTGTAAACAAAGTTGCTATAAACAGCTATATGCAGATTTTTGTGTGTTCACAAGTTTTCATTTCTTTTGGATAAATATCTAGGCGCGGGATTACTGAGCCTTCTGCTAGGTGTATATTTAATTTATTAAGAAACTGCCAGGTGCACCTGGGTATCTGAGTTGCTCAGTTGGTTATGTCTGACTTTTGATTTCAGCCCAGGTTGTGATTTCAGGGTCATGGGATTGAGCCCCAAATCAGGCTCTGCGTTAAGCATGGAGCCTGCTTAAGGTTCTTTTCCCCCTCTTCCTCTACCCCTTCCCCATAGGAACATGCTTGCTCTCTCTCTCTTTCACTCTTTCTCTCAAAAAAAAAAGGAAAATTCCATACCTCCCCATACTCCTTCACTCTGCCCAGTGAGTATGGCTCCTCATCACCACCTCATGGCAGATAGTCTCTCCTTCGCTGTCCTGCCCACCTTTCCCTTTCAGTGTATTCAATAAATTTCTATCTCTTAAAAAAGAAAGGAAGGAAGGAAGGAAGGAAGGAAGGAAGGAAGGAAAGAAGGAAGGAAGGAAGGAAGAAAGAAAGGAAGGAAAGAAAGAGAAAGAAACTGCCAAATTGTTTTCCAAGGTAAAATCAAAATGTAAGAGCAATTCAACTACTCCATATCCTCACAGCACTCAATATTGTCCAAAATTTAGTCATTCTAAAAGGTATGCAGGGATTTCTCATTGTGTTTTAATTTGTATTTTGATAATATTTGACGATGATAAACATATTTTAAAATGTTTAGTTGCCATCTGTATGTCTTCTCTGGTGAAGTGTCTGTTTAACTTTTTTTGCTCATTTAAAAAATGTCTTCTTATTGTTGAGTTTTAAACATTTCTTTATATATTTTAGATTCAAGTCCTTGTTAGAAGTATGATTTGAAAATATTTTCTCTAGTCTGTGGCTTGTCTTTTCCTTCTTCTAACAGAATTTTCACAAAGCAAAGGTTTTAAATTTTGATAAAGTCCAATTTATTCATTCATTTTTTTTCATGGATTTTTTTTTGGTGCTATACCTAAGAAATCTTTGCCTAGTCCAATATCAAAATACTTTTCTCCTATATTTTCTTCTGTAAGTGTTTTGTCTCATGTTTTCATTAGATATATGATTTATTTTGTGTTAATTTTTTTAGGTGTGAGGTATAAGTAGAATTTCTTTTTTCTTTTCCCTTTCTTTCTTTCTTTCTTTCTTTCTTTCTTTCTTTCTTTCTTTCTTTCTTTTTCCTTACCCCCCTTTTCTTTTCTTTCCATATACATGTTCAATTTTTCCACCACCATGTGTTTAAGAGATTCCTTTCCCTATTACATTGTCCTTGCAATTTTGTAAAAAAATGATTTGTAAAAATTAATATAATTATATTGGTGTTGGTCTTCTTTTCTGAGTGCTTTGATTTTCTTGGTAAAATAAGCAAAATCACAACCTGAAAATTAGGAAGGTAGAATAACTGTTGGAATTTAAGTATAAAGAAAAGAGATATAAAATTAATTTATTAATTCAACAACTTATAAATATGCCTATTGTGTACCAGGCACTATTTTAATTTCTGGGCATACATTGGTAAGAAAAATAGACAAATCTTCTGTCCTGAGAGGATTCTCATTTTAGTGTGTTGAAATATACCTGTAGGAAAATGAGTGAGTAAAGTAAAATGTAAGTAGAATTCCAACCAACCTTAAAGGCCCACTTGAGGATAGTGGGCATACATTTAATTGAGAACAGTCAGCAAATGTCTATTCTCCAGATTTATTTATTTATTCATTCATTCATTCATTCTCCAGCTGCTCATATGCCAGACTGTAGACTGGTCAGATATTGACTTAACTGGGTTAGGAATTTCACCAAGAGGATATGGTAGAGAGAGAATATGGCAAGGGTATTGAGAATGTATGTGATTATGATCAATGATCTTGAAACCTCAGGAGAAATAGAAAACATGAGACAAGCTAGAGAAGTGAAAAAATGATAAAGTAAATTAATTGAAAGTTATGGCGATCAAAGGATTGTTGAGGAGGGTGCAAGGAATGAAATGGAAAGACAGAAGGTAATGGTTGGTCAATAAGGTCCTAGAAATTGAGATTATAGATGGTGAGAGGTCCTGTTCTTGGTAATGACAGGGAATGATGAGTTATTTGCTAAAATAGTTTAGGGGGTAAGATATTAGTGTAAGGGGTAAGCAGGTACTGTAATCTTCGAGGAATGAGGTGAGATTGAATGGCCTAGACATCTGTAGATATCTGCATCTAAACGGGGTATATTAGTTTCATAATCCTTCTGTAAAGAATTAGCACAAAATTGCAGTTCTGGAAGTCAGAATTCTAAAATCACTTACACTGGGCTAATGTCAAGGTGTCAACAAGGCTGGTTCCTTTTGGAGGCTTTGAACAAAAAGATCTATTTCCTAGTCTTTTAGGCTTTCTGTGGCTTCCTTCATTCCTTGGCTTGTTTCCTTTTCCATCTTTAAAGCACATCACTCAACTCTCTGCTTCTATGGTCCTACCAACCCTCTCCTCTTCTTTTGTCAAATCTCTCTCTGCCTTCCTCTTATAAGGCCATTTATTATATTTAGGATGTACTTGACCTGGATAATCCAGGATACTCTCCCCATATCAAGACCCTTAACTTAATCAAATCTTTGCCATATAAGATAACATTCACAGGTTCTAGGAATTAAGACCTGGATATTTGGGGGACCAGTATTTAGCCCACTACATGATGGTATAGACTGATGGAATGAGCTTCAAAGGAGCCTGGAGGTTTAGTAGGAAAGAAATTTAATGGTCTAGAAGTATCAATGAGGCAAAGGAGGACACCCATTTCTATATCATAAAGGACAAGGAGAGAAAATAGGCTCCCCTTAAGAGGGACTAAAGAAAAACAGTAGTATCAGAGACTAGTCAGATTTCCACTGGAGCATAAAGGTAGAGGGAACTTTCAGAAAGTTAATGATAGTGAAGATTTTGCTGATCACCTATCTTGAACTCTGGGCATAAAGGAAGTATTTGAGGAGAGGGAAAGTGTGAGATTGAGTACAATTTGTAGATATGCTCTATTTTCTGAGGTTATAAAATGTTGTTGAAAAATATGGGACCAATCTAACATATTTTCCCCTTATTGGTCACTTAGTGTTTCTGTCTGAATGTTTTACTCCATATCTTTAAAGTACAAAGTAACTTTACTAGATATGAGCGTTGACTACTCTTGGGTTTACTTTCCAAGTACTCAGTGTGCCCAATTCAATATGTAGAAACAATGTTGTTGTTGTTGTTTTTCAGAAGAAAAAATGCTTTGTATTGCGCTTTAAATTTTTATTTTTTTCAATTGTTATGTTTTCCTTCTTTAGGTATTTCAACTACACCTAAGTTTTCTTTGAATGTCTTTTATATCTTTCACTTGAAAATCCTTTGTATCTTTATTTCTGTTTCATTATAGTCCCCTTTTCCCTCTTCTTTCCTCTGTTTCTCCTACTTTGCTTTGAATTTATATATTCTTGTATTTCTTCACATTTTGTCTTTAATTTTTTTTCACTTTCTTTTTATTTATCCGTGACTTCTTTTAAAAAATATATATGTTTGTCTAGTCATTTTATCTGAGATGTTCTAATTTTGACTTACACTCTTCTTTCAGAGCTTTGATAATCTTATTTGATTATAATTTTGTTTCATATGTTTGAATGCAATAGCATTTCCTGGATTATTAGTAGGATGTTTCTATATGGGAGTATGGCTGGGCTATGGTAGCTCTTGCCCCAAAGCTCAAGAGCTTTGCTATCTATCTAATCTCTATATCTATCATCTATCTATCATCTATCTATCTATCTATCTACCTATCTATCTATCATCTGTCTGCCTATCATCTGTCTACATGTTTTAGCCACTTACACATCTTTCAGGGCTGGCCCAATATGATTCAGGTAGGTTTCCTGCCTCTATTTCTGTAATGTCTAGAGCTCTACTAGCCTTGCTTTTTGTGGTGATCTCATCGTTAACATTCTTCATTGCTATTACAGTACTCTATGCACTACTGATTTCTTCTGCCACAGAGTATCTGAGCTTTATCTCTCCCTGGGATCCCCAGTGTTCTCCCCCTTCCCAATGTGATTTCTGTTTCTGTAGTTTTACTTCAGAGTGGACCTTTCCTTCTACAAGGGAAGGTTTATTAGACATTTTTGTATTCCACTAGTGATTTGGTCTCTTCTACATTATTTGAATTTCTTGTTTCTCCATTAGTTGGTGTCCTGGAATCTTTGTGCACTAACCTCTTATTTGAAGCCTAGAGGGACTTCTTTAAAATTTATTAGTTGTCCTCAAATTTACTCACATAGGGTTACATTCAGTCTGTGGTCCTCTCCTTATGGGGTTAAGTATTTATTGGTGACTATTTACACATCCTTCCACTTACTTTCTTTTTACCACTAACACTGTATAGCTAGCTGTTGGAGTTGGAAGACCTATGTTATTACTGGTATTTTGGCTTCACCTGAATACTCAGGAGCGTTCCTTATTACCTAGTTTTATTGAAGATATCATTGGCCATTTTAATTTTCTTCAAGTGCCTTAATTGTACTTTTAGCATTTTTTTTGTGTGAGGGGATTTGAGGAGATTATAAAAAATTTAATAAGTCTCTTTTCACTGCCTTCATATTGCCTCTAGAAGCCTGTCCTTGCTCTTTTTAAAATTTTTTTAATCTTGAAGGATGTCTTTGTTTCCAGCATTATTAAATTTCATGATGGCATGCCTTTGAGTCTATTTTTATACTTTCACTGGGTACTTTTTTGACTCTCTCAAAGTGGGCACTCAGGTCTTTAAGTACTTTGAAAATCTCTTAAATAATTTATTTGATTTTTTCACTCTATTTTTTTCTTTTATTTCTTTCTGGAATGTCTTTAATTGGATATTGAGTATAATGAAGGCCTTCTACTATATTTTTTACTTTACTCTCCTATTTTCCATTTTCTTGTCTTTTTGGCATACTGTGTAGGAAATTTTTTCAATTCCTTCTTCCAAACTGCCCACTGAGTTTTTCATGTCTACTCTTCTTTTTGAAAACCTGAGAGCTTTTACTTTTTGTCTTCTGAGTGTTTTTTTTCTTTATTTTTTATAGCATCCTATGATGGCTCTTGGATGCAATAACTTATTTCTCTCAGGACATTAATGATAGTTAAGGTTTATTATTTTTAAAGTTTTTTTCTCCTTATGTAGTTATTTTTTCTTTTAATCCAAATTGCTACTTTTCTATTGGGTTGGGTTTTCTTTGATTTTAAATTTTTTTTTTCAACGTTTATTTATTTTTGGGACAGAGAGAGACAGAGCATGAACGGGGGAGGGGCAGAGAGAGAGGGAGACACAGAATCTGAAACAGGCTCCAGGCTCTGAGCCATCAGCCCAGAGCCTGACGCGGGGCTCGAACTCACAGACCGCGAGATCGTGACCTGGCTGAAGTCGGACGCTTAACCGACTGCGCCACCCAGGCGCCCCAGTTTTTCTTTGATTTTATAAGCCTTCTTAAAATGGTAATCTTTGGTTGAAAGCTCATATATAAAATTAGAGCAAGTTATGGAGTGTGTGATAAAATTCTGATTAATCTTAATTAATTTAAAATTTAATTTTATTAATAATTTCTTACAGCTGGAAAGAAGGGGATTGGAGGGTGATAGCTAATGGGTATGGAGTTTCTTTTTGGGGTAATTAAAAGTCAATTGTGATGACAATTACACAGCTCTATGAATATATTACAAATCATTGAATTATACTTTAAATGGGTACATTTTATGATATGTGAATTATATCTCGATAAAGCTGTCAAAAATATACTTGTAATTCTCTGCTAATGTAAGAGAGAAACAGTAACCTACAGACTTTGGAACAAAGAGGGAGATCTAAGTCTTAATGTATGAGTAAATTTTCAACAAATTCTCATGCTTTTAGCGCTCATTGAATCCATTTCCAAAAATATTATTCTGCCAATTCTTCAGGTATTTAGGTATTTATTTTAAATCAAGAGTTCAAGAGATTGCATCTTCAACTGTTTTTTTTTAATGTTTATTTATTTTTGAGAGAGATAGAGAGAAAGACAGACCATGAATGGGGGAGGAGTAGAGAGAGACAGAGACACAGAATCTGAAGCAGGTTCCAGGCTCTGAGCTGTCAGCACAGAGCCCGATACATGGCTTGAACTCACAAACTGCGAGATCATGACCGGAACTGAAGTTGGATGCTTAACAGACTGAGCTACCCAGGCGACCTTGAACTTTTTATACTGTAGGTTTAAGATTAACCTTTCTCAATGTGCTCTAGTTACCATTTTTCTGCTTACCTTCCAGCTTTTAAAATAGTTGCTGTTTTCTTCTCTCACTCTGCTTTAATGGGTTTATATCTTAAGAGACTTTCATTACATTTTTTTAACAACTGATAATCAATTTATTAAAAAGGATGTTTTCTGCATCTGCAATGGTGACTTCAACCTCAACTCCTGGCTCAATAGTGATGGAAGTAATCTGTTTAATAATGTCAGAAGGACTGCAAATCAGTGAAAATGATCCCAAGTCTTAGAACCTTCACCACAAGCAATTTTTCTTGTAGTGATTCTCAGAATCACAGGTCCTTTCACTTTGGGATTCTTTTCCCTTGCATCTCTGATCAAGTCAGCACATACCTTCTCCAAAGGGTTTACACTGTGGCTAGTTAGAGTAATTCTAATTTGGTGAATCGCCACCTTTGGTTCCGTGGGTGCCTTCCTAGTGTCTTTAAAAGCCATGGCTGCAGCATGGCTTCCTAACCAACTTGCTCCTCAGCAGAAGCAAACAGCAGGGAGTCAGAAATAGGAGCAGGGTGCCCAGAGCTCTGCTGGATCTGCCACCATATTCCTCAAACAGCTTAAGAGACTTTCACTGAAGTTTTAATCAAGTTTTAGGAGGAAATAAAAATAATGCATGTTTTTATTCAAGAACCTTTATCTGGAAGTCAATAGGCTACATTTGTTTACTTTTTAAAATTCGTATTAGAAGGAGGTTTAAATTGTTAAAATCCATCTGCTTTTACAACTGGAAATATTCTGATATATGTTCAATTGTCAGGATTGGCTTTGGTAGTTTACAAGTAACTGCTTAGGCAAGATGGCAATTATACCAGGACTGAGTTACAATTGGATATATTCCAACAAGATGTTGTTTGGGGGTTAACATAAAAATACATAAATTTTTTTTTTTTTTTTTTTTTTTTTTTTTTTTTTTTATGAAATTTATTGACAAATTGGTTTCCATACAACACCCAGTGCTCATCCCAAAAGGTGCCCTCCTCAATACCCATCACCCACCCTCTCCTCCCTCCCACCCCCCATCAACCCTCAGTTTGTTCTCAGTTTTTAAGTCTCTTATGCTTTGGCTCTCTCCCATTCTAACCTCTTTTTTTTTTTTTTCCTTCCCCTCCCCCATGGGTTCCTGTGAAGTTTCTCAGGATCCACATAAGAGTGAAACCATATGGTATCTGTCTTTCTCTGTATGGCTTATTTCACTTAGCATCACACTCTCCAGTTCCATCCACGTTGCTACGAAAGGCCATATTTCATTTTTTCTCATTGCCACGTAATATTCCATTGTGTATATAAACCACAATTTCTTTATCCATTCATCAGTTGATGGACATTTAGGCTCTTTCCATAATTTGGCTATTGTTGAGAGTGCTGCTATGAACATTGGGGTACACGTGGCCCTATGCATCAGCGCTCCTGTATCCCTTGGATAAATTCCTAGCTGTGCTATTGCTGGGTCATAGGGTAGGTCTATTTTTAATTTTCTGAGGAACCTCCACACTGCTTTCCAGAGCGGCTGCACCAATTTGCATTCCCACCAACAGTGCAAGAGGGTTCCCGTTTCTCCACATCCTCTCCAGCATCTATAGTCTCCGGATTTGTTCATTTTGGCCACTCTGACTGGCGTGAGGTGATACCTGAGTGTGGTTTTGATTTGTATTTCCCTGATAAGGAGCGACGCTGAACATCTTTTCATGTGCCTGTTGGCCATCCGGATGTCTTCTTTAGAGAAGTGTCTATTCATGTTTTCTGCCCATTTCTTCACTGGGTTATTTGTTTTTCGGGTGTGGAGTTTGGTGAGCTCTTTATAGATTTTGGATACTAGCCCTTTGTCCGATATGTCATTTGCGAATATCTTTTCCCATTCCGTTGGTTGCCTTTTAGTTTTGTTGGTTGTTTCCTTGGCTGTGCAGAAGCTTTTTATCTTCATAAGGTCCCAGTAATTCACTTTTGCTTTTAATTCCCTTGCCTTTGGGGATGTGTCCAGTAAGAGATTGCTACGGCTGAGGTCAGAGAGGTCTTTTCCTGCTTTCTCCTCTAAGGTTTTGATGGTTTCCTGTCTCACATTTAGGTCCTTTATCCATTTTGAGTTTATTTTTGTGAATGGTGTGAGAAAGTGGTCTAGTTTCAACCTTCTGCATGTTGCTGTCCAGTTCTCCAAGAGACTCATTTTAGACCTGAGGACACCTTTAGATTGAGAGTGAGGGGATGGAGAACTATTTATCATGCGACTGGAAGCCAAAAGAAAGCTGGAGTAGCCATACTTATATCAGACAAACTAGACTTTAAATTAAAGGCTGTAACAAGAGATGAAGAAGGACATTATATAATAGTTACAGGGTCTATCCATCAGGAAGAGCTAACAATTATAAATGTCTATGCACCGAATACCGGAGCCCCCAAATATATAAAACAATTACTCATAAACATAAGCAACCTTATTGATAAGAATGTGGTAATTGCAGGGGACTTTAATACACCACTTACAGAAATAGATAGATCATCTAGACACACGGTCAATAAAGAAACAAGGGCCCTGAATGAGACATTGGATCAGATGGACTTGACAGATATATTTAGAACTCTGCATCCCAAAGCAACAGAATATACTTTCTTCTCGAGTGCACATGGAACATTCTCCAAGATAGATCATATACTGGGTCACAAAACAGCCCTTCATAAGTTTACAAGAATTGAAATTATACCATGCTTACTTTCAGACCACAATGCTATGAAGCTTGAAATCAACCACAGAAAAAAGTCTGGAAAACCTCCAAAAGCATGGAGGTTAAAGAACACCCTACTAACGAATGAGTGGGTCAACCAGGCAATTAGAGAAGAAATTAAAAAATATATGGAAACAAACGAAAATGAAAATACAACAATCCAAACGCTTTGGGACGCAGCAAAGGCAGTCCTGAGAGGAAAATACATTGCAATCCAGGCCTATCTCAAGAAACAAGAAAAATCCCAAATACAAAATCTAACAGCACACCTAAAGGAACTAGAAGCAGAACAGCAAAGGCAGCCTAAGCCCAGCAGAAGAAGAGAAATAATAAAGATCAGGGCAGAAATAAACAATATAGAAACTAAAAAAACTGTAGAGCAGATCAACGAAACCAAGAGTTGGTTTTTTGAAAAAATAAACAAAATTGACAAACCTCTAGCCAGGCTTCTCAAAAAGAAAAGGGAGATGACCCAAATAGATAAAATCATGAATGAAAATGGAATTATTACAACCAATCCCTCAGAGATACAAACAATTATCAGGGAATACTATGAAAAATTATATGCCAACAAACTGGACAACCTGGAAGAAATGGACAAATTCCTGAACAACCACACTCTTCCAAAACTCAATCAGGAGGAAATAGAAAGCTTGAACAGACCCATAACCAGTGAAGAAATTGAATCGGTTATCAAAAATCTCCCAACAAATAAGAGTCCAGGACCAGATGGCTTCCCAGGGGAGTTCTACCAGACGTTTAAAGCAGAGATAATACCTATCCTTCTCAAGCTATTCCAAGAAATAGAAAGGGAAGGAAAACTTCCAGACTCATTCTATGAAGCCAGTATTACTTTGATTCCTAAACCAGACAGAGACCCAGTAAAAAAAGAGAACTACAGGCCAATATCCCTGATGAATATGGATGCAAAAATTCTCAATAAGGTACTAGCAAATCGAATTCAACGGCATATAAAAAGAATTATTCACCATGATCAAGTGGGATTCATTCCTGGGATGCAGGGCTGGTTCAACATTCGCAAATCAATCAATGTGATACATCACATTAACAAAAAAAAAGAGAAGAACCATATGATCCTGTCAATCGATGCAGAAAAGGCCTTCGACAAAATCCAGCACCCTTTCTTAATAAAAACCCTTGAGAAAGTCGGGATAGAAGGAACATACTTAAAGATCATAAAAGCCATTTATGAAAAGCCCACAGCTAACATCATCCTCAACGGGGAAAAACTGAGAGCTTTTTCCCTGAGATCAGGAACACGACAAGGATGCCCACTCTCACCGCTGCTGTTTAACATAGTGCTGGAAGTTCTAGCATCAGCAATCAGACAACAAAAGGAAATCAAAGGCATCCAAATTGGCAAAGATGAAGTCAAGCTTTCGCTTTTTGCAGATGACATGATATTATACATGGAAAATCCGATAGACTCCACCAAAAGTCTGCTAGAACTGATACATGAATTCAGCAAAGTTGCAGGATACAAAATCAATGTACAGAAATCAGTTGCATTCTTATACACTAACAATGAAGCAACAGAAAGACAAATAAAGAAACTGATCCCATTCACAATTGCACCAAGAAGCATAAAATACCTAGGAATAAATCTAACCAAAGATGTAAAGGATCTGTATGCTGAAAATTATAGAAAGCTTATGAAGGAAATTGAAGAAGATTTAAAGAAATGGAAAGACATTCCCTGCTCATGGATTGGAAAAATAAATATTGTCAAAATGTCAATACTACCCAAAGCTATCTACACATTCAATGCAATCCCAATCAAAATTGCACCAGCATTCTTCTTGAAACTAGAACAAGCAATCCTAAAATTCATATGGAACCACAAAAGGCCCCGAATAGCCAAAGGAATTTTGAAAAATACATAAATTATTAGCTAATTTGCCAAATTGTTTGTCAATTCACTAAAATTATTAGCTAATTTAAGTGAAAACACCTAAAAATGTCTTTTTAATTAACTTGAAAACTCCTAGCAAGCTACATTACTGCACATAAACTTAGATACTGAGGAATTAGCTTTTGATTTTAAGAAGTTCTCTTTTCCTCTGGTTAGCACTTTTAGCTATCTGTATCATAATTTCTATTTTGAAATGCATTATACTGTGTACAATTTCTTCTACTTATTTTTTAAAAGATTGTGAGTGCAATTTTTAGGACTTCTTTTTATATTCTTAGGTTTGAGAGTTTTCCTGCCCTAAATTTGTGAGACACAATGGAGTGGAGAACTAAGATAAGTATCCAAATTATGTTTCTATATTCTATGCTTGTATTTTATGGCTATTTGATTTCAAAATATTTTTCCTTGGTTCACTTTTACAGTCTTTGCTATTTCTTTGTATTTATTGACACCTCTGTATTGCTATCTGTGTATTTTCCATCAGTTTATAATTCATATATTTCATTTAAAGAATTACCTCATTTTAGAATCAAAGATGCAAAAGGTCCTTCAGTAATAGCTAAAATTCCAAATTTCCATTCTCAAAATCTATATGATGAAAAAAATTTAAATAGTTAAACAAAAATTGAATTTGAGGCAAACATATCAGGTGGAAACACTCATGCAAGCTTTTATAGTTATTTTTTTTAGAAAGGATCACAGATTAGTTCTATTAAGTTTAGAAAAGATTATTATTCACATGTCTACGATAAATGGTAAAGTTAAGGATAAGTGATTATTTGCAGGTAAGAGACATAGATGACAATAATTCTTTTTTCATTTGCTGTAATACATAATACAAGAACAAAGCTCTCTGTGGAATGCCTTTTATGTACTTAGAAGAAATAATGAAAGTCAATTTGATGTATTACAAAATTCATATTTGGAATTCACTACCATTTGGTTGTTATTGAAACAAATTTTTCCTCTGCGTTTTTAAAAAGTTGAATAATGTTTTTTCATTAATCATCTTTTGAAGTTATTTTGAAGTTATGTTTCTATAGGGCCGTATATATACATGATGCCATATCATGGAGAAATTATAATCCTGAACAAATGAAGCCCATACCCAGGAGAGCCTAAAGTTTATCTTTATACATATTAGAATAAAAAAATCAAATTTCATGGTTCAGTATAGAACCTAATCTCTGCATGGTCTGGAAAGAAAACTGCTTTTATAAGAGCAATACTAAGCATTTAGTCAGTGCTATGGGGAGGAAATCTTCCTGAACCATATGGCTTAGGGTGTCACATGGCATTGTTGTCTCACCTCTGTAATGAATTTCTTTTCATAAAGCAGTATTTTGAGTCTCAGACCTATAAGAAACATTTCTGATGGTTATAGCTGCTATGTGAAAAGATGGATATTAACAACAGCGTTTCTAAAATGCCTCTTTATTGAACTCCTTCATTAAAACCAGAACTCTTTTTAAAAAACATTTATATTCTCATTTTGCTATTATTATTTATAGCCCACATAATATTATCTTACCTTATTATTATGAACAATTGGCCTAATTAACCACAATAGTGTAATGGATTTGGGATTTTATATGTTTGTATATTTCTCCGATTAATCTCACGAGCAATTTGAATCTATCAATGAATGATGAAGTATTTGTTGAGTGTCCCTCTTCTCTGTACATCATTCTACTTGGTTCTGTAGAAATAAAGAAATACCCAACTGAGATATATATATAATATAGTTATATGATATATGATCTATATGATTATATATATATATAATCAAGAATCAAAACTGGTAAGAAATGTTAAACTATGTGGTTGTGATTCCAGATGCTAAGAAATTTAGAGAAGGAAGAAATCAGATCACGTGAGTGAAACAGTAGAGAAAGATTCAAGGAAGTGTCAAGAATTTGGATAGTACTGGAATAGGTAGAAGATCAAAAAGGAAGATATTTCAGGTAAAGAGAAGAAATACAGGAAATACAGGAAAGACAGTATGAGAAATTGACCATAATGGTACATCAGGACAAAAAGAATGGGTGAAAATAAAGTTGTTAATCCTATGTTTACCTGGACACCCAGATCATACAGAGTAATCATGATATGGATGGACAGACACATTGCTAAATATTCCTGCCACTGACATTGGCTACTTTTTGTCCCTTTATTTATTTTTTATTTTTTTAATGTTTATTTATTTTTGAGAGAGAGAGAGAGAGAGTGAGTGCAGGAGGGACGGAGAGAGGAGGGGCAGAGGACCCGAAGCAGGCTCCGTGCTGACAGCAGAGAGCCAGATGTGGGGCTTGAAATCACAAAGCATGAGATCATGACCTGAGCCGAAGTTGGACGTTTAACAGACTGAACCACCCAGGGCCCCCCCTTTTTGTCCCTTTAGTACCTCACAATGTCCTACTATGCCAACATCATTTGGAAACTGTCTTCCTAGCTGTGCTGTTTTACTGCCATTGACACAGAAGATGTTTCCTGATGATTCCTATGAAGACCATGTTGTGCTTGGGGGCATTTAGCCTGTGGCAGGCTGAATAATTGACTCCCCAAAATATCCACATCTTAATCCTCAGAACCTATGAATGGTTACTTTGTATGGCAAGATTGATTTTGTAGATGTGATTATGTTAAGCACTTTGAGAAAGGGAGATTACATTGGATTATCTGGGTGGGCCATTCCTATAATCACAAGTGTCCTTTTTTTTAAATGTTTATTTATTTTTGAGAGAGAGACAGAGCACAAGTGGGGGAAGTACAGAGAAAGAGAGAGGGAGAAACAGAATCTGAAGTAGGCTCCAGGCTCTGGGCTGTCAGCTCAGAGCCTGATGTGGGGCTCAAACTCACGAACTGTGAGATCACAACCTGAGCCGAAGTCAGACACTTAACTGACTGAGCCACACACAAGTGTCCTTATAAAACACAGGCAAAACTAGTTTTGGTGATAGAAGAAGAAAAGGCAATGTGGTGACAGAAGCAGCAAGTGGTGTTATGTAGCCCTAGCTAAGTGATCTGGAAGGAATCAAGGTATTGATTGATACCTTGGTTTTAGACTCATGAGGCCATTTTAGACTTATGGCCTCCAGAACTGCAAGAGAATAAGTTCCAGTTGTTTAAGCCATTAAGTTTGTGGTCATTTATCACAGCAGCAACAGAAAACAAATGCACAACTGAAACTTCCCAGCTTGGCCAAAATATATTTAAATATAAGAATAGCAGAAGTAACTGCCAACTTATGTAGGTATCTCTGATATCTAGGAGATATGATGTCTAAGAGAGTGAAAGAGTCTCGGGAATTACTGATACAGCTGTTGAAATCACTGTGTTGATGGCAGAGCATTCTTCAGAGATGCTCATGAGCTGAGAAGGTGGAAATGGGTCTTCAGGACAATAGATATATAAAGTGATGACCAGAAATTTAGGAGAATAGCAGACAATAGATTAAATGGTCTATAGTGGTAATATTGGCTTACTGAACGGGGACAATGGAAGAAGTAATCATCTGGGGAGAGGGCTATGGAGTGATGCATCATTAGGTTTTAAGTTCAGTGCATTTAAAGAAATAAAGAGAAGTAAAAACTCTTTAGAAAAAAGAACCATTTACCAAAAGAGATGAAGGGATACTGATTCTCTGAGGATGGAGGCTGTTAGTAAGGGTGAAAGGGGGAAAAATTATGGAGAAAATTAGGTGAGAATGTAATGAGAGAAAATTTGAACTGAGTTACAAGTGACAAGGTATTGATGCTCGTAGGAGAAAAATGAGAGGATAGGAGCGTTACAGTGAGAGAAAGTGATGATGGGATGATAGGAGATAATTATTTATGGACTAAGAGCAAATTCTCTCTTCAAATTCTCAAGCAATGCCCTTGAGAATATGAAGTCTCTGTATAGATGCGTGAATAGTAAGACTCCCATGGACACATGGCCACACACCTACAGAGTCAACGACAGGGTCCTGGCCTTGGCGGCTAAGTAGAGGTGTGGGTATGTGTTCAAAAAGCAGTGGGATTTCATGACATCTGAAGGGTAGGTGTGCTATTGAAATGGAAATAGCTTCTAATATACTTCTTTGAGAAAACTTTCTCTTCACTGTGACCAAGTGGGATTTACTCCTGGGCTGCAGAGGTGGTTCAATATCTGCAAATAAATAACATGACATACCACGTTAGTACAAGAAAGGATAAGAACCATATGATCCTCTCAATAAATGCAAAAAAAAAAAAGCATTTGACAAAATACAGCATCCGTTATTGAATAAAAACCCTCAAAAAAGTAGGGATAGATGGAACATACTTCAACATCATAAAGACCCACAGCTAATATTATCCTCAACTGGGAAAAACTGAGAGCTTTTCTCCTAAGGTGGGGAATATGATAGAGATGTCCACTTTTACCATTGTTGTTCAACATAGCACTGGAAGTCCTAGCCTGAGCAATCAGAAACAAAAAGAAATAAAAGGCATCCAAATTGGCAAGGAAGAAGTCAAACTCTTTGCAGACGACATGATACTTTATGTGGGAAACCCAAAAGACTCTACCAAAAAAACTGCTAGAGCTGATACATGAATTTAGCAAGGTCACAGAAGATAAAATCAATGCACAGAAATTGGATGCATTCTTATACACCAATAATGAAGCAGCAGAAAGAGAAATCAAGGAACCGATCCCATTTACAATTGCACCAAAAACCATAAGATAACTAGGAATAAACCTACCAAAGAGGTAAAAGATTTGTACTCTGAAAACTGTAGAACACTTATGAAAGAAATTGAGGAAGACAAAGAGAAATGGAAAAATATTCCATGGAATAACAAATATCTCATTGGAAGAACAAATACTGTTGCAATGTCTCTACTACCCAAAGCAGTCTACACGTTCAATGCAATCCCTATCAAAATAGCATGAACATTTTTCACAGAGCTATAGAAAAAACAATTATAAAATTTTTATGGAAACAGAAAAGACTCTATATAGACAAAGTAATGTTGAAAAAGAAAACCAAAGCTGGATGCATCACAATTCCAGACTTTAAGCTGTAATAAGCTGTATTAGAAGCTGTAGTCATCAAGACAGTGTGGTACTGGCACAAAAATAGACACATAGATGGGACAGTGGAACAGAATAGAAAACCCAGAAGTGGATCCACAACTATGTGGTCAACTCATCTTCAACAAAGCAGGAAAGAGTATCCAACAGAAAAAAGACAGTCCCTTCAACAAATAGTGCTGGGAAAATTGGACACCAACATGTGGAATAATGAAACTGGACCACCTTCTTACACCATATACAATATAAATTCAAAATTGATGAAAGACCTGAATGTGAGACAGGAATCCATCAAAATCCTGGAAGAGAACATAGGCAGCAACCTTTTTGATCTCTGCTGTGGCAACCTCTTACTAGGTATGCCTTTGGAGGCAAGAGAAACAAAAGCAAAAATGAATTCTTGGGATTTCATCAAGATAAAAAGCTTCTGCACAGCAAAGGAAACAATCAACAAAACTAAATGGCAACCGACAGAATGGAAGAAGATATTTGCAAATGACATATTGGGTAAAGGGCTGGTATCCAAAATCTATAAAGAACTTATCAAACCCAACACCCAAAAAATAAAAAAAAAATCAGTTAAGAAATGGGAAAAAGACATGAATAGACACTTTTCCAAGGAAGACATCCAGATGGAAAGCAGATACATTAAAAGATGCTCAACATCACTCATCATAGGAAAATGCAAATCAAAATCACAATGAGATACCACGTCACACAGGTCAGAATGGCTAAAATTAACAACCCAGGAAACAACAGATGTTGATGAGGATGCAGAGAAAGGGGAACCCTCTTACTCTGTTGGTGGGAATGCAAACTGATGTAGCCACTCTGAAAAATAGTATAGAGATTCTTCAAACAGTTAATAATAGAACTACCCTATGACCCAGCAATTGCACTACTAGGTATTTATCCAAAGGATATAAAGATAGTGATTTGAAAGGGCACACACATCCCATTGTTTATAACAGCACTATTTGCAATAGCCAAAATACATAAAGAGCCTAAATGTCCACCGACTGATGAACAGATAAAGAATATGTGGTGTGTGTGTGTGTATGTATGTATGTGTGTGTGTATATGTGTATATATATATATATATATATATATATATAATGGAATATTACTCAACCATCAAGAAGAATGAAATCTTGCCATTTGCAATGACATGGATGGAACTGGAGTGTATTATGCTGAGTGAAATAAGTTAGTCAGAGAAAGATAAATACCATATGATTTCACACATATGTGGAATTTAAGAAGGAAAACAGATGAACATAGGGGAAGGGAAGGAAAAATAAAATAGGATAAAAACAGAGAAGGAGACAAACCATAAGAGACTAATAACTATAGACAACAAACTGAGGGTTGCTGGAGGGGAGGGGGGTGGGAGGATGGGTTAAATATATAATGGGAATTAAGGAAGGCACTTGTAATGAATGATCACTGGATGTTATATGCTAGTGATGGATCACTAAATTCTACCCCCGAAACTAAAGCTACACTACATGTTAACTAACTTGAATTTAAATAAAATCTTGAAAGTAAAGAAAAAAACTTTCCCTTCACTTATGTCTATGAAATTATGCTTAAGAATTTAATTTGCAACATCATTTGTTGTTTTCTCTGTGCATCAACCTTCTTGTTATAGTTTTGTTTATGATAAAAATTATGCTGTAAACTATCTTTTAATAATATATACCTTATTGATTCATTTGTAATAGTTTGTTTCTGAAGTTGAAATGTCCTAGTCAGTGGAAAAATGTTAGCTGTAGCTTTCTCTCTACAGAAACTGTGACTCTGGACCCCAAATGTAAGTTGGGCCCTCAGGATGAAAATACATAATTATTTTTTATTGTATTTATTTCGTCCATTTTATTTACTCTTTAAAGTAAGGATTTACTGTTTTTGCTCATAAGAACAGCAATTCTGGTACAGGAGTATGCCCTGCTGTAATGCAATTCCATACTCATATTAAATCCAGGTACCCCCTAAAGTGTTACAAGTCTTTCCCAGTTATCCTTGTCAAAAGCAGAAAGCACATATATTTACAGTGTTATTAACAGTCTCTCAAAGTGTAGGTGTAAATGCCCATATCTACCCTGCCTTGCATTGGTTACCTCTGTTTTTTTATTTTTAAAAAAAAATTTTTTTTTCAACGTTTATTTATTTATTTTTTTGGGACAGAGAGAGACAGAGCATGAACGGGGGAGGGGCAGAGAGAGAGGGAGACACAGAATCTGAAACAGGCTCCAGGCTCTGAGCCATCAGCCCAGAGCCTGACGCGGGGCTCGAACTCACGGACCGCGAGATCGTGACCTGGCTGAAGTCGGACGCTTAACCGACTGCGCCACCCAGGCACCCCGGTTACCTCTGTTAATATTAATAGCACATAATCATAAGCAACTTGATTTCCAAATCATATGTAATCTTCAAAAATATAAAACCACACAATAAAATAAACCAATACTCCCAATTTTTTTCTATTCCTCCTTTAATGGTCATCAAGTCTGTAGATAATAAAAGCAAGAAGAGAACAATGTGATATGATTTAATATAATAAATATAATATTGTGTACATATAACTATATTAATACAATTCAGTGTTTAGTAAATATGTTTAGTAAAGACAAATGTCTTTACCAGAAGAGCGTGTTTCATGAGGTATTTAGAAAATATGGTAGGGGCAGCTGAGTGGCTCAGTCAGTTAAGTGTTCAACTTTGTCTCAGGTCATGATTTCATGGTTCATGATTTCGAGCCCTACATTGGTCTCTCTGCTGTCAGCACAGAGCCTGCTTTGGATTCTCTGTCCCCCTCTCTGTCTGCCCCTCCTCTGCCCATTAATACTCTCTCACTCTGTTTCTCAAAAATAAACATTTTGAAAAAAAGAAAATATGATAGTGACTTGCCCAATGAACCTATGAGAAATTATTAAATTGCTAATGTGAGTAGTTTTATATTTATGTTTGTTTTTTCCACTGGTTTTTTTTTTTTGGCAACTCTTCTAGAAAGTGGTACTCATTTTGTTTTATGAGATGTTTCTACTATAAATTACTGTGTCATCTTTACCTGTTTGTTAAAATAACCAAGAATCTGTTTTAAGCCCACAGATTTATTGCTAAATTATAACTCTATCCCTGTGTCTCTTATATGTAAAACACATTAGGTTTCTACATAACATTTCTCTATCAATCCACATTAGAAGGCTCACTATTGTGTCAAATTTTAGTGTGGTTATTATACCTGATATAGTAATCCACAGAAGCGGAGTGTGAACTTTGAGTTGTTTCTATCATTTTACTAGATGCTGTAGACACAATCCCCAATCACTCAAAACCTACACAATCATCTTAACCTATGTCAGTCAGTTTATCACACAAGATCAACTACTTGATAGACTTTTGCTATGAATTAGATATAATATTTTACTTGAATTTAGCCAAGTTAATAAAATAGTTCCCACAAAACTTTTGGATTCCAAAGTAGTTAGGATGATGGGACAGAGTCTATTGACCTGCTTGGGCTGAATATCAACCAAATTCATGTGTTGAAGCCCTAATCCCCAATTTCTGCCTTTGGAGATAGAGCCTTTAGGAGATAATTAAGGTTCAATTAGGTCATAAAGGTGAGGCTCTAATGTGACAAGACTGATGGCCTTATAAGAAGAAAAGAGAAGTCTCTCTCCACATCCATGTGCTCAGAGGAAAGGCGGTGTGAGTACCGCAGCAAGAAGGCAGCTATCTGAAAGTGAGGAAAAGAGTTATCAGCAGAAACTAAACCCTGCCAGAAAGTAATCTGAACTTCCAGCCTCCAGAATTGTGAGAAATAAGTTTTTTGGTTTTTTTTTTTTAAATGCCACCCAGCCCATGATATTTTGTAATGGTGGTCTTAGCAGACTAATACATGATTTATACCCAATAATGCCAAAATTCTGTAAAGTTGGTGATTTGTATTACCTAGTTGACACACACTGAAATAAAGTTGACAATGAAAATGGTCTTTCAATTTTGAAATCTCTCAGAAATTTGAATTATTGATCTTATCACAGATTTTTATGTCTGATTTATATTTAAGTAATGCATTTCAATAAATTGCTATTTTAGTCACTGCAAACAATGTACATTGTTTACAATAGTACAGATGTACAGAAATAATATATGAAACATTTATCAACCTCATGTATGGCATGCGCATTAGTCAATTAAAATGGATGTCCAACCAATGAGAACAGAAAATAGCTGCTATTTTAAGCTTACCCATTGAGTAGGCAGATCTGCCTACTCATACATCATATGATGTGGACCAAACTTGATTTTTTAAATGAGTGATAGTACCAACAATAGTTGATGCAGTGAGTCTTCTGAGTCATTTCTTTGAAATAATTTTATAGTTCTTCTTCTATAAATGGTTTGTGAATAAACCTGACTTGTTTATGGAATATAGTGCATTATAAGAGTTACAACAAGGTAAGTTTGAGATGAGGTGCCTCTTTTTTAAAATTTTTTTAATGTTTATTTATTTTTGAGAGAGAGAGAGAGTACAAGTGGGGGAGAGGCAGAGAGAGAGCGAGGCACAGACTCTGAAGCAGGCTCCAGGATCTGAGCTGTCAGCACAGAGCCCGATGTGGGGCTCAATCCCACAAACTGTGAGATCATGACCTGAGCCAAGTCTGATGCTTAACCAACTGAGCCACCCAGGCACCCTAAGATGAGGCGCCTCTTGAAGAGGTCAGTTTCGTTATTATTAAATTAAAGGCTAAAACCTCTCTCACATTATTGGCTTCATGTGTTATCTTTGAATTTACAGAGTTTTCGTTTTTGTATTACTTCCTTGCTCCTGGAATAGAGACTACTTTCCTCTGATTGACTTCTAACTTTTGTTAATTGTAGTTATACTTATTTTAAGAACTTTTACATAATCATATGACTTTTTTTGTTAGATGGTATTTAGGTGAGATGATTCCACCACCTATAACATGCAGGTATGTTGGAATCTTGCAGTTTACGGAAAAGTGAAGGTTGAAAAGGCCCATGGAAACCATTCTGTGCAAATCCCACCTCTCCCTGTGCACTGATTTTAAAGATAATAATTTTCTCCCTTTCCACATGATATCTTTAAGAATGATTGTTGCTGCTCTGGACAATTTTGCTTTGTTAATTTCTAGTGGGTATCAATGAAATGAAATTTAAGAACTTCCAAAACATTAAAAAAGCGGACTCAAAATTTTGTTTACCTCATTAAAGGAATGAATTTTATATTGGTTCCCCAGTTGCTAATTGTATTATTTTTTAGCTTTTAGTTTCACAAAGCCAAATTATTATTATAATTATTTGCTTTTCAAAGGAGACTTTCATTTTTCTTATTAGATATACTGTTTGTCTTCAACATATAGATTCTTGGAATAAATCATAATATGAACATTGGTTCTGATGTTCTTAACTGCATGCTAGGCTGGGAAAAAGTATACAGCACTTTGGGCAAATATCTTAATTTCTGTGAGCTAAGACTCTTTATTTATAAGATGACGTTCATAGTATTAACCTCCTGAAGTTTCTATAAGGGTTAAATGAAATAATAACATATACTGAGAGTCAACTACATAATAGATATTTTTAAAAAAGGATGATCTTAACCATGCCACCTTCTGTCCTCTTCTACCATCACTTTTGTTATTGTATGACAGTGACAGAAAACATATGGCAACAAAGGAGTTACACATGGTACAAGCTTATAGCTCACTAATGTTTCAAAGTAAAACCATTAACCTTCTTTTCTTAGGTTACTGTGTGACACCTTTGGATTCCTTCCAGCTCTCTCTGCCTTGACCAGGAGTTACACAAAAGATGAGTGTGGTTGACCATAGCATGAGGGAATCCTTACTGGAATCCAAGTTTGGTCCACAAGTACATAGCACAGACTATTATTTTAGTGCTCTAGATGAACAAATAAATGAAATGCTCTATCCTCAAAAAACAACTTAACATTTTCATTCAAATGTTGCTTTCCTCTGATGGGAGTCAAGATTTTGTGGAAACAGAGGCAAAATTACTTTGGCATGATTGTGAAATCACTTTATAAGTGGAATCAGCAACACTTGGCTCAGATCCAGTTACTCTAATGCATTATGAGTGACTCAATTTAATTGAAAATCACCACCCGACATTATTATTAGATAAAGTTATGAAATGATCTGCTGTAGCAGCAGGGACTTACAGGTCTTCTGTGCAATATAAAATTTTAATGAAATGGACATTTAAAGATTACCATTATAGTATATCATGTAGTCTATAGTTAAAACATTAAATTATTTTTACATAATAAACCAAGATAAATGCAAGGTCTGGGATTTTAAAATGACAAAGCAAATGAGCTTAAATTTTATTAATAACATATTGTCACATAAAATAAACAAATATGTCTGGTAATGACTATGTAGGATACACCATTGAACAACTATTTTTTTTTTGTCTGAGAAGCAGAAAATAAGGCAGATGCTTAGGAAAAGGGCATGGTTTTTCTATGCAATACACTATAAGGTACTTGGAGATTTGATGTCTACATGAGATACCAAGAATATATTTTAAAACATTTTGAGCCAATGTGGTAGACTCCCCAGTATTTATTCCACTGCAACTCGTTAGCCTCTAACCATTGTAATCTCATTGTTCTGGCCAGTGGTTTGTTTAGTTGTGGCAGCAACTTGGCTCCACTAGAATGTAAGTTATATGAGGGCAAGATTTTTGACAGTTGTGTGCATTGATGTATCCCTGTAACTTAGTGACAGGCCTATGGTAGACACTCATAAATAGTTGTTGAAAAAAGAATGATAGAGCAGAAAAAAAAGATGAAGGAAGGAAAGAAATAAGGGAGAAGGGGAGGAAGAGAGAAAAATGGACAGACAGAATAAATGGAAGAAGAAAGAAAAGGAGAAAAAAAAGAACAGAGAATGACCCAAAGGGAGAGGATTGTTTGGGTTCCTGGAATCAATCAATTGATCTCTCTCTGTCACTTTCTTCCTACTTGAGCAAGGGTCATTTTGCTTTATTTTTTTTTCTGACAGCCATTCTAAAAAAATAAAGACAGCCATAGGACAGTATAGATCTCATGTAGGGTAGAGTAGGGCAATGGAAAGAACCTGAGTTGTTTCTTTTCTCCCAGTCTCACTGGGGCATAACTGAACACATATCAGTGTAGAAGTTTAAGGTGTATAGCATAATGGTCTGCATTACATATATTGTGAAATAATTACTTCAGTAATTTTAGTTAGCATCAGATAGATACAATAAAAAATTTAAAAAAAGAAAAAAATTGTGTTGAGAACTCTTAAGATTTATTCTCTTACAACTTTACTATGTCATAAAAGTGTTAGCTCTAGTCATCATGTTGTATATTACATCCTTAGTACTTACTTATTTTATAACTGAAAGTTTATACCTTTTGACCACCTTCTTCCATTGCCCTCCTCCACTGCCTACCACCACTTATTTGCTTGGTGTCTGGCTTTTCCCCATCTTAGCTTCCACATATAAGTGAGATCATACCAGTATTTGTCTTTCTCTGTTTGACTTATATTACTTAGCATAACATTCCACCCCTCTGGTAATCAGTGGTTGTTTCCTGTATGTGTGAGCTTGTTTCTGTTTTGTTTTGTAGGTTCATTTGATTTTAGATTCTACATGTTAGTGGAATAATATGGTATTTTTCTTTCTCTGTCTACCTTATTTCACTTATCATAATATCCTCTAGGTTCATTCATGTTGTCTCAAATGGCAAGATTTCATTCTTTTTCATGGCTGATAAATATACCATTGTGTCTGAAATCAGGAAGTGTGATGCTTTCCACTTTTTTCTTTCTTAGGATTGCATTGGTTATTCAGGGTATTTTGTAGTTCCATATAAATTTTAGGATTTTTTTTCCTACTTCTGTTAAAAATGCCATTGGAAATCTGTATAGGGATTGCATCGAATTTTTGGATAGCTTTTGGTAGTATTAGCATTTTAACAGTATTAATTCTTTCAACCCATAAACACAAGATACCTTTCCGTTTTTTGTGTGTCTTCTTCAATTTCTTTCATCAATGTTTTATATTTTTCCAAGTCGAGATTTTTCACCCTATTTTTTACGTTTATTCCTAAGTGTTTATTAATTTTTACTGCTGTTGTAAATGGGATTGTTTTCTTTAATTATTTTTTGGATAATTCATTGTTAGCACATAGAAATGCTACTGATTTTTGTATGTTAATTTTGCATCCTTCAAATTTACTGAATTTGTTGATTAGCTCTAACAGGATTTTTTTGGTGAAACATTTCAGATTTTCTATATACAAAATAATTTCATCTTCAGATAGAGATAATTTTACCTCTTTCTTTCCAATTCTGATGCCTTTATTTCTTTTTCTTATCTGATTACTCTGGCAAGGACTTCCGGTATCATGTTGAATAGGAGTGGTAAGAATGAACACCCTTATCTTGTTCTTGATCTTAGAGAAAAAGATTTCAATTTTTCATCTTTGGTATTATATTAGCTGTGGGCTTGTGTTGAGGTACATCCATTTTATACATAATTTGTTAAGTTATCGTCATGAATGTAACTGATTTTGTCAAATTCATTTTTGGCATATGTTTTTTAGAAATATACAATGTATCAAGACTGAAATCAGAAAGAAATAGAAAGTCTGAATAGGTCACTTACTAGTAAGAAGATTGAAACAGTAATAAAAAATCTCATAATGCAGAAAATCCCAGAACTACATGGTGAAGTTTACTAAACATTTAAAGAAGAATTAATGCCAATGCTCCTCAAACCATTTCAAAAACTAAAGAGGAGGAAACACTCTCAACTTCATTTTATAGGTCAGCATCACCCTGATACGAAAGTCAGAAAAGGACATTATCAGAAAAACAAAACAAAACAAAAAACAATAATCCAATATTCCTGATGAATATAGTTACAAAAATTTGCAAACACTGGCCAGCCAGGGTCACCTGGGTAGCTCAGTCAGTTGAGTATCCACCTCTTGATATCAACTCAGGTCATGATCTCAGGGTTGTGAGATTGAGCCCTGCATCAGGCTCTATGCTAAGTGTGGAGCCTGCTTAAGATTATCTCTTTCTCCTTTTGCCCCTCCCCTTCATTCATGTATGCTCTCTCTGCCTCTAAAATAAAATAAAATAATTAATAATAATAATAATACCAACCAGCCAAATTCAGGAGCACATTAGAAAGATCATTCACCATGATCAAGTGGGATTTATGCCAAGTGGGATGCAAGGATTGAGCAACATACACAGATCAATCAATGTGAATATATCACATTAATAGAATGAGAGAAAAAAATGATTATCTCAATAGGAACCTGAGTTCTTGATGATAAAGTTGAGCATCTTAATTAATCAAGCCCCAAACAGTTCTACCTCTGAACTTAATTATGATGCAGCAAAATATTTATTTTATTTATTTTATTTTATCTGAATTGAGTCAGAAGTTTCATTTTTGTTGCTGAACACTTCCTAATAGACAACGTCTGGATTCCAGAGTCTGCCGATAGTAGACTCAGGTTTAAAACCATTTTACCAGTCAGAACCTGGTATGTGACTGGTTATGAGGCTCTCTGTAATCAGTAATAACAACAGCAACAACAGTATTATTCTCTGATACTATGTTCAAGCCCTGCGCTAATGTTTTACTAGGTGGGTATTCTTGCTGCCAGCTTACAGATGCAAAAGTTAAGGACATTTCACAGGATACATAGTGAATAAGGGAGGTTGATATAGGATATTAATCCATGTCTGTTAGACTCTAGAGTTCAAGCTTTGTATCCCTAGATTGCATTTTCATGTTAGTCTGATTTGAGAGAGCTCCCTTTTAAAATTCATATGCTGTTCTTAGAACAAAATACAAACTAAAGCTTTAGTTTCTCTTCAGGTAATTCTCAATTCCCAGCCTTCCCTGACAAGCCAAGTATATGCTTAATTACCCAAAATGTCTAGTTTTTTCATTGCCTGTGAGTATTTGAATTTGAGAACAAAATGGTGCTTAAACATATATGTACAACATTATTGATTTGGAAAACATGATATAAACAAAATGTCCAAAATGTTAGCAGAATCATAGATGAAGGAAACTTCAGAGCCAAACACAGCGATATAGTGGTCACCTAGAAAATACATGTTTTAAGGTACCCAATTTCCATCTGCTCTTTAGAAGCTGAAAAGAATTTGGTGCACCTGGGTGGCTCAAAGTGTCCACCTTCAGCTCAGGTCATGATCTCACAGTTCATGAGTTCGAGCCCTGCGTGGTGCTCTGTGCTGACAGCTCAGAGCCTGGAGCCTGCTTTGGATTCTGTCCTCCTTCTCTCTCTGCCCCTCCCCCACTTGTGCATGTGCTCTCTCTCCCTCTCAAAAATAAACATTAAAACAAAAGAAGCTAAAAAGAATACAGAGGTTAAAAACTGCCTTCCACAGCAAAATGTCTCTTTAGTTTTTCTTAAAACTTAAATGTTTTTTGAATAAGTAATAATAGTAAACTTAGAATCAGAGTGTGCTTAGGTTAATTGCTTTTAGCACTCAATATTTGTATTTTGCTTGTCATTCCTTTGAGTCTCATTCCGTGCTATCCATGGATGAAAAATATGAAACTACAATACTAAGAATCTCTTCCAAGTAAGTATTCATAGAAAGTTTCTTTGAAGTAATTTCTTATTCTGAAAAAGATATCATTTATACCACTTGGGAAATCTTTGGAAAAAAGCCAAACTCATTCTGATAATAATCTCTGAAATCTACATTTTCACTATTACCACAATTGTCCTTTTTATACTATTTCTCAATTCTTCCAGGATCTGAAACTCATTGAATTTTTATTAGGTCTAATATTTCATCAAAAAACTAGATGGATAGTACCAAAGCTCTGTTTATTCATTTATTCGGGTAACATTTATTGGTAACCTACCAGGCAATATGAAAGACATGGTATGAAATAGAGAGATAAAGAAGGTACAGTTCTTGAGATAGGAATGTGATAGATATTGAAAGTGCAACTAAGTCCTATAAGAGTGGTAGATTAGAAGAATGTTAAACCCATAGAACACTAAACCTGCCTAGAGAAGTTGGCAAAACCTTACTTGAATCGATAATTCCTCAGCTGAGCCTTAAAAAATGAACAAAAATTTTGTATGTAGGAAAAAAGTATAATAAAGAAAGCACTGGCGTCAGAGACAGATGAAACAGTGTGTAGGGAAGCATGAGAGAAGAGAAGGACAAATGAGAATTTTCTAGAATGATGCATTTTAATAAACTAAATCCTCATAGTAGTCCTATGAGTTTTTATATTTATCCTCATATTATTGATGAAAGACCTGTGACTTGGGAAATTTAAGTTTTTACCATTTGCTCAATTCTGTTTCTTACTCTTCTTTAGTTCAAGTCTTTTTATCCTTATGAACTTATATAAGACCTATCAGCAATCCAACTCTCACAATTTCTCAGTAAATATATGTTGATTAAATACATGAATCAAGGGAACAAAGGAATTTCTCTTTATTTGTAATTTTAAAAAAATGTGTGATTTAATATTGGCCCAATTAGAATTCATGTCAAAGCTTGTGAGAACAATTTTGAAAACAAAACTTCCCTTGGGATTTCAAGTAGGATATTGGTTACAGAAGAGTTAAAGGGTCTAGGAGAGCAAAAGGGAAAAACAAGGTGACCTGGAGAAGGAGAAGGGGAAGAGAAGAAGGAGGTAAAGGAGAGGAGGAGAGAGTTCTCAATGTACTATATGGAGAAGGGGCAGGAAGTATGTTTTCATCATATGTGCCATAGCAAATGGTTTCCTGTCACTAGCCAAATATTTATAGGAGATTTCTACATAGAGAAAAATATTCAAAGTGGCAGAATGATATTGAAATCTAGGTCTGTCTATACCTAAGGCTAGGCACTTTGGAACTTCTTGTTACTATAGTCTGTTCTTTGAGTGTTTTCATTGAAGTGTGTTCCATATGGTAAATGAACAATTTTCCTGGTCCTTCCTGTCTCTCATAAAATTCAAGTTTAACAGTTGTTCTGTTGAATAGGCTCAATATCAACTCTTGTGTTACACATATGTGGTAAGGAACATACTGAAAGTTTTGGAATTGAAGTAAACATAACTATACTTTTTAAAGATAAAGATTTTAAAAATAGTTTCAAATAAGAAAAATGAGAAAAAGATCATGTTATTTCTACTAGCTTTTCTAGGAATAATTATGCTATAAATGGGAGAAATACAAGAAGCTTCCTATTACTAACTCAGAATAAGTCTGTCTTTCTGCTTTGAGCTTTGCTGACTTACACTCTGTATTTTGTCAGGGAGTTTTCTGTCTCTGAAATCTAAAATCCTTGATTCCTAAGTCCAGTCAACTCTATTGTTTGTGTATATTGATTATAGGTTTCTTTCCTTTTTGGATATGCATGCTAAAATCTTAGATGCTGCTTTGGTATCTGCTTATTTGTTCTTTTCTATTCTTTTAAGCTGATCTGTCACAAACCCAATTTTTATAGTTACACCTCAGTGGCCTTTCTTTGGAATAGCAGTCTTCTATGCTTACTTTTTTGCTGTGTATACATTTAGTATCTTGTGCCCAAACACACACATTTCCTATCCATAGTCCATATTGGATCTTTTGCCAATGGAATATTTACTAAAATTAATCAGGTACTACGTCAAAAAAGCATTATGATAAATTACCAAAGTAGGACTTTCACAAGTCATAGTCTCTGGTCACAATAATTCAGTTAGTACAAAGAATGAATAAATTAGAAAACATTAACCCCTTTAAAATTAAATCTGTGGATCAAAAATCAACTGAAATGAAATGTCAATTATATAGAAATTAATGAAAATATGAATAATTTGATGAATACCAATATAACATAGATAATGCTTGTATTTAGGTTAAAATGTATGACTTTAAAAGTTTTAATTAAGGGGCACCTTGGTGGCTCAGTCAATTAAGTGTCCCACTCTTGATTTCAACTCAGGTCAGAATCTCATGGTTTGGGAGATTGAGCACCATGTCCGGCTCTGCACTGACAGCACAGAGCCTGACTGGGATTCTCTCTCTCTCCCCACCGCCCCCGACTTTCCCTCCCTTACTTGTGCTCTCTGTCTCTCTCTCTCAAAATAAATAAACATTAAAACATAAAAACTTTAATTAAAAAACAAGATTGAAAACAAAGATTGAAAACAAAATTGAAAACAAGATTGAAACAAACCTTAAGAAATTAGAAACATTAAATGTAGTACAACTAAAATTTGGAGAACAGAATCAGTAAAGATAAATGCTGAAATTAATGGAACATAAAGTGAAAGAGTAAGAATTATTGGCTAAACAAAAACAATATTTCTCTCAAGAAAGACAAAGAATGTGAATAGGCAATCAAAAGAGAATATACAGAGCATGAGCAGGGGAGGAGCAGAGAAAGAGGGAGACACAGAATCCAAAGCAGGCTCCAGGCTCTGAGCTGTCAGCACAGAGCCCAACGCAGAGCTCGAAGTTACGGACTGTGAGATCATGACCTGAGCCGAAGTCGGATGCCCAACTGACTGAGCCACCCAGGCACCCTGGAAAAAAACAAAAATAAAAACAAAAAACAAATTCTTATACATTGTCAGTTGAATATAAATAACCAGCAATGCTTGATGCATCTGATAGGATTTTTTTTCAAATAAAAAATGATATTATTTTTTACCCAGCAATTCCACTTTTAGGGATCCATGTTCTAGAAATGAAAATGTATGACTTTGCAGTCAGTACTGCCCTTGGATTTGGGTCACAGCAGGCTCTGCTCTGGGCTCTGTTCTTCAGAGCACTCGACCCTGATTACCTTTCCCTATGGGCTGGAGAGTTGTTGGAGTCAGGAAGTCATGTCATTTTGGAACCTGTGATCTCCTGCCTCAACTCTGGGTCACATTCCATATGCTCAGGATTCTGAATTCTCTGCTAAGTGACCCAAATCAGTATAGGTCCTGAATGTGCTTTTTTCCCACTTTATTTTTTTTCTCAGCACCTCTAGGCTGAAGGAGAGGTCAATTGGAGACTATGAGGGGAAGAGAGTAGTTCATTGAATTATTGGTTGTTTTGTTTGTTTGTTTTGTTTTGCTGTTTTTTTGTTTGTTTAAGCACTAATCTTCATTGGTTTTTATGGTGATTTTATATTTTTTCTTTGTTCCTCATACTCTCTCTCACTTTTACCAACCTCTGCAGGTGACTTTGTTTTGTTGCCTTTAAGAAAGTAGAAAACATTCAATGGTAGCTCCAAAAGGTGTTCCAATTGCAAACTCACAAATGTAATGATGCCACAAGTTTCTTTGTCCTCCCCTAAAATTACAGGGAACTCCTTTTTCCTACCCAAGACCTGCTCTTCCATTTGTGTCCTGGGTAAATCTGATCCTTTCTTGTTTTCAGAAAGACTTTTCTCTTTCATAGATTTCCTATCACCTTTGTATTATCATCTTTTCTCTACTGGATTTTTATTATACACATATGTTCAAAAGCTATCATCTTAAAGAAGAATCTCAGCCCCTTCAACCCTCTCCAGCTCTTTTCTCCATTTCTCCACTCAATTTTTCCAGTAGGTTTCATAGTCCTGCTTCTTGAAAGTGTTGTCTACTCATCTGTTTCTACTTCCCCAACCTTCATTCACTTCACACTTCCCCTCCCTCTGGCTTCTCTACCATCATTCTTTGAAAGAGCTTTTGCCATTAGTTACAAACTAATCCCCTGTTGCCAAATCCAGAGAACACATTTCTGTTCTTAGCTTTCTTGACTGTTTAACAACATTTGACACAGTTTTCCACTCTGTTCTCCTTGAAGCAAATACTTTCTCTTTTGGCTTTCCTTTTCTCTTTGAAAATTTCTTTTCAGGGAAATACAAATGAAAACCATACTGAGATACCACCTCACTCCAGTCAGAGTGGCTAAAATGAACAAATCAGGAGACTATAGATGCTGGAGAGGATGTGGAGAAATGGGAACCCTCTTGCACTGTTGGTAGGAATGCAAACTGGTGCAGCCGCTCTGGAAAACAGGGTGGAGGTTCTTCAAAAAATTAAAAATAGAACTACCCCATGACCCAGTAATAGCCCTGCTAGGAATTTACCCAAGGGATACAGGAGTGCTGATGCATAGGGGCACATGTACCCCAATGTTTATAGCAGCACTTTCAACAATATCCAAATTATGGATATAGTCTAAATGTCCATCAACTGATGAATGGATAAAGAAGATGTGGCTTATATATACAATGGAATACTACTTGGCAATGAGAATGAATGAAATCTTGCCATTTGCAGCAATGTGGATGGAACTGGAGGGTATTATGCTAAGTGAAATAAGTCAGTCAGAGAAAGACAGATACCATATGTTTTCACTCATATGTGGATCTCGAGAAACTTAACAGAAGACCATGGAGGAGGGTAAGGGGAAAAAAAAGTTACAAACAGAGAAGGAGGGAGGCAAACCATAAGATACTCTTAAATACAGAGAACAACTGAAGGTTGATGATGGGTGGCGGGGGAGTGGGTGGTGGGCATTGAGGAGGGCACTTATTGGGATGAGCATGGGTGTTGTATGGAAGCCAATTTGACAATGAGTTATATTTAAAAAAAAGAACATTTCTTTTCCTTTCCTTTGCCAGCTTATCTTCCTGTATCTGATATCTAAATGTTAACATTCTTTGTTACTTAGTTCCTTGGTGTTCCATTTTTTTAAGCTGCTATTCATTCTATATATATACTTCCTGGTCAAGTCTTGTCCATCCTCACTTCTTCTAAGTAATATTAATATGCTAATATGTCTAAATTTGGATCTTCAGCACAGACCTCTATTTAAGAGGTCAACTGACATTTGACAATTTCACTTGTGGTCAAAGTCACCTAGCACTTCAGTACCTAAGATTAAAATTAAATTATGGGGACATGGAATACAAGGAAGCTCTACCTCACATATATCTCTAATAATGGTTTATCTTGATGAAAATTAAGTTTCACTAAATGTGAGCTTTATTTTAGGAGAAAACCTTAAAGACAAAACCATTTTGACAAAATTTGAAATCGCTTTTTCTTAGGACTGTTATAATCGAGTTTAAGATTTAGTTGAATGTCAAAAGAAAAGTGAAAAACGGTCTACTGATATTATAGAATCAGCAACAATGGCAGGAGGCTTCAATCACAAGAACACAGTTCCTCTCATTATTGCAGCTTTAGGAATTATTACTGACATATCCATTTTTCTATATTACTTCAACATCTGGCTTACAGGAAACATTATGATTTGTCTGTCTTACCAGTAGACACAGCCCATCAGTAATTTAAAAACTAGTGAAGGAGAAATTTTGAAATATCACAAGTCTTCCACTTTCAATAATGCCTCTCATAACTTCTAAAATAAAATTTCCATTTATGTTTCATTATTTGAAACATAATGGATTTATGTGGGATATGGTTATCCTTTTATAAAAATGTATTTTTATAACATGTAATCTATGGTTGAATTCATCTATCAAAGATCCCTGTATCTCCAGTGACTTGGATCACATTCTTGGAAGTTATTACATTTTTCTTAGCTTGAGCCCTAACTTTTGAGTGTGCTTCCTTCTTACAGATTTTTGAAGAGCACACCACCAAAGATATTTTAATGCCTAAGATTCTGTCAAGTTGTAATGTGAAACCATGTCTGGCTTCCTTAACAATGACAGTGGGTTACTCTCTGCAGTCTCTTCCCCCACCTTGGTTTTCCTTTCTGGGATCATTGGTGTGGTCTTAGATTAATTTCAAGCTAAGGTAACCATTCATTCTCAGTTTGCCTTAGAGGCTTCTGTTTATACATTCTATCTGGCATCCTGTTTAGTTAGTGCTTCTTTTTATTCTCAATGGTATCCCAGTTTGGATGATAAGATAGATGGTTACCCCATTGGTAGTTGGGTAGGTAAATATGAAATCCCTTGCTGAGTTGTCTTCTTTCCAAATGCATGTGTCCTTTATGTTGCCTACTCTCAAATATAATCTTTTAAAATCTCTGATCTGTCCTTTCCCTTTGTCAGGGTCTTGGGGCAAAATCCAGTAAAGTTGGGATTTCTCAGGCCCGAGAGTTGAATTGGGAAGTTCTCAGCCCAAACAACCAGTGAAATGATAAATAAAGAAACTATAGCTAAAATTGTACGAGAAAGCTAAGATAAAGAAAGTCAACTGGAGAGTGTTTAAGACATAAAAAATCAGAACTCTAACTGAAGTGAGAGTCAATAGTCCACAATTTGGTCCCAGAGATGAAAACAAATGCAAAACAGATAGAGTTTTCTGAGTTTTTGACTAGAAGGAAGGCTGTCTTTGGGGCCTCTTTTTAAATAACCCTGATTGTGTGTCGTTTAAGGCATCATTTTTACTTAAAAGCCAAGGGTTTGTGTGGTGTTTGTCTTGAATGCATCATCTCCCTGGTAACTCTAATTTTTTTTTTTAAAGTCTACATACTTTCTCTTCCTGTAAAATATTTTGTGTGTTGGGGGGGGGCACACATTTTACAGAGTATTTTGCTATATGTTTGTTTAATTGCAATTTAGTTTTTCAACTTTGTTACTATAACATTGTTTGGTTTCCCTTGGATGAAGAAAACAGAGCTGTTAGAACTCCTAGTAAAAGGAATCTACCTTATAGAACTCACTCCCATTTTGGTATTAATTGTGGGTTGATGATCATTCATCTAAGTCCAGTGACCCATTACTACCTTCAACCTTACATATAGCCCTCATTATTTTCATGCTTTCCTTAGGTACTCATTCAGACTTTCTTCATTTTGGTCTTTTTATAATCATCCAGTACAAAGACAACACTTTTTGGGGCGCCTGGGTGGCGCAGTCGGTTAAGCGTCCGACTTCAGCCAGGTCACGATCTCGTGGTCCGTGAGTTCGAGCCCCGCGTCAGGCTCTGGGCTGATGGCTCAGAGCCTGGAGCCTGCTTCCGATTCTGTGTCTCCCTCTCTCTCTGCCCCTCCCCCATTCATGCTCTGTCTCTCTCTGTCCCAAAAATAAATAAAAAAACGTTGAAAAAAAATTAAAAAAAAAATAAAAAAGACAACACTTTTTGAAGCATTAGATATGACATATTCAGTGGGTACAGATTTTAGATGGCCAGTTTTATTTTTAAGTCTTCTAATAAATGATGTAAGTGCTATAATTTCCACATGCAGCTTTCTCAACCCCTACCCAGCCATCAAATAATTCCGCCTCTCTCAGACAATAATAACTATCATCTGAGTTGTAAGATAATGACAACTACAGCTAAATTTCTGAGATTTAAAAGCATGGTTTTATTTAAAACATAAATACAAAGTTATGCACAGAATATGAAAATAATTCAACAACTGGACTGAGAAAAATCTTTACATAAATATATCCCATTGATTCAATATAAAAACTTCCCAGATCAATATAAAAACTTCCCAACTCAAATTCTAAATCTTCATCCTACCAAATTTCAATTGATGATACAGTTCAATAGAGCACGATGAGCTCATTAAACTGTTTCCAAGATGTATTACAAGTGTACTTTATGAAATTTAGAATTTCTCTTTATTTCCATATTTCTGTAACCAACATTTAACATAATTTGTACAAAGATTAATTGAGTAACAAATATAATTCCTCAGTTAATGGAAATAAACACAAGAAAATCTAAATGTAGAGTAGTTGATATTCTTGTTAACTGAAAATTGGTTAAACTGTAACAGAAAATTGTGGAGTATTTTTGGTGTCCTATACACTTGCTATGTTTTTAAATTGGTTTGGAGACCAACAAGAGTAAGAAATATATTTCTGTCACTGTGGAAACTGGGTATGGAGACTTGATAGCTTGAAAATTTAATGGCCTTTTTCGTGGAAATGATCCAACTCTACACTGAAGACAAAGGCCTTATTTACTGTTTATTGAACAAATAACTTAATCTCTATTATTTATCTTCTATTTAGTAGTTATATGCAATAAAATATTTGCTAATTAATATAGCAAGTAAGAGATGAAAAAAAATTAGATTTCTGTCTACCTAATCTACAGTGTTTTGGAAAATTCCAATTTGGTTGACCTGCCATTGGAGAAATTCTATTTGATGTTACAGCTGAAGAATCTGGTCAAAGGTCAAAGGAAAATGAACTTTAAATGGATTAAAGACTTAAACATGAGACATGAAACCATAAAACTCCTAGAAGAAAACAGGGATAATCTTTGTCTCAGGAGACAAGAATATACATTGGGAAAAAGATAGTCTCTTTAATAAATGGTGTTAGGAAAACTGGACAGCTACTTGCAAAAGAATGAAATTGGACTGCTTTCTTACACCATACACAAAAATAAACTCAAAGGATTAAGGACATAAATGTGAAACCTGAAACTATAAAAATCCTTGAAGAAAGCATAGGCAGTAATTTCTCTGACATTGGCTGTATTTTCCAGACATATCTCCTGAGACCAGGAAAACAAAAGCAAAAATAAACTATTGGGACTACATCAAAATAAAAAGCTTTTGCATAGCACAGAAAACAAAGCAAAACAAAACAAAAACACCTAAAAGACAACTTACAGCGTGGGAAAAGATATTTGCAAATGACATACCTGATAAAGGGTTAGTCTCCAAAATACATAAAGAACTTATGCAACTCAACACCCCCCCCCCGCCCAAAATAATCCAATTAAAAATGGCAGAAGACATGGACAGACATTTCTCTAAAGAAGACATACAGATGGCTAACAGACATAGAAAAGGTGCCCAACATCACTCATCATCAGGAAAACACAAATCAAAACTACAATGAGATACCATCTTCACCCATTAGAAGGGCCAAAATCAAAAACACAAGAAATCATAAGTGTTGGTGAGGATGTGGAGAAAAAGAACCCTTGTACACTATTGGTGGGAATACAAATTGGTGCAGCCATTATGGAAGACAGTATGAAGTTTCCTCAAAAAATTAGGGGTGCCTGAGTGGCTCAGTTGGTTAAGCATCCAACTTCAGCTCAGGTCATGATCTCCCGGTTTGTGAGTTCAAGCTCTACGTCAGACTCTGTGCTGACAGTTCAGAGCCTGGAGCCTGTCTCTGATTCTGCATCTCCCTCTCTCTCTCCCCCTCCCCTGTTCACTCTCTGTCTCCCTCTCTCTCTCAAAAATAAATAAAACATTAAAAAAATTGTTATTACTTTTTTTCACGATCCAGTAATTGCACTACTGGATATTTACTCAAAAATGTAAAAACACAAATTTGAAGGGATATATGTGCCCTGATGTTTATTGCAGCATTAATTACAGTAGCCAAATTATGGAAGCAGTCCAAGTGTTCATTGATAGATGAATGGATAAAGAAGATGTGGTATACATATACAAGGGAATATTACTCAGCTAATAAAAGAGAATGAAATCTAGTCATTTTCAACAACATGGATGGATCTAGAGAGGATAATACTAAGCATAAGTCAGTCAAAGAACGAAAAATACCATATGATTTCACTCATATGTGGAATTTAAGTACTAAAACAAATGAACAAAGGGGAAAAGACAAACCAAAAAACAGATTCTTAACTATAGAGAACAAACAGAGGGTTACCAGAGGGGAGATGGGTGAGGTGATGGGTGAAATAGGTGAAGGGGACTAAAAGTACACTGATCATGATGAGCACTGAGTAATGTATGGAATTGCTGATTCACTATATTGTACATCTGAAACTAATATAACACTGTTAACTACACTTGAATTAAAATTTAAAAAGAAAAAATGTAGGTAAAACCTTCTCAGTGTTTATTTTGACAATGATTTTTTGGATATGATGCCAAAAGTACAAACAACCAAAGCAAAATTAAGTGAAAAGAGTCTATCAAACTTAAAGCTTTTGCACAGCAAAGGAAAACAACCAATAATATGAGAAGGCAGTCTATAAAAAGAAATAAAATCTCTGCAAGCCAAATATCTGAGAGTAATTTCCAAAATATGTAAGAAACTCCTAAAACTCAATAGCAAAAAAAAAAAAAAAAAAAGCAAAACCAAACACACAAAAAGACAAAAACAACCCCCCCCAAAACTCAAAACAAATAATTTGATTAAAAAATTGGGGAGAGGAGTTGAATAGGCACTTCTACAAAGAAGACATACAAATGGCCAACAGGAATATGAAAATATTCTCAACATTACTAAATGTCAGGAAAATGCAAATCAAAAGATATCCCCACACATCTGTTAGGATGGTTATTTTCAAAGAGCAAAAAAAAAAAAAAAAAAAAAAAAAAAAAAAAAAAAAAAAAGTATTGATGATGTTTTGGAGAATTTGAAAGTTCCAGGTTCTAGTGTAAATTGGTACAGCCACTATGGAAAACAGTATGGCAGTTCCTCAAAAAATTAACAATAGAACCATAATATGATCCAGCAATGCCACTTCTGGGTAAATCCCCAAAAGAATTGAAATCAGGATCTTAGAGAAGTATTTGAAACTTCATGTTCATTACAGCATCATTCATAGTATCTAGGATATAATAACCACTCAAATGTCAATTGACAAGATGCATGCATAAAGAAAATGTGGTATATACACACAATAGAATTTATTCCACCTTTAAAAAGAAGGAAATCCTACCATTTACAATAACATTGATGGACATGGAAGACATTGTGCTAAGTGAATTACATCAGTCACACAAGGGTAAATACTGCATTATTGCTCTTAAATGAGGCATCTATAATGGTCAACCATATAGAAGTAAACAATACAATGGTAGTTACTCAAAGATGGCAGGGAGAGGTATTGAAGAATTGTTGTTAAATGGGTATAAAGTTACAGTTATACAACATGAGTACGTTCCAGAGATCTGCTGTACAATAAAGTACCCATAATTAACAATAAGGTATTATACACTTAAAATGTTTTTTATTTTATATTTGAGAAAGAGACAGACAGAGCATGAGCAGGGAAGGGGCAGAGAGATGGAGACAGAATCTGAAGCAGACTCCAGGCTTGGAACTGTCAACACAGAGCTGGACACGGGGCTCCGACTCATGAGCAGTGAGATCATGCCCTGAGCTGAAGTCGGACGCTTAACTGACTGAGTCACCAAGGTGCCCCGTACACTTAAAATTTTTAAAGGACAGGTATCATACTAAGTGTTCTTAGCAAAACAAAACAAAATGGCACAAGGAAACTTGGAGTTGATGGGTATCTTATTTTATTATGGTGATAGTAATATAAGTGCATACATATGCTCAAATCCACCAAGTTGTATACATAAATTATGTGCAATTTTTTGTATGTCATGTGTATCTCTGCAAATCTGGAGAATAAAAGGGTGAGGGGTCAAATACTTGAAGAGAAGCATTATTTCCCTAAATATGTGGTTTGATATATTGCAATTTTTGGAAAGTTGGTATAATTCTTGTCTATGTAATCATGTAAGTGCTCAAATTTTGGTTTTAATAAGCTACTAAATGACATAACTTTCTCTGTTATATATAACTATAGGTAAAAATTATTGGAGATTATTACAAGGTTGAAAAAAATCTTCAGAAGTTATTAAGAATTTTTAGGATTTCACTCTCAAGTTAAATAGAATATCCACTGTCTTAAAACTGTCCCCTGAAGAGGAGATTCTTTCTCTTTCAATAACTCATGTCATTAATGCAAAGTGTTCCTATCTAAACTTCTGTATATTTTGCAGGATTATAATACTGACTATCTGACAAATCTCCAGAATAGTTACGCTTTTGTTAATTATATACAGAGAAGAGAATTTAAGACAAATCATTCAGGAAGAACTTGATAAAAAGTTGTAAATTTAATCTTCAGTTTCACTTGTTTGCTGAATACAACTAGAGAAGTAATTTTAACTGATTGTTAGTTTGGGTTATTCAAGGGCTACTTTCCATTGAAATAGTAAATCTTCAAAATTACTTCTTTCTCTTCTTCACCCACTATCCTGTGCTCATAAATTCCCCCCCTTTTTAAAAAATTTATTGTCAAGTTAGCTAACATACAGTGTAGTCTTGGCTTCAGGAGTAGGTTCCCGTGATTCATCACTTACGTACAACACCCAGTGCTCATCCCAGCAAGTGTCCTCCTCAATGGCCATCAACCACCTCCCTTATCCCCTCAACCCCTTACCCCATCAACCTCAGTTTGTTTTCTGTATTTAAGAGTCTTTTATGGTTTACCTCCCTTTCTGTTTGTAACTTATTTTTCCTTCCCTTCCCCTATGATCTTCTGTTAAGTTTCTCAAATTCCATTTATGAGTGAAATCATATATCTGTCTTTCTCTGGCTAACTTATTTCACTGAGCATAATACCCTCTAGTTCCAACCGTGTTGTTGCAAATGGCAAGATTTCATTTTTTTCATCACTGAATAGTATTCCTTTTTAATAGAAGATGGATAGAGATGTTTTGTTATAAATATGAATTACCATGTTACTTAAATAGTCACTTCATGTAGATTTTGTTATTGTTATAATGTACTTAGTTATAATTAAAATTAAAGATAATCTTTTTATCTTTTGGTAAAACCAGATGATTAAGTTAGAGCTCATTGACTAAACTTGATAACTTTTTAAAAAATACTGTTATAGAATAGTATTAGCCTCTAAGAAAATAATTAGGTCTAAGAGTCCTGCAGAAAAAAGAAGAGATCTTAGTATTTACAAACTGAAAATAGTAGTTACTATAACATAGTCATTAGAGAATATTAGAAGTTGGGTTCTTTTCATTGTGTTGAGTAAAATTTGCCTTCATTTAAATTTGATGGTTATTAAATATGGAGCACAATCATCAAAGTCAAATTTTAGATGCAAGGCCATAGTCACACCTCTTCAATGAATATTTGCAACATGAAAATTGTCATTTATCAGCTAAGTGAGACTTTGGCATATGTTAATTTTGTGTTAGATATATGCTATCTAACATATGTGATAGATATATGCATATATGCTAGAAAAATAGAGGATATATCAGCCTGAATTTATACATCTTGCTTCTCAGAATTTATTGCATGAATTGTTAGCAAGATGAAGCTGATATCTGAATTTAATAAGCCAATGATTTTGTAGCAGAATTACAGGATGCTAATTAGAATTTGCACTCTGGATTTTAGAGTATCACTTTGAATTATGTGTTGTTAATAGAAATTTTTCATCTCTATTAGATTATTAGCCTCAGTAACTTTATTTTAATAGCATATGAATTCTACTGGTAATGCATACATAAGTTTAATGCTCTTATGTAAATGCATGATCATACTTTATTAATTGAATCATTTTAGTTTTTTAAAAGTCATGTAAGGAAATGCTTCATCAAGTATAGAAAACAGATTTGAAGACAGGAAGTAAACAGTGAGAAGACAGGAGGCAAACAGTGAGAATAAGAAGAATAAAAAAGTGTTTGCAGTGAGGTACTTCAGGGATGGGGATGATGCTTTATAATACATTGTTATGAAAAGATCCAAAAGAGAAAGCACACAGTGAAATTTGAATTTACAAATAATAGTTCTCTTAAGATGATTGGGGCATTCTTCAGGCTGCATTTAGGATGAGCACTTGATGAGCAAAATTTTGTACCTGCAAGTGAAAATTCATATGTTCAGAGAAAAATCCAATCCAAATTTATGAATTCACTGATGCTTGTCCTTACCACCTATATCTCACGAGGCTGCCATAGCAAAGTATCACAAGTTGGGTGGCCTAAAAGAACAGAAAGTAATTTTCTCACAATTCTGAAAGCTAGAAGTCCAAAATCACATTGTTGGCAGAGTTGGTTTCTTCTGAGGACTATGAGAGAGAATCCATTATGTGCTTCTCAGTTTCTTGTGAGGGCTAGCAACTTTTGGTTTTCCTTGGCTTGTAGATGAATCATACAACCTCTGTTTCTGTCTCCGCCTGACATTCTCTGTGTCATCACACAAACTCAACATGGCTGGGGAAAAATTTGATAAAATTTATGACTAACTATAAAGAGGTCCTTAGTGCTGCCTAGAAATCCTACCACTTTTCTCTAATCAATTCACTTTTCCACTTTTCTAGACAATTAGTCTGTACCTTCTCCTCTTTCATCAAGTCTCCAACTCCACTTTCACCTCTTCACTCTCAGTTAATAACTTTGTTATTTTACAAAGAAAAAAAAAGGCAGGAAAGAAAAGTTCCATCTTCTAAAACCAAAACTACATGCACTTATATAATTTGTGCTCTCAAGCTCTGCCTTCAATCTTTTAAATATGAAAGAACTATGCTCCATCTAAGGCTCCCCCTTTTCTGTACACTGGTGCCCATCTTCTCTAACCTACATTGCTCCTACCATTCTCCATTCTCTCCTCTCATCTTTACTTTCCCCTACCCGACTAGATCATTCCCAATGAAATATTTACAAACCACCTACCCTTTTAGATCTCATGTCTTAGCCCATGTACTTATCTCATTTCTCAGATCCATTTAAATTGAAACCACCCTGAAGAGTTATCCATACTGATTGCCTCTACTGCTTCCCCTCCTATTCTCTTTTGAACCTACTCTACTCAGAATGTTGTCTCAACCATTCCATTGAAACTACTCTTGTGGAGTTTATCAATGGCCTCCAAGTTACCAAATCTGGTAAATCTTTTCCAAGTTCTTATCCTAGATTACCTATCAGCAGCATTTGGCTCAAACAATCACAACTTCATCCTTGAAACTCTTTCTTTACTTGGATTCCAGGACACACACTATCCTTGTTTGTCTCTAACCTCCTTGGCTACTTTCTTATCTTCCTGACCTCTTAATGGTGCTTTAAACACCAGTAATATGCTGATGAATCCAGTATATTTATCTCTAATTTGATGTCTTTCTTGAATATCAGTCAGATCATGAAATGCCTATTCATCATTCGTATGTGAACATTTAAAGGTATCTCCTCAAACTTAAATTGAAAAATAATACTTCTGATTCCAATGCTTTCCCTCTAAAATATACATTAGCTCTTTCTATAGTCTACCAATGTCACCACATGACAACTTATATTTACAGATGCCTTTACCAGAAACCTTAGTGTAATCTTTAACTCCCTCTTTTTTTTTCTGGCATCCTTGCAAATCCTTTCTGCTCTACCCTCTATATATATCTGAAATGGACCTTAGTCCATGCCACCATTAACATTTGTCTGGATTATTGCAGTAGTTTCCAATGGCATCCTTGTCACCACTCTTGGAAAAGGAGGAAATTTTTCAAAATTTTTGTCTGCTAAAATTTTTCATCTGCTTCTTACTCACATTAAAATCTGAAGTCTTTACTATGATCTCAAAAATGTTTTAGGTGTAGCCCCTAAAACCTGTCTTAACTCACTCCTACTCCCTATGAAAAGGTCAGTCGTAACTCATCTCAGTGTCTATGGACTTTCTCCATTTCCTATCTGTAATATTCTTCCTCTGGAGGTCTGTGTGGCTCACTTCTTCACATCCTTTGTAACTCTACTCCCATGTTTCCTTATCAGGAAGGATTCCCTCTGACCCCCTCAACCCCTTTACCCTGGTTTAATTCTTTATATAAGACTTATTATTGACATATTCTCTATTAAGTTTTTTTTTGTTCTTATGTTGTTTATTGTATACCTTCCCCTTCTAGAAGGTAAACTCCATGAGAGCATGATCTTAGTTTGTTTTTTCACTTCTGTGTCCCCAAAAGCTTCGAATAGTGCCTGGTACATAGCAAACGCTCAATAAGTATATGTTGAATTAATGAAAATTGGTCCCTGGCTTGTCCTTTAAGACTAAGACACAATACCTCTTACAGTGGTCTCAGGGATCTATGTTGCTAACAAGGCCTTCTAGTATTTAAAAAATTGTAATGTGGAGCATAATCAAAGTGATATATTAGGTATCAGAACTTTAAAAAAGAGGAACTTTGAACTATATGTGGCAATAAAATGTGTACTGATTAGATGGTTGAGGTTAATGAGTAAGTGAATTCTTAATTATTATCAGATTTATTAAAATTTTCACTTTATAGGATATATTTTCCATTTTTGTATTCTACTCAAAATGCCAAATAAATTTGAGATGTATCTTGCATGAAGATATGAGCATTTACTGTCCAGTTATCTTGGTTTTTATAAATTTTCCTTTAGGGGCGCCTGGGTGGCGCAGTCGGTTAAGCGTCTGACTTCAGCCAGGTCACGATCTCGCGGTCCGTGAGTTCAAGCCCCGCATCAGGCTCTGGGCTGATGGCTCAGAGCCTGGAGCCTGTTTCCAATTCTGTGTCTCCCTCTCTCTCTGCCCCTCCCCCATTCATGCTCTGTCTCTCTCTGTCCCAAAAATAAATAAAAACGTTGAAAAAAAAATTTTAAAAAAATAAATTTTCCTTTACTGTAGGAAAAACACTGAGTAAATCCACTGATAAAATATTTTAAAATAAAATATTAAAATTTAATGTTTAAAATATATTTGAAATGAATTCTGAATATTACATATATTAGAAAATTGTTTTGTCTATACATTCTGGCATATTTTTAAGTTTTCTATGATTCTTCCATATGATTCTGATAATGTGGTGACATTGCTACATTCAAATTCTTAGAGATATTTGAAATAAGATAATTTATCCTTATTTTGCTCCATAGACAACATATGGAAAAAAAATAGAATCATTGTCCTGAATTAAGGAAAGAGACTATATCAGGAGACCACTCTGAATCTAATGATCTGTTCCAGCAAGTAGTATATTTTTCAGATTTTTCTGATCCTAATGGGTCATCAGGTAGTCTTTTAAAAAATGAATTTGAGTTGTAGTGTATAAACAATAGAGCTTCCTGTCAGTCATTAAGACACTCATCAGAGAGAAATGAGGTATAGTTCTATCTTCTCTTAGCAGTAACAGATGGAAGATACATTTTGGTTCATATTTTCCAGTCATAATTTCCAAAGCAAGAAGCCTTTCTTAAGAATATGTGAATAGTATAATTTTAAAATAACCTTGGCCCATAACTGAAAATAACATTGAAGTTATTACTTTTCCTTGAGCTGTGCTTATTAAAAGTGGTTTAAAAAATAGACCAGTAATTATTGTAATTTTGATAATTGGCAAGTCTAGGCAAGAGAGTACTAAGTCATGGAGGAAGGTTAGAGAAATCTCAAACATTGCCTTCCTTTCCATCCTTGATATGATTTGAATAATTATTTTTTAAAATAAATTTTATAATCATGTCTTTTCCTCTTATACGTCCCTGTATATGGTGATGGTGGTTCATAGTGGTTTGAAAGTAAAAGCTTAGGAATCAAAGACCTAGGTTTAATCTCTGCTCTAGCAATCAGCCCGTTAGCCCAAGTGGCCTGAGGAGTGTCCTAACTCCTCACATTCAGTTAACACGTCTAAAAGGTAGAATAATAACAGAATATGTTAGGGTAGTAATGTCAGCAACATGGTTCCAGTTTCTCCTTCCTCCCATGGAAACAAGGATTCAATAACAAAAGACAGACAAATTCCCATCGTGAGAAGTACAGTTACCAGTTAAGAGGCTCTTACACTCCATCTGAACACAAAACCAGCTACATCAAAGCCAATAGGAAAATTCTTGGTGATCAGTTGCCATAATCCCTGTCCCCAGTTCAGTGCAGTGTTACCCTGAGAGCACTCTCAGCTTCTAGCATTTTCCTGAAGACTAGAACATATACCAAACTTGTAAACTTTTCTGGGGGCTACTCAGGGACTGATGTTTATCTTGCCTAAATCTAAGTGCTGATAAGAAAGGGCAAATTGGGGGTCACTGAAAACAAAGGTTTGTGCCTTTGAGCACATATTCACTTGCTGTAGTTCTCCCCAATTCAGCATTGAACAAGTAGGAGAAAACCCCCAACTCATGACTTCTCCCACAGGAGGGAGAGTTGGATTATGTGTCCAACATTCCAGATTTTGGGGGGCCAACTTGGGGACTGTTTTCTGCCTCACCTATCTTGGAATGCTCTTGGAACCTGGCATGACCTAGATGGCTAGGAGCTGATAAAAACAAAAGATAGTTGGGTATTTTGCTGCTACTCCAGAGAACCCAGGTGATGGCAGACAAAAGATGATATAGTTTGGTGACTTCTTCCTCACCAGAAAGGGGACAGTGATGCATGCATCAAACCTTCTAGATTTGTGGGGGCTCCCAAGGGATTGCTTTCTGTCTTGCCTCACTTGGGGTACTGATGGGATCTGGCATACTCTAGAAGTCTTCAGGCTACAGAGAACAAGAAAGCAAGACAGCTTGAGACATCTGTAGAGAACCTGCAGTACCACAGACAGACACAGGAAAGTTCAAGAGATTATGAGCTCCTGAAGGAAGGGAAGGGAACAGAAGGGAATGGAAGGGAACGGAAGGGAAGGGAACGGAACAGAATGGATGTAGGCAGTTACAGCTATGAACAGTCTTCTTAGAACTGCTTTTGCTGCATCCCATAAATTTAGTGTACTGTATTTCCATTTTCATTTGTCTCAAGATATTTTAGGAATTTTTAAAATTTCTTCTTTGATCCACTAGTTGTTCAGTAACATGTTTAATCTCCATATATTTTTGTGAATTTTTCAGTTTTCCTTTTTATAGTTGATTTGTAGTTTTATACCATTGTGATCAGAAAAGATACTTGATATGATTTCAATTTTCTTAAATTATTAAGACTAGTTTTGTGACCCAGGATGTGATTTATCCTGGATAACATCCTATGTGTGCTTGAGAAGAATGTACATTCTATTGATTTTGGATGGAATGTTTTGTAGATATCTGTTAGGCCAATATAGTTTACAGTGTTATTCAAGTATGCTGTTTTTTTTTTAATTGCTTTTCTGTCTGTAAGATCTATCCATTGATGCAAGTTGGTATTAAAGCCCCCTTCTGTTACTGCTGTCTATTTTTTTCTTTAGTTCTGATAATGTTTGCTTAATATGTTTACATGCTCCATTGTTGGGTGCATGTATATTTACAACTCTTATATCATCTTGATGAATTGGCCCTTTATAATATAGTGAACTTCTTTTTGTCTCTTTTGTTCAATTTTGACTGAAAGTCTATTTTGTCTGATGTAAGTATAGCCTACTCTGTTCTCTTTTGGTTCCCATTTGCATGGAATATCTTTCTGCATCCTTTTACTTCCAGTCCATGAGTGTCCTTAAAGTGAGTTTCATATTAGTAGCATGTTGTTGCCTACTGTTTTTTAATCCATTTAGCCACTCCATGTCTTTTGACTGGAGAACTCAATCCATTTACATTTAAACAAATTATTGATAGGTAAGTGTACACTATTGTCATTTTCTGTTTGTAATTTCTCTTTTCTTTTTGCTGTCTTCCTTTGTGATTTCTTTCTTGATTTTTTCAGTAGTGGTATGCTTTGATTCCTTTCTTGTTATAGTTGTACATCTATTCAAGGTTTCTTTTTTGTAGTTATCATAAGGCTTACATAAAACATCTCACAGTTGTAAAAGTCTACTTTAATCTATTTTAATTCTATTTTTAGCCATTTAACTTCAATTGCATACAAAAACTATACTTTTATTTCTTCTCCCCAGCATTTAAGCTAATTATGTAATTTTATTTATGTTTTATTTTTTTTAAAGTTCATTAACTTATTTTGAGAGAGAGAGAGAGGGAGAGAGAATGAGTGGGTGAGGGGCAGAGAGAGAGGGAGAGAGAATGAGTGGGTGAGGGGCAGAGAGAGAGGGAGAGAGAGAATCCGAAGCAGGTTTGCACTATCAGCACAGAGCTTGACACAGGGCTCGATTCCATAAACCGTAAGATCATGACCTGAGTCCACATCAAGAGTTAGACACTCAACTGACTGAGACACCCAAGGCATGCTGCCTTTTACCTATTTTTTACTATTTTAATAACTTTGAATTTTGTTTTCATTTTCTATTTATATTGTAGTGTTTTCATTCTGTCCATTTTACATTTGGCTTATAAGTAGCAGGCAACAGTCATGATCACAAAGAATGGTAAATGCCTTCTTCAAATATTTTATAATTAATTTATTTGGTATTTTCAATCATCTGAATGTTTGTGCCCCCCCCCACACACACACATTTATTTGTTGAAATCTTAAACCCCAAAGGTGATGGAATTAAGAGGTGGAAGTCTTTGGGAGTTGATTAGGTCATGAAGGAAAAGCCCTCATGAGTGATATTAATGCCCTTACAAATGAGGCTCCACGGAGCTCCCTAGCTTCTTTCACCATGTGAAGTTACAACGAGAAGTCTTTTCTTGGACTTTTCTTTTCTTGGACTTCCAACCTCCACAACTATGAGAAATAATTTTCTGTTGTTTACAAACAACTCAGTCTGTGGTATTTTGTTATAGTGGCTGAAAGAGACTAAGACAACTTAGTCTTAATATTGACAAATCAATTACTTACTAACAGTGACAAACTAATTACCTATTAATTTCTCTGAATTTGAGGTTTACATGTTAAGGAAAGGACCAGAAATTTTACTAGTTTTAAAGGAACTATTAAGGTGCTATTTTAGATTTTCAGCTGCATTTCAAGAAATTGGAATGGTGTTGATTTCTTAGAAAGAGACATGTGTGAACAAGGAAGTCCAGCTGGGCACATCTGGGTTGTGAGGCCAAATTAAAGGGTTGGTTTTGAGATAGTTGGTAGGAGGGGTCAGTGGGGCCAGATTGGGTCAGAAGATTGGATTTTCTTTAATATTCAATTAGGGATCATTGAAAGTTAGGGCAGGGTAATGGTCCAGCATGAAAACTCAAATTACCTGAAAGCACTTTGTAAGTTGAAAAAATACTGCAAATGAGTATGTTATTGTAGTTGTTATGAGGAACATATCACAAACAATATTTTGGGAAGACCATTTTGGTAGTGGCATGCCAGTAAGAATAGAAGGGAGAGGCTGTGGGCAGGGAGACCATAGGATCTTTTCCTCTTTGGTCTAAGAACTCTTTAAGCCTCTATCACAGCTAATCTTTGCTGAGTAGGAGGGGAGAGGACATTCAGATCTAGAGTATTACTTCTCATTCTTGAATGTGCATACAAATCACCTGGAAATTTTGTTTAAAGTGCAGATTTTGATTAAGACTTTTGGGGTGGGCCTGAGATTCTTCTTCTTTAATAAGCTCCCAGGTAATTCCAATTCTGTTAATCCATGGAACATGCTTTATAAAGGATGGATTCAGAGGAAGTTGTAAAGGATGAAGCCCCAGAGGTAGTGCAGATTCCAGTTGGCAGCTTGCTTTCAGTTTTAGTCAATTCCAGACAGTGAAAAAAAATCAACCGTCTCTCACTGTGAAGGGTTTCCAAGGTATGCACATCAAACATTAAAGGTTATATTATATTTAAAGGGCATCTGTCTCTTCCCTTATCTTAAATTATACTTAAAAGTCTTTTTCAATTATCCTATACCCTTTCTTTTTTTAAAAACAAAATTAGCTATAATGGGAAGGAAAAAATAATACACCACAGCACAGATGATGATAATATAGAGTCAAGGAAAAAGCCATTTTCCAATGAGAGTAGTGTTAAAATACTCTCACATAACAACCTCAATATTGACAAAATAATTGCTTACTAAGTTCTCTGAGTTTGAAGTTTACCTCTTAAAGAAGGACCTGACTTTTTAAAAAAAATTTTAACATTTATTTATTTTGAGAGACAGAGACAGAGCACAGGCAGGAGAGGGACGGAGAGAGAGGGAGACACAGATTCCAAGGCAGGCTCTAGGCTCTGAGCTGTCAGCACAGAGCCTGATGCAGGACTCAAACCCACCAACCATGAGATCATGACCTGAGCTGAAGTCAGAAATTTAACTGACTGAGCCACCCAGGCACCCCAAGGACTTTTAAACCATGACTAGCATAACTGACCATAAAAATTGAGGACTTTTTTTCTTACTGTATGTTTCAGAATATGTCTCTGAAAAATGGATTATATTGACTTCGTAAATATGAATCTTTATCCCTTCTTATTTTGCTTTGAATGCAAATCATCACAAAGTAAATGGCTTGATTGAACGTACACCTGTAGCTTGAAGGCTTCAATAGTTAAAATATATATTGAGCTTAGGGTGACCCAAATAGGATAGATATAAAGAATAATTGTCTATGTAGCATCTCTGGAAAATATTAAGTTCTCATTGAAGAGCTCATTGTAATTTTCATGCAACTAAACTAAAACATTTTCTCTGTATTAAGAACACTATTTGAGGGAATTAAGGATGTGTTCCCATTTTAGTTTCCGTTCACACTGTTTAATTGGAAATTTTATTTTCCCATTAAAATATTTTGCGTAGTATCTCAAAACCGAAGGTGGCTGGATGAATCTCTTCAGGATAACTTAGCCTATATTTCCAGAGGTTGTAGACTGCACTAAGGATTTTGTTAGGTTGTTTAATTGAAACATTTTGAATAGGTAGGTAATCCATGCTTATGAAAAAATGTAAAAATATACAAAAAGATATTGAAGTGGAAAGTAAGTCTCCCTCTTGATCAGGTTACCCTATATCCCAATGTCAAAGCAAAAATTGCAGCTGATACACATGCAACAAAGACTTCATTCAAGGCTATTGCAGCAGGGAGAGATACCAAAACTCTGTCTGAGCCCAATTCTACTAAAAAAAAAAAAAGGCGGGGAGCAGGGAGGGGAGTAGGAGAGTTTTTTGGATCTGGGCTGGAGAAATCATAGGTCACCTGTATTTGCTAATTTACCTTACCCAAGGGAAAATTAAACTTTTTCTTTATGACAGGAAGTAGTTTCATAACTCAGAGCAAGTCACCTCCCTAGGTATTAGTCTCCTACCTTCCCATAGAAACTGGGAGATAGGGGCTGTCTTCCTTGATGGTTACATATCAAAGAGATGGCTCCCAGGTCCTTGAGAAAGATGGTTCTGGGTTAAAAAAGAGGCAAAGGTCATTTTAAAAGATTTACTTCTCAAAGGGATAAAGAATTTACAAGTATAAGTTTTCTAAAGTAAGTGCTTTATGAAAAATGTTGTCAGGGGTCTAGAGTCACGAATTAGCTTGTCTAAGGTGTAGTCAAGCTAAGGGAATTGTAAGGCCTTCTTAGTCACTATATACCTCCCTGAAGGCAACCGCTGTCAGGTTCTTAGATGTCTTTCCAGAGATGATAATCTATGCCTATTGGATGTAGATACATTTTATATTTTTCAATATTCTTTAACTTGCTTTTTTACTTTATAATGTATCTTGAAGACTAGTATTATTATAAATGGTATACAGTTAATTATAAATATTACTCTATCTTACAGATGTACTAAACTATTTAAATAGTTCTTAAATAATAACAATTTAGGCTGTTTTTAGGCTTTTATTATAATCAATGGTGCTATACATTGGAACACACTTTGTTTTGCACATAAGAGAATATTTACACAATAAATTGCTAGAAATGGTATTGCTGAGTCAAGAAGGATGCATTTAAGATTTTGCTGACTGTTACCAAGTTGTCTTCCCTATGTTGTACCAATTTTGGTTTACATCAACCTTTGCAAACACAGCATGTTATCAAACTTTCTGATTTTTGCCAATGTGGTAAGTGAAGAGTACTGACTTTTAACTTTTAATTTGCATTTTATATTATGAGCACTCATGCTGTCAGGGTACAGACATTCAAACTGTGCAATGGATTTATTGTTAATTGGCAGGTAGAAATAGTTATTAACTACCCATTAATGATAAAATGTCTAAATTGTAGGAAAAATACCAAAATTATAAAGTAGTTACAGGACTTTCTCCTTTTACAAAAACCTTCAAGAGACAGAAGGTTAGGGACAGCCTTGGATAAAGGCTTTTGTCTTTTCTAGTCTCTAAGCTTCCCATTATCATGTTTCTGATTCATGCTATCCTGATAATTTTCCTTTCAATGTCTGTTCTTATATTTGCCTATACTATCAATAAAAACATGACTTTACAAAATTTGGGGGTGCCTAAACATGGTAGGTTAAGTGTCCAACTCTCGATCTCAGCTTAGGTCATGATCCCACAGTTCGGAGTTCAAGCCCTGCACTGGCCTCTGTGCTGATGGTGGAGAGGCTGATTGAGATTCTTCTCTCCTCTCTGACCCTCCCCCACTTGTGCTCGCTGTATCTCTCCCTCTCTCTCTCAAAATACATTAGTAAAAAACTTTAATAAAAAAATAATTTGAAGAAAAGGGAGGTTTTGAAGAAAATAATTTTTGGAAAAATCTACCTCTCATTCCTCTGAATCATCTAGCAGGAATAAGAAAAGGGGCTAGGTAAAAAACAGTACTGTTTGTTAAGCAAGATCTCATTGAGTTTATTTCCCAATACAAATGTTATTTTGTTTAATTTCCGGCATAACTTTCAAAATAGATGATGTCATTTTTGTATTACATGTGTGCAACCTGGGATCAAAGGAGTGAACCAGTTGGACAAGGTTACCTGGATAGGGAATGAAACTGGAATTGGATCCCTTTATCGTGTCCCTGCAAAGCCCTGCTTCTTCCATGTGACACATATTCTCTGCCCATGCCATGTTATGTAGAAAGGTTTTGTCAGTTTATTTTGGCTGCATCCCATCTCAACTAAGAAAGGCCTTTCTGGCTTTTCTGGCTTTTTCTGCAGTGATACACACATAGACATTCTAATGTTGGTATATATGAAAAAGTGAATCATGTTTTACTGGATTATTTTGAATAGGTAAGAAAATAAGTATGTAGATACATGTGACTCACTGACAGAAATAGTATTTTATTGACACTGAAGTTGCAATGTGTTTTGCCTAAATTTCCTAGAGGAATTTCAGTAAAAGATATCCACAAGAGTATATTTTGATTGTGCTGACAAAGCAGGCTGTTTCTTTTTTTTTTTTTTTCAAATTCTTTTTGTTTGTTTATCTCTTTTTGAGAGACAGAGCATGAAGTGGGGGAGGGACAGAGAGAGAGAGAGAGAGAGGGAGAGAGAGAGAGAGAGAGAGAGAGAGACAGAGTGAGAGTCGGGGAGGGGCAGAGGGAGAGGAAGTCACAGAATCCAAAGCAGGCTCCAGGCTCTGAGCTGTCAGCATAGAGCCTGATGTGGGGCTTTAACTCACAAACCGCAAAGTAATGATCTGAGCTGAAATCAGTTGCTTAACTGAGTCACTCACGTGCCCCAAAGCAGACTGTTCTTTTTTTATTTATTTAAAATTTTTTTAATGTTTATTTATTTTTGACAGAGAGAGAGAGACAGAGCATGAGCGGGGGAGGGGCAGAGGGAGAGGAAGTCACAGAATCCAAAGCAGGCTCCAGGCTCTGAGTTGTGAGCACAGAGCCCGACACGGGGCTTGAACTCACAGACCGCGAGATCATGACCTGAGCCAAATTTGGACGCTCAACTGACTGAGCCACCCAGACGCCCCAAAGCAGACTGTTTCTTAATTGAAGTATTTTTTTCCATAATACATTTTAGAATTATATGGAGAAAGATGACCTAGCTTCATTTCTCCAGGACATGATTTCTTTAGAATAATAAAGGTTCCATGAAAAAAGATGGTATAACTGTGTGAATGTGAAAAATGATGAGGTGAAAAAAAGTGGGCAGACTGACTTCTTGAGACTTTAATATCCTAACAAACACTGCAGCCTCAAAGGGGGATTTTCGAATGGTGAGTTTCCCAATCACATTGGACCTAGAACTTCCTTTCATGACTATCCTTTGAGACGGGTGCACAGGAGGAGTCCACTGGGAAACACTGGTGTAGAAAGAGCTGCTGGTGAATAAGGATTGTAGATACCAATGTAAGTACCAAGTTAAGCCACAGTTTACACTATTGTCTTTAGGTTTATTAGTTTCTAAAATCTAGACTGCCTCCAATTTTTCAGGCACTTCTGGCCTGATTTATTCCACACGTCTTCAACTTACTATGATCCACCATTCTCAGCCTTCTTACTGCTGTTAGTTGGTCAGTATTCTCTCTGGAATCCTTAATGCTGTAGAATAGCAAGGCCTGTGATCATCAGTTGTTATATTTGCAGGTTGGCCCCTGAAACCCCAGTTTGTGGTGTGGATAAAAGAAAAATACTCCCTTTAAAGGACTGTTATATTTTCACCTGGTAAAGTTACTGAAATGTCACTATGACAAAGACTGTTTCATCATAATATATATGCTTCCCCCCCCCCAATTTCCATAAAATATTTTATTCTGAAGCACTAAAAGTAAATGATGGTTGGTTAGCAGTAGGTAGTCAATTTTGCAGTGCACCACCCACACCTCCCTTTACGATGAAGCATTCTTCAAACTGCCAGGTGTGTTGGCTACCAACTGTTCACAGCTGAGTGCCTCCCCAGCAATTGCTTTCAGCAACACAGGGCAAAGCCTCTTCCAAGGAAGCAACCAGTAATGCAGGATGAAAAAAGGCCAGGACTCTGCTTTAATCCTGGATGACTCTAAAAAGGCTAGTCTACCTCCAAATCTCCCTGCCAATTCAGCTGAGCCCTTTATTTCACATTCGTGGTGGTTTAACCTCTCCCTCTGCTCACTGTGGCCTCCTGCATTCTTTTCAAAGGTATTAGTCTCAAGAGCCCTGCTCAGTAACCTTCTTGCAAACACATCTCTGTCTCACTATTTCCTGATGGATCTGACTTAGGCCATAGTAATTTTGAGGAGTGTAGGCCTGCATAGTGTCCACTAGCATGGAAAAGAATGGACCTTGTAAAGCTGAGTTTATATCTACCTGAGTCTATTGAGACAAATATCTGTAGTCAAAACATCTAAAAGTAATTAATATCCACCTACAGTGTGGCAACCAAAATGCTTTTGTAGAGCGAATTTATTCCTTGTGGAAAACAAAGAATTCCTACTTCTCTGGGTCTAGCAGGAAGCTAGAACAAATAAAATATTACAATACACATAGTCAGCTTGACCTTTTCCAGGGAACTAGACTTGGTTCATATTGTCAGTCATTTTGAATTTTTAAAAAATGTTTACTTATTATTTAAAGACAGAGTCAGAGCATGAGCAGGGGAGGGGCAGGGGGAGAGGGAGACACAGAATCTGAAGCAGACTTCAGGCTCTGAGCTGTAGCACAGAGCCCGATGCGGGGCTCGAACTCACAAACCGCGAGATCAGGACCTGAGCCGAAGTTGGACGCTTAACTGACTGAGCCACCCAGGCGCCCCATATTGTCAGTCATTTCGAATCATTGCACCCCAAATATTAGCACTAAATCATATTAGGGAGGAGGTGAAGCCGGCTGAACTCTATTAATGTGGCCTACATCTCTAACTAAAAATAGTTGGACCCTTTGGAATCTGCCAAATTCTTGACTACATATCAGGCTAAGTCAAGAGTCTACAAATCTAGAGAGACCCCACTAGTTTTGAGAAACTCTACAGTTATGTGAGAAAGGCCAAGCTTGAGGAAAGTAGGTACTTTTAGTGATAGGGGAGTGAATGAAGGAGAGGTTAAGGGAGGGAATGGGATTGTTTGACTTCAGATAGTAATGGCTGCATCATGATAATCATCTCCTTTTCCTCCCCCTCTTCTGCTCTTATTTATTGAATATGATTATGTGTCAGACACAAGGTGTATTTTTATTTAGTCCTACGAGGTAGACATTTTATCCCTATTTTAAAGATGAAAAAACTGATGTCCAAAAAAATCAAGTAAACTGCTTAAAGTCACTGCCCAAGTCTGGCTAGATCTAAAACCATATTCTTTCCTTTATGTTTATAATGGAAAGTGTGTTTTGTGCTTCTTTTTAGCAAGAGAATTAATTATTATTTGCTCAAAAGTTTCAGCGATTTAATCCAACAGATTTTAAATTATTTTCAATGTGCCAGTTAGGTTGAATTTTGCCTAATATATTGATGAGTAGATAATTTCATACTTGGAGCTATAACTAAGACGAGTAATGGGAAAAGCAATAAAAATTTCAGAGGGAATTCATACACTAATACGTCTCTTTTTTTCTTTAGAGTAACTAAACATTTTGGAAAGAAAAATGCACATGCTTGGTGAATGCATTGACTTGTAAATGGAAAAAAAGGTACCATGATTATACAATTAAATATATTGAAAATACCATTTGTCAAGTTGATTATCAAAGATGAAGTAAACTAAGTTGGCTTCTGGAGTTGTTGAGTTTATTATTGGTCATTCTCTTCAGAGTTTAAAAGAAGTTTGGAAAAAGTCAGAATTATTGTGATAACTCTCCTATTTCTCTTGGGTCAGAATATAACCACCTCTGGGAATAGAAGGAAAGCTCTATTATTATCTCATCTCTGTATCATTTCTAGGACTATCTCAAGAGAGAAAGATTGAGTTGTAGCTAAAGAGAGAGACTGAGGAAAGTTGAAATATAAGGAATTTAACTTCTATTCCCTTGCTATCTACAATGAAACCAATTAGGATTTAAGAAAAAGTTTTTAAAATAATTCAAGTTCACAAATACCCAGTTTAGGATGAAGTTGGAATTGCAAATTAGGTTGCTTTACTTTAGGCTGAGGTATTTTATAGAAGTAATTATGTTAAATATTTCATGCAATGCTATTGGTTAATTAGGTAGTAAACAGTAAAATGAAAATCAGGAAAATGAAGACATTTATGATTGAATCACCAATTGTTAAGTGTGAGGTATGTATTACACAGGTTTACCTCAACTTTAAAGTCATGAGATAATCTTAAAAGTATAAACTGATGTGAAACCCAACAGGATTATGGATATTGTCTATGGTATCCATTTTGAAATATGTTGAAGTAAGAGTTATCTTCTCAATATAGCTGAATCTTAATTTGATTGGGAAAAAAATCAGCAAAAAATATTTTAGGAAAACATGTTCTTCATTTCCTCAGTTTAAAAGGAACTTACACAATAAATAGAATATATAAACTCTATAATATAATTATATTCTAAATATAATAGAATAGAATAAATAAACTCATTTTGGAATAGATACTTCTGAAATATTAGTCAAATTTTTGTTTATTATATATACATATTTATTGTTTATTATATTTTTTCAGTTTCTTTATTTGTTGTTGAGAGCATGATCAGGGGAGGGGCAGAGAGAGGGAGACAGGACACAGAGAATCTCAAACAGGCTCCTTGCTGCCAGCACAGAGCCCAGTGTGGGGCCTGAAATCATGAACTGTGCGATCATGACCTGAGCCAAAATCAAGAGTCTGAAGTTTACCTGACTGAGCTACCCAGGGACCCCTGTTTATTATATTTTAAATGTACTAATGGAGAGGCTACTCAAAGGAAACTGATGGTGACTCCTTAGTAAAATAAGAAAATTACTTTCTGAATTTATTTAGTTTATGTTTTTCTAAGTTTTTTAATGTTTATTTACTTCTGAGAGAGAGAGAGAGAGAGAGACAAAGCACAATTGGGGGCAGAGCAGAGAGAGGAGACACAGAATCCGAAGTAGGCTGCAGGCTCTGAGCTGTCAGCACAGAGCCAGATTTGGGGCTTGAACCCAGGAACAGTGAGATCATGACCTGAGCAAAGTCGGATGCTTAACCGACTGAGCCACTCAGGCACCACTGTTTATATATATATATATATATATATATATATATATATATATATATATATAAATTAACTTAAAATGACCCATACTCTTTTATTATTATAATTTATCTTCTTTTATAGTTTCATAATAGTTTATTTTTATTTTATTTTATTTTTACGGTTTTATTTTTTTAAATTTTATTTATTTATTTTTTTTAATTTACATTCAAATTAGTTAGCATATAGTGAAACAATGATTTTAGGAGTAGATTCCTTAATGCCCCTTACCCATTTAGCCCATCCCCCCTCCCACAACCCCTCCAGCAACCCTCAGTTTGTTCTCCATATTTATGAGTCTTTTCTGATTTGTCCCCCTCCCTGTTTTTATGTTATTTTTGTTTCCCTTCCCTTATGTTCATCTGTTTTGTCTCTTAAAGTCTTCATATGAGTGAAGTCATATGTCTTTCTCCAATTTCATTTAGCATAATACCCTCCAGTTCCATCCATGTAGTTGCAAATGGCAAGATTTCATTCTTTTTGATTGACGAGTAATACTCCATTATATATAAATACCACATCTTCTTTAGCCATTCATCCATTGATGGATATTTGGGGTCTTTCCATACTTTGGCTATTGTTGATAGTGCTGCTATAAACATGGGGGTGCATGTGCCCCTTCGAAACAGCACACCTGTATCCCTTAGATGAATGCCTAGTAGTACAATTGCTGGCTCATAGGGTAGTTCTATTTTTAATTTTTTGAGGAACCTCCAGACTGTTTTCCAGAGTGGCTGCACCAGCTTGCATTGCCACCAACAGTGCAAAAGAGATCCTCTTTCTCCGCATCCTCGCCAACATCTGCTGTTGCCTGAGTTGTTAATGTTAGCCATTCTGACAGGTGTAAGGTGGTATCTCATGGTGGTTTTGATTTGTATTTCCCTGATGATGAGTGATCTTTATCAAAATTTTAAAAGATTAATGTATGCAGAGGTGAGTAAATATTTTGTATATTAATGTTGCAGTGGCACCTTCTTGCTGAATTAAAAGCGAATCCTGAGTGCCCATTTAAAGTAGCTTATTTGGGTTTGATGGAGAAAATGTGAAAAAATTACACTCAGATATTTACATATCTGATATGTATATAAGCATATAAGAGGTATTTTTTTCCTCTGGGAATAAGCATTGCAATGTGATACGGTTTTATTTTTCTTGTTTACTATAGTAACAATGATTGCCTGTAGCTGATATTCTCTGAAACACACTTATTTCAGCCATTGTCTGGCATTTATACCCTGTGAATGCAGTTGTTGCCAGTATGACTAATTATCTGTTGACTAATCATTCACAAAATTTAATGCCTTATGTTTTAACTATCCCTCATTCAGTTTCAAACTTCTAAAGTCATAGTTACTCAGTAGATTATTCTCAGATATAAGCACTAACAAGGGACAATAAGGAAAATTCCATGACATGGAAACTTGATGAAAAACTAACACGAACATTAGATACAACTAATTTTGGTATATTTTCATTTCTTTATTCTCTAATAGTAAAAATCGATGTCACATTTAAATATTGAATACTTTTATTATTATGCTGCATTTTTAAATTTTATTAACTTTAATTTATTACTAATTCATTTGGATAAAATGGCAGAAAAAATGAGAAATGCTACTTTTCTGATTTATCAAAATTTATGAATACTGGCACATAATTTTATTCCAAAAAAAAGACAATGGCTCAGAGCATAATATTGGATGTTATATATGTAAATATTTAAACAACACAAATATTTTTCCCAAACAGCTTTCATTTTTAAAAAGATGATATGTAGATAATTTTTCTAAGGAAGTAATAAAAATACTTAATAGCCCATTGCAAAAGCAGGCTATAAATACTGACTACAGAAGTTTGTTGTGGCTTGCATGAACTCTTCTCTCACAAAATCTTTCAGGTGAAGCACAGAGCCCTGAGAGAGAAATGGGTTCCTACATAATGAATAATGTGAGGACTTAGACATGTAAAGAATTGTGACTTTTCTAACTTTTTCCCTTTGTAATTTCACACTGTTTCCAGAACAACTCTGTGGGATGGTTAGGGCAGCTTCTTTGAGACCTATTTTATATATTTCTCTTCCATTTCTAATAGTCTTGTCATGATTATGGCCATAGTCTTGGTTTAGGACTACATTACTTAGCACACTAGCTATGGGAATGTGCTCCTGTCTGGAGTCCCTGCCTCTGGTCTACTGCCAACTGCTATAAGAGTAATCTTGATCTAGGGCACTGAGTATGGCATTTCTTATCTTCAAAAACATTTAATGATCTCATCACTATCTGTATTTTTGTAAAGTTCTTTGTGTGACTTTAACACGCACCTAATTTTCTAAGTGGTTTAAAATATTCTAAATTAATTAGATCCACTTGGTTGTCTGTGCAAATGAGGCCAAGAAAAGAACAATGGGAAAGTAGCAGGGTAGTTAAATAAACAAAACATAATGTAATATTTTAAGGAAAAAACACAAATTAAACACAAATATTTTTCATACTGGGTGAAGAGCTTGCCAGTATTTTCCTAGTTAGGGAAATTTAGAATTAAAATGTTCAATAATGAAATGATTGTAGCTTTCTAGAATGTTGACTGACAGGCTTTGACCTGCTAATGAAATTGGCATAATATTTTAATGAATTATAACTGATAAAATGTGAATAATGACACCCAGAGTTAAACTAAATGGAACAGATTACATGGGAGATAGAGTTAAATTTCTCATAAAAGATATCTGATGACAAAGTAATTACAAAATAATTATGTAGTAAATTATATTTTTATCTGTACCAGTGGGAAAACTCTATTTGCTGATTTGCTTTAAACTTTGTTAAACAAACTTTCAGTAAAATTAATCAGCCAGTCAAAAACTGATTTCAGAAAAATTTAAATTAATATGATGTACTAGAAGAATGAGGATGGTTTTATTAATCATCCTAATCTACTTTTATGTCTCAGCTTCCACCAAGTTACTTTGGTTATTGACATGATTTTGTAATTTGAATACATAAGGATATTGATCTGTCAATGCTATAGCTAAGAAATTTGCATTTCCAAGGCTTGGGAATCTCTCTGTCTCTCATACACACACACACACTCATATACACATACACACACACACATACACACATACACAAACACACACATAGCTTGTATATTAAATACATTTTTACAAAATTTCAAAATCAGAGAAGAATGAATCTGACCAAGACTAATGCTAGGATCAGTGGTTTCAATGATAATATATATTCACCAGGATCCTTGCTTCCATTTATCCTTATTTTCCCAACTACAGCCACCCTTCAGACATCATCACTTGATGAATCCAACTATTCATTTCTTTGATTCTGTTCCCAGGCTGCAAAGTGTTGCTGGACAAATCTCCAAGTTAAGTCAATAAGCTCCACATAGGTCTTATGCTTTCTAGCTCCACTGGAGTTCCTGCATGCTTCTTCATGGTCTCTTCCCATTTTTTTATCGTGTTCTCTGCAACTGACTTTACTGGGTTTTCCAAAAACGTGTTCCTCTTGTCAATGGCATACTTCACCCTCCCAATGCTGCCAAGAAGAAAATATGGCCATTAGACAGGACCAGTTCCAAACTTTGTTTCTGACTTGAATATGACATCATATACTCTGGTATCCTTCTTGTTTCCTATTAAAAGAAGAGGAGTTGATTTTCCTTTCCTAGTTTAATCACTCACTCTTACTCGGTGTGGTAAACAGAATAATGCTCCCCCCAAAATGTCAACATCTTCATATATGGCCCTTGTAAATATTTTACTTTATATGACAAAAGAGGTGGCGCCTGGGTGGCTTAGTCGGTTAAGCGGCTGACTTCGGCTCAGGTCATGATCTTGTGGTCCGTGAGTTCGAGCCCCGTGTTGGGCTCTGTGCTGACAGCTCAGAGCCTGGAGCCTGTTTCAGATTCTGTGTCTCCCTCTCTCTGACCCTCCCCCGTTCATGCTCTGTCTCTCTCTGTCTCAAAAATAAATAAACGTTAAAAAAAAATTATATGACAAAAGAGACTTTGCAGATGATTAAGTATAGAATCGAGATAAGGAGATTGTTCTGGATTATCTGAGTTGGCCCACTTTGCTCACAAGATCCTTGTAAAAAGGAAATACAAGGTCAGAGTCAGAGGCGATATGAAGATTTGACAACAGAAGTTGAGGTGTGTGTGTGTGTGTGTGTGTGAGAGAGAGACAGAGAGACAGAGACAGAGAGAGAGAGAGAGAGAGATTTGAAGATCTCATGCTGCTGGCTTTAAAGATGGAGGATGAAGCTATAAACGAAGGAATGCAGATAGCTTCTAGAAGCTTCAAAAGGCAAGCAAATGGATCATCCTCTATAGCCTCCAGAAAGGAGCTCAGCCCTACTGACATCTTGATTTTTTTTATCCTGATAAAACCCATTTTGGACTTCTGACCTCCAGAACTGTAAGATAATAACTTTTGTTGTTGTAGGCTACCAAGATACAGCATCAGTATGAAACTAATACACCAGTATCTCAGTTCCCATCACTTATAAAGAGATTTTATCCCATTATCTTGTCTATTTTCTCTACCAACAATTTGCCTATTCTTTTACCTCTTTCTTTTCAGGTTGTAAAAAACAAAAACAAAAACAAAAACAAACAGGCTTCCATTATCCTGCTCAAATGACTGCACTTATATCTCTCCTTCCTTTCAGTATCACTCTTTTTAAGAAATACTTAATGTCCTCAAACCTTGGTTATTGAGTCTCTGACTCCTGCCCTTCCCTGAATGGCTTTTCCAACCTTCATGGCAGTTTCTTCTTATTTAACAAATTTAACTAAGCTTTTCTCTCATGAGGGATTTGCAGTTTTCAACAGTAATTTCCTATTCTCTCACGGCTTCTACTTATCATTTTGATTAATCTATTTGGGATTCTTCATAGGATCCTTTTCCTCTGTTGTCTGGTCACTATTTATATATTGGTGGATGACTCAAGTTCTACTCTTTTCTGTCTTTCGTTTTTATTTACCACTTAAACTTTGGGTGATCTGATCTACTTTCATGGTTTTCATTACCAGATATAAGGGGAAAACTTCTAATCAGTGAGTCGCAACTTTACTCTTGAATTCCAGATGCATTTATCTACTAGACATGTCTGCCTGTTTGTCTCCCAGGCACTCCAAACATTATTTAAACCTAGAGAGATTCTTCTCATGTTCAGTGTTTCATAGAAGAAACAAGGAATCACCCTTAGCTTCTCCATCCTACTGATTCTTCTTTCTATTTTGCTCATTTGAGTTTATTTCATTAACATCAACCAAATTAATCTTTGTGCCCCACAATGCCTCCACCATTTGAAAGGTCACCTCATGTTTTCTCTAGAAGATTTAAAAGCCTCCTGATTGGTCCTTCTGCCACAAACTTCCTCACCTCCAAACCTGTCCTCATCCTGCCTCCAGCATTATGTTACCACAGATAAAACATACATTCCTTAACATTGCCTCTAAGTGCTTGCTTCAGCAGCACATACAGTAAAATTAGAACAATATAAAGAAGATTAGCATGGCTCCTGTGCAAGGACAACATGGCTCCTAAGATTTGTTCTAGTTTACTGACCAACTTCCCAACATTTCTTCTCTCCATATCAGATACCCTGTGTTCCAAACATTGAGAGCAGCTCCATATTCACAAGATCTGCCTCATCCTTTCTTGACTGCATATCTTTGTATACATTCTTCCTAAAATTTGCTTCCTTCTTCTTTATGTAGCAACATCTGCCAATCTGTTAAGCTCTTTGAATCTGTTCTCAAGTAGCCAGAACCAGTCACTAAATGTATGTTTCTAGCTCACTCTGTTCCTGTCTATGTTACAGCACTGTATTGCACTGTAACTATTAGTTTTTGTATCCCGTATGACTGGTCTTTGAATTATTTAAGGGTAGGCTATGTCTTCTTCATCTTTATATACCTAGTACTTAGCACTGTGCTTGACATATGGGAAACATTAAGTAAAATGTAGCATGGGCCAATGACATCACAAATTGGTGTGAACAAAAGGTTATGCAATAATTTTCTGAAAAACAACCCTCAAAAAGCTGTAAGTAAAACTAGATGGAAGCTGTGAAAGAATTGATTATGAAAGTAAACACATCATGGTTGTGTGGTAGCGGAAATAACAGTTCAAGGATTTGACATTCCTTGTGAGGAAGGCCCTTTACTTTCCAGTTGGTTGTGTACACAGATGAATAAGATACCATCTGTGTTCTCAAAAGATTACAATCTGTAAGTAAAAACAGTCATGTGAACAGTTTAGTGGAATAAGGAACTACAAAAGCATCACACAAAGAGAGGGTAGTGAGTTCCTTATGGGGCTAGTTAAGGCTTCCTAGAAAAAGTAATTAAATCAAGCAAAAGGGGAAACATTTTTGAGGCAAAAAGCAAATATTACTACCATAAATTATAAAATTTAAGATGGGTAATGTGTGAAGTGGAACATTAGTTCTTATGTTCTTCCTGTAAGCCAATGGAAAATGTGTCATTTTCATGTCCATTTATGTATATTTGAAAGCTATATTCTGATTGAAAATTTCCTTTATTATAAATTAGTGTGCATAATTAATTTTATTAAGCAACCATATTGAATTTGTGCCTGGCTAGAGGAGAAATCAAAATATTTTAGTACAATCTCTGATCCTATTATGGTGGGAAGAGAACAAAGCATGTATCAGGTGAAGTGATAGAGCTCCTGTTGGACCTGGCATCCGTGTATAGGAAATTTAGGCTTTGTTCTTATTCCCACATCCTTTAGGGATGTGATCAAAGACATTTAGATCTCTCAGACCACACAGTTTGAAACTGACAGTCACCTCAGAGAAAAGATTCTGACGAGTCTATGGGAATGCTATCAGAATACCATCAGTCAATTATTATTGTAAATTAAACAAATATCCCTGATAAAAATCATTAAAACCTATACATAAAATTAATTTAATAATTTTACTGTGTAGTTATTTAGTCCCAGCAAGGGAAAATTTACACACTAACAATAAGTTTTAATAGTTTTTAGTTGCAATTTTGATATACAACGAAACTGAGATGTCAACATGCATTTGATATTGTTTCTCCCAGAATGATAAATCTACCTAAGAAAAAAGTAATCATTATACATAATGAAAATCAGGTGGTTTTGAACTCTACTATATCTGGATAGGAAAAGTTCCCAAAACTTATTTGTTTTCTTTGTTAAGAATTTTTTAGCTGTTGGGGCACCTGGGTGGCTCAGTCAATTAAGCGTCCAACTTTAGCTCAGGTCATGATATCACGGTTCATGAGTTTGAGCCCTGCATCAGGCTCTCTGCTGTCAGCGTGGAGCCTGCTTTGGATCCTTTCTGCCCCATCTCTGTGCATGCAGTCTCTCTTTCTCTATCAAAACTAATTAAATAAATATTTTAAAAGAATTTTTAGCTGTTCTTATTTTTTCATACATTCAAATTAATTTATAATCAGCTGTGAAATTTCTTCGAAACTATGTAAGATTTTTATTGAAATTACAATTAAAGAGCATTAATTTAAAAAGAATTGAAATTTTGTGTCAATTGATGAATATGGTATACATCTCTATTTGTCTCAATAAGGATTTATATTTGTCTACAGAAAGGTGTAAAATATTTGTTAAATTTGTTCCTGGTATCTATCTTTATTGTTATCATTACTATAAATGGTGTTTTGACCTACTTCATGTCTACCTTAGAAAAGGTCTAGGGGCGCCTTTCTAGGGGCGCCTGGGTGGCGCAGTCGGTTAAGCGTCCAACTTCAGCCAGGTCACGATCTTGCGGTCCGTGAGTTCGAGCCCCGCGTCGGGCTCTGGGCTGATGGCTCGGAGCCTGGAGCCTGCTTCCGAATCTGTGTCTCCCTCTCTCTCTGCCCCTTCCCCGTTCATGCTCTGTCTCTCTCTGTCCCAAAATAAATAAACATTGAAAAAAAATTTAAAAAAAAATAAATAAATAAAAAAATAAAAGCTTGTCTAAGAATTTTCCTAGAATGATTATTTTTAATGGCAAGGATGACTGGAACTATGTATTTATTGACCAGAGAAAGTATGAATTGTGCTCTCTCCACACAATGGAATATGGTACATAAAGTAAATTTGAGTGAAAAACAGTATATACAAAAATATGAGTAAATATTAGAAAGTAAATATAATAAATCTTATAAAGTGTTATTATACTTTATTAGTTAAATACATTGTTTTGTATGCCTCAAATATTAGATGCTGCTTTTTGTTTTTGCATGCCTCAAATATTAGATGCTGCTCAATGACTTTTAAAAACGGTTAAGAATTTGCAAATAAATAACATCACTAAGAATCACTGTAAATCCTTTTACTACTAACTTGTAATCCTCTTATACAAGGCCTGTGAACACCAAATCCTTGGAAAGAGGCTTTTATAAGCTTTGTATGTAGCCTTAGACATAATAAGAAATATGTTTTCTTAATATATCAAATTGATTCTGTGCTTGAAAATATGATACCCTTTGAAATAAATAAAATATGGGCAGTATATTATTAGAATATCAGCATTATAAAATTCCTTTCTTCAGGTCTTTACAAAACTATCATCTTTTTAATAAGGCCAACACTGACTATCACTGCAAACTGCTCTCTCCATTCCCTGACTGTGGTCTTTTTTTCTTTCTTCTCATTCATAGCACTTAACATCTTTGACCATACTGTGTACTTTATTTATACTTATTGTGTTTAATATCTATTTTCTATCACTAGAAGGCAGTGTGGGAGCTAGCTTCCAAGATGGCCCCCTATGTTCCACTTCTAGTATTTGCATCTGGCTGTGGTACTCCCCCCTCTTTGAATCATGTGTGGTCTGTGTGAAAAATAGAATACTGTAGAATTGGTTTTGTATAATTCTCAAAACTAGGTCATAAAAAATACTTCAGTTTCTACTTTGTCCTCTCTTGGATCATTTACTCTGCGTAAAGCCATCTGTCCTATTGTAAGGACATTCAAGTAGCCTTATGGAAAGGGATGCATGAGAATGAACTGAGGCTTCTTCATAATAATGAGAAACAACTTGCCAGCCAAGTGATTGAGTGAGTGATCTACCTTGAGAGTGGATTTTCCAAAGTCACTCATGCCTTCTGGTAACTGTATCTCTGGCCCCCATTTGACTACAACCTCATAAGAGACACTTAGTCAAAATCATCCAGGTGAGTTGCCCCTGAATATGTGATTCTCAGAAACTGTAAGAGATGATAAATGCTTTTTTTAAGTCAGGAAATTATGATTTAAAAACAAATCCATAAATGTAACTATTACATCCTGTGTTGAAAGATATAACTCAGAGAACTATTCAGTTGAACAATGGTGCTTTGTTCTCGTAGCCTCAGCTTCCGCCTAAGGTAGAAAACATCTTGAAGATGCCCAGGAGTGTGACTTTTATCTAATGAAATGAACCCCAATATGATTCATAAGGGACGAAAGAAATTTTAAGAGCATTATACAGTCAGAAACACTGCTAGCTTGATCGGAAAGGGACAGAAACAGTACAGAATAAGAAGAGGATTTGGATCCCCATTTTACATACAGGAATTAAACTGATAATATTACTCAGCCATAAACACAGGTTATATTTCCTGACAAAGAAAGAAGGACTAGAAGGTCAGAACCAAGGGCCCAGAGTGTAGAGCAAAGAACCATGGCCTGGCTTTTATTCTTAACATGTGCTTTGTGGGACAAGCTCCTATAAGTCTCCCATTGTCTCTCTTTTTCAATAAGCGAATTTATAGTCGTTATTCTTTGTATAAATCAAGCTAACTATTGAGCATTTACCATACGTTATATATTATCATATTTAATCCTTACAATCCTATGTGTCAGTACTATTATCTCCATATTAAGAAATGGAAGAAAATGAGGAAAATGGGACATAGAGAAGTTTAAGAGATTGTACTAGTTATTGTCAGAGACAGAATTTGAACTAATACAATTAGACTTCAAAAACTATGTTCAGTGAATATCCTCAATTCACTCTGCTATCCTGACTTAGATTTCAAGTCTAACATCCTAATTTCAGATGGCTGGCCTTTAAATGTAGTAAAACTAAGAAGGGTTTCTGGGGCATTCATGCTGACTTATATTCTGAGGATGTCATTATCTTTGTCATGCTCTGAAGGAGAAACTTTGACTTTTAAATAGAGTGCCTTTGTTGAAACCTCAGAAAAGTTTACCGGCTAATATTTTACAAAAAATACATATTAATTTAAATATTAAATATAGTTGATAACAAAAAATATTCCTCATGGATCAATTAGCTATGAATTAATTTCTCATTTTATATATTAACAATGGAATAGGACCAGGATATCTGTAATAAACAAATCCTACAGGGAAAAAAGAAAACCGGGTGGCAAGTGAGAAATTCTGAAATCCCATTGAACAGACATTTTAAGAACTTTTACCCTGAGTAGCAGAGATTCCTTGATTAAGTTTCTTGTTATGTTCCAGAAGATTTCTATATCTATTTTTCTTCCTATTCTTTGGCTATGCCTTCTGGGATGTTTCTTCTTTTCTATTATTCTTGGTTCATCTGAAGTAGGAATTGGAAACTCTGCTCAACAAAAAGATTTCTCAAGAAAACCACTTTTTCCCACATAACTTTGAAGGCCCACAGTATTTTCTTGTTTGTTTGTTTAAGCCTGGAACATTCTGAGGTGTTCTATAGTCCAAACTTATAAGCATCCCTTTGAAAATGCAGTAGACTTCTGATTTATTTGCTTCCAGTCAATTCCATGAGCTATGATTTTGGAGTCTTCTTTACTTTTTTGTTTTCTTATTCCATGGATCTCCCCCAAATATTGGATGCTAACTTGAAGTTCTCTGGAACATATGTCAGCTACACCTGTTATCTGATCTTTTCCTGTTTCTTTTTATTTAGTAGAAAAGGTATATTGGTTTTGATCTCTCAAAGGCAATTTCAATCCGTTCTCTTACTATTAGAATCTGAAAGCTGTCAATTTTTCCAATCATGCAAGGCCCAAATTGCTGTTTTAAATTGGCTAATTCTTCCTATGCCAATAACTTTCTCATAATATATTATGAAACACAGCCAGTACCAATTAATAGACCATCCTCTCCCTGGAACTACTGTTGGTTCTCAAATCGGCCCCTTGATATGCAGAGGGCAAGGAGAGACCAAAGCAAGAGGCAGACCACTCCAGATTGGTAGGTGGCAGGTTTTAATAAGCCTGAATCTTACACACAAGGCTTGTCTTGGGTGGCTACAAAATGACCAGATCTCCTCACCTGCTTGCCAGAATCTTAAAAGTTTATAAGGACCCAAACTGGGTTCAATCACATACATCATGAAGATGGTTTCAACAACACCTTACTTTTAAGGCTATGTCCTTGGAACAGCTTCCACTATGGCACCAGTATATTCCAAGGACAAGGAAGGGGATGAGGAGCCTCAATTGCTCAGGTATAGCTCACAGGTCAGCTGGAGATCATGTCCTCTCCATGACCTCCTCTAACAATTACAAGTTAAATAGTACATGGTCTCTCTTCTATTTTGTTAGCATTAACAAATATAGAGCCTATGCATGATTGTATCTTCCTTTGCTGCTATCAGTTACCTTGCCTTTTGATCTCAGGTTAATGTCAAATATTTTAGGCTTTGTTACACCAAAGCACATTTCATGCTATATCTGTTGGATTAAATAATGTTAACTACTACAGCAGACAAACCCCAGAATCTCAGTAGTTCGACAGTGGTTTCTTACTCACATTTTTTTTTTTCCAACATGCAAGATGGCAGAAGGCACTCTGCTAGTCACTTGGGAACCCAGGTTGCACCAGGAACCATGGTTTAGTAGGTAGCTACAGGAAGAGAAGAGAGAGATGGAAGAAGTGCACAGATCTTAAGAGCTCAGCTGGCAAATAATGGATCACTTTCATTCATAGTCCACTGACTATAACTAGTCCCAAGGCTCCAACCTAAGTGCAAGTGAGTCTGGGAAAAATTAAGAAGCACAAAGAATAATAAGAATGTAGATGGGATCAACTTTTAGGTCCTCTCAGCTCCACATTTTTATGAATCTTTGCTTAAACAATAATCTATTCTTTAACAGCTTCCTTATAGATGATATCTCAGAATATTAGAGGAAACATTATCTAACCAATGCAGATTACCTGTTCCATTTTAGAACAGTGAAAAGTCCCTCTTTCTCCACCATGCCCCCACCCCAAACTTCCACACATTTCTGTTACGTGATTTGAGCACGTAAATATTTTATTAGAAAATATTTAGACTGCACTTTTGTATTGCTTACATGGACAATAAGGTGAGTTAGAGTAAAAGCAAATGAAACAAAATGGCTAACAATATTTCCCCACTTAAAAAAAAATAAGCTAAGTAGCAACTAATATGATAGAAATTGTATGAATTCAGGGACTAAAATTTCTTCATTCAAACTCTGGATTGTGTTTATATTTTAATCACAATTGTTTATTTTGAGCAAAGGGTAAGATTGATTACCATTGTAATAACAAAGGCTAATTTAAATCTTCTTTATTTCTATTTTCTAGTGTTATGTTGATATAAAAGAACAGTTTTATTTTCTCATTTAAAATGTAACATTTTGTAATTCTCTACAGAATGGAAATGGCTTTTGTGTTCTCTAGCTGGTGTCTTTAACTATGTTTAGTTTGTATTTCTTAGAGTGGCAAAATTTTTATTTTCTGTTGAGTTTAAAAGTGGGGCTAAAAGGGGATGGAAAAAAAATCTTGCCTTTTAATGTTTACGCAATTTATACAATTTGGGTTCTGGAACAAAGGGGGCAGTTTCCAGATTGATCGTATATGTGTGTGTCTTTGTGTCTGTACGTGTCTGTCTGAGTGTCTATATGTGTCTGTGTGTATAACTGAAATATATAAGTGCAATAATTTTTTCTGGAAAGGGGACATGATTATTATTAATACAATTATTTATTTAGGTAAATATTTCGTTAATATAGAAATTTGTATGTGTATAATTTTGTAAGTTATATGGCAAATTTAAATGATTACTTTATTAAAGGGAAGGCCCAGGACAGTGGGCGTGCTCATCATCTATAGAATAAAGTCCAGAACTCAGCAGGTCGTGTTCTGGCTTGCTTGCTTCTCCAACTCCAACTTCAGCTCCTCAGCATATCCAGCCTCTTGTACTAGCATTACTAAACAGCTTGTAATTCCTCCAAAATGTCATGCTTTCAAGGAACTCCATAATAATATCTGCCTGGCATTATTTTCCATCTTTTTTTTTCTAAGAGAAATGTTCTTTATATTAAGAACATTTACTCAATTTATTGATGTATATATTTATTAGTGTGATTACTTGATTCAAGCCTGTTTCCCCAAGTAGACTGTGAACTCTGTATTATCAGGGGCCCACTAAATCTGATTTGATCATCACTGTGTCCCTGTGGCATTGTGTCTTGTCCCATGGTAGGTATTCACTAATTATCAAATGATCGAAATAATGAACTGTCTTGTTATCTGTCTTTGAGTATGGGACAATGAAAAGCTAGATCTAAGATTACTATGGGAAGGTATAGTTGCCAATTTCTGAGGGATCTGTTTTTAGTTTTTAGTTTTCTACTTTTTAAAATAAATAGGAGAGATGTTACTATTTCGTGAACATTCATTATGTGCAGAGTATTGAACTGTGTTTGTAAAGATGCGTGAAGATTACTCCATCTTTTCCTTTGTGGAAATTGCAATATAAACAATGGCCAGGGTTAAAAACATGAAAAATACACAAGATAAACATAATTTTCCAAAAACTGAATTTATTTTACTACCAAGGCCTAAACCAGTAAGTCTGAATAACCACTTTCACTAGGCTTTTATTTTATTTTTGTTTGCTGAAGGGCATTTTATGGTGTCTATTTGGAATGTTTCACTCTAAAGACTAACTTGGAAATGTAGTTTTATTTTCACCTCATTTAGGGAGTGAGAAATCCAGAACATGTAGCTATTATGAGAAGGGGAATAAAAACAAATCCTTATTAAGAGAGCTTCCTAGTATATTTAGTCCTGGTTCCAGGTGGGCCTCCTGCCAAGTCAAATCCCCACCATGCATCTCTTGTCCTTCTTACCCTTTACAAGATGGCAAGTTCAATCTCGGTATTCACTCCCACCTTAGTGCTATTTTCTAAACCTATTGTGACTTTTTTGCCTAAATATTTCTTTAGTGAAAATGCAAAGAATGTGGGCAGAAAATAGTGAGTAAAGATAAAGAAGACTTTGACCACCTTTCCCCAAGTATGCCCATAATTACAATAGGCAAAATTTGACCACGAATTTACTGATCCTTTCTACTACAGGATAGCATGATTCATTCAACAGAAAATATTTTTGGAGTACCTGTTAAGTACTGGAACTGTTCTAGGGAATGGAGATGTAGCATTGTACAGAAAATAATCCCTGCCTTCATGGATCTTACATTGTGGTACAGGATTGTACTTTCCTCTTCTCTAGACACTAGTCTACTCTAGACACTAGATCAAAACACTGCTGAAAAATTTACTTTTCATGCAAAATCCAGTCCTTTTTGTGTTTTGAAGAAAACTTCTCTAATAGCCTAACAGGCATATGAAGGCCTGTATAGTTTAGTCTCTACTTAACACTTTAACCTTGTATTAGTTTTCTCAAAACAACACAGATGTACTATCTCACAGTCTGTAAATCTGAAATCCAGGTTGACTCAGTTAGTTTCTCTGCTTGGGTTTCACAAGAAGGAAATCAAAGTGTTAGGGATGCTAGGCTCTATCTGGAAGCTTTGGAAAGAATCCATTTCAAGCTCATTCCGGTTGTCAGTTGAAATCAGTTTCTTATTGTTGTGGCACCAAGGTGCCCATTTTCTTGCTGGCTGTCAGTCAAGGCTGCTCTTAACTTCTAAAACCACATTGCCTGGCTTGTGGCCCCCTTTGTCTTCAAAATTAACAATGATTGGTTGAGGCCTTCTCATGCATTGACTCTTTCAGTCGTCCCCCTTTTTCTTCATCTGGCCAGAGATAGTCCTCTGCCTTTAAGGGCTCATGTGATTGGATCAGGTTTACCAAGATAACCCCAAATGGGAGAATTTCCGTTTTAAGATCAGTAGCTACTAAGTATTTGCAAAATCCCTTCTGCATGCAGTTTAACATATTCACAGGTTCAGGAGATCAGCGCATCGATATTTTGAGGACCTTTATTCTCCTATGGCAAACTTCAATTTTGATCATAATCTATCTTCCTTATACTCCCATTCCCTATTATGAACATTTCCTTTCATACCTTCTAAATTCCTATCATGTTAAATAACTTCTTATGATGACTAAGTGTCTGTTTTTTAAATCCCATGCTCCTCTTTCTTTTAATTTGGATATCTTCTATCTATGCTTCTTTTAGATCTCAGCTAGAAGTACTCTCTTCGTGGAGTCAATGGTGCCTTTCCTGGATTTCTCATAGAACTCGGAGCCTTATCTAAGCATATGTATTATAATTATTTTCTAAGTTACCTCTCCTAGTAGGCCAGTGGCTCTAACTTTTAGGAGAGGAAGGTACCTTAATATAGCACTTAGCCTAGTGTCTGATTCAAACTAAGTAGAGTAATAATATGTATTGAATGGATACAGGACTAACCACTGTGTTGTAAGCCACTAGTAGTTTCTTTCTTTTTCTAAATTCCAGTATAATTAACATACAATATTATTAGTTTCAGGTATATAATATAATGATTCAATAGTTTTGTGTTTTTTTTTTCAACTTTTTAAATTTATTTTTGGGACAGAGAGAGACAGAGCATGAACGGGGAGGGGCAGAGAGAGAGGGAGACACAGAATCGGAAACAGGCTCCAGGCTCTGAGCCATCAGCCCAGAGCCCGACGCGGGGCTCGAACTCACAGACGGCGAGATCGGGACCTGGCTGAAGTCGGACGCTCAACCGACTGCGCCACCCAGGCGCCCCAATGATTCAATAGTTTTATACATTACTCAGTGATCATCACAATAAGTGTGCTCTTAATCCCCTTCACCTATTTCAACCATCCCCCCACCTGCCTCCCCTCTGATAACCACCAGTTTGTTCTCTATATTTATGAGTCTGGGTTTTTTTTTGGTTTGTCTCTTTTTTTCCTTGTTCATTTGTTTTGTTACTTAAATTCCAGATATGAGTGAAATCATATGACATTTGTCTTTCTCTGACTTATTTCACTTAGCATTATACTCTCAGATCCATTCACATTGTTGCAAATGGCAAGATTTCATTCTCTTTTGTGGCTGGGTAATATTCCCTTATATCTTCTTTATTCATTCATCTATCAAAGGATACTTGGGTTTCTTTGATAAATGAGATTGTTTTCTGAATTTCTCTTTCTGCTGCTTCATTATTAGTATATAGAAATGCAACAGATTTCTGTACATTGATTTTGTATCCTACAACCTACTAACTTCATTTACCAGTTCTAGTAGATATTTGGTGGAATCTTCAGGGTTTTCTTTATATAGTATCATGTCATCTGCAAATAGTGAAAATTTTACTTCTTCCTTACCAATTTGGATACCTTTTATTTCTTTTTGTTGTCTGACTGCTGTGGCTAGGTGTTCCAGTACTATGTTGAATAAAAGTGTTGAGAGTGGACATTTTTATCTTGTTCTTGATCTTAGGAAAAAAGCTCTCACTTTTTCACCATTGAGCTTGATGTTATTGGTGGCTTTTTTATTTATGACCTTTATTATGTTGATATATGTTCTCTCTAAACCTACTTTGTTGAGGGTTTGTAACATGAATGGATGTTGTAATTTGTCAAATGCTTTTTCTGCACCTATTGAAATGATCAAATGGTTTTTATCCTCTTATTGATGTAATGTATCATGTTGATTGAATTGTGAATATTGACCCACCTTGCAGCTTAGGAATAAATCCCACTTGATCATGATGAATGATTTTTTATTTGTTATTATTTTTTTTGTGAAAGATTGTTAAATGTTTTGTTGGGTTAATGTTTTGTTGAGGATTTTGCATCTATGTTCATCAGAGATATTGGCCTGTAGTTCTCCTTTTTGGTATAGTCTATCTGGTTTTCTTATCAGGGTAATGCTGGTCTCATAAAATGAATTTGAAGCTTCCCTTCCTCTTCTATTTTTTTCGTAATAGTTTTGGGGGAATAGAATTAATTCTTCTTTAAATGTTTGGTAGAATTCATCTGTGAAGCCATCTCGTCCTGGACTTTTGTTTGTTGGGAACTTTTTAATTACTGATTCAATTTCATTGCTACTACTTAGTCTGTTCAAATTTTCTATTTCTTCTTGATGTAGTTTTGGGAAATTATGTATCTAGGAATTTATCCATTTCTTTTAGTTTGTCCAATTTTGGCATAAATTTTTCATAATTTTCTCTTATAATCCTTTGTATCTTTGTGGTGTTGTTATTTCTCCTTTCATTTCTGATTTTGTTAATTTGAGTCCCTTCTCTCTCAATGAGTCTGATAACGTTTTATCAATTTTGTTTATCTTTTCAAAGAACCAGCTCCTGGTTTCATTGATCTGTTCTATTGTTTTTTTAGTTTCTATTTTGTTTATTTCTGTTCTAATCTTTATTATTTTCTTCCATCTACTGGTTTTGTATTGTGTTTGTTCTTTTCCTAGCTCCTTTGGGGTATGGTTAGGTTGTTTATTTGAGATTTCTCTTGCTTCTTGGGGTAGGCCTGCATTGCTATAAACTTGCCTCTTAGAACAGCTTTTACTGCATCTCAAAGATTTAGGACCATTGTGTTTTCACTTTCATTTGTCTCCATGTATTTTCTAGTTTCCTCTTTGATTTATTGACTGACCCATTCATTATTTAGAAGCATGTTATTTGACTTCCATGTATTTGTGTTCTTTCCAGATTTTTTCTTGCAGTTCATTTCTACTTTCATAGCATTGTAGTCAGAAAAGATGCATGCATGGTATGACTTTGATTTTTTTTTTTGAACTTTTTGAGACTTGTTTTATGGCCTAACATGTGATCTCTTTTGGACAATTTTCCATGTACACTTGGAAAGAGTGTGTATTTTGCTGTTTTAGGATGGAATGTCCTAAATATATCTGTTAGATCCATCTCGTCCAATGTGTCATTCAAAGCCACTGTTTCTTTGTTGATTTTCTATATGGATGATCTACACATTGATGTAAGTGGGGTATTAAAGTCCCCTACTATTATTGCATTACTGTATTTACTTCCTTTATGTTTGTTATTAGCTGTTTTGTGTAGTTGGGTGCTCATGTTGGATACATAAATATTCACAATTGTTATACCTTCTTATTGGATTGTTCCCTTCATGATTATATAGTGCCCTTATTTGTCTCTTATTGTAGTCTTTGTTTTAAAGTCTATTTTTACAATATAAGTATTGCTACCCCAGTTTTCTTTTCACTTCCACTTGCACGATAAATGCTTTTCTATCCCTTCACATTCAATCTGCATGTGTCATTAGGTATGAAATGAGTCTCTCATAGGCAGCATAGATGGGTCTTGCTTTTTATCCATTCCATCACCCTGTGTCTTTTGATTGGAATGTTTAGCCCATTTACGTTCAAAGTGCTGATTTATAGGTATTTACTTACTGCCATTTTGTTAATTTGTTTTATGATTGTTTTTGTAGCTGTTCTCTGTACCTTCTTTTGCTTTCTTCTTTTGAGCCTTGCTGGCTTTCTATAGTATTATACTTGGGCTCCTCTCTCTTTGTATTTTGCATATCTATTGCTGGTTTTTGATTTGTGGTTATCATTAGGTTTATATATGACATCTTATGCATATAGCAGTCTAAATTAAGTTGGCGGTTGATTAAGTTTGAACCCATTTTAAAAGCACTAAAGTTTTATTCCTCTCCCCCCTGCCCACATTTTAGGTATTTGGTGTCACACTTTAATCCTCTTATTTTGTGAATCCCTGGACTAATTTTTTGTAGATATAGTTAGTTTTACTGTGTTTGTACTTCCTACTTTTCTTACTTCTGCTTATGGTCTTTCCTTACCATTCAAAGAATCCTCTTTAATATTTCTTGTAAGGCTGGTTTAGGGGTGATGATTTCCTTTAACTTTTGTTTGTATGAGAAACTCTTTATCTCTTCTTCTATCCTGAATGATAGCCTTGCTTGATAGTGTATTCTTGGTTGGAGGCTTTTTTTTTTTTTTTTAAAGCACTTTGAATATATCGTGATATCATGCCACTCCCTTCTGGCCTGCCAAGTTTCTGCCGAAAACTCAGCTAATAGCCTTATGGGTTTTCCTTGTATGTAACTGTTTTCTTTTCTCTTGCTGCTTTATCATTACCTCTTGCCATTAAATTACTATGTGTCTTGGTGTAGACCTCCTTGAGTTGATATTGTTGGCAGCTTTCTGTGCCTCCTAGATTGGATTTCTGTTTTCTTCCCCAGATCAGAGAAGTTTTCATCTATTATTTCTTAAAATAAATTTTCTGCCTCCTTTTCTCTCTCTTCTCCTTTATGGGTCCCTATCATGCCAATGTTGTTATGATTGATGGTGTTGCTGAATTCCCTATCTATTTTTATTATTTTTTCCTCTCTTCTGTTCAGCTTGATTATTTTCCATTTTCTGTCTTCCAGCTTACTGATCCATTTCTTTTTATTCCTCTACTCTGCTATTTATTCCATCTACTATATTTTTAATTTCAGTGATTGAGTTCTTCATCTATGATTGGTTCTTTTTTATATTTTCTATTTCTTGAGCATCTCACTGAATTCCTCCATTCTTTTCTAAAGTTCAGTGTGTAACTTTATGATCATTACTTTAAATTCTCTATTAGGCATATTATCTCCATTTTATTTAGGTCCCTTGATGTGATTTTGTCATGTTCTTTTATCTGGTACATATTCCTCTGTCTCCTCATTTTGTCCCTCTGTATCTGTTTCTTTGTTTTAGGAAAGTCAAATAGGTCTCCTGCTCTTGAAAGTGGTGGCCTTATGAAGAAGAGGTCCTGCAGTGCCCTGTGGTATAATGTCTCCTATTCACCAGAAGCTGGCACTTCAGAGGTGTCTCCAATATGTGTTGCACATGCCCTACTCTTGTGGCTGAGCCATGTTTGCCTTCAGCACAGTCATCTGCAATGGCTCTCTTTGCCTATTGTGGGCAGGGTTTGTTTCCTGTACTGCTAATGGGCCAGTCTGAGGCCACCTTGGGCTTGAGTTGGGTCAGGCCAAGCATTTGCCAGAACTGTGGTGGCACTGAACTCAGGGTGCTCCTCCTGAGCTGTCCCCTGAGAGGCTTTTGTTGGTGGGCAGGGCCTGCAGTCAGACCATCTCTATTCCCCCATCCCACTGCAAGGTCACAGTAGAACTTGTATGTGTGGTTATCTTCCCCTCTCCCCAGGTCTGGAGTCACTTTGGAGTGGTGCTGACCCTTGTTGGAGCTATTTGCACACTGCCAACCTTGTGATGCTGCTTTGGATGGACTCCAGATGAGGGTGGATTGGAGGGTGCTCGTCCATAGGAGAGCATGGGGTCAGGAGAGAGAAGTGGCACCCAACAATTCTTTTGTCTTTGGAGAAGTCTCCTAAAGATCAGTGACCCTTCTCATGGTCTGAGATTAGTAAATAAATATCCTTCCTTTATACCCCAGGCACCTTTCAAACAGCTGCTTCTATGCTGTATCTCATCAGGGTTGCTGTTATGCTGTCATTTTAAGGGTGGGTACTCAGTTTCTGATTGCCCCCTGGCTCTCCCAGAGCCGAGCTCCTGATTTTTTAATTTCCCACTATTAAACCCCATGTATATAAAGACTCAAAAAATTAGGCTCCTCTGGTGTTCAAACCCAAATGTGGGAGTTTGTCTTCTTTGTGTAGGTCCCCTATGTTTGGAGTACCTAGTATGGGATCTGCTCATCTCCCTTTACCATACTTGCAGTGTTCCTCCTTCCTGCAGACAGTCTTGCAGATCAGTTTGGTTCCCAATTGTGTGCCTGCCCTTTTTACCATTTTTGACATGGCCTTTTCTCTATGTTTATCTGTGGAGAGTCTGTTCTGCCAGTCTTCGGGTCATTTTCTGGGTTATTCACAGTGCTGTGGGTGTTATCTAGGTGTATTTGTGGGATAAGGTGAGCTTAGGGTCCTCCTACTCCACCATCTTTTCCAGAATGCCACCACTATTGGTTTTCTTAATCAGCCATTTAAAGTAAGTGATTTTGTCATGAGTATTTGTATTTCTGACACCTACCACAGTGTCGAACACCTGTAGTGGTTCAAGTTTACTGATAGACCGAGTGCAGCAAAAATAACACTTGCTTTTTCATGGAATAATTAACTAGCAATGTTACTGGATACAGTTATCTGTTAAACATTTTGAATGTTTGTTTAGAATTCATGAATTTAAACTCAACTTATCTAGAGGATTTATAGGCCTATTCTGCCACTTTATTATTCAACTCTATGGATTTGGGTATAACTTCTCTTTCCTTAGAGTTAATAAGTCATTTTCTGTTCATATTTGCTATACTTTCAGTTATTTTTTCAAATTTGCATCCTAATTTTCTTACAAAGAGGATTTTAGTTGGCTGACTAGTTTTATTTACTTTAAAGTGTCAAGCGATGTATTGTGGATCCATTCAATTATAGAATTCTTTTCAACCAAATTGCTCACATCTTATGAATATAATTTTTCGTTGTTGGATTACTCAGTTGGTTTATAGAATAAGTATTGTGTCATTCTACTTGAACTTAACTAATATTTCTTTATGTTTCAGGTAACATATTAAATATAATTCTTAAAAGTCATAGATGATTCTGTATTGCCTCTGAGTGACTAAGAAATATAAACTTTGCATAAACCAATATTTATTGTGTCTGTATTGTATCTATTTTGTGAAAATTAGAGAGTCATATATTATGAATATTATGTGAACTCTAGATTGACAAAATTATATACAGGTTTCCCCCCACTATCCAAAAGTTCACTTTATTCCACTCGGCTCTTATGAAAGACCTACACTGGTACCTATTTTTCACTAACTGAAAGAAATCTGAAGAGTATTTTCATGTTTATGAAGTAGTAATTACTTTACCTTATACCCTTTTGGCTTATAAGTTTTCATAGGAATGGTCTACTTCTGGATAGTGGAAGAAACTTATACTTAAATAGCATACCTCATTTACTAACTATATAGGATAACAGAGTTTACTATTTGTATTTTTAAAAAAGTAGTATCTTTGTGTCATCTTAATGGCTTTTCCTATTCATCCAAAATTCTTTTTTCAGTTTATCCAGATTTAGCAAGAAGAGATTGGTTGTACTCTGAATACAGACTAAAGGTCTTTAGAGATCACTTAGTTGCTTCATATTTGGCCATTATATACTCATTGTTTCAGGAAAGGCATACAAGAGCAGAAAGATAAGGGGAAAAAGTGCCTTTCAGGCTGTTTCACTAGCCAGTAGAAATGGAAATAATATAAAGAGTAAACATTAGGAAGAAAGCATCATGAATAAGAGCAGAGCAATAATTCTCTTTGTACAGAAGGGGGAAAGCATCAGGAGGCACAAATTTTGGGGGCCCTGAGGGGGATTTTCTGTGCTCTGTGACTTGGGCTAAGTCCCAAAGAAGGCTGAATTGCAGCTTGGATTTGAGGTTGCTGATAGTAATGGATACCTGATCTCCATTTGTATGGGTAGAGCTCCCAGAACCTATGAGACATCAACAAGCAAAGGCCTGTATCATGAAGCAGCCCAGCATTCCATTGATCCAGTGTGGCCTGGAAACATAGCAATGATTCCACTCTAGCCTTGAAGGGCATAGAAGTGGCCAGCAGCCTGTCTCATGAATGTGAACACGTGAGGTCTTACAGCAAGCTAGGAAGACTTGTAAACAGGGACATACATTTTGAAAAGAGTGCATGTAATTAAAGACAATTTTTGGTCACTTTAAATCAAGATTCTGATGTATCTTACTATCTATTAAATGTTTGTGTTTCTCCTATGTTCATGTTCTGAAGCCTATATCCCCATGTGATGGTGTTTGGAAGTGGGGCCTTTGGGAGATGGTTGGGTCTTGATGGCAGGGCCCTCATGAGTAGGATGAGTGCCCTTATAAAAAATACTCAAGAGAGCTCCCACACCCCTTCTATTATGTCAAAAGACAGCCATGTATAAATCACAAAGCAGGTTTTCACCAGACATAAAATCTTCTGGAGCCTTGACCTTGGGCTTTCCTGCATTCAGAACTGTGAGAAATAAATTTCTGTTACTTACATCCACCCACTCCAAGGTATTGTGTCATAGCAGCCCAAATGGACTAAAATATGGCCCCATATCACGTTCTCCCCCAAGTCATACACACACACACACATACATACACACAACACACACTCCATGACTTGATCTATGTAAGACTTTTGAAGTTTAGGTGCAACCTAGGGGAAATATAATATGAGTATGAATATGAATATAATATAAATACAATGAGACTAAATTTCCATGAATCCAGTGAAATATAAATTAAACTGACTTACAGGAGACAAATATATAAAATCTATTTCTTAAACACATACATCTGAGGACTTTGATTCTTACCCATGGCATTAAATTTTTTTCAATGTGATATAAATGTATTATATAACTTGCCAATGTTGTGCAATAAAGAAGTCAAAGATCCAGGTAAAAACCTAAATTTCTAACTTTTACTTTAAAGCATTTTCCATGACACATCATAGACACAATTTCTAAAGCTAGTTTTTACTTTTAATACAGCCACCAAACACATTTGAGGGACTTTATATGTTTCTAGCATTGTGTTCATGAAAATTTTTAATCTCAGTTTACTTATATAATACCAGATAGCAAATCTACTGAGCAGCCCATATTAGGGTATGGTCAAATTTAATATTTACTCTTCTAGGTATAATCAAAGAGTAAGGTGAGTACTTAACTTCAATAAAGCTTCTAATTATGTACATTTATTTCACAAGTATAGGTAACTTTTTGGTTTTTTCTTTTCATTTGTAGTTTGTGGTTTGCTTTTTCATTTTTCAGGATTATTTGTTGGTCTGTAGAACATACGTGGCCACCAAAGAATTTAATGGGGGCGTGTGTCTTGTTTTATGATCTACCTGGGTTTTTGTTGTGTAGGGAAAATGTAGTTCCAAATAACTGCTGCAGTGGAGAGGTCCCTGCTTCCAAAGATCTGTGTCCTGCTATAACCTTTCTACAATGTTTTCAGAAAGTTAAAATGGAACATATTACCATGTGCTGCAGGTCTGGAATAATTATATTGGTTTTAGATTGTTTTGATAACTTGACAAAGGCAGAATGTTAAAAAACATACACTGTTTTCATTTCCATTCAAACACCCTGTCCAGTAAGGTTCTTCCTACATTTAAATTCTTACCTGAAAGGATTGTATTTTGATGTATCTATCAATAGAGAAGAGTAATTCCACAGAGATCATAGCAGCAAAATAAAAGCCCGAAGCTTCTCAGGATAGCTATGGTGAAACTGTGACTAGAATTCCCAAAGGAGTTTAGAAGTGATAACTTGTGCCTACCCATCCGGCATTCAGTCTGTATTCTTTTAAACTCCCAGGGCCCATTTCCTTAGCTTGTACTCCTACATTTCTCTCTTCTAACATATAGTTCTTTTGATATCTGACAAAATCAACAGTACAGTGTTACGGGCTCTCTCCACACTAGCTTCATACAAAGGCAAAATTGATCAAATGCTGTGTGCTGTACCTTCTGAAGAAGTGAATTTAGCAGCCACTTGTCTTCCTGTTGGTGTTATTTTTCGAGTCAAGAGGCAACTTTGATCAGTCAGGAGGCTCCTTCAATGTGCTTAGCTCTGTTGTGAGTGAGCAGGTGTAAGGGGAGGATTTAAGAAGTCAGAGGTCTGGGGCGCCTCTGTTGGTTAAGCGTCCAATTTTGGCTCAGGTAATGACCTCACGGCTCGTGGGTTTGAGCCCCGTGTGGGGCTCTGTGCTGACAGCTTGGATCCTGGAGCCTGCTTTAGATTCTGTGTCTCCCTCTTTCTTTCTCTGTCTCTCTGCTCCTTCCCTGCTCATGCTCTGCCTCTGTCTCCCTCTCTCTCAGTCTGTCTGTCTCAAGAATAAATAAACATTAAAAAAAGAAGAAGAAGAAGTGAGAGGTCTGATCCTATGTTCCTATGACATTTCCAGTGTCCTTGTAGTAACAATACAATCACACTTACAAGTATTGTCATCTTGGACACTGTTGACCAGCCGTGAGCTCTGCACATTTAAAAAGAAATAAAATCAATCTATATGTTTGTAAATATTAAAAGAAATGTGTCGGAACCTCCTTCCACTTTCTCAAAACATTATCTTTTGGGTTAGTATTATGGTTATATATTATCCAAAGAAATGGATCAGCAGTATCTTGCCTTTCTTTGTCTTACCACTATGTGAGAAGTGATATCAAAATGTAAGCTATTAGTATTTTTGTATTCTTATTGATAATAACTGTAATTGACTTCATGCTTGAACCCATTTTGTGGCTTCACATTGATTAGAACAAAATCTATCTTTCTTACAGTAGCCTACATGTCTTTTTACATGATCTGGTCTTTGCCTCCTTCTGAAACTGCCCATTGGGCCACTATGCTTCAACTGTTCTCCCCTTTTAGGTTCTTAAACATGCCAAATTGTTTCCATGCTTAGTATCTTTGTAGCTGCCTGTTCTTCTGCCTGGAAAACTTGACTAGTTATTCCTACATCCTTTCCAAAGATGGATCTGTCTCTTTTTTCAAATCTTAACCTACAGACAGTAGCTGCACCAGTGGTAAGCGTAGCATAACATATAGACGTGTAGAATCACTATATTGTACATCTGAAATGAATGTAGCATTGTGTGTCAACTATACTTCAATAAACACATACCCACATGCACACACACACACACACACACACACAATCTCAGGCAAAATATCTCATGAGACCAACCTTCACCAGACTATTCAAATTAGGACCCTCATTATTCTCTAATATGGCTATCTGTTTTATAGTGATAATCTAGTATATAATTATGCTAGCCACTTGATCCCCTGTATATTTCTAGTATCCTCCTGAACCCAAAATCCTCAGGAAAGCTGGGACTTGATTTTATGCTGCAGGTGACTCAGTGCCTAACATAGTGTCTAGTACATTGTTGGTTTCTAATATTTGTTGAATGACCAAAAATGAATTAATAAGAAGAGAGAGGAAAAAAAAGAAAAATGATGGAAAAAAAGAGAAAGAAAGAAAGAAAGAAAGAAAGAAAGAAAGAAAGAAAGAAGGGAAGAGGGGAAAAACAAACCCTGCTTCTTTTTCAAGGTATGGCATAAAAGAGAAATCGGGAAGGAGAGGTTTTCTACTCTCTGAGGCAGGTTGTCCTTTTTATATTGGTATCTCCAGCACTGTGCCTGGCATTTAGTGAGAGCTCAAAAAAGATGGGTGGAAAATAGGAATAAGTAAATTAATAAATGAACAACTATGCTGCTTTTTAGTCTCTGTCTAAAAGAAATACAATCCAAAAAATATCAGCACCTTTCAAGAAGAGGGAAAGGGGCACCTGGGTGGCTCAGTCAGTTGGGAATCCAACTTTGGCTCAGGTCATGATCTCCCAGCTTATGAATTCGAGCCCTGCATCAGACTCTATGCTGACAGCTCGGAGCCTAGAGCCTGCTTCTGATTCTGTGTCTCCCTCTCTCTCTGCCCCTCCCTCATCCATGCTCTGTCTGTATGTCTATCTCTCTCTCTCAAAAATAAATAAACATTAAAAGAATATTAAAGAAAGAAGGAGAAACCCTGGAAATGCACAGCATTGTTGGAAGCTTCAGTGCCTATGAAAAACAGGCAAAGCTATAGTATATGTCTTTGTGACTTCGGGGGCTGTTTCCACCCAAAGTTAGATTTTCATTTTTGATTTAATCTCTGTGTATAAGCCTATCGTGATTATGCCAAGATAGAGATATATACATTTAAATTGCACTTTTTGAAAAAAATGTAAAACTTTTGGAACAATTTTTTTTAGTCAATTTGAGAGCAATTTCAGCTTTGTATATCTCTAAATAACATTAAAAATGTGGAAACAATAAAAAAGGATTGGAAAAAAATTACTGAGATTGTATTTGAAATGTTAGCCTTGGTTCTTAACTTGGTCTCTAGATATTAGCTCAACATGGAAAACTAACTGGCATTTAGACAAAACATCCTGAAGTTCTTTTGGTCCCCAGGGTTGCTGTTTCTTCCAGCTGCATAGTATTACTAGCAGCATATAAATTGGTGTTGGTTTGTGAGAGAATTACTTGAGTTGTTTTGCTTTTTGAATTAGTAAAAGGAACTTTTTAAATATGAGTAAAGTAACTTCTAAGACATACCTTGCAGACAGCCTGGCGTTAGAAATGCTCATAGCACAGATAAACAGCCCTGGTTACTTTGTGGGGGTTCTTACTTGTCCCTTAGCTTAGCACTCTTCTCTTGCTACTCAGAGACTGAGAGAAATCTCATCCTTTGATATCCCAGTGGCTTGAAAATTCCACTCCTCACATTGTTAGTAAGGAGGCAGGAGGGTGCCATGTTCAAGTTCACACCTGTACTAGTAGGGTAGGTGGAGAGCACAAAAATTATGTCTGCCAGCATCTCTGTCTCCGGGGAGTTTCAACTGTCCCCCGCCCCTCCACAAGATGATTTTAGATTAGTAAATGAATCTCTTTAACAAATAGTCTAGGCACTTTTCAAAGTGCTGCTTCTTCATTGATTCTTGGATAAGTGAGGTGCACAAAATTCCTTTGAAAGAGGAATGTCAGTTTTCTATAACGTGTTGGATCACTCGGACATCAGCCCCATTAGTTTTTCAAGCCACACTTTTTAGGGGTTCACCTGTCTGGGACAGATCCCAGGGGGTGGGATATCTGGTGTGGGGCACCAACTTCTTGCACCGTCTTGGTGAAATCCCTCACTATTGTGTATCAGGGGTGGGTTTTTGTTTTTTGTTTTTTGTTTTTGTTTTTGTTTTTGTGATACTGGTGCTGGCTCTCCTATCCCATCTCTATGTGGTTTTTATCCTTTATTGTGGAGAAGCAGTTCATCTAGTTTTCAGATCTTTTTCAAAAGGAATTATTCATATGTAGCGGTATATTTGGTGTGTCTGTGGGAGGAGGTGATTTCAGGATTTTCATAGGCTGCCCTCTTGCAGAAGTCCAGAGTGTTAGTATTTTAAATCCTACAATAAACCACAGCAGTATTTCCCAATCACCTTATAAACCCTGACAAACTTTTATACTCAGGTCCTCCACAGTCTAGTCCTCCATTGTCAAGTTATCTTTTTTCTCACATGTCTAAGAAAATACATACTTTCATATAGGACTATATATTCTAGCAAGAGGAGCCTTACCTAGAAGACCGAGCTCTATATTATTGAAACTTCAGTCCACTATGGTCAGCAAGAATGTATACCAGTGGTAAACCAAAGCAGTGCATTATGAACAATTCTGTGCAAAGGATGGGGGTGAAGAGGCTTGTATGGGGTAGAGTTGTTGCCAAATCAGGGAAGTTCTTTGTTTCTTTTATAAAGAGAATGGTGAGTTTGAGCCCCGCGTCAGGCTCTGGGCTGATGGCTCGGAGCCTGGAGCCTGTTTCCGATTCTGTGTCTCCCTCTCTCTGTGCCCCTACCCCGTTCATGCTCTGTCTCTCTCTGTCCCAAAAATAAATAAAAACGTTATAAAGAGAATGGTTCTGGTGTTGCTAGCACTGAGAAAAGTCAGAAAGGACGCATGGAGACAGCCAGTAAAGTGTCTCCAGAAAAAGACTGCAGAAAGAGATAGAAATTGTGCACAATTGATAAATAACTGTGGATGTTAAAAGAAAGATTCTACATAATAGCAAACTTCATTCAACTGAAAACTTCATTCACCTGCAGTTAGTCACAAGTGATTTGGATAAAAGGAGTGACCATTTCAAAAGAAGATAGCTTATGGCAAGAAAAAGGTTGGATGTGGGAAGATCAGTTGAACAGGAGAATCTAGCCCTGTTTGAATAAAGCAGGCTAACAATTGGTGGTCCTCTACCAAATATCACCCAACACTGTGGTTTGTTTAGTTAGCACAGGTTTCAAAAACTTGAATGTAAATGCTTTAGTGTGGCATTAATACTTCCAGCTTATTATGTCACTTTCTATTGTCTAATATTCACCCCATTTATATACTTATGATACCCGCATGGCTCCTGTGTGCATTTGAACTCATGACATAGGTATTTTTATATGTTTCATGAGAGGAAGAGTGAGATGCTTATATCAAAGCATCATTTTAAAAAAGCATCATTGATATGCTTTGTAGTTTGTTCTATGTAATTATGTTTAACTCATCCTATTAATATTGAACACTGTATATATAGTTCCTATTCCACAGGCATTTTAAATACATGCTTCTGCTATTTTATAAAGTCTCCAGTTAAAAACTCTTCCAGATATTGATTGTTAAATAGATTGATGATAGAGTATACCTTAATGATCATTGCAGTTGAGATGCTTTCAAATAATCCTCAATCACAAATTGCCATCTGAACTATGATTTGTTAAGGCTTCATTATACTGCAAATAATAACACCTGTGGTTCTTCTTTTCTCCATTCCACCCCTCCCCCATTCTTTTTAGAGTCCAGATTTTGCCTTGATTGTGGTAAGCGTGTTTTCTAATTTTCATCAGAACTGAAGTCATTTCTCCCTAACCCTAGTGAACACCCTATCCTGCTTAACAGGGTGAGCATCCTTTCCCCCAAGGAATGATTTATTCAGGGACTTACAAGTTATTCCAATTTTTTGTTCATTAATTATGTCATGAGTCACTGAACATTTCTTTGTGAAATGCTTCCTGGATATATACATACAAAAACATATCCACAAAGATATATACATATATGAATACATAAACCCATATGCATAAATACACATTCGCATGTATATGTGTATGTGTTTATATTTTGCCCTCCATAAACACCTTTCATAGAGAAAGGTAACTGATAAGAGTCTACCTTCCAGGTGATTTATCTACTCAACTCTCACCACAATTCTATCAGTTTCATATTTTAATTGTTTTAAATAATTTTTATAATTGAGGAACTTCAGGTAGTAACAGGTTCAGTATTTTCCCAGGACACCTAAGTAGTGAATAGCAGAGCCAGGAGTAAATGTCTAAGTCTATTACATTTCTATTTCATCATGCTATTTCATGTTGATCTCTGTAACACAGGTTAAGGTAGATCAGATTTTCTCTTTACGTTACACTAGAAAAACAGAAAGGACTCCACTTGATTATATTGTGTGTATTTTTTACTATCTCAACAAAGAAATAAAAACTCTTCTAATGTTTTATTTCGTCGTTAAGGCAAACAGAAGAGTAGCAACATGTTTTCAATGATTTTTGCTTAGTTTTATTAGGTAATGAAATTATAATCCATATCTGAAAAAGAAGAGAAATGACCTTACATTGAGATGTGCAACAAAAGTAATTTAGAGTAGCAGATCCCTGTCATATCTCTGAGACTTGTCTTGTCAATCATTAGCTGTCAAGAGTGTTCATCCTGTCATTTTGATTAAAAGTAACAAAACTTGTTTGATGGAAATACTTTCTTTCTCTTGAAGAAAAATCATATGAGGTTATCTTCTCTCTCCCTGTAAACAAGGGAAAAATACTTGTCATCATTTATCTTGGCAAAGTGTTGAAATATATTAATTGAAAATAACCAAGGACAGAGGTGGTTTTTTAACGTTCATGAATTTTGCATGGAGGGGAGAGTCCCCATGGAGTTAGTCTGCTGGATATTCTTTTGGAGACTTGATTTCTGAAATCCAAAACAGAAGTAAAATTGGCATTAATTTACATTTGCTTATTTTTCAAATCAAATATGTTAAAAATTCACAATATTTATGTCCTAGTTCTGTTGACTGATATACATGGAATACATCGATTATATAAATGTTTGTTGTAAAGTAATTTAATTACATAATGACTTTGTTCCTTATCTTTTATGCCAAGAGAGAAAAGAGAAGAGCAGAGTACACTGTCAGGCATAGGAGCATAATCTTTCCTCTATTTTGCACTGGAAAAGAATAGATTTCCATGATGGTCGCTGTAAGTAACTTCAATCTGTGACTTTGTGTCATGTATAGGCAAGGTTATAGGTTTATGTTTCCAGCAATTCACTTTTTTTTTTATTTATTTTTATTTTTCTTTCACTTTATGTGCATTATTTTTTTTTAATTTTTAATGTTTATTTATTTTATTTATTTTTTTTAATGAAATTTATTGACAAATTGGTTTCCATACAACACCCAGTGCTCATCCCAAAAGGTGCCCTCCTCAATACCCATCACCCACCCTCTCCTCCCTCCCACCCCCCATCAACCCTCAGTTTGTTCTCAGTTTTTAACAGTATCTTATGCTTTGGCTCTCTCCCATTCTAACCTCTTTTTTTTTTTCCTTCCCCTCCCCCATGGGTTCCTGTTAAGTTTCTCAGGATCCACATAAGAGTGAAACCATATGGTATCTGTCTTTCTCTGTATGGCTTATTTCACTTAGCATCACACTCTCCAGTTCCATCCACGTTGCTACAAAAGGCCATATTTCATTTTTTCTCATTGCCACGTAATATTCCATTGTGTATATAAACCACAATTTCTTTATCCATTCATCAGTTGATGGACATTTAGGCTCTTTCCATAATTTGGCTATTGTTGAGAGTGCTGCTATGAACATTGGGGTACAAGTGGCCCTATGCATCAGTACTCCTGTATCCCTTGGATAAATTCCTAGCAGTGCTATTGCTGGGTCATAGGGAAGGTCTATTTTTAATTTTCTGAGGAACCTCCACACTGCTTTCCAGAGCGGCTGCACCATCCAGCAATTCACTTTAAAAATTTTCCCATTCCACAGAGTGCCCGGGGGGCTCAGTCGATTAAGCATCTGACTTCAGCTCAGGTCCTGATCTGAGCTTGAGCCCCGTGTTTGTGAGCTTGAGCCCCGTGTTGGGCTCTATTCGGATTCTGTGTCTCCCTCTCTCTGCCTCTCTCTCTCTCTCAAAAATAAATTAACATTAAATTTTTTTTAATTTCCCCATTACAAAACACCAACAGGTTGAAAAAAATACAACATACAACTTTTAAATTATAAATTTGTGCCTAAAAGAAAGGAAGAAAACCCTTAATAAAAAAGAAGTGGGCAACTACAAAATAGTTTAAAAATCACAAGCGGAACACTGGGGTGTCTTGAGGACATTTGGCTATACCAGGACCTTAGATCTTTGGGTCTTAAGGTCTTTGAAGTGTACATGAGAAAAAAAAAATAACCTTTGGCCCCAGCAGAAGAGGGGGAGGGGACCCTTACTTAATGATGCTTACATCCAAAATCTACAACTTAGTGAAACTGAAAAAGACACTCGCCAAATAACAAAGGGACATAACATTGGAACTGGTCTTTGCTGGACATGGCTCCAAGGAGGAAAGCATAACCTTATGTAACCAAGACAAAACTTTGTCCCATTTGACCCAGAAAATCTCACTCTAAGAAATACAGTCAGAGTGGCCCTACTTCCATAAAGCTGTTATGCCTGGCAAAAGCTAACTCATATCCCCCTTGGAGAAATCTCTACTCAGCTCAGACTGCTCTTGGTTCTCGTACTTTAAGGTCATACACATATCAGTTTTATACTTCAAATCACTAAAAGATGAGAAAATAGTCCACCATTAGCAAGAGTTTATAGAAACAATAAATAGCATAGCTGGAAAAAGCATGATTTAAATAATTGGGATGTATCAAATTTAAAATATAAAATATTATTAAAACATTTAAACAAATAAAAGGGAATTGAAAATATGGTCAAGGAGGGCGAGACTAACAAAATTTATCTGGAATTTATTTTAGAGAACTAAATATATTGTTCAGAAATAAAAATAATGCAAATTAAAAGCTCAGTGGAATTAGTAAGCAGAAAATTAGATACAAGTTAAGAGAAAGCTAGTGAACTGGATCTTATATATGAAGAAATTCTCTAGAAACAGGGAAGAAATACAAAGTGGATTGATGTAGAAAAAAGGTTAGTAGACAGAGTGGGCAGAATATAAGAGCCAATGCTATGTCTTATTATTTACAGGAGTAGAAATGGAAAAAGCTAGTGGTTAAATATATAAATGCTGAGTATTATCCAGAATTGATAGAAGACACAGAATACCCAGATTCAAGAAACATAATAAAACCTACAGTAAGATAAATATAAAGTAATGGACCTATAGAAACATGTTTATGTATATCAAAATCAAAGAGATGTTTCATGCAAGTATTTAAGAAGAGAAAGAAAAATCAAATCATCTACAAAGGAACAATAAGTGGAATGACATCTGATTTTAACAGTAATATATGTCACAATAAGAGGAATAATGTGATCAAAGTACTGAGAATAAAAATAACTTAGTCTTAATCCTATACCTAATTGAACTTTTAATAAAGAAAAATTTCAACTTTTTTTTTTTTTTTAAATTTTTTTTTTAACCTTTATTTATTTTTGAGACAGAGAGAGACAGAGCATGAACGGGGGAGGGGCAGAGAGAGAGGGAGACACAGAATTAGAAACAGGCTCCAGGCTCTGAGCCGTCAGCCCAGAGCCTGACGCGGGGCTCGAACTCACGGACCGCGAGATCGTGACCTGAGCCGAAGTCGGACGCCTAACCGACTGAGCCACCCAGGCGCCCCGAAAAATTTCAACTTTTAATGGTTGTGGGCTGTGCTTCTAGGCTCCCAGGGAAACTACACTTTTACTTTTGCCAAGGTCAGAATGACTTAACCAAACTTCAAAGCATGGGCTGTATTTCTGCCCGGAGCATACACTTTACCTCTGTTTCATTAGCAAATAACCTAACAGAAACATTTCAAACTAAAGATAAGAGTAAAAACCTCCTAAAGTTCTCATGCCTCTGAAGCCTGCAACCTTGTACATACCAAAAGCATAAGACAAAGTTTGTAATTTTCTGGAATGTCTTATGTCATGATGATTTGTAATTCTTGATGTAACAGAAAACATATATAACGCTCTATTAAGCCTTCCTTCTCTGGAGCTGTCTCTTCTTTGTGAAGATTATGTATCTGGAGCAGCTGTTCTACCTCAAGTTCAAATGAAACTCTTGTCCTTTCTCTTTAAAATTTCAAAAAAGGTTTGTTCATTTTGCACCAACAGTTTCACTTAATAAGAATGAAGTAAATATATTTTCATAAAAATGTGAAGAGAGTTTGTTTCTACTAGACTCTTCCTTGCTGAAGGATATTTCAAGATTGTACTTCAGGGAAAAGACAAATCCAAAAGTTAGCACTGAGAGCAAGGAGTGGTAAACCAAAAAATGGATACACTTGTGGTTATTTCTAACTAAATATTTTTGTATAAAAATAATATTTTTGTATAACCTATGGGATAAAAACTAGAGAACTAAATTATTTGAATAGTAAGACAAATTTTGAATTAAAGCCCCTGTATTGCCAAGAAGAAAATTGAGATTTTCATTAACTTTGAGCTTTAAGTAAAATATGTACATATTAAATGTCAAGAAATTGTTCAAAGAAAAGAAGTACCATGTAGTATTTCTATTATAGCAGTAAAAAAGAAGAGTGGTAAAAGAATTTTAAAATCTAAAATCAACTAAGCATAAAAAAGGAGCATATATAGAAAGAAAACATTAAAGTCAGCGGGAATATAAACCACTTATAAGCTTAAATGTACCTAATATAGTCTCAAAATATAGAAAGTAAAAATTGACTGAACCATTGTGTTGATAAACCCACCAAAGGTAAAAGGTTTTTAAAAGGAAGTTCTCAGTACCTGATAGATTAATAAGGTAATAATAAATAAAGATATAATAGATTTGTACTTTGGTTTTTTTGCTTTGTCCTCCAATAATAACTTATCGAGAGGTAAATTATTCCTTCTTATTAGGGAGAACTTCCTTCAGTCTCTACCCAAATTGCACTTCCTCAAATTTCTAGTCTTCTTTCCCTATTCCCATCATTCTTTATTCTCTATCCTAGGTTAATTTGTTTTCATAGCTTTTTTATTAAATGACCATATGCCAGTATTTATTTGTATATGCACTTTCCCCTTTACTCCTTATGTCCCACATGCCTATAACACAGCCTGGTACATTTTAGGTATTTAATAAATATTTGTTGAATAAACAGACTTGAGGGCTTGGCAATGTTGTTCCTTTTGTGGATGAGCTCTTCCCTTCCTCTTCCTTTTCCTAGCAAACACCTACTTGTCTTTTTAGCATTTGGTTTTCAGATTCCTAAAAAAATCTTTTCTTGCTTCTCCAGCCTATGTTAGATCCCTGTGTTTTATGCTTCTATAGCACTTTATAATTCCTTTTGTAAATTCACTCAATCAATCATTCAACAATTATTTGAGTGCCTAGTTCTAATCCCTGTTTTAGACCCTAAGGATGCAGTAGTGAACACAACAGACATGATCTCAATTCTTGTGAAGTTTGTATCTAGTGTGGTGGGATTGGAGGGCAGACAAGAAGTAAACAAGTTCATAGTACTTCATACAATTAAACTCAGTGTGAGGAAACATGAACCAGGATTAGGGAGATGAGAGAGCCAAGAAAATAGTAGATGGGGCTCCTTTATATGGAGGTCCAGGTAAGTCCTCATGCATTAGATGTTTTAGAGGAGAATCTATAAGTAAATGAGGGGTTGGCCCTGAGCTGAGCATAACTGGGAAAAGCGATCAGGTCAGAGGAAACAGCAAGTGTGAACACCTTGAAGCAATAATGTTCTGAAAGTTTTCTCGGAACAGCAAGGTGCCCAGTGTGGCTGGAGCAGAGCGAACAAGGGAAGGGGTAGTAAGGGAGAAGTCAGAGAGAGACTTTTTTGGGATTTCTTTTGACGAGTGATGTCATTTTAGTTTATACAGTTGTCACACAGATGGGTAGGGGGAAGGGGCAGATGGTCATAGGAACACAGGATTCTGAAGGTGTAGCCTCAAGAACAGCCACAAGGTGATGCTGGGCTGCCCAGGCAGCTCTGGGATGTTCTGCGCTGGGAGCTGGGAGTCATAGTGATTCTAGGGGGCTCCCTCCTCACAGGGCAGATGGGGTCGGAAACCCCCTTCCCAGAGGGGTTTCTCTGCAGTCCAAGGATCCCAGACCCCGGGTCCAGGGTGTGTCCTCGGTGGTGCCCATCTGTTCCGGGTGCAGGTCCATGGTCACAGCCCAGGGACTGTGTACAGCCCAGCCAACTCAGCAGAAGGTCGCCTCACTCCTTTCTGTGCTGCTGCAGGGTTAGAGCAGGGAGGCCCCAAGCAGTCAGGTCACCACGTGAAAGCTGTATAGCTGGACATTGTAACCGAGGCTGCTGAGGGCGATCTCTGCCACCTCCTGGAAGATCACATGGATGTTTTTTTGTGGAGCTGAACTGAGCACTCAAGGTAGGCCACTGCTCTTAGCTAAAGATTGAATGAGGCTAAAACTTGCTACTTTAAAGACTTTGGCTTTCACTCTGAGACACTAAAGCCACAGGAGAGATTTTAGTTTCAACAGGCTCTCTTGTAGGAGGTAGAGTTAGAGGGGAAATTAGTTAGAAAGTAATTAAAAGAAACCAGTTCAGACGATGGTGGGGATCTGGGTAGTAGCAGGAAAGGTAGTGATAAGTGGTCAAATTATGGATACATTTGGAAGACTTAGCCAGCAGGATTAAATGAGAGATTGAATATAGGATGTTAAAGAAACAAAGCAGCTTATGATGAATCAAGGGTCTGGCCTGAGTATGGGAAGACTATAGAGGAGCATAGGGAGAGGGTCTATGACTAGGGGGAATACAGATTTTGGACATGTTGAGATATGGGACACCCAAATAGAGATTTTGAATTGGAACCTGTATATAGAATTCTGGAACCAAAAGGAAAATCCCAGGATAGAGATACAAATAGGGGAATTATCAATATATAGATGATATTTAAAGCCATCTGCAGGATAAAAACAACAACAACAACAACAACAACAAACAAACGGAAGTTGGATGACTCAGCTCTGGGTAATTCCAGCATTTAAGTTTTGAGAGAATGAGGAAGCACTAGGCAGGGAGGAAAACCAAAAGAGCAGTGATGAGAAGCCAAGTAAATGAGTATTTTAAGAAGATGGGAAGGATTAGCTGCGTGGCATGCTAATAGGCGAGGCAAGGTGTCATCTGGGAATTGATCAGATGTGTATTCCCATCTGGGAATACAATTGTGTAGCCCTCTGGAGGTCATTGGGGGTCCTAACATATTTGAAATAGCAGATAAAAGCTTCATTGGAATAGGCTCAACAGGGGATGGAAAACAGATATGGGGACAGTATGAACAACTTTTTTGAGAATTTTTGCTTTCAAAGGCAGCAGAGAAATAATATAATAGCTGGAGGGAGATAGAATAATTCACCTGCTTGATACTCCTGTGTCCGTAAACATGGTAAGACTCACATGTTGTGGTAACAGCTATGTCTATCCTATTGACTGCTTTTTGCCTCGTACAATGTTTGACCAAAAGTAGATGTGCGATTAAATACTTCTTGGACAAATAAGTATATGCCATTTGTGTTAAAATTAAAATCTAAAATTTGTTATGGTTTGAAAATATTTTCAATAGATTTTGCTTTTTCTTTTAAGCCAGAGCAAGAATATGCATTTTGACTTTGGTAAAAAAAAAAAAAAAAAAAAAAGATTACAGATATGATCATGCTACATCTATTCATCAGTTCCTCAGCTAACTTAATTATGCTAAGCACTACATACCATTTCTATTTCAGAAAAACTGCAATATGACAAGTTGATTTGCTAAAAAGTATTAGGTGCAGTTAGCTTTAATTATCTTTAGCAGAGTTTTTCAAATCATGGAGAAAAGAAAGTAAATATATTTTTCTTCAGCAAAGTAGACTTTGATTTAAGTTTGGAGAGAACTGGAAAACCATTAAGTCTTTTTTTCTGTATAGATATTTTTATTTTATCTTTTTTATTGAGGTATAATAGATATGAAACATATTGATTTCAGGTGTACAACGTAATGATTTGATATTTGTGCAATTGGGAAATGATCACTATAATAAGTCTAGTTATCATTCATCACCACACATACTTACAGAATTTTTTTTCTTGGGATGAGAAATTTTAAGATCTGCTCTTATAGAACTTAGAACTTTCAAATATGCAATGTAGGATTGTTAACTATTGTCACCATGCTGTACATTATCTCCCCATGACTTATTTATTTTATAACTGGAAATTTGTACCCTTTGACCGATTCACTCACTTCTCCAACCTCCCAATTCCCTGTCTGGCAACGAGCAATCTGTTTTCTGAGTTTGATTTTTTTTTTTTTTTTTAGATTTCACATATAAATGAGATTACATGGTATTTGTCTTTCTCTGTCTGGCTTATTTTACTTCACATAATGCCCTCAGGGTCCATTCATGTTGTCTCAAATTTGTGTTTTCCACAAATTGGTGTGTATTTTAACAATTAAAATAAAAATTATGTCAAATTTAGAATCTTGAAAATATCTTTAATTTCTATAAAGCAATATGAGAACACCAAAAACCAAATAGAAAAATTGGCAATTTATAGAATAGAAACAAAAACAGGCAAAAATATAAGAAAAGAAGTCAATATTACCCATAATTAGGGAACTATAAATTGTAGTCACATTGAAATCGCATTTCATGCCATTATGTTAGTAATTGGTAAAAATTTAAGTAGAATGATAGTATATAGTGCACAAAGATGGAGAAGCAGTTAGAATTCTTGTATATTCCTTGGTTAGTATAAATTAATTAAGTTGCCTTGGAGAACAATCTAGCTATATCCAGGAAGTTGGTATCATGTGTACCCCACAATTAAACAATATTACTAACAGAAATATGTACAAAGTGCTTATGTTAGAATTTTTTTGTAATAGCAGCAAATTAGAAACAATCTAAGTGTGAATGTCCATAAACTGGAGAAACACTTTTAGGATACTCATATAGCATCAAAGTATGAATGAACAAGAGCTAAATGTATCAATATTGATAAATCTTTCCAATATAATATGAATAATAATAAATCCATAAGTTATAATTCCATTTACAGAAAATTTTAAAATAGGCAGAACAACACTACATATTGTTAAAGAATATATCCATATTTAATAGATATATAAAGAAATGTATGGACATTACAGACAGCAAATTGAATAAACACAGATGGGAAAGGAAAAGAAAGTCATCAGGGAGGTATAATCAGGGGGCTTCAACTGAATTGGTAATGTTTTATTACCTAAGTAGTGTGGTGAGTATATGGATGCTTATTTTATTCATCTTTATACCATTTTATATGTCTTAAGTGTTTGCTAATACATGTTTGTATTATAGGAAAATGTGTACAGGAAAGATGAAGAATATAAAAGAAAGGGTAGGGAGGTTGGCAAGAGGGCACAAAGGGGAGGGAGAAGACATTACAGAGCCAGGAAGAGCACCAGCTTCACACTTCTGCACAAATTTTGGTGTCAGTAAGATTTGGGTTTAAATCCCAGCTGAAACATGTAGAAACAGTGTGATCTTGGGCAATTTACTGAACCTCCCTGAGCCTCATATTCTCATCTGTAAAATAGGAGAATTACAATGTGACCTGTAGTGCTGAAATAAGGAAATACAAGTAGAGCATTTAGCAGAATTCCTATTAAAGTGTGCAATAAATCTTAGTAACTATTATTTTTTATCTTTCAAACCACCACTCAAATAATATCTCCTTCTCTCAGCACTACCTTCCATTTGGCAGTTAAAGCACAGTCTGTAAAGTATTTTGACAGTGATCTGATCCATATGGCATCTGGGAACATAGGCAGAGAGGTATCCTAAAGATGAAGTGACTTGTCCAAAGTCTCTTTTTTTATGAACTAGATCTTGAAATCACTCTCAATGTTCCCAAACCAGTGTTCTTTCCAGTCTGTCATGGCAGTCACCTTTACAGGTGATGATTTCCATGCAGGTAGAATCTATTTCTTATTCTGCTTTGCTTTGTATTCACTATTGTACTTCCATTTGAACTCTTAAGTGTGTACCTCACCAAAATAGAAATGATTGATGAAAATAGCCATGAGCATTTTTATCGCAGTGGATTTTGAATTTTCTTCAATTACTAGTACTTATCAAAGATTTTTAATCAAGAGTGAAAACTATAGGGCAAAACTGTGCAACACAATATTTGAGGCAAAGGTTGTGTTGTCAGTAGTGGGTAAGGTAAAGAAATGGGATGCTCAACAAACTTTGAGGTTACAGAGCTATATTTTTATGTCTATTTCTCACATCTGTGGGGTTTACCTGCTCTTTTAAATCAGCAAAAAATATGTGTGAGAATTATTAGAAATGAATCAGAGATATAACAGCAAGAAGTAAAATATTTATTTGGACACTGAGAAGGAAACTGGCCACAGTGTGAATCCAAGAACAAGGCCAATTAGATTTTGAACTCCTACAAAAGGCTGCTTTGCCAATGAAGGAAGAAGGAAGAGACCAGAGCTTCTTGGTGTTGCATGAAATCTCTCACAGAGGAGACAGCGAAAGTGAATCCCAGGTGCAGGCTAAGGTGTACTTTCTTCAGTGACTCATTTATTATTGCAGGAAAAAAGGCTTCCAAAACAACACCCTTCCAAATAGCCAACGTGTGATGACAAACAGGGAGAAACAGGGACAGGTAAAAGACTTGAAAGATGAATTACTGTCCCTACGTTAGTCAACCAAAATGTTCTTTAAATGACGTTGTTCAATATTAAGAGGCTATGGAGCCAGGGCACAAGCAAGGACAAGAACCAAATCACCCTATTGATGGTTTTCCACATGATGGAGTGTAATCTATCTGTAGATGTCTTATTAGCCCCCAAATGAGACTAATATTTAGCAATTTCATTACTTCAGAAAGAGTATTATTAAAATAGAGTATAAACAGGGGTGCCTGGGTGGCTCAGTCAGTTGAGCATCCGATTTGGCTCAGGACGTGATCTCATGGTTCATGAGTTTGAGCCCCAGACCAGGTTCTGTGCTGACAGCTCAGAACCTGGAGCCTGCTTCAGATTTTGTGTCTCCTGCTCTCTCTGTCCCTCCCCCACTCGTGCTTTCTCTCTTCTCTCTCTCAAAAATAAACATTGAAAAAAATTTTTAATAGAGTATAAACAAGACATTAAATACATGTTGAAAATTATTGATATTTCTCCATTTCATATTGCATAGATGGTGCTACTGCTAATGACTACATATAAATGTGGATAACTGAAAATTTGTAAACAATATTTTTAAGGATAATACACATATTACATACTGTAAATGAACACACAAAAATATTATACAATATTTGGACTCTAGCCTTCTCTCAAGGATTTCACATGTTATTGGCATAGTAATTGGGGTTTCTTATAGAAATGAAAAATTTAGGGATTTCAGGAGTGCCTGGGTGGCTCAGTCAGTTAAGCATCTGACTTGATTTCTGTATAGGTCATGATCTCATGATATTGAACTCAAGCTTCGTGTCGGGCTCTGTGCTAGTTATAGAGCCTGCTTAAAATTCTCTCTCTCTCTCTCTCTCTCTCTCTCTCTCTCTCTTTCTGCCCTTCCCCCACTTGCATGCACACTGTCTTTCTCTTTCAAAAAAATTTAGGGATTTAAAGCTAGAAAAATATTTTTGCTGTACAGAGATTTCTGTTGTAATGGCATATTTTGAAATGGGATTTGACTGGCATAATGAGAAATAGCTGCTATAAAGTCATACCCTGAATCTAAACAATGAAGAAGAGAATATAATTTTCCCATGTTGAGTGAGAGCAATCATTCATCTTACTTCACTTTTCACTGTGAAGAGCTCAAATCTCAATTGAATGAAAACTTCCATAGAAAACTGTGTGGTAGGGAATCAGGGCTCTTCTGCCATGTTAAATGCCTGGTTCCTGAGGGAGACATCTATCTTCTCTGCTTCAGAAATCACCTGACATCTATGAGTGGGTCTAGACCTGCTGGCTGGTTCCCAAAGCTTTCATTCATTTTTCACTAAGAAAATGTAATATTAATATAATTTCAGGCTACATGGAATGAGTGAAATAGAGTACATTCATGTAGTGTGCATACTATTGGCATTTTTATTGGTAACATTTCTTAGCCCTAACTTTAACCTCATCCTCTTACTGCTACTCAACAAGATACAGCAGTGTGAGCAGGAAGTATTAATCACCTACCTCCATATTAAAACTATGGAGCTATTCCTTATGTTGTGAAATAAATATTGTGGGGAGAATTTTTTTTTTAGCTAACTGGTAAGGAACTTGGCCACTGTGGAAGTTTTGGAAAATGTACTCATTGTATTTAATGAGGAAATTCATTCATAATTCTACCACATGAAGCTAGCCTTCATTAGCATCTTGGACTTTTTTTGAAATTTGGAAATAGCCTCTTGTATCTAATAGTAATCTACTTAATTTTTTTAAGTGTATTTAGTTTTTGACAGAGAGAGAGAGTGAGAGAGAGTGAGCATGTGCATGGAGGAGAGGCAGAGAGAAAGGGAGAAAGAGAATCCCAAGCACGAAGAGAGAATCTGACAGCACAGAGCCTGATGGAGGGCTTGATCTCACGAACAGTGAGATCGAAACCTGGGCCAAAATCAAGAGTTGGATGCTTAACCAACCGACCACCCAGGCACCCCAACAGTAATTTTCTTTTTAATTGAATTGATAATAAATATTTCATATTGTTCTTCACAAACATGACTTTAATGGTTTCATAGTATTCCATTTTATAAATGTACAGTAATTTACCGGACAGGTCACTTTTGTTGTAAATTTAGCCTTTCCCCCACATTCCAGTCTGCTGTAATAAGTGTCTTTTTACCTAAATCTTCTTGAACATGTCTGGGTAAATTTTCTTAGTGTCTCCTCAGGATAAATTTTCAAGTAGGATGACTAGATATGAGGGTACAAACATTTCTAAATATCACAAATACACATTTTGAAACTCTACTGATTTAAAATATTTTTATTACTATATTTATACATGCATTTTCTGTTTCTTTCAACAGAAATATGTGAGGTGTTTTGATGTACAAGATACTGTACTCAGTTCTAGGAGTACATCCCTGAATATGATAACTGTCTCTTACATCCAGAAGTTGATATTCTACTGAGAAAGACATAAAAGTAAACAGCCAATTACAATTCAGAGAGATAGCAGCAATGCCAGGATATCTACCCGTGAGAGCAAGTGGGTAAATATAGTTTTAGGCCCAGGGCTACAAAATCATGAGAAACAGCCTTCATGTGAGGCGAAAAGGTGGGTTTTAATTAAAGTGATTAAGAAAACAAATTTTTCTGATAATAAATTATGAACTCCAGTGGGCTCAGTGAAAAAGTTTCAAGATTTGAGGAAAAACTATAGAGAGGGTTCAGCCTTTTTTGTACAGAGAAGGAGCAATGAGGGTGACTTGAGAGTCTGTGGATTTTTGTGTAGCAACATAAACGGATCAAAGGGTACAATCAGATTAGTTCCAGTGGTGAGCACACTGGGATTGTTGGGTTTCTAGTGGAAGGACTCCCTGCATCCTGAGGAGAAGGAAGTTTTCTTTAAAGCACACTTAATATCAGAAAGACAAGAATATTTCATGAAAATTGAAAAAAATAAAATAGTCTTTCCTTTAGGATTCTCTCATCAGCATAACCTTACTTCCTGTAGTGTATTATCTAACTTTATGGCATTTGGAGGCACCTTGTTGCTCTGGCTTCACAAGAGAAAGAGCTATTCGATGGGAGGAGAATCCTCTGCTTCATTTTCACTCTGGGGTCCTTGTTCTACCAGAACTGTATATGCAAAGATGACTCCCTTTGAGGAAATTCAGAGCTCCACATTTTTAACTCTATCTATCATAAGCACAAACAGCAGAGGCAGCAGAGTCAACAAAGGGCAGAGTTTGGCCTATAAAAATAACCAAGAAAGTGAGCAAGGTTCATAGTGATGTAACTGTGTTGTTAACCAAAAAAATAATTTTGTAATGAATTTTTTATACAATTGTCAATATACCATAAAAATTAGAAAAGAGGTACCAAGAGATGCCCAATGAATCATTTCAATGCCAAACATATTTTTCCCTGTCCCTATTATGTAATAGTAGCCCTATATCCTCCTTATGATTGGGGTCAATTTTCTCTGCCAGGGTGTTACCATGCCTTGTATGTTGCTCCCTTGGTTGTTGGACTCTTGCTTTGCCTATGGTAGAAATGTTCCCTTTGGTGAATGAAGTCCTTCACAACTATAGAACATAGACTTGTGTGAAGCTGGGTATCCAGATTTTCTAAGTAGGCCACAGAGAGTGAGACTAAGCAGGACCTCTCCATCTTCCACTTCTTGGATCCTGGACCTTTGTGTTCTACCTAACAGTAAAAAAACAAAACAAAAAAAATTGTTAATTTAGGATACATACTACATCTTGGAGGATATTTCTATGTTTGCATGGTGTCTTCAAGCTGGACCTTTGAAAGGCCTTTATATTACTCTGTCAGGTGATGTGGTATGTTATAGGACTAATTGATGTCATGTTCGTATGCCCAGTGTTCACCTTCTGTTCTGTAAATTGGATTGCTTAGTCAATGTTAGATGGGGTAGAATATCAGATCAAACACTCACTAAGCCCTGAGTGGAGCTGCCTCACTCACTATATGTTAATGAATTACTCCCTCTTACAAAGGGTAAGACGTTCAGTGTAATCAAATGGACACTGAGGAACTACTGACCTACTAGAGAGATGGTGCCATTTTCATGCCTCCAGATGGTAGGTTGGACATTTAGTATTGGCAGCAGCTATGTATGCCTTGGTGAGTGGAAGATCATGTTTTGGGAGCCAAGTATAAATCCTCTGTCCCTACTCTCATGATAATTCCATTTGTGTTCATATTGTACAAGTACTAGAGTGGATGATGACAGAAGTTGAATAATATTGAATAGTTGAATCATTATGTCTACTTGGTTATTTAGTGCTTTTTCTGGTGGTGGATATTCTCTGGCAGGGAATTACAAATGACACAAAGATCCTCATACTTTGTTCACTCTCATAGCTTATTCACATGCCCCTGTCCCCAATCTTTCAATTTTTTTTTTCTTCCAGGCCCCTGACCAACAAACCAAGCTATTCTCTATTGTCTGTAAATCCATATATATATTCTTACCTCAGGCCGATTAATGACCAGATGCACTGCCCAAAGCATGGCCCTTTGGAAGAATTGCCCCTGCTGCTGTCTTTCAGGGACACAAATAAGTATGGCTATAATGCAGCAGTACTTAATTTTTGGCTTATGGCAACATTACAGCTGAACCATCTGTGAACCAACATCGCCCTTTTACCTTCTTTGTCAATTGGGAGCTGAGGGAGAGAAGCCATGATACAGTAAATGGCATGGGGTCTCTGCAGTTTACTTGTGCTCTCTAGTCTTAGTATATCCAATTCCTTATGCACCATTTCCATTTTATGATGGGTTGCTACTGCCCTGCCCAACAATATCATTTGATAGGCTGGGAAAAAAACTCAAATAATACAGTTCTGGCTGCTTGTTCACTTGATCTATGTCTAACAGGATCCAGTAGTTTAGCAGTAATGGCTTATTCAATGGTGTATAATTTCTGTTAAAAATGGCATGGCCTTGTTCTAGGACCCTAGGGACCTTAGTTGTGACTCTCCCACTTATTGTTATAAATTCTATGCAACATTGTTCACTACTAGTGCCTCTAAGACCAGAGGGTCTTCTCATTCATGTGGTTCATCTGAAAAGACTGCTTGCATTACAGCTTGGACCCCATGAAAAGCTCGCCACCTTCCATGTTACTTGGTCAATGTGTTGCAGCAATATTCCCAAGTGTAAATTAGTCTGCCATCACTATGTGAAGAGGCCCACCATATCTTCTAGTGGTGGAAGATGCCAAATGTGATCATTTGAATTTTACTTTGAGAAGGGAGGTTATGCTATGCCCTGATGATGGGACCATTAAACATTCATTGATGAGATAGGTATCTGAATCTTTGTAGAATTTATCTTTAACCCTGTGGAGTACATTTATGTTACCAAGGCCTCCAAGATACCTCTCATTTATTATTATTCTTTTCTGATTAAAATGATGTCAGTGTGATGTTCTGCAGAAGGTCCATGATAGATGGCCTAGGTAACTTCTGGCTATTTTATGACAGAGGGTAGAAGCATTAACACAGCTTTGGGGAAAGACTTCAAATGTATACTGTTGTTTTTTCCACTTAACGTGTGAACTCTGGTTTTCTTTTCTGGTAATTTTGGAAAATAAAGCATATAGAAAACAAATGCCTCATGTTACATTCCTAAGGCTGTGTTGTTGATCTGCTTTAACAAAAACACCTGGTAATCTGCTTAAACACACTTGACTGGCCTCTAATATTTGATGATGTTATCATCCTCACTGCTATCAGGAAGCATTTTCTTAGATAGCTCTTGACATGATTCTAATGTGTTGCCCAGTTTAGGAGCCATTGACTTGGCATATTATATAATTTTGACTTTAGATATGACATTGTATCTTGCTTATGTATGTAAGTGGAAAAGACTATCTATAAAATTGTACTGATTATTTTCAATCAATTGTTTTGAAATAGTTCCTGGTTGAAGACTTATCAGAGAGTCATCTACTGATCAGGAATACCTATTTTGGATTGTGCTGGAATCATTACATGTTCTAGGTTCAGTTTGCTACAATAGGCAACATTATGTTAAATAGTACAAATTGCAGATTAAAAAAAATTATAGGTCTTTCTTAAGAGCTTTTTTCCTATCAGTTTCTCCCCCATGATTTTTGTATATAATACACATTTTAAATATAAGTAATCTTATTACTCTCAGTCCATTTCCTTTTATCATACTTAACATTTATTTACCATCTGTTATTGAGATTATATGAAGATATATTCTGTCATTTCATGTGTTAACCTGTTTCTCTCAATTTGGGGTAATATATAAATTAGGTAAATTCACCTATGCTTTTCTCCATTTTCATTGATGATACTGCTGAACAGGAAGGGGCCAAGGGCACAACCTTGCAGTTTACCTCCTTGATGGTGATAAAGTTCCATTAATCAATACTTTGGGGGCTGCAGTTGCTCAACCAGCATGATCCACATAATTGTTCTGTCATTCAGCTCACAATTGCTTTGTCCACAGGGAATCATCAGTTTGTCAAAGGCATTGCTGAAATGGAGAGATACTTTGTTTACAGCCTTTCCTTTGTTGCATTAAAACAATCATAATAGTTACCCTTTGATAAGGAGCTTGCTGAGCACTTTACTTAAATTATCTCATTTAAATGTCATCCCATTTAATGTTGCTCCTGCTAGAAATTAGTTTCATTTCACACATTAGGAATCTGTGGGTAAAAGAGGTTTAGTGATTTGTCTACTGTAGTTCAGCCTCTGGATTCTTTTGACTCCAAAGAATGTTGCCAGAATAACAACTGTATCAAAATATTAATTGATAGGTAAAAATCTCAAATTATCATTTTGTGCAACTTAGAGTTACCACTATCATAGTTCTACACTTTTTCTCTGTTTTATAGTTCTAAATTTCTGAGGTAGATTCTAATTCCCTTATATTCTTAAAATTTTTACAGGAAAAAAATAAAAAGGAGAGATTCCATTTAGTTAGTGCCAATATTTTAAATAAACCCATTCAGAAAGACACCACTGGGGGGAAAAACCTTCTAAAGGGATTCCTGAAATTGACTGGAAATTCCAATTAAAATGAAATAGTTTTATCTTGACAAATACTGCAATACTAACAACAATTCTCTTGGTATGAGTACTGCTAAGAGATTGATGACATTCCAGTGACTTTGTCATGTGTAATAAAAATCAAACATTTGTCACCTATGTTATTTTTATTAGATATTTAAAGGTATTTTTATAATAATTTCCTTAAAATTTTCATTGTTCAATTCATTTTAACAATCACAGCACAGACTGTAGCATTTCTTGCACTTATTTTTATGGAGTTGTTAAATCTTTTATTCCTATTCAATAATATGTTTAGTCAGCATCTTTTCAACTAGTCAAAAAGGATATGGAGAACAGGGAACACAGGTTTTAAATGTTTTTGTAATACCCATATCCTATTATACAATGCTTTGCCATAAGAACAATTAATTGTATTGGAGTGGCTGGGTAGCTCAGTTGGTTAAGCATCTAACTCTTGATTTCAGCTCAGATCAGGATCTCATGGTCTGTGGGATCAAATCTCTAATTGGGCTATGTGCTGACAGTGTGGAACTGGCTTGGGATTCTTTCTCCCTCTCTCTCTGCTCTTCCCCCACTCATGCTCACTGGTGCTTTCTCTCTCTCTCTCTCTCTCAATCTCTCTCTCAAAGTAAGTAAATTTTTTAAAAAGAATAATTAATTTTTTAAATTTTGTTTGGGACCACATCTGGTTTTCTGCCATATAAAATTTTTGTTAATTACTAGTTGGAATGCTTTTTATTTATCTTACTTTATTTTATTTTTTATATTAAATATAATTTATTGTCAGATTGGTTTCCATACAACACCCAGTGCTCATCCTAAAAGGTGCCCTCCTCAGTGCCCATCACCCACTTTCCCCTCCCCCTCACCCCCTATCAACCCTCAATTTGTTCTCAGTATTTAAGTCTCTTATGGTTTGCCTCCCTCCCTCTCTGTAACTTTTTTCCCCCTTCCCCTCCCTGATAGTTCTCTGTTAAGTTTCTCAGGATCCACATATGAGTGAAAACATATGGTAACTGTCTTTCTGCCTGACTTATTTCACTTAACATAATGCCCTCCAGTTCCATCCATGTTGCTACAAATGGCCAGATTTCATTCTTTCTCACTGCCAAGTACTATTCCATTGTGTATATAAATCACATCTTCTTTATCCATTCATCAGTTGATAGGCATTTAGGCTCTTTCCATAATGTGGCTATTGTTGAAAGTGCTGCTATAAACATTGGGGTACAAGTGCCCCTATGCATGAGCACTCCTGTATTCCTTGGGTAAATTCCTAGCAGTACTACTGCTGGGTCATAGGGTAGATCTATTTTTAATTTTTTGAGGAATCTCCACACTGTTTTCCAGAGCAGCTACACCAGTTTACATTCCCACCAACAGTGCAAGAGGGTTCCCATTTCTCCACATCCTCTCCAGCATCTATAGTCTCCTCATTTGTTCATTTTAGCCACTCTGACTGGCATGAGGTGGTATCTCAGTGTGGTTTTGATTCGTATTTCCCTGATGAGGAGTGACGTTGAGCATCTTTTCATGTGTCTGTGGGATGTCTTCTTTGGGAAAGTGTCTATTCATGTCTTCTGCCCATTTCTTCACTGGATTATTTGTTTTTCGGGTGTGGAGTTTGGTGAGTTCTTTATAGATTTTGGATACTAGCCCTTTATCAGATATGTCATTTGCAAATATCTTTTCCCATGGAATGCTTTTTAAAAACATAACAATAAACATAGTTATTTCTATTTTAAAAATGAGTTACATTGTTCTGCCTGAATTCAATATGCAGAGGGAGCTCCATAGTATTTAAACATTTTTCAAATTTAATATTGACTAGGAAAAAAATCTATTCTATATAAAGTCAGACCTAATCCCTAGGTTATCATGAAATATATTTCATAAAATTGAGGGGAAAAAAGACATGTATGTAATGTTAGTGTTATATATTTTAAAGGAAAAATATAACTAAATAAGGGGATTCAAAATTTTGTCAACCAATTTCCAAAACGTAGAAAGTCCATATATTAGGAAACAGGTAAGCTTAAAAATTCAATTCTCTAATAAATTTGTATATAAAGGAACTATAAGCAAAATGTGGACAGAATATTTGCAATAGTATTTTCTATAGCAGTTTTCATGAAATTTGAATGTATTTGCATACCTGGAGTATTTTAGAACAGGACTTAATGGATTCTTTCACATGCTAATATGTATTGTAACTTTCTCAGAAAAGTATACAGTATGCAGTAATCCTCATATTTATTTAACATTAGAAATCTTATTCTCAGATCATTTTTATAGGCCAATGATACACTTTGGGGAATGCTGCCTTAGTAACGAGTAACATGCAGGTGTAAGAATGATGTTGGGGCACCTGGGTGGCTCAGTTGGTTAAGCATCCAAGTTTGGCTCAGGTCATGATCTCACGGCTCATGAGTTTGAGCCCCACATCAGGCTCTGTGCAGAAGAGCCTGGAGCAGCCAGATCCTGCTTTGGACTCTGGCTCTGACTCTCTCAAAAATAAGTTAAAAAAAAATTTTTTTTTTAATTTACAAAAAAGGATTGATGTTAAGATGGTCACAGCATACCTAGCTTATACGTGTGTAACATCATAACCCACTATAACAGTATTACATAGAGTAGTAATAATAACATGGAAGGGATAGGCCTACTTTTGGGGGAAGGTAGTGAACATTAATAAATGACTGTAGTAGTCATATTTTATTACTCTTGCTAGTAAGGGATCTTGCATACATTACATACAGGAGGAAATGGAGGATCCAAGAAAATTAAGAAGTTTTTAGAGAACATACAGTATGTTTAAATTTTTTTTTTCAACGTTTATTTATTTTTGGGACAGAGAGAGACAGAGCATGAACGGGGGAGGGGCAGAGAGAGAGGGAGACACAGTATCGGAAACAGGCTCCAGGCTCTGAGCCATCAGCCCAGAGCCCGACGCGGGGCTCGAACTCACGGACCGCGAGATCATGACCTGGCTGAAGTCAGATGCTTAACCGACTGTGCCACCCAGGCGCCCCAAGAACATACAGTATGTTTAAATCCTGGGGCTCTAAAAGAATTTTGAGATATAGTCTTGGTGCTATTATCAGAGACTTTTGAAAAATTGTGGAAAATATAAGGGATGAGAAGTGGGTCAGTGTGGACCAGAAATTTGAAAACAATCAAAAATTGAATTTAAGAAGATGACATTGTGTAAGTCACATAACCTCTCTTGGCATTAACTATGAAATGAAGTAATTATTCTCAATCGTTTCTAGGGTTTCTTCCAGGACTGACATTCTATGTTTTTGTGTTTCTAAAATTTCTGTAAATTCCTGGCAAGAATTAGGATACATTTTTAAACAGATGGAGTCTGTGTTTGTGTGAGTGTATGTGCACTTAAAAAGGCATATGAGTGACTGATGGGGAATTTCTGGGTTAGTGTGGTGCCAGACTAGACAAACACAGTCTTCCAAATTTTTGCTTAAATACACATGGAAACATGCACAAAGAAAACAACAGCAAGAGAACTTGGAAACTGCATAAAATGAATATTATACACAAAATCCAGACATAGTCTACTGACTGAATTAGCAATGTAATCTCTTAACCTAAGTGGGGTAAATGACTTGGCAAAAAGTTAAGAAAAATAGAGGCTGGCTACACCTGGCCATATAGCTTAAAGACACAGGCATTATATTCTTCAGATAATTACCTGGCCATCCTCTAAACCTTCTGAAATTACCTTTGCAACCATCGAGAACCAGAATCATGCCACCATCATATGCTTCCCTTTGTCTGTGTCTCTTCAGATTCTTCTTCCACAATATAAGATCTCTAGATGTGGAAGAGTCAAGAAGGGACTTAATTATATTATGGGATATTAGTTTAGTGAAGGCAAATGTTAAAAGGCAGAGAAAAAACTATCATCGTATGCCACAAATGTTTGCAGTGACCTGTTTTTCAGATCTTGGAAGGTCTTGCATCCTATTTTAAAGACTTTTGAAGAAACTGAGAGCACTTCTTCCATTACTCAAAACTCTCCTCTTTATGCTTACTTTTTGTCTTTCACTTCAAAATCCCCCTCAGATATAGCAATTGGGATTAAAAAACATCCACCTAATGCTTCTCTAGAGTTTTTATATTAAATTTTGTCAAGCTCAATATGTGTCAGTTAGAAGAATCAGGGACATATATATATATATATTTTTTTTTCTCCAGAGAAGAGAGGAGGAACCAAAGGAATATACATTTAACCCAACATGAGAATGAAAATTCTAACATAAGTTTCTGATAATGGAATAAGTCTTTAAAACTTCTAAGTCCCTATCACTGGATATTTCCATTTGAGGATGGATGGCTTATCAGGCTGATAGGGTAATTCTGGCAGTCAATGAGACATTTAATTATTAATGGATAAAGAAGATGTGGTATGTATATATACAACGGAATAGTATTCAACCATCAAAAAGAATGAAATCATGCCACTTGCAATGGTGTGGATGGAGCTAAAGTGTATTAAGCTAAATGAAATAAGTCAGAGAAAGAAAAATACCATATGATTTCACTCATAAGTGGAGTTTAAGAAACAAAACATGAATATGTAGGAATGGGAGGGGAGAGAGAAGGGAAACAAACCATAAGAGACTCTTAAATACAGAGAACAAACTGAGGATGGAGTTGATGGAGGGGAGGGGGTGGGTGATGGGCTACATGCATGATGGGTATTAAGGAGGGCACCTGTTGTGATGAACACTGGTGTTGTATGTAAGTGATGAATCATTGGGTTCTACTCCTGAAACCAATATTGCACTGTATGTTAACTAACTAGAATTTAAATAAAAAACTGAAAAGAACAAAATGAGACATTCATTTAAACGACTCCAAAGTCTGTTCTAATTCTAACAGCTCAAGAATCAATAAATGACCACATAATTTTGTGTCTTTCCTGTATGCTTTAAGAGTGCAATGTAAATCAAACTGAAGCTGTCTATTGGAGATTGTTGTTTGGAGCTAGTTGAATATCCATGAAGAAAGTTACAAGCTTGCATGGCACAACTGTGACCCATCACTTAAACAAACCTCAAAACTATTTAATATGCAGCCATACACCCATAGTACCCAAGAGTGTCTAATCAGTGATATATAATTTCAGTGATAATCTAAATTACAGTGATATTTAATTGAGGAGAAAACTACAACAGATCCATCAAGAGCTGAGCGTTGGAGGTTGGAAGACAGTTGCAAAGACGGAACCAGCCTGGTATATACCAATCACAAGTATGATGACTTACTGCCGCTATAGCCACATGACACATTCAATATATGTTGATGCAAACAAGAAGGGGGAAACATGTTCTTGCCAAGATAGAATAAAGCCATGTTGTTAATGTATTGATTCACAGTAGTGTGATTGACAAATGCCTCTTAGTATAAACAAGGACTAGGTTTTCACAATTTATCTGATACAAATTCCCAGTATTAACTGTGACTTTGTAAAGAATACAGGACCGCAAGTCTGTTTCTGTGACAAATCAACTGCAGGAACATGGATGAGTCGGTTAAGGACTATTGCCTCAGTTTCCCTAACTGCAAACTGAAAGAGATGGAACTTGATCAGTAATTCATTTTACTTTGACAAAGTTTCCATGATCAAATAAGTATAGGAAATTGTATAGAATATTTAGTGGCATATTAAGATATTCTTAGTAAAGAAACAGGTTAAATATTTTGCCTCAGACACCTTTACTTTTTTAGCAACTCCTCCCCTTCTCCCCATCCCTCCTCTTCTTCTGCCTTCTCCCTTTTCTTCTCTTTCCTCACATCCCTTGTCCTCTTTTTCCTTTTATATTCTATTTTTAATTTTCTGTTTTCTCTTCTTCATTAGTATCCTATTTTCTCTGAAAAACTCGTTGGGAATTTTCAGAAATTCTCAGTTTCAGATATTGATGTTATTATGCAGTGTATATTCCAAATCTCTGAAACAAAGCACCTATGAGCCTATCTCTCTACTGTTGAAGGATGTAGGACTTGAAGAATTCAAAATTATTTTGATATTTAAAATTTACAGGAGGATGGTTTTCTGGGAAACAAATCCTGTCCAAGTGCTACACCCAGATTGTTCCTACAGTCTGGAGACTGGTGACCAAGAGAGTCCCATTGGACTACATCAGGACCTAGTTTGTAGGGCCATGCAGATTGTGAAGTTTTTAATTTTAATGAAGTCCAGCTTATCAATTGTTTCTTTTATGGATCATGCCTGAGGCTGTTTGGGGCCAGAATTTTTCTCATCTGTGAGCAGACTAATGAGGAAATTATATTCATTGTCCTAATTCTCTATTTTATTGTATCTTATCCTATCATATTATCATATCATATTACATGATTAAATGCCCCCATGCCCCTTTCTCTTTGGTAAAATGAATACCAGTATCACTACTCCATTAAAAAGTGGTCTGAATAATTCTAGCCAAGACACTAGCTATGTGGTTAGAGTAGTTAGTCCAAAGGGACTAACAAGATCAAAGTTTCTTGTTCTGTAGAGCAGAATACAGGAAAAGCAATTCAGATATGTTCATGCTAAAGTCCTTGAAAAAAAAGAAGAGTCAAAAGTTGGAAATTAAATTCAAATGCCAGCTTCATAAAAATGAGACAAGAATAGGAGCAGCTGATGAAAAAACTCAAGATTTCTCCTAAGTATTTGGTTACTTTATTTTTTTTAAGTTTCTTTATTTATTTTGAGAGAGAAAGTGTGAGCGGGGGAGGATGAGAGAGAGAAGAGTGTGAGAATCCCAAGCAGGCTCTGCACCAACAGCATGGAGCCCGATGTGGGGCTGAAACCCCCAAACTGTGATATCATGACTTCAGCCGAAGTTGGATACTCAGCCAACTGAGCCACCCGGGTACCCCAATAGTTGGTTACTTTAATCTCATTTTGTTCCTTCTTCTGTTATGGAAATGGGCCAGGCCATCTTCAATAGTCAGGATTGGAAGTCATTCATAAAATGTATAGTTACATGATATATATTTAAATAAACATGTCATATTTATATAATTTTATGAGATGATTGGTGGAAATACATATGGAATGGAGTAAATGTAGAAGATATGTATTGTGAAGCATTGTACACTAATTTGTTTGACAAATGAGAGTCATAGTACTTGAATGCAGATTTGTAATTGAAAGGAGGTTATTAGCAAATTCCAATTAAAGGAGGTAAAAAGTCAAGCAGAGCTTGTGGAACATTTTTCTTTGTCTTAGGACTCAATCTTTGTGATAACTGAAGAATATTAATTTTTTTTGAAATATAAAAAACCTCATGAGTATAACAGTTATACATTATTATTCAGGACAGTATTTTATTTCTCATAATGTTAAAAATAACATCATTTGAACAGTTTTCAGCAGGATCTGTTAATTTTGAACAGAGAAGCAACACAGTTGATGAATACATATATATGCTATATAATGTAATTCTATATGAAATTCATAGGTGTATCTGATTATGCAAAACAAAGCAAGACAACACCACCAGAGCACTTCTTATTTTAAAAATGGTAAAAATAATATTCTCATGCATTAAACATTGTAAACTAAAAGAAAAATAACATAAAATTTACAATGGCTATAATCAATGAAAAAATTCCCATTTGGAATACAAGTATATACTGACATACAGTAAACCCATTCATCTACTCTTTCTGCTGCAGAAATGATCTGGGATTCGTTCTTTAATCCTGATCTATACACATGAAAGACAAATTTTGTTTGTTCTTTGCTGAACTGCTGATCACAGCCACATTAGCTGATTTCTTACTTTGTATCAGCCTTTGCTTTCTGTCCCTACAGTAACAGGAGGCAGTGGTTCTCCCTGTATTACTGATGATAAAACTGGGGATTCCATAGGTTCAGTCACTTGCCCAGGGTCACACTGTCAAACTTGTCTTGAAACTAGATCTGTATAGAACATTGACTCTTCACCGATACTCTGTATTGATCTACTCTCTGTATTATGCTAGCAGCAATTTTAAAAATTAAAAAATGAAAAACCAGGGTTCCAGTTACAAATATGTATCTTTATTTTGGTCAATAGCAGAGGAATTTCTGGGATCCTGATGACCGTATTAGAATATTCAGTGTTTCTCAGTACAGGGTGGACCTTACTGACTCTTTATGAGACTGGAAGTAACATTTCATTTTTAGGTTTCATAGTGGTGCTTTAATATTTGCTCTCACTGTCTAACTTCTACCCTTTGCCTCAACATCACTGGCATTCCCTTCACCTCCAGTACTATTCTCCTTATCTCTTCTGAAGTATATCTTACTTTTCCTTCAAGGTCCACTTTGGATACCACTTTTTCCATTAAAATTCCCCCTTTCCCTTAAATAAATGTAAACTTGCCTCTTCCCCAAATGGAGAATTAGTACTTTCTCTTCAGTATTTTAAATTAATTGCCTACTGTATGACAGGCATGTGCTAGAGGCAAAGGATTTTTTTAAAAGCTTGAAAACGTGGTCACTTCCCTCTAGAAAATTGCATTTTAGTGGAGAAATAGATACATAAACCAAAAATTGTGATAAATGGCATGTACTAAAATAAAAGTGACCATGGAATTAATTGCCCAATCTGGATCTTTTTTTTTTTTTAATTTTTTTTTTCAACGTTTATTTATTTTTGGGACAGAGAGAGACAGAGCATGAACGGGGGAGGGGCAGAGAGAGAGGGAGACACAGAATCGGAAACAGGCTCCAGGCTCTGAGCCATCAGCCCAGAGCCCGACGCGGGGCTCGAACTCATGGACCGCGAGATCGTGACCTGGCTGAAGTCCGACGCTTAACCGACTGCGCCACCCAGGCGCCCCAAGGATCATTTTGAAAGTGAAAGGGAAAATTAGTAATTATGCCTGGAAAACAGGCATGACCTGGGACTATCCTGGCAAATCCAAATGTGTGGTCACACTATGTTTATGAACCTGTGTTTCTGGTGAAGATGATTATAGAAAGAGGTGTGGTTAAGCCTAGAAAGAGAAGCTTATAATGTGTACAGCTTTCTGTCTCATATAACTTCCATTACACACACACCTTATTTTGCCACCAGATGGCAAGAATTTTGAAGGTGGGCTTCAGATCCTATTCATCATCTTATGTCCCACTGTGCTCACAGGACACTTGCTTGCAGGTGGTCACTTGATATGTGTTGAGTGGATGCATTCGTTTTCCTGTCTTGTACCAATGCTCTCTTTCTGCCAGTTTTAGAAATGTGCAGTCATTGTTCTCAGGTACATCTCTACTGTGTGTGCATTTTGGCCATCATTTGCTTTTAAAATTTATTTCTTCACAAAGCAACTTAATTATAATGTTTATTATTTACTTCATTATAAATTCTGTAAGGCTTGCTTGCTGCCGATTAACTGATGTGGAAGAAATAGAAGAGAACCAGAATCATAACTCAACAGATGGTGAAAAAATAGTCAGACGAGGTGGTTAGAGGATAAATTGTACTTTGTGAGAGGAGGGAAAAGACACTGACCAAAGCCCAACGGTGTCAGAACTTTGGCAGTCACTCAGAAAGCCTCTTGAAACGAACACTTCTGATTTCAAGTGAGTGACTCTCTTGTTCCATCCCAATGGGGTACAACCCAAGCTCTGTGACAAAGCGGGGCAGATTCTGGTCTTCTCATCCTTTCTCTCTGGCATCTAAGTGACCTGCCACACTGTTTGGAGCAGCCCCATCCCATCTTCCTGGGTGATGAACCCTGCTCCTCGTGGAATAACGCAGAATAAGAGACCCATGCTGGAAAAATCTGTAAAGATTACCTGGTGCACCTCCTCATTTCTCTGGAGGTTCAGGGGATGGCAGAGAGTGAATTGGAACCAGGCAGAGGACTGGTTCAGATGAACCAGTCAGCTCAAATGAAATGTAGGCCTTCCAGCAAACAAATCTTGAGAGTAATGTTGCAGATTCATGAACATATTTTGACAAGTTAGTAAAAATGCATGTTTATTTACAACCAATTTTATGTAAATAATGACTGTAGTTTATTTATTTATTTTTTTAATTTTTTTTTTCAACGTTTATTTATTTTTGGGACAGAGAGAGACAGAGCATGAACGGGGGAGGGGCAGAGAGAGAGGGAGACACAGAATCGGAAACAGGCTCCAGGCTCTGAGCCATCAGCCCAGAGCCCGACGCGGGGCTCGAACTCACGGACCGCAAGATCGTGACCTGGCTGAAGTCGGACGCTTAACCGACTGCGCCACCCAGGCGCCCCTAATGACTGTAGTTTAAATTCTGAAGAACATTAATATTCTGTCAGGCATCCTAAACCCTTTTGAGCCCCTCTGTGACCTCCTAGAGCCAACTTCTATGATGCAGAGGGTTGAAGTCTGGATCTGGTACAGTATCTTTAGCCTTAATTGTGGGCTCTGGCAATGAACAGATGCACCTGTGTTAGGAAACAGCAAGTGTCTGGATTTGGCTCCTCATTAAATAACCAAATCCAAGAAGACACACTTGGGGAAGGGCCAGAATCAGTTGAAGGCGTTGAGCAGCACATACAATCTAGCTGTCTTTACTGTAGCTCTCTAACTGAAGTTAATGTTCAGATGGACAGAAAATGTTTTGGATAAGAGCCTGGCGTCAGGCTCAGAAAGACTGAATCCAAAGCTTGACTGTATCAATGACTTTTGGAAAGCAACTTAACCTCTTCACACTTAGTTTTCTCATTTGTAAAATAGCAATGTTAGTTCTTATAGAGGTATTTATTAAATATTAAATTAGATAAAGCATGTAAAATGCCTAGCACATAGTAAGCACTCAATAAACATTGTGGATGTCAACATTATTACTCTTACTACTACTACTTGGTGTCCTAGAGCAGTTTTCTAGTGTAAAGAAGGAGGGGCAAATCGGGGGCACCTGAGTGGCTCAGTCGGTTAAATGTCTGACTCTTGATTTCAGCTCAGGTGAAGGTCATGATCTCACTGTTCATGAGTTTGAGCCCTGTGTCAGAACCTGCTTAGGATTCTCTCTCTCCCTCTCTCTCTGTCCCTCCCTCACTTGTGCGCACACTCGCTCTTTCTCAAAATAAATAAATATATATTTTTTTAAAAAGGAGGAAAAAATCAAACTAAGGAACACACAACGAAGGAATTAATAGATCGATTCACCTATCCATTTTTGTACTTGTTCTCATTATTTACCAAGTCCTTTTTTTTAATTTTATGTTTTATTTTTTAAAATTTACATCCAAATTAGTTAGCATATAGTGAAACAATGATTTTAGGAGTAGATTCCTTAATGCCCCTTATCCATTTAGCCCATTCCCCCTCCCACAACCCCTCCAGCAACCCTCAGTTTGTTCTCCATATTTAGGAGTATCTTCTGTTTTGTCTCCCTCCCTGTTTTCATATTATTTTTGTTTCCCTTCCCTTATGTTTATCTGTTTTATCTCTTAAAGTCCACACATGAGTGAAGTCATATGATTTTTGTCTTTCTCTGACTAATTTCACTTAGCATAATATCCTCCAGTTCCATCCACGTAGTTGGAAATGGCAAGATTTCATTCTTTTTGATTGCCAAGTGATACTCCATTGTATATATACACCACATTTTCTTTATCCATTCATCCATCAAAGGACATTTGGGCTCTTTCCATACTTTGGCTATTGTTCATAGTGCTGCTATAAACACGGGGGTGCACGTGTCCCTTCAAAACAGCACACCTGTATCCTTTAGATGAATGCCTAGTAGTGCAATTGCTGGGTCATACGATAATTCTATTTTTAGTTTTTTGAGGAACCTCCATACTGTTTTCCAGAGTGGCTGCACCAGCTTGCATTCCCACCAACAATGCAAAAGAGATCCTCTTTCTCCACATCCTCGCCAACATCTGTTATTGCCTGAGTTGTTAATGTTAGCCATTTTGACAGGTGTAAGGTGGTATCTCATTGTGGTTTTGATTTGTATTTCCCTGATGATGAGTGATGTGGAGCATTTTTTCATGTGTCAGTTGGCCATCTGGATGTATTCTTTGCAGAAGTGTCTATTCATGTCTTTTGCCCATTTCTTCACTGGATTATTTGTTTTTTGGGTGTTGAGTTTGATAAGCTCTTTATAGATTTTGGATACTAACCCTTTATCTAATATGTCATTTGAAAATATCTTCTCCCATTCTGTCGGTTGCCTTTTAGTTTTGTTGATTGTTTTTTTTCTGCAGAAGCTTTTTATTTTGATGAGGTCCCAGTAGTTCATTTTTGCTTTTGTTTCCCTTGCCTCCAGAGACGTGTTGAGTAGGAAGTTGCTGCGGGCAAGATCAAAGAGGTTTCGCCTCCTTTCTCCTCGAGGATTTTGATGGCTTCCTGTCTTACATTGAGGTCTTTCATCCATTTTGAGTTTATTTTTGTGTGTGGTGTGAGAAAGTGGTCCAGGTTCATTCTTCTGCATGTTGCTGTCCAGTTTTCCCAGCACCACTTGCTGAAGAGACTGTCTTTATTCCATTGGATATTCTTTCCTGCTTTGTCAAAGATGAGTTGGCCATACGTTTGTGGGTCCGTTTCTGGGTTCTCTATTCTGTTCAATTGATCTGACTGTCTGTTCTTATGCCAGTACCATACTGTCTTGATGATTACAGCTTTGTATTAGAGCTTGAAGTCTGGGATTGTGATGCCTCCTGCTTTGGTTTTCTTCTTCAAGATTGCTTTGGCTATTCGGGGTCTTTTCTCATTCTGTACAAATTTTAGGATTATTTATTCTAGCTCTATGAAGAATGCTGGTGTTACTTAGATTGGTATTGCATTAAATATGTAGATTGCTTTGGGTAGTATCGACATTTTAGCAATATTTGTTCTTCCTACCCAGGAGCATGGAATCTTTTTCCATTTTTTTTTGTGTCTTCTTCAATTTCTTTCATAAGCTTTCTATAATTTTCAGTGTATAGATTTTTCACCTCTTTGGTTAGATTTATTCCTAGGTATTTTATGGTTTTTGGTGCAATTGTAAATGGGATCAATTCCTTGATTTCTCTTTCTCTTGCTTCATTGTTGGTGTATAGGAATACAACCGATTTCTGTCTGTTAATTTTATATCCTGCAACTTTGCTGAATTCATGAATCAGTTCTAGCAGTTTTTGTTGGAATCTTTTGGTTTTTCCATATAGAGTATCATGTCATCTGCGAAGAGTGAAAGTTTGACCTCCTCCTGGCTGATTTGGATGCCTTTTATTTTTTTGTGTTGTCTGATTGCAGAGGCTAAGACTTCCAATACTATGTTGAATAACAGTGGTGAGAGCGGACATCCCTGTCTTGTTCCTGACCTTGGGGGGAAAGCTCTCAGTTTTTCCCCATTGAGGATGATACTAGCTTTGGGTTGTTCATATATGGCTTTTATGATCTCAAGGTATGAGCCTTCTATCCCTACTTTCTTGAAGGTTTTTATCAAGACAGGATGCTGTATTCTGTCAAATGCTTTCTCTGCATCTATTGAGAGGATCATATGGTTGTTGTCCTTTCTTTTATTGATGTGATGAATCACGTTAATTGTTTTGTGGATCTTGAACCAGCCCTGCATCCCAGGTATAAATTCCGCTTGTTCGTGGTGAATAATTTTTTTAATGTATTGTTGGATCCGGTTGGCTAATATCTTGTTGAGGATTTTTGCATCCATGTTCATCAGGGAAATTGGTCCATAGTTCTCCTTTTTAGTGGGGTCTCTGTCTGGTTTTGGAATCAAGGTGATGCTGGCTTCATGGAAAGAATTTGGAAGTTTTCCTTCCATTTCTATTTTTTGGAACATCTTCAAGACAATAGGTGTTAACTCTTCCTTAAATGTTTGGTAGAATTCCCCTGGAAATCCATTTGGCCCTGGACTCTTGTTTTTTGGCATATTTTTGATTACTAATTTGATTTCCTTACTGGTTATGGGTCTGTTCAAATTTCTATTTCTTCCTGTTTCAGTTTTGGTAGTGTATATGTTTCTAGGAATTTGTCCTTTTCTTCTATATCACCCATTTTATTGGCATGTAATTGCTCATAATATTCTCTTATTATTGTTTTTATTTCTGTTGTGATGGTTGTGATCTCTCCTCTTTCATTCTGGATTTTATTTATTTGGGTCCTTTCCTTTTTCTTCTTGTTCATACTGGCTAATAGTTTATCAATTTTGTTAATTCTTTCAAAGAACCAGCCTCTGGTTTCATTGATCTGTTTTACTGGTTTTTTTTTTTTTTGGTTTCCATAGCATTAATTTCTGCTCTTATCCTTATTATTTCCTGTCTTCTACTGATTTTGGGTTTTATTTGCTGTTCTTTTTCCAGCTTCTTAAGGCATAAGGTTAGGTTGTGTACCTGAGATCTTTCTTCCTTCTTTAGGAAGGCCTGGATTGCTATATACTTTCCTCTTATGACCACTTTTGCTGCATCCCAGAGGTTTTGGGTTGTGGTGTTATCATTTTCATTGACTTCCATATACTTTTTAATTTCCTCTTTAACGTGTTGGTTAGCCCATTCATTCTTTAGTAGGAGGTTCTTCAGTCTCCAAGTATTTGTAACCTTTCCAAATTTTTTCTTGTGGTTGATTTCGAGTTTCATAGTGTTGTGGTCTGAAAATATGCACAGTGTGATCTTGATCTTTTTGTACTTACTTAGGGCTGATTTGTATCCCAGTATATGGTCTATTCTGGAGAACGTTCCATGTGCACTGGAGAAGAATGTATATTCTGCTGCTTTACGATGAAATGTTCTGAATATATCTGTTAAGTCCATCTGGTCCAGTGTGTCTTTCAAAGTCATTGTTTCCTCGTTGATTTTTTGATTAGATGATCTGTCCATTGCTGTGAGTGTGGTGTTGAAGTCTCCTACTATTATGGTATTACTATCAATGAGTTTCTTTAAGTTTGTGATTAATTGATTTATATATTTGGGTTCTCTCACATTTGGTACATAAATGTTTACAATTGTTAGGTCTTCTTGGTCTATAGACCCCTTGATTATGATATAATGCCCTTCTGCATCTCTTTATACAGTCTTTATTTTAATGTCTAAATTGTCTGATATAAATATGGCTACTCCGGCTTTCTTTTGTTGACCATTACCATGATAGATGGTTCTCCATCCCCTTATTTTCCATCTGAAGTTGTCTTTAGGTCTAAAGTGGGTCTCTTGTAAACAGCATATTGATGTATTTTGTTTTCTTATCCATTTTGTTACCCTATGTCTTCTGATTGGAGCATTGAGTCCATTGACGTTTACGGTGAGTACTGAAAGATATGAAATTATTGCCATTATGATGCTTGTAGCTGGAATGCAGAAGCTGGATGCAGAAGCTGGAGCTTCTGGTGATGTTCTCTGGTCCTTTCTAATCTTTTGTTGCTTTTGGTATTTATATATATATATATATTTTTTCATCTTTTCTCCCCTCAGAAAGTCCCCCTTAAAATTTCTTGCAGGGCTGGTTTAGTGGTCACAAACTCCTTTAATTTTTGTTTGTCTGGCAAACTTTTTATCTATCCTTCTATTTTGAATGACAGCCTTGCTGTATAAAGAATTCTTGGCTGAATATTTTTATGATTCAGCACACTGAATATATCCCACCACTCCTTTCTGGCCTGCCAAGTTTCTGTGGATAGGTCTGCTGCAAACCTGATCTGTCTTCCCTTGTAGGTTAGGGACTTTTTTCCCCTTGCTGCTTTCATGATTCTCTCCTTGCCTGACTGTTTTGTGAATTTGACTATGATATGCCTTGTTTATGGTCGGTTTTTGTTGAATCTAATGGGGGTATTTACCAAGTCTTAAAAGAATGAAATAGTATTGTTCCTTACTATCCTTTCTTGATTGTAGGAGAGACATTATTCTGCTTCTGGTAGTGAAAAGCAGTATTATGAAATACGAAATGAAAAAAAAACTGCTTAAAAAAACTGCTTGAAAAACAATTTTAAAAAGTTAAGCAAGATAAACTGTCTTTTCACTGTTGTGCTCCTTCATGTCTAGAATTATCTCCACTTTAGAAGTTACGAATTTCTTATTTTCAGAATCCTGAGTGTTTGAAAACAAAACAAAACAAAACAAAACAGAACTCTGTTAGTCCAGGGAATAAAGGGGTTGCAGCAAAATTTGAGTTAATTAATGTTGTCAAATTGTTCATGCTCTAAAGGCAAAAGTAATTGGTACAATTCTGTAAATCTAGTAAAATTTCTCTGGAAAGTAAACATTGTTCCTTTTGAAGATTAAGTTAGCTTTTCAGCAAATTTACTTAGTGGAACCAAGAGGATTAGAGATCAAGTACTATCCAACTAAAGTTATTAACCAAGGCTCACATGGACACTGGGGCCACCATTTTTAGTGTCCCTCCAGGTTAGATCTTGTTAGAGCAAATCAACAAAAACATCTGAATAACCATAAGTCATTGGAGCCAGGCAGTGGCACTCTTATTGCAGTCCTGTTGACAAAGAAACAGCAACAAGGGAGTAGGATCTCTGTTGGAGTTTGTGGTAATAGGACTGAGGGATTGAGCTACATGTAGCTGCATACTTTAAAATGAAAATGGTGGAAAGGCAACAATGAAATAGTGAAGTGAGAGATGGAGGCTGCCATTTCCTTGGCAGCAAGAGAAGAAGTGGCTGCCTTCATTTAGAAGAGCTCAATGGACCAGCTGCTTAATCAATGTCATTTAGGTACAAATTTTGCAAATATGACTAAAGGGTTTTGATAACATGACATTGTAAGTCACTGAAATCACAATGGTGGTAAAAATGTATGCTGTTGGCTATAGCCCGACAATTTTGGAAATCAATAGTCTTGAGCAAGCATTTTTCAAGACGTGTAACATAGCTTTAGGGCAACACACTTCCCAAATCAAGTGTATTCATCAAGAGAATAAAAAAATAGATTCAAATGGGAGATGAGGGAGCAAGTTAACAACTTGAAAACATTATGCAATCCACTTGAAAAATTGCTGTAGTCAACCTCCACTGGTGATAATTTAGAAGAAAGGCAGAGGAAAAGACAGTCCAACTGAGAAGGTGGAATTGAATATATCTGCTATGATAATGAAAGCATCTTTTGATAACCAACAGGAAGTATTTTCATTCGCATTATCAAATCTGGCATTACCTTAAGTCATTTCTTGCTGCTTGGCATCTTTCCTGTAACTTCAGTTCTTGGCTGGTGGCCCTAACAGGTGGCTAAGAGCGGAGGGGATGTCACTCAACAGTCCACAGTTCTTAATTAACAGAAGCCCTCTGAGAATATTCAGTCTCTTACTGACATGTCAATTTAAAATACCAAAATTAGTGCAGTGTGTAAAGCAAAAATGCTGCTTTTTTGGCTTGAACTACTTTCCTAAAATGCTGGATCTACTTTTTTGGCTGTGTTGATTCTTGGTGTGCATTTTTTTTTTGTCTTGTTTAGCATAGCCTATTCATAATTAACAGACAATGTATTCATATCAGGAAGCTTTCATGAGATAACCATTCTGAGCAAAAGTTAGAATTAATAATATAGTCTAAACCCTTGCTATTCAAATGAGTCTGTAGATTAGCACATTGACATCACCTAGAAGTATACAAGAAATGCAAAATCTTAGGCCTCAGACTTAGTGAATCAGCATTTTCCAAGATTTCCCTTGTATTGATGGATGCCTCTGCATATGAATTTACAAAGCCCTGCTCTAATGTCAATAAAGCTTTTCTCTAATTAATTAATTTATGTACCTTACCAGTTTAATTATTTAAAATATTCAGGGTTATGTCTCAATGTTTAGAAATATATTAGAATATTTCTGTAAACTTTATTTTTCTGATTTTTACTTAAACTGTAGCTTGAATTATTTACCTTTGAACTTAGTTTGAGTGTATGTTAATATAATTTTAACTTTTCTTTTCTTTTTTTTAAGAGTTTAGTGTTTGATTCCTTTTTCCTTGCTTTGGTGTAGGAAGTGTAGGTGATTATACTAAGTAAACGCAAAGTGAATTGGGGAAAATTTGAACCAAAATGGAAAAAAAAGTATACTGATCTTATAAGTGCAGTTGCTTACTCAGCTAATTTCAAGGACACAGGGAAGACCTAATTTCCTCAAATGTTTTCCTACCCATTATTTTAGACTAATGCCTCAAGTGTCTCATTTGTTCCAAGATATTTGTATTTGCAAATATACCCAAGCAGATAATGCTATAGGCAAATAATTTGCAAAGTATATTCTGAAGGCAGAATGTGTGTTCTTAGCATCTCACTTCGAAGATTGAGAGTTTAGGAGACTTGGGACACCTGGGTGGCTCAGCCGGTTGAGAGTCCAACTTCAGCCGAGGTCATGATCCCATCTTTCGTGGGTTCAAGTCTGCGTCAGGCTCTGTGCTGACAGCTCAGAGCTTGGAGCATGCTTTGGATTATGTGTCTCCCTCTCTCTTTGCCTCTCCCCTGCTTGCACTCTGTCTCTCTGTCTCCCAAAAATAAATAAACACTAAAAATTTTTTTAAAAAAGAGTTTAGGAGACTTAATTCTAATTCTAATTCTTTCTCAGAATGGTTACATTTGGAATACATCATCTATTAAGCTTGGAATCTACTCTTGGAATCTCCTCTTTGCAGGCACATTGGCAATTAAAGACTAAAAAGCATTATATTTTGTTCAGCCCAACATTAACCAAATCATGTATCCTATCATAATATTGAAATCTTATGGAATTCAAATAGAAAATCTCAGATATATGTTACTATGGATTATTTTTACTTGATTATGAATGAATGATATGATACTGAGTTTTGATGAAAGGAAGGGTAGTTACTTGAGCAGAAGGAAAAGATTTGAATTGGTGGGGATATAAGCACAGACAACATGAAGGTTAAGTAACTCTAATGGTATAATCTAGACTCAGTCCTATGGTTTGGCTTTGTACATAAAATGGAGTCTAGAATGGGTGGATTGTGTGTGTGTGTGTGTGTGTGTGTGTGTGTGTGTGTTTTGTGTTAATAGAGATAGATGAGGAGAAAGGAGCTGCTATTTGATGAGGAGAAGGAAGCCTGCTATTTGGAGTTAGTGTTTTGTTTATTTTTAGTGACCCAGAAAAGAGTGCCTGTTTTCTAGAATGTCTGTGAGGACTTAGGTTGGCACAGGGAAAGAATGTCTGGAGAGGAACTGTTTACTTAGTGAGCATGAACTGTGGATTCTGGAAGTAAAATGATGTGTCTTGGAATCTAATAAGTGGAGACCTAGAGGGAAGTGGTGGGGAAGAACTTTGGCTTCCATTGGCCTGATGTGGTTTGCATTCTGTGGCAACCATGTCTGAGTGGCATTGGGCACACTTTGATTTCTCTGAGTGCCATTTCTTTGATAAATAAAATGCAGAAAACTTTAGAGTAATTGTGAGGGTTAAGAGACCATAAAGGTAAAGTTCCTGGCACGTACTAGGTCATATGAGATAGTCAGTCAATGGTAGCATTGTTTTTTGTTCTAACTGAGCACTTACCAGGGAGGGACTTACCCCGGGAGCTGTGTGTGGTATCCAGGGGGTTAGATGTTGTAGAAATGGCATTGTGTGCCTCAGCCAGACACACCTGGATAGACCTCTTATAATTCCTCATAGATTACTGAGATAAAACAATGCAGAACACTTTCATGTATGCTCAGATGAATACTTGAAGAAAATGCTGTTTCTTTTTCAACCAGAAATGAAAATAAAAACAAAACAACCTCACTTCAAAAATCGTATCAGGGCTCAAAGAATATTTCCATTTTCAAAATCCAAATCATTTCCAACTCTTTTATCCTTACATGTTTTCTTAATGGACAGTTAAGCTAAAAAATTCAACTTGAAATACTGATTTTTTAATTCTAAAAGTTACACAAGCATATTGTTGAAATGATCAAGGGATTCATAAGGTTTACTGTTAAATGTCTCCTTCCATAGGTCTTAGTCCTTCTCTTCCCCACTAATAGTTTTTGACTGTCTTTTCAAAGATATATTATGCATATGTCATCACACACTTTTATCTCTGTATACCTTCTTTTTTTTTCAAATTTATTTATTTATTTTGAGAGAAAGATAGATCTTGAGCAGGGGTGAGGCAGAGAGAGAGAGAGGGAGAGAGAATCCCAAGCAGGCTGCACTGTCAGCACAGAGCCCAACAAGGGGCTCCATCTCACAAACCATGAGATCATGACCCCAGCTGAAATCAAGAGTCAGACAACCAATTGAGCCACCCAGGTGCCCCTCTGTATACATTCTTAACACTTAGGTAGTATGCCATATACTGCACTGTGTTTTAATATATCTTGGAGAGCTGCTGCTCTTTTCAATATTGAAATTTCGTTGTGTGTCCTAAGTAGTACCTGATTAGACACTGAGATTATTTTCTGTCTTTATAATTAACAACGTCACAATAAACATCCTAATAAGTATTTCAATTTGCAAACACGCAACTGTAGTGGAAGAGTAAATTTCTTGAAATACAATTGCTAGGACGTGGGTGTGAATTTTTATATTCGTAGTTATTGCCCAATTGCTTTCTGAAGAGATCTGTCCATTCTACTAGCATTGTATGAAATATCTTTTTCCTACAAGGCATCATAAATTTCCCACCAGGTAGGTGTGTCATTATAATTTAAATTTGTTTTTCTCTTATTGTGAGTGAGATTTAACATCTTTTTATGTATTTAAGGTATTTCAGATCATTATTTTTTTCTTCCTTCAGTGAACTGTCCAGTCACGCCTTTGCTCATTTTTTCTTATACTGTCCATTCTTTTAGGAGATGTGTAGCAAGTTTTTATGTACTAAGAAAATTAGCCCATTATCTGTAATGTAAGTTGTCAATATGTATTTTATAGGTTGACTGTGTTTACATTGCTTTTGTTTTGTGATTGTTTTTTACATTTATGTAGTCTCATTTATCTATCTTTTCTTCCACATCTGAGTTTTGTGTCATACTTAGGAAGGTTTTATTCTCTTGTGATTCCTTGTAGCATGTTTGCAGAACATTTTCATATGTAAATTGTTGACTCATCTGCATTTTGTTTTGTTGTAAGGAGTGAGATGGACCATAATAGTTTTTTCTAAATATCTCTCCAATTTTCTCAACACATTAGTTGAATGGTACCTTTTTCTCTGCTGATACACATGCCAGCAGGAACAGCTGGGATCTAGGCAGGGACACAGAAATCACTCTGGGTATTACAGAATGTTTAAGTAGGGAATTTGTTACACAGGTGGAGGAAATAAGGGTACCTACCACATAGAGGGCAGAGATTAGCAACAGCAGGAAGCTGATACCACTTGTGCTGCTGTAGTGATAAGGCAAGAAGTTAGTGATCAGAACCAGGAATTCCGTGCTTCCATTGAGAGACAGCCATTTCAAGGTATGTCCAGTGGAAACTGATATCATGGAGGTAGTGGCTGTCCCATAGGATCAGGAGCCATGGAGAGAGAGTACCTGAGATGTACCTTGGATTTTTCTCCTTTCCTCTCTGCCAGCCTCTGCCAATGCCTCTTGTTGCATGAACCCAGCCAGAAGAATGAGGACACAGGGCACAGACAATACACACAGGAGGCTGGGAAATGGAATTCTGTGCCATTCATGTAGAAAAAAAAAAAAGCAAGTGTGGGTCTGGGAATAGAAGAATAAAGACTCAGTTCACTAGCATACCATCTATTTTGCTTCATTAATTGTCTACCTATTTAAGTGTCAGAACTACGCTATTTTGTGATAGTTTTGTTAAATATTTTTTCCATCTCAGAAGTCCAATTTTTTTCTTAAAGTTGAATTTGCCTGATTTTTCCCAAGCTATTTTTCCAAATGAAGTTCACAATCAGCTTGTTTACTTCTAAAATTATCCTCTTGTAATATTATTATATTCATTTAAATGTATAGATTAATTTAGGGATAACTGATACTCGTAGGATGTTGAAGATTCATAGAGAGAAATGGTGTATTTTTCTATTTATTCAAGACTTGTTTGGGATTCTTCATAGAGTTCAAAGTTTTCTTTGTGTAGTTCCTACATGTTTATTTCGAGGAATTTTCCCTTTTTTGTTTTTTTGTTTGTTTTGTTACTATTGTTTTGAGATATTTTCTTCCACAATGTTTTTATCTGGCTGTTGATGACTATAGGAAGCCTACATTGTATATATTCATTTTGTGACTAATCACCTTACAGAATTGTTTGTAATAGTTTTCAGTTGATTCTCTTGAAATTTTACATGTCTAATATTATCAAGTGCAGACAACACTTGCTTTTATTTTCTTCTTTCTAAATTTTATAATTCTTCTTTCCCCTTTTGTCTAATTTTGCTTGCTAGTTCCTCTAGAACAGTGTTCAAATATTCTGGTGATAGTGGCCATCATTGCCTGGCTTCTTATTTGAATAGGAATGATTGCTCAATATCAAACACAATTATCTCTTGTGGGTGCTTTTTCTCCCATTTCTCTCCACTGGAGTAATTCAGAGATCATTTGAGTTCAAATTCTCAATTATATTTTTCTAGAATTATGTTGCAAAAGAATCCATATGCAAAACCTTTTTGTATGGTAGTTCTCTTTTTCCCCTTGTTACTTAAATTTAATTTAGAGTTCCTTACATCTTCTGGGAATGAGTGGTGTTTCACATTGTTTTGGAACCCATTATTTTCATGTATATTTTAAATTTCATTTGCATAGATTTGAGCAATGTGATCTTAAATTATTCTAATTTTCTATGTCTGCCATTATTTACCTGTCATTTCTTGCTTTGTGTACTCATTTTCCTCCTTATTTCTATGAGTAAATTAACAGTATTTTGTCTATTTCTAATCAGTAAACATTCTTATATTTATTTCTTAGTTTCACCATTTTTCTTTTTGCGAATTTACTAATATCTGCTTTAGTCTTTATTATATCCATTTTTTGTTACACTTGGAGTGGTCTAAACTTTGAAAATCTGCTGCTCAAGATCTGCAGCTGCCAGAATTCAGTTTCTGGATGATATTATACTCCTGTGGCATTCCTCATGGTAATTGGTGTCCTTTTCTCAAACTCTCTATTATAGGAGTATTTGTATCCTGGAATTCACAAAGATGAAGTTTGTCTCTATTTTATTCAACTTATTATTTTATCTCCTAATTGTGCAAAAATGTCTTGTCTCTCTGTTTCTTATTATTCTAATTGTTTTGGTATGACTTACCTTAGGAGAAGGTAGCAGTGAAATTTTTCATTGACCCCTTAAATCTGGAAGTCTTCCTCTAGTATGAAAATGTCTTATAAATTTTTGTCTTTGGAACCTCTTAGTTCTAAGTAGCTTTCTTTCACTATTTCAGAACCATCCCTAACTAACATTTCTGTTACTTTAAAATTTCAAAATTTATTTTTTTAAATAAAGCTTTACTTCCTGAAATTTTGGAGATGTTTTGACTTTGTGAATAAATAATTTTAAAATGTGTAATGGATCTTATTAGTTTCATAAAATGCTAGGATTCTGGTCTTAGGGGAAATTGAGATGATTGAAATATCATTGATAGCTATTTTACCTTTCTGAAATTTAGGATTCCACCTTAATGAAATTTTTTTCATGATCAAACCTGACATTGACTATTTAGCTGACTGATATTTCCTACAAATATTAAGAGAATTTAAATTTTATGATACTATTATTTCTTGCTTATGTAATAGTGTTGTGACTGGGCTTAGAAAATGTCTACTCCAGCAGTTATTGGCTATGAGGTCTTGTCAAAATTATTTAAATATCCTGGGCTTCAGTTTCTTCTCATCTTGATGAAAACTTATGTATCAAAATGCTTGTTTGTCACTGAAGCTTGATGAGTTTTGGAAATTCTGCTTAAGACTACTTACCTAATATGACTGTGTGCCAAAGATGGTGCTAAATCCAACAAATCATTTAATCCTCACCTCAAGAAGTAGATATTTATTTTTGACAGCCAGTTGTCATTTATATCTTGAATATCTGGCAGCCCCTTCAGGCTCAGTATGTTATAAGCGGTGTTGGCAGGATTTTGCCCTTTGGCACATGCTTTCTTCCCTCTCTTGTGTTCCCTTTGCTTTTAATGGCATTACCACACCTCCAGTCTTCCAGGCTTAAAACCAAAAAGTTAATACAAACATCCTGTCTTCCACTGCATATGAAGTATATCATATTTATTTTTATTTTTAAAAATATTTATTTATTTATTTTGAGAGAGAGAGAGAGAATAAAAGAGAGAGAGAGAATGGGGGGAGGGGTACAGAGAGAGGAGAGAATCCTAAGCAGGCTCCATGCTGTCAGCCTGACATAGGACTCAGTCTCACAAACCATGAGATCATGACCTGAGCTGAAATCAAGATTTGGACACTCAACCAACTGCACCACCCAGCTGCCCCAAAGTGTATCATATTTACACTTTTTTTCTTAATTGTTATCACCATCTTCATTATTCTTCAGCCTCTCTATTTCAAACTATATAGGAGACTCTGGGCTGGGTACTGGTAATGAATAAGACAGCCAAAGTCTTTGATATATAAATGAGATAACAATAGTACAATAATACAATGTGATTAGTAAGGTAAAATAAAGGGCAAGTAAGTAGTAAGGGGAAATAAAGGGTAGTAAGGAAGCACATAAGTGGGTTCCCTTACCTACACCTGCACCCTCAGAGATTTTCTTTGAAGCTGCTTATGTATAGATTGCAGAAATTTTTACCTAAAATTGTGTGCTTCTTTTTTTTATGCTTATTTATTTATTTATTTTGAGAGAGAGAGAGAGAGAGAGAGAGACAGACAGACAGAGTACGAAGGAGGCTCTGTGCTGCCAGTGCAGAGCCCCATGAGGGCCTTGAACTCATGAACTGTGGGATCATGACCGAAGCCAAAATCGAGTCAGACGCTCAACTGACTGAGCCTCCCAGGCACCCCTAAAATTGTGGTTTCTATGGGAATTTTAAGCAACTTAAGGAAATGATGAATGTAGCCAGCTGAGATAGCCTCTGGTGATCCCTGCCTCCTGGTTTATGATCTTGTGTAATCCCTTCCCCGTGAGTGTGGATCTGTGGCTTGCTTCTAGCCAACAGAACACCTCCAAGATGATGGAATGACACTTTTGTAAATCAGCTACATAAGATTCTGACAGGATTCTTTTATCAGACTCTATCCTTTTGTTGGTTCTGATGCAACAAGCAGCCATGTTACATACTGCTCTATGGACAGGATCACATGCAAGGTCTGGAGAGCGGCTGCTGACTGGCGGATAACAAAGACCTAAGGTTCTCACTCCAATAGCCCAAAAGAAATCCTGCCAACAACTACATGAACTTGGAAGCAGATCCTTTCCCACCGAACCTTCAGAAGAAACATATTGACATCAGTGTTGTGAGAGACTCTGAAGCCTAGAAGTCGGCTAATCATACCTAATTTTGACTCAGAGACTCTGAGAGATAAACGTGTGCTGTTTTAAGCTATGAAGTATGTGATAATTTATTATGCAGCAATAGAGAATGAATACAATGAGGATGACCACATACTTCCACAAAAACACCACAATCTTGTACTGCCATGTTTACAATGGAAAACATTTGTAGTACTTTAGTTGAAAGATAATTATAAGCCAATAAATGCTAGTGGGGTTATTAAGAGAAGTAGATGTATTTGAGAGAAATTTAAGAAGTAAAGCGGGCTAGATATATGATTAATTTGATGAGGACGTGGAGGGAAAGGAGATATTTACAGTGAAGCTCAAGTTTGCCTTCAGTCACTGGGCAAAACAATAGTGCCATTCACCAACAGAGAAACAAGGCAAGGTCATCAGTAACTGGAATTTGAATCAATGTATTCTCTCCTCCAAAGTAGTAGTCTTTTTTTTTTTTAGTATATCATGTCATATATCAGGAAACTAATACAGTATAGCATTGCTTATATAAGTCATATATAAAATATTTATAAAGTACAAATTATACTTTTGAGGGCTAGGGAAAGGACTGTATACTGAATTGGCAAATTCTGACCCTGGAAAGTGAAACACAAGGTAATTGGAAGTGTCCAGAAACTGTTGAGGGCATAGTGGCCTTATCTGTAGACCACAGATAGGTATCTTTGCATGCCTCCAGTTTTTACACCAAAATGTGGAAATACACATAATGATTGGGGAAGTACACATCACAAATTCATGTCATAACATAGTGTTTTTGTTCTTATTCTATAAAAATGTGCACTTTAAAGTCATCTACCTAATATTCAAGGAGCTATGTGTTAACTCCAGAAAGATAAGATCACATAAAGGGAGAGATGGCCAAGAAAATCTCAAGTCACATCATACATAAATGAATAGAGTAGTGTCATCCTCTATTAAAAGATAAACCCCCAGGAATTCCTCTGTACAGAAACCCTCAGAGCTCATTCTGCCAGTGTGTGGATGGTATGGTACTGACAAAGACCCATACTTGTGTAGATCTAAACATCTGCCACTATCTTCATGTAGTTCAATATGTTATTAGTATAAGTGGGAGTTTTATTTTGTTATTTCCATTTGTATTGTTTTGTTTTGTTTTGTTTTGTTTGCTTGATTGTCTTGGTATGGTGTATGGACAGAGGAAACTAAACATCAATCCTATACAACTGGCACATTGTAAAAATGGGTTTAGAGGTTCCATATTCTATAATTGCATTGTTGAAACTACATTTAGCTTCTGCATTTATGATTGCAGTAGAGTTTTAGCTTCAGGTAAAAAAAAAGGAATATTCTTTTTTAAAACGTCTTCATAATAACCTTGAAATATTAAATTCTGACTGACAAATCTATTCATTCAGTAGGTCAATTTCTTTTGTGTAGTACATTCGATTAATAATGAAGCATAATTACTATGATTGGAGTGAAAATTTTGAGACCCTAAAACACAAATTATGCTTTTTGTAAAGTAGAATTATCCAATTTTTATACTTTTTTTCAAGTTCAAACATTCTCAGGCTGTCAGATATATTTACTTTTATAACTTGACACAGGTTCTGGTTAAGGTTGATTTTCACTGGAAACTTCAGAGATAAATAGTTTTGGACAAATAACAATCTGTATTATATAAGGTATATTAAAAATGTTTTCAAAAGGATGGTTATATCCTTTCAAGGGACATCATGTCAATATGTCTTAAAAGCAAAAACACATCTGAAAATTTCATAGTCAGTTCACTATGTAGTCAACACTTGAACTCTGTAGAACTTTTCAATTTATTCTTGTAGGGAATGGTTTTTGCCATAGCTCTCTGCCTCTGTTACAAACAAATTGGGCTAGAAAATAGTGTATTCCAGCTATAACTTTTCTCCTTTAAATCCCATGCCTATTTCACCAAGGACAATATCTTAGAGAATAGATATTGTAGAAATATCTTGTAGATATGTACAAGGTAGAAATACCTTGTAGAAATGTTACATGAAAGGTAGTATTTATCTAGCTTAGAAGGGGTGGTTCCATTCAACTAGGTATTACTGTAAGTTAAATTTCAGGTCATCCAACTCAACCAAATGATATGGAAACCAGAATTAATCTATTATCTCTCTCTCTCTCTCTCTCTCTCTCTATCTATCATCACCTACTTTTTACTTTCTGGTGATTTATCAGAGGTGCTCTTCCCACCTTTGTTGGCCTGACTCACTCCCACTCTCCCATGAGCTCTCAGGAGTCTCCAGCATTTCCTGAGTCCACAGACTCTGCTAAGTACTTTACTCTGTATGTCAGTAGCATCAGGGGCGTATGTTTGTCATGGTGCTTGTTCTATTGTAGGAATAGTAGCTGTTTGTGACTTTGTCTCTCGAATTAGGCTACAGTCCCTTGAGAATAAGGCAACATGTCATCTCAGTAGCCTATACTAAGAACTAAGTATAGTTCTTGATACCCAATCAATAACTGTTTGCTGATCTGATGAATTGAATGACATTATTTGTATATAACTAAATAGACTGTAAGAAAAAAAAAAGTAAACTGCAGTGAGCATAGCAGATCACATGCTAGACATACCAATCCTCAAGAGCTATTTAAGAACATCTCTCCCTAAGAGCTGCCCCCAAGTATTTACCATCAGCTACTCCTTTTTATTGATTAATTGAACCTCTTTGTTGATAAAGCAAATGCTTTTTGAGACGGTTAGCATATTTGGGTACTCTGGTGAATACACGTGAATTTGTTTCTTAGATTTATTGTGCCAAGGGCAAAACCCCACAAACAAAACAAAACAACTTGATAGGAGAGCCAGATTTGAGGAAGGAAATGGTTTGGCTGAGAGAGAAGTCTTGGGCTGCAATAAGCTGGAGCCAGGGGCAGTGTGAGGGAGGGTCTTTATGATGCATGTTTATTCAAACTTATCAGCACCTGAAGCTCCCATAAATGTACTGACTTTATTGCTCCAACCAGAGACTCTGAGCATCTGCCTCTCAGCATCAGAGCAGATTCCCAGAGCAGCACCTCTCTGAAGTAGCATGGAGAGTCACTTCCTTCAACACACAACCCTTGTAGTGAGGGTTACAGTGAACTCCACCTCCCAGCGCAGTTGGTAAGAAACATGAAACTTGAAACTTGCAAACATGAAAGCTTGTGATATAGAGGCGAATGATGTTAGGACATTTATTCTATTCTTTCTCAGTGTGCCTTCTGCATATGAGTCTGTCTTACCACTCCTCAGTGCTTTCTCACTCTCCACCAAAAGATTCAGTGGCCACAATATGTCGGGAACTAGAACGTCCACTTTTAGAGAAGAAAAGTGTAAGAGACAGAAATTTGACACTACTGTTGTACACACTCTGAGGGGTGTGCCTTCCAGTATGTGCAATGCCAGCCTGGGACTAAAATGCCATGGTGCTCTGCATTTCCATGATCTTATATAAGTGGAGCCTGTGCTGCTCTCTGAAGCATCCCTCCACATATTCACTGGATCACTTTTCATACTCAATGTTTCAGCAATTTTCTCCTCTTTCATTATTGTATTTTTCTTTTCTGCTAGATCTTGCCCGTAAGCATAAATGTATTACTATTTCTTCCATCTCAAAAATTTGCCTTCCCTGTGCCCACTTCCTTAAACATCTGCATAACCTAATTTTCTCACCAACTTTAAGCCTTTGCTGGAATATTAACTTCTCTAAGAGGCTTTTCTTCATCACAGTAAAGTTGCCACTCAACCCCTCTGTCTGTCATATTTTGTCTGTACCTACTTTTTTTCTCATAGCATTTTATCTTCCTCTAACTACATAGCACAATTATTTATTTATTTATTTATTTATTTATTTATTCTCATATTCTCTTACTTAAATGAAGCTGCATAAATAAGTAAGTAAGCAAACTGCTTCCTGATATTAGTAGGTGCTCAGTAAATGTAGAGTGAACAAATTCATAAATGATGACACATTCATTTCATTTTTTGAGAGACTCGGTCTTAAGGTTTTCCCTACAAAAATAAAATTTAATTTAAAAAATTTTTCATGTTTATTTATTTATTTTAGGAGAGAGAGAGAGACATGGCAAGAGCAGGGAAAGAGCAGACAGAGAAGGAGAGAGAATCCCAAGCAGGCTCTGTGCTGTCCTCAGGAAGCCTGATGCAGGGTTCAATCCCACAAATCATGAGATCATGACCAGAGCCAAAATCAAGAGTTGAACACTTAACCAACTGAGCCACCCAAGAGCCCTAAAAATAAAATTCTTAACTAAAAATCATTGTATTGCAGTTACAAAAGTTAATTTCATGTCTTATTTGCATTCTCTTTTGTTCCACAGAGCCTGATTCATTCTTGGTTTTAGAATTTTCATGTTTTCTGGACTGTGTGGTCTTCCAGGTATTTCAGGTAGTATGTGAAAGGGGGTTCTAGATTGACAAAATTATCTACTCCGTGTCTATTATAAGGCAGAAGAAAGACTTTTAAGATCTCTTTTGTACCCAGAAGCACTCATTCAGAGTTTCATCCTTTCCAGGTGCTGTGTTCTCCTTTGGACTAGGCATTGATAGAAAACTTAATGCAAATTAATTGTACATGAAGCTATCACTTCCTTGGCCATCACTTCCTTAGTTTCCACCAAGGAAACTACCTAGTGTGGTTTATATTTGACGTGAGGCTGTAAAGTAGGTCTTTACTAACTCCTTGTTAAGTTGAATTCAATTCATTAATCAGTTTCGGTCATTAGCTAACAAGGCAGTAGTACAGAGAGGAGACCAGAAAGAGTTGGTGAAGGACTTGTGGGAAGGATCTCTTAATGTAATGAAAAACGATGTCTTTAGTAGATATTTTAAAATGCAGTAAGGGACTAAAATAGAAATATAAGGTAATCTTTGCTACAATTGCTATTTACATAAAGTTCCTCTTTTAAACCATTTGGTATTACTTTTTAAAGACCTGTGCTGACTCTCAATTGCATCTTTCCCCCTCTTATGATGGAAATTATGCTTTACTTCCGTTAGAGGTATGTCTCCACCTGGCTGTAGAGTTCTAAAATTCTTTTAAACCTCATACTATACGAGTTCAGGCACGTGCGCTCATGTGCGTGTGCACACATGAAACCTTTATGTTTTCCATGTATGGTACTTTCTTCCTGAGCTTTGCCAGATTTAAAAGAGAGCTCTTTTAACTTGGAAAATGGGGGTGGGTTTCTGTTTTAGATATGGAAAAGTAAGAAAGAATACTTTATTTCCCACAGACCCTCTTTTCAACCGTGTTTTTACATTAAAATTATCTGAGAAAAAAATAAATACCAATTCATGGCCTTCATCTTAATCCAATTGAATTATAATCTTATGAAGCGTAGCCAGGCACTAGTACTTTTTAAATATCACAATTCCTGTTTAATAAATTCCTATTATTAATGGACTCTGCACTTGCTATCATAACTTGCTATCATATTGCCTCATCTATAAATTTTTAAAGTTTGCACACTTTCTCAAAGATAAAGAATATCTTGAGGCATTTATTCTAACCATTATATTTCTTATAATTTTCTTGGAAAAGTGTGGTGGCAAACAAATGTTCCTTGAAATGATATTCAAAATCCTTTTGTGGTTATATTAAACTTGCAATGAGAAAGAAGTCTGGAATGCTGCAAGTTATTTATACAAAGAAAAGAAAGAGGTTACATGTTTTCTGTCTTGTTTAAGTAATTGGCTTACCCACCCTGTACACCTACTTATATTGCCAAGGTCAAATTTGAGAAAAGATATTCTTTTAGGTTACCTACTAATTTCCATGCATCCATGCACTCTTTTTTTAAATTTTTTGAATGAATAATCACACTGTCTAAAACTGCATTTGGATTTTAGGAAGATAAGAATGATAAATCATAAAGCAATGAAGTACCCAGAAGAAACACTAGGCTTAAAAGTTTTATATTGTCTTTTTTTTTTTAAGTCAATAATAAGCTACCAAGGGAGAGAATATGAAGGTGTGGAAACACTGTAAAATTTAGAGGAAGATAGACCTGAGTTTGAATCTCATGTTTTTCTTTCACAACCCATAGCCACTGCCTTGGCAAGTCTGAATCAGACCACTCCTCGCCATTTCCACAGCTACAGCCCTCAGTTGAGGTAGTAGCATCAACCACCTGGCCCTCTCCCGCCAGAGTGGAAGTTCTTTCCTATCTTGTCCTTCAAGAACCTTCCCTACACAGTAGTCAAAGTAATACTTTTTGTTATTGTTCTTGTTTTCAGCTTTATTGAGGGATAATTGACACATAGGACTTGTATATATTTAAGGAGTACAACTTGGTGATTTGATATATTGTACACATTGTGAAATGATCACCACAATCAAGCTAATTAACATATCCATCTTCCCAAATAATTGCTCCTTCCTTCCTTCCTTCCTCCTCTCTACCTCTCACCCTCCCCCTCCCTCCTTCCCTCCCTCTCTTTTACTCTCTCTCTCTCTCCTCTTCTTGTGGTGAGAACACTTATGATCTACCCATTGGGCAAATTCCAAATATGTAAATCACTATTGTTAACTATAGTCACCATGCTGAACATTAGATCTTCAGAATTTATTCATCTTGCATAATTGAAAATTTGTACTCTTTGATGCTTCTCCTCATTACCGCCCCCCCACAGTCTCCCCACCCCCCACAGTCCCCGGTAACCAGCATTCTACACTCTGCTGCTATGAATTTGACTGTGTTAGATTCCATATATGAGTGAAATAGTACAGTGGTTGTCTTTCTGTCTCTGGCTTATTTCACTTAGCATAATGTCCTACAGATGCATCCCTGTGGCTGTGAATTAAAGGATTTCTTTTTTTTTTTTTAAGGCTGAAATCTTTTTAAAGCATAAGTCTGACTGCTTTAAACCCTCCACTTGCTTCTTGTTGTAATTAGAATAAATTCCACATTCTTTATTCTGGCTCTAAATTTCTAATCTCATCTTCTACCCTCTTCCCCTTGCTATATACACTTCAATTACACAACTGTCTCTGGAATAGGCTAAGCTAATTCTTATGGTCTTACACAGATAATTCTAGAGCAAAATAGAGATGAGAGCAAGTGCTTATTTCATGCCCTCATCAGGCAAATGCCATATTTAATATTTTCCAAATCTGTTACCTCATCTGTGAAACTGTTTTTTCAATGAAATCATGGGAAAATCATTGCCAGTGTCTAGAAATTATTGAGCTATACAAGCTAAGAGAGTGGAGCTATTCATTTTAGGCATTGAAAGATTATTAATTGATAGCCAAAGATAAGGTGATTGCATTCTTCATCACAACCAAGATTATAACCACTACTTAAGCAAATACAATATGCCAGACACCATATTGAATACTGTAGATGATAAAAAGTGGATGAGGATAAAAGAGGCTTTGCTCTTAATTGCTTAAAATCTGGAAGAGAGGATAAGGCAAGCACAATGATAATGCCACTACTAGGAGAATATGTGTCATAAGAGTCAGACACAGGGGTTTTACAAATGAGGGTGTAATAGGTCTGAACCTCACTGTAAGCAATGGTGATTTAACAGTTTATATATCTGTTCCCCAATCTGTTTGAACTGCTTCTCCATAACTGAATTGAAATATAAGACTAGTTAAGTATGGGGGTCAAGGAATTAATAAGGGATTGGCATTTGAAATGGACCTGAAAAATGGGGGACATAATGGAATATGTTTTTGTTATCTCTTTTTTAATTCAGTCATGACTTTCACCAAGACAATACAGTGAGCTTTGTGATTTTGTAGAAGTGTACTTGTTGAATGTTACTGGTCTAGTGATAGTCTTCCAAGGGAAATAGGACTCCCATCTCTGGAATGAGAAGGATCTTGGACAAGTAAATTGATCTCAGATTTTCTTCCCTAGTTTGTAAAATGTCCAATTTATGTGATTGTTGTAAATCTTGGACTAATATGAAATCTCTGACATATAGGTGCTTAATTAATGCTACCTGTCATTTTTACTTTTAATAAGCGGAGAAACTGTATATTATAGAAAGTCAGCAAAATTGTGGATGGTTAAAGTGTATACTCTGTATTGACAAGATGGCCTTTGAATTCTGGCTGTGCCCCCTCATTTGTTTTGTGATCTCGAGTAACTTAACATTGCTTTGCCTCATTTCTTTAATCTGTGAAGTGGGGGTTATAATATATCCTACCTCAGAGGGCTGTTGTAGGGGTATTGCACCACATAATTCATATAAAATGCCTGCTGTCCTCAATAAATATGTAATATTTTATAATAATAATAATATATTTAATATGGAGTTGTTAATCTGATGATCTATGGTATATGACATGTCAACACATGCTGGGTGAATTACTTTTTGATGAACAGATTATTCTCAAATAAAAAATTCAGCTAATCAGACATATAGGCCCAGAGTGCTATTTTGAAGCACCTGCCATTCAGTATTCTCATTTTATTTGGCCATGTTGCCAGTGTTGTTGTTGTTCTTGTTGTTGTTGTAGTTTTAGTTGTTTTACTTATGCTTTTATGATTCACTATCACTGGGTTTTTAAAATATGGTAAGAGAGGTCAAATCCAGGAAGCAATGGAAGGTATAGTCCCACCTCAGAAAGATGACTACAAAGGAAAAAATAATCTTGTTAGAAGAGAATTCCTTTAGGGGTGTTAAAGATTTAAGGATAGAATTTTTCTATTTTGAGCCAAGCAGTAATAAAGAAGTGAAGACTAGAAAGTGGAGAAATTGTTGCCCATGAGAGGAATTTCTTGCTTGACTGTTTCCTCTTAAATCTCATTATGTAAGCTGACTGATCGCTTTTCCCAAACTCGGATTCAGATCTTAAGTATAGAAGAGCAATTCTAGTGAAATACTTATATGTAAATCCTTTGGAGTAAAACATTTTTATTTCTATATGCTTATAATTATTTCCCAGCTTACTTGGAAGAGTGTATAGTTTGAAAATTCTGGAACTGAAAGTTACATTCCTTAAGTAAGCATGAAAAAAGGTATTTGGTCCACCTCAATAAGAAATGAGGTTTATTGATCCAGTTTTCTCTCAGCCAGCCTGATAATCAGAAAGACTGTCACCAGCAGAATTCTGGAAGAGGAAGATATTACTACAACCACTCTACATAACTTCCTAGTGCTGGTTTCATATCTAAATGGAACATGGCAAAGATGTACCTGTTTGCTCAACAGAGGGAAGAGCTACACTGCTCACTTTAAAGACTCAGGCTTTTTGCTTACATTTCATGCCCTAAATTACCTCCCTGTTCTTTTCATGTAATCTGCACTCCAGCCAAACTGAATAACTATCTTGCTGCTATCCATTACTTCTGAGGATTTTTTTGTTTTTTTTTTAATTGTTTAAAGTTTATTTATTTTGAGAGAGACAGAGACAGTGCAAGTGGGGGGAGGGGCAGGGGGAGGGAGAGAGAGAAGATCCCAAGCAGGCTCTGTGCTGCTAATGCAGAGCCTGATGCAGGGCTCGAACTCACAAAACTGTGAGATAATGATGAGCCAAAACCAAGAATTGGATGCTTAATGGACTGAGCCACCCAGATACCCCATGATTTTTGAATTTGTATACACAGTCACCTCTACCTGCAGATATCACCTCCATGTTCATACACCCAAACCTAACTCCTCATCTAATCTCAGTTTAAATGTAACTTGTCCTTTGAAGCCTTTCCTTTTTTCGACAAGAAATGATCCTATACTTCATAAAAGTTTTCTAGATCTTCCTCAGGACTTCTAATATGGCATTTTATTCTTCATATGTATTGTGTACATACATATACCAAATAGTTCTAGGGATACATCAGTGACTAAAACAGAAATCCTTGTAAACTTAATAAACAAGTTAAAAATGTGTGTTAGTGATTTATGCTAAAAAGAAGAATGCAGAAGAGGAGGAAAATAGGAAGTGGAAAGACAGCAATTTTATGTGGTCAAAAGAGTCCCGACAGCAAAGGAGACACGAGAGTAAAGACCTGAAGTATGATGTGCATGTAGGAGAAGAGCATTCAGGCAGAGGAAAGAGCAAGTATGAAGACTCTGGGTGGGAGTGGACCTCATGTGGGATGTCATCGGCTGGGATTAGAGTGACCAAGAGGGAAAGGAGTAGCAGATGATGTCATAGAGGTGAGGAGTGAGGAGTCATAAGGGAGCATGAGGAAGAACAGGCAGATGGTAAAGGTCTTTAGAGTGACTGACTTTTTCTCAGGGTTAGATGACCAAACCATAGAAAGGGTCTTAATCATTTCAGAAGAATGATAGAACTTGTATTTTAACAGGAGCGACAATGCAGCAGTGAGAGCATGCAGATTCTGGAAATACTCTGAAGATAGAAATTATTGAATTTATTGAAAGATTGACCACCAGGAGAAAAAGAGGAGCAAGCAGAACTCAAAGGTCTATGACTTGAATGATTGGAAAGAAGGAGCTTCCATTAGTTGAAATGGAAAAAGCTAGAAAAGAAACAGGAAACAGTGTCAGGCATTCTGCTTTGAACATGGACAGTTAAGATTACTGGCCTGTCCTGTGATTAGTTGGATATGTAAGTTGTAAGTTTGGGGGAACAGTTGGGAGCACTTGGTATCAGTGGTGCCAATTTGGGAGTTATAAACATTTACTTTTCTTTTCTTTTTTTAGATCTATTTTTATTGTTTTGAACAATCTCCATACTGTTTTCCACAGTGGTTGCACCAATTTACACTCCCATCAGCAGTGCACAAGGGTTCTCCTTTCTCCACATTCTCACTGACACTTGTTATTTCCAGTGTTTTTGAGAATAGCCATTCTAACAGGTGTGAGGTGATATCTTCTTGTGGTTTTGATTTGAATTTCCCTGATGGTTAGTGATGTTGAAAACCTTTTCATATACTGTTGGCCATTTGTATGTCTTCTTTGGAAAAATGTCTATTCAGATTTCTTGCTCATTTTTAGTTATTTGGTTTTTTGCTATTGAGTTGTATGAGTTCCTTGTGTATTTTTTATATTAACCCCTATTGAATATGGGCTTTGCAAATATTTTCTCCCGTTCCATAGGTTGCCTTTTTATTTTGTTGATGGTTTCTTTCACTGAGCAGAAACCTTTTTAGTTTTATGTAGTCTCACAATTTTTGCTTCTGTTACATTTGCTTTTGGTGGCAAATCCAAAAGTTAATTACCAAAGCTAATGTAATGGAGCTTACTGCCTATCTCTTCTTCTGGGAGTTTACAGTTTCAGATTTTATATTCAAGTCTTTAACCCATTTTATGTTGATTTTTGTGTATGGTGTAAAACAGGAGCCCAGTTTCATTCTTTTGTATGTTAGTGTCAAGTTTTGCCGGTACCATTTATTGAAGAGACTGTTCTTTCTTCATTGGATATTATTGGCTCCTATGTTGTAAATTAATTGACTGTCTATGCATGAGTAAATCTAAGTTCTCTTTTCTGTTCCATTGATCTATGTAATTTCAGTATTTATGCCAATACCATACTGTTTGATTACTATGGCTTTGTAATATAGTTTTAAATCAGAACGTGTGGTGCCTCCAGCATTATTCTTTCTCAAGGTTTCAAACGGGGTCTGTTTGGTTTTATGCAAATTTTAGGGTTCATTTTTCTATTTCTGTGGAAAATGCCAATTTTTATAGGAAATGCAATGAATCTATATATTGCTTTGAGTTCGATGGACATTTTAACAATGAATTTTTCCAATCTCCAAACATGGAGTAACTGTGTTTATTTATTTCTTCTTCAATTTATTTTATCAATGCCTTATAATTTTCAGCGTAGACTTCCTATCTACTTATTTAAATTGATTCCTAAGTATTTCTTTGGTGCAATTGTAAATGGGATTCCTTTCTTAATTTCTCTTTCTGATAGTTCTGTCTAGTTCTGGTAGCATACAGAAACACAACTGATTTTTGTGTGTTGATTTTGTATCCTGAAACTTTTCTTAATTCTTTTATTAGTTCCGACAATTTTTTTTGATGGAGTCTTTGGGTTTTCTATACAGATCATGTTATCTGTAAACCGAGACAGTTTTACTTCCTTAATTCCAATTTGGATGACTTTTTCCCTGTTTTTACCTAATTTTTCAGGCAAGGGCTTCCAACACTATGTTAAATGAAAATGGAGAATGGGCATCTATCTTTTTCCTGATATTAGAGGAAATACTTTGATCTTTTTACCATTGAGTATGATTTTGGCTGTGAGCTTGTCATATATAGCCTTTGTTTTGTTGCGGTACATCCCCTCTATATCCACTTTGTTGAGAATTTTTATCATGGATGGATGTTGAATTTCATCAGATGCCTTTCTGCATCTTTTGAGATGATCATATGATTTTTATCCTTCATTTTATGTTATGTATCACAATTATAGGTTTACATATGTTGACCTGTACTTGCATACTTAGAATAAATCCCAGTTGATAATGGTATATGATGCTTTTAATGTAATGCTGAACTTGGTTTGCTAGTATTTTTTGAGGATTTTTCCATCTATATTTTTCAGAGATACTGGCCTGTTATTTTCTTTTCTTGTAGTGTCCTTGTCTGGTTTTGGTTATCAGGGTATGGCTGGCCTTCTACAATGAATTGGGATATATTCTCTCCTCTTCTAGATTTTGGAAGAGTTTGAAAGGATTGGTATTAATTGTTTTTTAAACATTTGATAGAATTTACCAATGAAACCATCTGGCCCTAGACTTTTGTTTATTGGGAAGTTTTTTATTACTGATTCAATCTTCTAGTAATTTATTTGATAAGATTTTCTGTGTCTTAATGTTTTAGTCCTGGCAGGTTGTGTTTTTCTAGGAATTTATCTGTTTTTTCAAGGTTATCCAACTTACTGGTATATAATTGTTCAGGGTAGTTTCTCATGATCTTTAGTATTTCTTTGTAATCCATTGTAGTGTCTCTTCTTTCATTATAATTTTGAGTCTCCTCTCTTTCTTTCTTAGTCTAACTAAAGTTTGTCAGTTTATTTATCTTTTCAAAAAACAAGCTCTTAGTTGTTTTGTTTTTGTTTTTAATCTTTCCATTGTCTTTTAGCCTCCATTTCACTTATTTCTATTCTGATCTTTCTTATTTCTTTCCTTTGACTGACTCTGGGCTTATTTTGTTCTTCTTTTTCTAGTTCCTTGAGGAGTAATATTAGATTGATTATTTGAAATCTTTCTTTTTTCTTAATATGGTTGTTTTTCCCTATAAACTTCCTTCTTTTGCTCTACCCCTAAGTTTCAGTATGTTGTATTATCATTTCATTTGTTTCAAGATGTTTTTGGATTTTTCCTTTGATTTCTTCTTTGACTCATTGATTCTTCAGCAGCATTTTAAGTTCCACATATTTGTGAATTTTATATTTTTCTTATAATTGATTTCTACTTCCATAATATTGTGGTTGGAAAAGATGGTTGATATGTTTTTGGTTTTCTTAAATTTATTAGGACTTGTTTAATTGCCTAACATATGACCTATACTGGAAAATGTTCCATGTGCTCTTGAGAAGAATGTGTATTCTGCTGTTGTTTGATGGAATGTTCTGTATATGTCTGTTAGGTCTATCTGGTCTAATGTGAAGTTTAGGCCCATCATTTCCTCACTGATTTTCTGTCTAGGTGATCTATTCTTTATTGAAACTGTGGTATTGAAATCCTTACTATTTATTGTATTGTATTATTATTGTATTCTTGCTTTAGATCTGTTAATATTTGCTTTATATATTTAGATGCTCCAGTATTTAGTCCATAAATATTTACAATTGTTATATCCCTGATGAACTGGCCCCTTATCTTTATATAATAACCTTTTTGTCTCATAGTTTTTGGATTATAGTCTATTTTGTCTCATATGAGTATAGTGACCCCAGCCTCATTTTGGCTTCCATTTGCATGGAACATCTTTTTTCATCCTTCACCTTCCATCCACGTGTGTCCTTAAAGCTGAAGTGAATCTCTTGTAGACAGCATATAGTTGGGTCTTGTTTTTTATCCATTCAGCTACTCTGTATTTTGATTATAGAATTTACTTCCTTTCATTAAAGTACTAGTGGAAGGTGTGGACTTACTACTGCCATTTTGTTGTCTCCTGGCTGTTTTATAGTTTATTTATTCCTTTCTTCACCTCTTGCTCTCTTTCTTTGAGATTTGATGATTTTCTATGGGGTTATGCTCTGATTCCCTTCTCTTTATCTTTTGTGTGTCTAATATAGGTTGGTTTGTGGTTATCACAAGGTTTACTTTAAAAAATTTATATTTACAACAATCTATTTTAAACTGAAATCAACTTAACTTCAAATGTGTATGAAAGTTCTACATTTTTATACTTCTTCCCAGACCTCCATGGGAGGAAGGAAATTCAGGGGCCTCCTATGTAATTATCTTGGTCTGGAGTTAAGATATATGCTACCATTTTTTATGGACCCACAAACATATGGCCAACTAGTCTTTGACAAAGCAGGAAAGAATATCCAATGGAATAAAGACAGTCTCTTCAGGAGGTGGTGCTGGGAAAACTGGACAGCAACATGCAGAAGAATGAACCTGGACCACTTTCTCACACCACACACAAAAATAAACTCAAAATGGATGAAAGACCTCAATGTAAGACAGGAATCCATCAAAATCCTCGAGGAGAAAGCAGGCAAAAACTTCTTTGATCTTGCCTGCAGCAACTTCTTACTCAACACATCTCCAAAGGCAAGGGAAACAAAAGCAAAAATGAACTACTGGGACCTCATCAAAATAAAAAGCTTCTGCACAGTGAAGGAAACAATCAGCAAAACTAAAAGGCAACCAACAGAATGGGAGAAGATATTTTCAAATGACATATTAGATAAAGGGTTAGTATCCAAAATCTATAAGGAACTCATCAAACTCAACACCCAAAAAACAAATAATCCAGTGAAGAAATGGGCAAAAGACATGAAGAGACACTTCTCCAAAGAAGACATCCAGATGGCCAACTGACACATGAAAAAATGCTCCACATCACTCATCATCAGGGAAATACAAATCAAAACCTCAGTGAGATACCACCTGACGCCTGTCAGAATGGCTAACATTAACAACTCAGGCAACAATAGATTTTGGCAAGGACGTGGAGAAAGAGGATCTCTTTTGCATTGTTGGTGGGAATGCAAGCTGGTGCAGCCACTCTGGAAAACAGTATGAAGGTTCCTCAAAAAACTAAACATAGAACTACCCTACAACCCAGCAATTGCACTACTAGGCATTTATCCACAGGATACAGGTGTGCTCTTTCAAAGGGACACATGCACCCCTGTGTTTATAGCAGCACTATCAACAATAGCCAAGGTATGGAAAGAGCCCAAATTTCCCTCGATGGATGAATGGATAAAGAAAATGTGGTGTATATATACAATGGAGTATTACTTGGCAATCAAAAAGAATGAAATCTTGCCATTTGCAACTATGTGGATGGAACTGGAGGGTATTATGCTAAATGAAATTAGTCAGAGAAAGACAAAAATCATATTACTTCACTCATATGAAGACTTTAAGAGGCAAAACAGATGAACATAAGGGAAGGAAAATAAAAATAATATAAAAACAGGGAGGGGACAAAACAGAGGAGACTCAAAATATGGAGAACAAACTGAGGGTTACGGAAGGGGTTGTGGGAGGAGGGATGGGCTAAATGGATAAGGGGCACTAAGGAATCTACTACTGAAATCGTTGCACTATATGCTAATTAATTTGGATGTAAATTTAAAAACATAAAAAATAAAGTTAAAAATAAAGATATATGCTACCATTTTTTAAAATAACCTAGACTATTTGTGTAAAATTATTAATAAAAGACAACTGCTACATTAAAATACCAAATTTTGAATTAGGCTCTGGATATGTAATTATGTCATATCTTTGAGCAATTCTTTGTAGAGAGCTCGCAACACCAGCAATTCATCTGTCAGTATATGCAAAGTGAGTTCATTAAATTTGGCCCGGTGCTCTAAAAGGCACATTACACTATTTTTCCATATCTATTTTGTCTTTTACAAGACATACTAGAGATATGTTGTGCTCCAGATTCTGTAATACAACATTTTGTCATTAATATATCTCCAATACTTTTATATTAATTTTAATATTAGAATCATGTCTTCTTTAAAAAGACAGAGTTCTCATAAGGATACATGAAATAATTGCACAAAATATTTTAGTTTCTTATGCAATATTATTTTTTAAAAGAATGCAAAATGTTTAAACATTTAGCATTATATGACTCTTCTCTTTAGTTCAAATCAGAACACTTTCACCAAGGTATTTTTTAGTTTAAGATGCTGCAGATGTGAAAAGATAAAAGAAGAAATGAACTTATTCTATTATGGAAAGAATGGATGAGAATGAAGGCATTACCACATTTTTAGAGCATGCATTCACATAGATTGAGATTAGATGAATAAATTATGTGGCTTTATATTTATTATATTTATTATTTATTTTTATGTTTATGTTTATTTTTATGCTTATTATTTATTATTATATGGCAACTAAAAAACGTTGCATACATTTTACCTTCATATTTCTAAAGAAGTAGCTTGATGGATTTAGTCACTGAATTAAAGAACTTGGAGTTTTGGATCCAAATGATTCTTCAATCATCTCTTTGTCAGACAATTTGTATTCTACGGTTGGGTTTAAAATAGCGTTCCTGACAGGGAATATCGTGTGCCAGAGCCTTGAGGCAAAAAGTCCCGAGGTACTTTTGAAGAACTTTTAAAGAAATCCTAATGGCAACAGTCCTTAGAACTGTGTGGCTATAGCACTTAGTGTTCAGTGTTAACTATTGTCCTATTATCTGTGGAACCTTCTAATAGGAAAGGCATGTGAAAATGTTAATGCTGTTTTTGGTGCATTGCAAAATTAAAATGAATCCTAATTACATGCCCTTTATTTACATGTACTTTATAAAATGTCTACCATGAATTGTGCTCTAAGGAATTCTACCATGAATTCTACCTATATTAGAGAATGGATGACTAAAAGTAGGTTCTAAGTGTTTAAGTAAGTTAGTAGGCATTAACGTTTTATAATTTCAATCTGAAAGAAACATTTGAACTATTGTTTTCTAAGTAGTAATGCAGCTCTTGACTAAGCATAGTCAAGTGTAAGTATGAAAAGGGTATGTTTATTGAATAAAGTATGGTCAACATGTTTGTGGGTGGATAGAATTCATTTTATAATTGTAGAGAAGAAAGAAATATTTGTATGAAAACCCATATGATAGGTGCTTGTCACTTTCTAGTGATTTGTTGCTTACTTTGTTCTCAGTGGGTCTCTTCTGTGTTCTAGGATGAGTTGGCAGTATGGAACAGCACTTCAAATGGGAATTATAAGACTGAATATTCGGTGCAGTACTTCTAAGTTTTGTCAAGCTGTGTGGCCTTGAGGAAGTCATTTCATATCCCTATATCTCCAATCCCTCTTCCCAAAAGTAAAGAAAATGATATCTGACTTGCTGTAGATTTGCTGTTGTGAGGATCACAGCAGTGCCACATAGAAAAGTACCATGAAAGCTTTAAGTCACTAAACAGATGTATTCTCAACCATGCAAAATTTAAAAGCATAAAAGTTTGTTACTATTATAAATGTGAACGGGCATTTCCCAGGGACTTTAGTATGAAAGTAAAAGAATACTGACTTGAATTTTGCAATAAAAACATGCATTCTTTAACTTCAGTGTCCAGTAGATGCAGATCAGATTTTTCAGGCACATCCTCCCGACGGGGACAAAGAGAAACTCAGCACAAAATTTATATTTAAAAAATTCTGCCTGAAAACATTGGAGAACCAATAATGCAGTGAAAAGCTATGTGGCTAAAATCATTTAGAAGATAGAAATACAGAGAGGGGAAACCTGGCATTAGGGTCTGCTTTCATCTTGTATTGTCAATTTTAGGGCAAAAAAAAAAGGGGAGCTTTTTTTTCCCCACATGGAAGCTGAGACGCTAAGCAAGTCTAAGAGAAAAACAACAACAACCAAAAAATGGAGTAAATGAATGCCCATAAAGACAAAAATGTGTTAAGGTTTTATTCTGAGACCATAATGGGAGCTAGGAATAAGAGGAGAGAGGAAAGAGGATGGCTCTTAGAAGTTGAAAACTCATGTCCACACAAAAGCCTGTGCACAGTTGCTTATAGCTGCTTTATTCATAATTGTTAAAGCTTGGAAGCAACTGAGATGTCCTTCAGGAGGGGAATGGGTAAAAGATGTGTGGAACATCCAGAACATGGAATACTATTCAATATTAAAAATAAATGAACTATCAAGCAATGAAAAGACATAGAAGAAAATTAAATGCATATTACTAAGTAAAATAAGCCCAATCTGAAAGGTCACATACTGTATGATTCCATCTATATGATGTTCTGGAAAAGGCAAAACTATGAAGATAGTAAAAAGGTCAGTGACTGCCAGGGATTGGGGGAAGAGAAATGAATAAGTGAAGCATAGAGAGTTCTTAGGGCAGTGGAATACTCTATATGATATTATAATGATGGATATATGTCATTATACATTTGTCCAAACCCATAGAATGTACCACATGAAGAGGGAACTAATGTAAAGTAGGGACTTGGGGTGATTATGATGTGTCATTGTAGGTTCATCAGTGGTAAATGTATTGGTCTGGGGGAGTATGCTGATAATGGGGAAGGCTGAGAACCGTGTTGGGCTATCTGGGTGATCTCTGTCCTCTCAATTTTGTGGTAAACCTAAAATTTCTCTAAAAAAAGTAAAGTCTTTTAAAAAAAAATGGGTAGCTGGTTTGCAAATAGACTACTGACATGATGTTCAAAAATCAAAATAAATCACACATAGAATGATTTAATCAATGAGGGTATAACAACACCTAACATTCTGTGATTTTTTTTTTATAGAATTATGCTAAGCAGTTGAATTTTCTTCACTTGATCTTAGCCAAAAGGCTGAGAAGCGATTTGCAGTTGAATTTTCTTATTTAACATACATAAAAACCTAGGCACTAGACATATCATTAACCTCATTTTGGAAATGGGAAAACCAAGTTTTACACCACATAAGTAACTTTCCCAAACATTAGAATTAGGATTTGGAAGTGCACAGCCCTATCCAGAGTTTGTATTCTTGCTATACAAAAGATGCTGAAACAATTGTAGGAACAAAAACTTCAAGATTTTCAAATCATGAAAGATTGTAGTAACTGATGTTGATGAAGAAAAACTGCCTGGCATATCAGCAGAGAATCATAGATGCTGAGAATTGAAAGGGACCTTGGATACCATCCTTCTGTCTGAATACTTTCCATCAAATGGCAATTAATCTCCCTTTTGGGCACCACTAATGACAATTAGCTCTTCATTCTAGTAAAGGTTCATACCATTAGAAACCATCTTTTTGTAGAGCTGAAATTTGTGGGGTTTTGTTTTGTTTTAGCTTCCAATCACTGGCTCTAATTCTATCCTTGATTAATTCAGAATAATTTATATTATCCTAAGGAGTTTTGAGATACTTAGATAAATATACCAGGTTATGCATAAATAATTTCTTCTTTAGGTTAAGTATTCTCATTTTCTTCTTCTTTTCCTCATATGACATAATTGCTGATAGCTTTCCTCAGGATGTGCTCATTTGTCCATGTCCCTTATTGGTATAATTGGGAAAAGTCATAGGATAATTACAGATAAAAAGACGTAACATGTCAATATCTGGGATGTGATAAAACCTTTTTCTTTCAAATTTTCTTGAGAATTCAAAATGGTGATGTTCTCAGTTTCTCCTATGTTTACTAGAATAGGCCCTCTTAACGGCAAACTTCATTTGTTTGTAATTTACTAAAATTTCTCTATTCTCCTTTTTGGGCTCAGAAAACAAAGTTATATAGCAGTGCTATTTCTTCTCAATGTAAGATTATTTCTTTATGATATATTCCTAGCAGAGGAATTTCTGGATAAGAATTTGTATTAGGATAGAGGCTAAGTTGTAACAAAGAAGATTCCAAAAATGCAATGGCTTAAATACAAGAGAAATTGTTGTTTTTTTTCCCCTCTCAGAAAACAGCCTAACCAGCAGGGAAGCTCTGCCTCATGAAATCTGTTAGAGATGGAGGCTTCCTTCATCTCATTCTTATTTAGACACTGCCTCATCTTTGTGATCAAAACTGTGCCATTTCCGGGGCGCCTGGGTGGCGCAGTCGGTTAAGCGTCCGACTTCAGCCAGGTCAAGATCTCGCGGTCAGTGAGTTCGAGCCCCGCGTCAGGCTCTGGGCTGATGGCTCGGAGCCTGGAGCCTGTTTCCGATTCTGTGTCTCCCTCTCTATCTGCCCCTCCCCCGTTCATGCTCTGTCTCTCTCTGTCCCCCAAAAAAAAAAAAAAAAAAAAAAAAAGTTGAAAAAAAAAACTGTGCCATTTCCAAAATCTTCTTTGCAGCCTAAAGGAAGGTGAACAGTTCAGGATAAGCCCCTTGACCTGGGGGTGCCTGGGTGGTTCATTCAGTTACGCATCAGACTTTAGCTCAGGTCATGATCTTGGGATTCATGGGTTCCAGCCTGGCATTGGGCTCTGTGCTGCCAGCTCAGAGCCTGGAGCCTGCTTTAGATACTGTGTCTCCCTCTCTGCCCCTCCCCCACTTATGCTGTCTCTCTCTCTCTCTCTCTGAAAAATAAAAAAACATTACAAAAAATAAATTGGAACTGACCTGGAAGTTGTGTATATGAATTTTGTCCTATATCCTTTAAGAGAAAGGAGTCCAGTAGCCAAGTTGGGCTGGACTTGGTTGCTAGGGGGCTGGGAAATGTCATCCCTGTGAAGCCATGTACCCAGAGTCAGCAATTTTACTGTGAAACGAACCAGGAATTAAAATTTGGTCTGTTAGCCTCTACTACAGATATTATATTCTTTGTTTTTATGAATCTTAAACTATTTTTCAAAATTGCTCTACAGAGTGTTCATTAACTGAGTCTATTCAAAATGTTAGTAAACACATTAATCTGTAATGTAAACAAATAAAAAATTCAACTGCATGAAACCATTAATAAGATCAACCTCAACAGGTTTGGGAAATACTTGACTTAGTAAGCAAACATCTCAATTAATAGAAGCAGAAGGGGTAGGAATTTGCATGCTGGCTGCAAGCATTTACAGTGTCATGGGCTTTAGTGCAGATAATTTACATTAAAGATAGGGAGCCAAACTTCCTCTTGCATGTTGTTAAATGGAGTCAGTTAACATAGTTTTTTTTTTATCTCACTTTTTCTGTGGCACTTGCTATTTTGCTCTGAATACCATCTCACCAAACATCCACTCAAGCTATAATCTAGTAATATTACAGTGAAAAAAATAATTCCCATTTCTCAGGGATGCTGGTATTTTTTCAAGTGAATATTGCTTGCATTTGGAGAGTCATTTGCTAATTTTTCACTGTTATATTGAAAACAGTGTTTGCACATACAAGATAAAATGATTAAGGGGAAACCAAAATTTACATAGGTGTAGTGATTTTTGAAGACATCAAAATGAATAATACACATTATAACTGAAATGTCATCTTGCATTCCTTCAATTCCAATCATAAGCAAAGAAACCTTGTGATATTCATTTTCTGACCTGCTCCATTCTGTTCTCAAACTATTTTTTATTCATATTCATTTTTAAAGTTTTGCTTCAGATTAGTATCATTGAACTGCTCAAAATCTGAGGTAAGACAAACATACAGAATTTCAAATGTGGCCCCACTCTTAATCTTGAGATGGCCAGCCCACAGCCATTCACTAGAACCTGCTTTAGGAGAGTTCTGTACCGGGTACAGTCGGTGGGAAGGAAATAGTCTCTGACCTCTAGGATCTTACCCTTTAGTTTGTGAAGATAAAATATACTCTAAGAAGCAACCATTTACCGCCCCTAAGTTTTAAAATAAGACTTGACTCTTTCTTTTTCCTCATTCCAGCAGCCAATTAATCGTAAATTCTCATATTCTAATTACTCATCCCTACAGCATTCCAGCTTGTTCTGCTGGCTGGGGCTTCTCTCCCTCCAATCCACTTGCACTGAGAAAGATTCCTTCCAACTCTTCACCTTACTTTGGAATCCATACAGCAAAACTTATTGATAAATAACTTGTCACATAAAGGTAAAATAAAAGTAAGGTGATGATTCAGTCCACATGTGTATCTGTGAATATATGTGAATCAGTCAGTACAATATCCTGCCTCCTATCTCCATGTTCTTATGGAACATACTTTGTGCCCTTCACGAAAGACTGAATGTCCAGGGTTGAAATCTGATGATGTCATCCCCATTCTCTGTTTAAAACCTTTTAGTGTGCCTTCAATATCCTTAAAGTCCACACTCACTTACCTGGCTCTTGAAATTTTTGATGTGGTGTTGCCTTGCTCTCTGGGTTTACCTCTAATCATTACTCTTGTCACGTGCTGAAGGCTGCCATTTTAACCTACTGTCCTTACCCACACTTTACACCCTCTCTTGCTTCTAGGCTTTTGTACCTGTTGTTTCTTCCCTGGAAATGACAGCCCTTGTAAATTCTTGTAAATTCCTTGTAAATTTCCTGTAAATTCCTCCTTTGTAAATTCTATGGCCCCAATCTAAGAACTAGGGTTATCTTAAATGCTCCTATAAAAACCTGTAACACTTTTAACATAGCTCTAATAGAATTTTATTGTTATTGCCAACTTACTTATTCAGATTCCTATGGAAACTCAGAGTCCTTGAACACAGGTACTATATGTTTTCATCCTTTTATGTCAACTGGCTAGCACAGTATTCAACACATAGCAAATATACAATAATTGTTGACTTGAAATTCATAAAGAAGCAATTTATGGTATAGATTAAATGTATTTGTGCCAAATTAATTAAAAAAATGAAAGTTTTGTTTGTTAACTACTTACTTTATACCAGATATTGGTGATAACACAGTGAACGTAACAAATTCCTGTCATCTGAGAGTTAAGTTTAGTGGTTTACTTCCTTTTTCTTTTCTCCATAAATCTTACTTAACTGCCACATTTGTTATTATCACCTTTTTAGAAAATGCTTGGGAGAGCCCCAAATTTTAACCCAAGTCATCCTATAAATAACAGAGTTAAAGAAGACTGGAATTTATTACTGAAATAACATTTCCATGAATCCAGTAAAGGAAATAGGTTGACCTTCCAAAAGAGATACATAGCATGGAAGGGAATGGAGAAAGACTTATTTCAGATAAAAATGACTGAGTAGCTTGGATGGAGCAAAGAAAATCTAAACGGTAAATAAAAGGTATGAGGTCTGAGGATTGTTAAGTAGGATATGAGTCATGGTAAGGGATTTGGAGAAATGAAGATCCAAATGATTATGCTTTGAGTAAGTAGGAGATAACATTATCCTAGGAGGTTGACATGTAACAATAATATAATACATGATTTACAAATAGGATATGTAATGAGTATTTTTTAAACATCTGGGTTATATAGAAATATATAATGAGAAGGCTTAAATTATAATGAAAATTTAGAAATGCATTAAAACATCTCCAACAATCTGTAATGAAGACCGAATATTTCAGAACCATGTAATTTTAGTCCTTAACATATTAAATGTCCACACTGCCATGAAGAACTTTGGCCTTTAATAGTTTGGTTTAAAAGCTTCAAAACCATCAGTCTAGAACTTTGTGAGATTTTTAATATTTTGAACATGAGAAAAATTTAACATATACATCAGAAGTGTTGTCTTTATATATTTGAGAAATATCTGAAGAGGATGACAACCCCCTGATCTACATCCTTACAGATGTAGATCCTTACAGAAAAAAAAAAAAAAAAAAAAAAGAAAAGAAAAGAAATGTGCCTTCACCGTGTGAAAATGAGTGAAGGAAACCTCACTTAAAAGGGATTCGGGAAACCCTGAAAGGGGAACCATCACACACACTACCTACGACTAGTTGCCTCTTGCACACTTCAGTGGGAAGAGGGAAGATTTCCTCCCAGACCATCAACAGCAAGGCACCCTTGCCTGCAGCCAATGAGAAGCCACTGCCTCTTTGAACTCTTATTTTCCTCCAATGGACTTCTGTTGTAAACAGCCCCTCCCAACCCCCCCCCCCACCCCGGTTTTTTGTTTTGTTTTTTGTTTTTCCCCCTCTAAAAAAGAATACTCCCTTTGTTTTCTAGATTTGTCTGTGCTTCACCATAGTTGGTTTGTCCTTGTTAGGGGGTGAGAAAGCATCTGTGTTGTGTGAACAGAGGTCCCTGTCTTTGGATTCCCCAAGAAGAAGATTTACTTGGGTATCCCTGATCAGAATAAAGACAGCCAGGAGGAAAGGAGCAAGCACAGAGCAGTTTATTAAAGCAAAAGTACACTCTCGAGGTGGGAGAGCAGGCAGTGGGCAGGTTCCAGGAAGTTGAACCGATCCCTGTGTTGATTTGAGATTGGATATTATCTGGGTCTTTCTGAGCCAGGAGGAGCTGTGAGGTACAGAGGGGTGGTCTCTAATGGAAGCTGCTTCCAATCTTTTGGGGAACTCCTCTTACAGGTGGGTAGGGTAGTTTTTGACTACAGGTTTGCAGCAAACTCTCAGGGCAGCCTTTCTCCATTGGGCAGGGCTGTTCCGGCAATGCAAATAAATTCTAATGAGTGCAGGGGTTACTCTGAGGGAGAAGAGGAGAGCACAGGCTCTGCCCCTGTGACTCTTGCTTTGTCAACTCCAAGGTCTTGGAAGCTGCAAGGTCAGGATGTTAAGCTCCTGCGCTTATAACATGTAGGGGTTTTTTTTTGAAGTTTAAATATTTTTAAAGTTTAATATTATTTAAAGTTTAAATATTTATTTATTATGAGTGGGGGAGGGGCAGAGAGAGAGAGAGAGAGACGGGGAGAGAGGGAATCCCAAACAGGCTCTGCTGTTAGTACAGAGCAGACCTAGGGGATCGATCCCATGAACTACGAGATAATGACCGGAGCCAAAGTCAAGAGTCTGACACTTAACTAAGCCACCCACCCACGCTGCTCACTTTTTTTTTTTTTTTTTTTTTAATCACTACCCTTGCCTCCAGCAAGTGTCTTTCTCATTCCCCTTTAAGGACTTGAGACTCTGCCTCAGGGCATTCTTACCCCTGTTCTTGTCTAGCTTCTACCTAACATCCTGAACACAGTTACTCTCATTCTTGAATAAAACTCCTTTTGCTGACATAATAACTGGCTATTTTATTTTTTAAGGTTGACAAGTGAAACAGATTTGGAATGGATACAAGAAAAACATTGCACACATTAGAGATCGCTAAGCATGTTTACATGGGGACCCTCAAGAAGTTTTTTAAAAGGAATATACATGTTCTAACATATGTAATATATAAAATATATAAATATATATAACATATATACTATATACAAATGCTTTTTATAGTCCTATCCTTTTGATGAGAGAATAGTACAAGGGCAATAATCATTTTGCAAGAAAAATTATTTAATGTCTATTTCCCATTTGAGAGTTTATCCTAGCTCCCTCCAAGAAAACTGAACATTCTTGGAGTTTGATTAATAAATAGATGACTCCTTAAAGGATCATCTTTGAACATTAGCTGTATAGAGAGCACCACTTTAAAAGAGGCCACAACTGCCTTAAGCAGTTAAAATAGACTCTTCCAGATTCCTGGAAATTTTTACTTTGAGATGTACATTTCAATTCAGTCTACCAAGAATCTTTCCAAGACAGGAGGATAGGCAAAAGGAGAAAAGAATAGAAATGAAAAAGAATGGATAAAGAAAGAAGAGGAAAAGGGAGTGGGTCACAGTAAAAGAAGCAAAAATAGGAGGGTGATACAAATTTGAAGAGAGAGGATTTGAAGGAATGCAAAATGCATGTTGTGTGCGCATTACACTAAGACTAGCTAATGTCACTGACAAGAGATCTCATGTTTCTTTGAGTAACCTACATACATCAATAGTTTTCAAAAGGTCTCCTACCAGAAGCATCAGCAGCACCTGGGAACTTGTTAGACATGCAAATTCTTGGGCGCCACCCAGAACATCGGATTCAGAACTCAGGGGATACAACAAAGTATCTGCATTTTCACAACCCCTGGGGAGGGGGGGGGGCTGATACACACTCAATTTGAGTACTACTTTTATTTCTTGCTCCTGTAAATGTTTATTGAAAATATTCAGCTGGTGACTGTCAAGAGTTCAAGACTCAGACTTAATAAGATCCTTTGGCTCTACCTACCTCTACAGCTGCTTAGTTGTTTCTAATCAGCTCTAATTAGACCCTGATTCTGCTTTTCCCAACGTCACTCCCTCATCTGGGGTTCCGAGAGCAACTTTTGTGATCATTCTCCTTCTTGGCCAAATCCGAAGTAAGAAATGGGGATTATGCTTTGGTCTGTCTCATGGTTTTATAGCTTTAATAGCCATGCCATTTGTGGGGCCTGAATGTTATTTAAATGTCAGCATAGCCGTATTTGTTTTCATCCAGGCTTGTGGTTTCATAGGCAATACAATTTCTTCAAAAATTTCTTACATGGCCTGATTAGATATTTGATTTATAGGCTTCTAAGCTATTCTATCTGCTGTTGTGCCAGTAATTACACCCAGAATTCTTTACTAAGCGTAGTTCTTTATTACTTGTTTTTGTTTTTTTTTTAGCCTTATTTCACATATGTTTCTCTCTCTGAAGTCATTGGTGGCTACTTCAGGGCTATCTGATACGGTGTGTTTAGGTAGAGAAGCATTAGTCTGAATTTTGCTACAAGGCTGAGTTTTAGTGTGGTTTTGTTGCTCAGAAACTTTCTTAGTCTTATTTCATACCGTCTGAGGTATAAAAGTTTTTTGTTTGTTTTTTTAACTTGCAGATTGTTAATTGTTTGCCTGAGGTTCTCTCTTCCTTCTGTATTGCTAGTAGGCAGTAAAAATCACTGGTAGAAAACCTAGTGTTTTGTTTTCCAATCTCTTCCTCTAAAGCTACAGGCACATGGTTTCCTATCATGTTCATGCAGGTGGCATTTTTTGTCAAGTGTTTTACCACAGCATAGTGTGGCTCTCCAGGTGTCCCGCGTCCATAGCAGTTTTCTTGCCAATAGCCACCTGATCAATAAGTGGGTGTCACCACATCTCAGTTCAAGGTACCAATTTCTGCACAAATTAAAGTAATGCTAGCATATGTAAAAATAATCCCTATTCTTGGTGGCTTTATAGAACTCTATTTTTGTTACCTACAGTTCAATGCTGGTATTCACAAAGTGTTCAAGGACTCCGGCACCTTTCATCCATGGTTTTGAATCTACCCTCCTCCTAGTCCTCTGAGTTTTGTACATTCAGCCAATGAATGGAAAAAGAGAGCAGAGAATGGCGTCATGGCTTCTATGGGCCAGACCTGGAAGTAGTGTTTTTCGCTTCAGGAATTCAGTCAAATGGCTGCATCCAACTTCCAGGGCCAGCGCGAGGGGTGTCGTTATGTTGTGAGCTCAACAGGAGAAGGGAAAGAGTTTTGTTTTGTGGTAGAAGGTATTTCAGTCTCTGCCACATGAAAGAGAAATGACAAGCAATGGGAAAGGGGAGTGTGGAAGAGCAGTGGAGAGGAGGAAAACCTGTAGAGAGATGAATAGAAGACATAGAGAGAAAGTGAAGTTTGGAATGAGAATTTGTCATTTAATCTTTAGGATTATGAGCCTGATATCTTACCTAATTTCACACAGCCAAGAAAGGTTATTCTTAAATTCATATCCATAGATGTCTGAAAAGAAAGCCCGTGATCTTTCTTTTTTTTTTAAAAAAATTTTTTTTTTCAACGTTTATTTATTTTTGGGACAGAGAGAGACAGAGCATGAATGGGGGAGGGGCAGAGAGAGAGGGAGACACAGAATCGGAAGCAGGCTCCAGGCTCCGAGCCATCAGCCCAGAGCCTGACGCAGAGAAAGCCCATGATCTTTCCACTGGCAGGAAGACAGACATACACAAACACACACACACACAACCGTTAATATCCAATAGCATGTTATACTCAACGAAGCCAAATGATATTTGGCATTATACTCAGAACTTCATTATTCTTCCTGCAGTTGTTCTTTATGGAAGATCTAACAGGCATAGTGTGCTTAACAGTAGTTAACAATTTGATTAGTTAAGAAAATATGGTTAACTAATTTAACGTGAGTATAAATTGGTGCGAGTATATCACCAATAATCAAGACTTTCATTAAGGATGTAAAATAGTAAAATGCTTTTAAATTGAAGAGATTTACCCTTTGAGTCTATATGCCTAAATGTTTTTACATTGCTCATTCAATAAAACACACAGCAGTTTATTTAATTACTATCATTTGTCTCCAAAAGAAAATATTTATGAACTACATCAATTCCTCAAATGCTCCAAATATGAGCTTTTAATATGAACTGAGAAAGCAAGCATCAGACTGATGGTTTTTGTTTAAAAAGATACAAATGTATGAATAAATATAAATGATGTATTTTTATTATTACACTAGAACAGAAATAAATTCACTTCATTCAAACAGACATTTTTCTCTAAAACCTTTATCTGAGAGCCATGGGAGATCTGGATGTGAAGCAAACTATTTTTATTTTGTCCTTTAAAGAATGAATGTGTTCCTAAACCACCATGTAAACAAGGCTTTTATATCAAGTGTGTATATTATTGTCCTACCTAAAATTTAAGCTTCTTAACAGGACATTTATTTTGCCATATAAACAAAAATCTAGACTTCTGTATTTTCAACATACTCTGGTGTTTGGAGAGAAACTCATCTCTTGGATGTAGACCACTCAGACCACATTCTTTTGGAGGGGCTATTCATCAATCCTCTCGTTCTGGAAAAGAGAACCTTATTGTAGTCCTAATATAGGTCCAGCTTCTTTATGTCCGTAGCTCTGAAAATAACCAAAAAAATTCTAGTTTAATTTTTGGAGACATAGAAGTATTAAAAGATAAACCAAGGCATATTAAAAATTTAAGTTTATTTGAGTGAAAATCTGTTAGAATCAGGCAATGCCAAATCGGAAGTGTTTAGGTGTGGTTGCTGACAGTGAAAGGGCGGGCCTACGCCAGCCGACTCTATCTTGTTCTGTGTCCTTCACCTTGACCACACCTCCTCCCCTTGAGTAAACCCTCCCTCACCTGCCGGACCCTTCCCCAGGACCCCTCCCCAGCCAATCGGCTGAGGCCATAGCCATTACCTCACCAACTGCCCCCAGGCCCCAATAAAACCTTTGTCCTTTTGAAACTCGCGCTCTTTCCCTGGTATCTCACCGCTGCGTCGGTGCAGGTAGGGGATTGAGCTCGAGCTAGCTCGAATAAAGGCTCTTTTGCTTTTGCATCGGACTCGGCTCCCTAGTGGTCTTTGGGGATCACGAATTCTGGGCATAACAACAGGAGCTAGAGGGAAAGACATCTGGAGAATGTTCAGAAGCAAGGAAAGGAAATGATTTGATTAGCTACAACTTCAAGCCCGATTAGCTGTTTGTGTTTAGTTACCCTTAACATTTTGATTTTGTAAACTTGAGCATTTATAGGCTTAGATTTTTGATTGCTTATATAGGCTGCCATGGCATTAGAGCCACCTCAGTCTAATGGCTTCCTTGTTTAATTAATTTGATAATACAATTAAAAATACTTAGTTGACAAGGTTAATGGAATGAATTATTATCTATAGATGAATAAGATTAAATGTATATGTATTATAGACAGTGAGTACTGTTTATGTAAATACACACTTTAGGTGTGGTCCTCCCAGCTCCCTGTCCTGCCATCAGATTAAATTACATATGTGTGAATTTATCCAGTTCTGAGACTAGACTCTACATAGCCCATGGGCTGACCTCAGAAGCCCATGCTAGATTGCCCACATTACTCAGGGAGGACTACTGGATTTGTCACTTCTTTGTCTTAGGTTTTGTATTCTAAAAGCAGAGACTTCTTATGTTCCTTCTGCAAATAACCAAGCACCATGCTTCAGAATGAGCCTTCATTCATTATTTTTCTATAGTCTTTTCTATTTCATTTTTTATTAGCTATGACACAGACCTGGTAATGTGGAGACTTAAGGAATCAGGTACTTTGCTACAGTTGCATGTTTTGCAAATTGCTATAAAAGTTGCCAGTGAATCCTGTTACAGGTTCTTTTCCCTTATGATCTTATCAGTGTGAGGATTTATTAAAAAACAGAATTATCTGTTGATGGGAAAGACTTCTAGAACTCTTAGTCTTCACCCACTATTCAACAAAACATTATTTTGTACTCATTTTTTCTGTTACATTAATGCTCTGCTCTGTTGAGATGAATTTTGCCCTTTAAACCTCTCTTGCTCAGATAGCTGTTGTTAAAAGATAAACTGAGGCATATTAAAAATTTAAGAGTTTATTTGAGAAAAAATTGATTTTAATTGGGCAACACCAAACTAGAACTTGTCAGGAGCACTCCTTCACAGAGACTTTTATAGAGAAAAGATGGATGCAAAGTAAAGAAACTATTGATTGGCTCTAGCTTAAAGCCTAGTTAGCTGTTTGTGATTGGTTGTCCTTATAACATTTTGGTTTCATAACCCTGAGGCATTTACAGAATTCGATTTGGGTTTGCTTGTGTAGGCCACCATGGCATTAGAGTCACATCAGTCTAATGGCCTCCTTATTTAATTAATTTTATAGTGTATATATTAAACTTAAAAATAAAATAGCCAGTTACTTTACCAACAAAATGGATTTATTTGGGAATAACAAAAAATTACAATTCAGGACATGCAAACTATGGCAAAACCATAGCAAGTCTGGAGAACAAAGGAGAGGAATGCTCTTTTATAGAGGAAAGGTGGGAGTTGGGAGGGGCTATTACAAACAAAAATTCATTGGAGTAAACTGGGTCAAAGTGTAGTGGCTTTTCATTGGCTGAATTGTGACAGTCTGTTATTGGATGGGCTGTTGCTGGACAAGGAGAAAATCTTTCAAACTCCTTGCTGGAATAGTAAAGTATAGACTTCTTCATGTTGGGAATGCGAGGTACCTCTCTTCCTGTTAGGGTCTGGGACTGATGAGTGGTAGTGTGTGAGAGCTCCCCCTTCTGGCCTCCTAGTTCTATTTTAAATGAGTTTTCCTTTATTCAATTTCACAGTATAATTAAGGACAATTTAAATTTAAAGGGACCTCAGAGACTTTCTTGTTCACTGTCCCTGTTGTGTGGAGGAGGAAATAAAGAAAATCTCAGTATCATGTGTCTTGCCCAAGGCTAATTAATCCACTCTTCAAAGTCCATGAAGGTTCTGGAACACAGACTTGTGGTTCTAATTTCCTGATTTTTTTTTCCCACTAATTCTTGCTGACTATTCAGTATCCTTCTCTTAGATAGGTAAATGGAGATGTTTGGATGTTGTTTCTCTAGCTACACTTGATTCTACTTAAGTGAATTCAAGGTACACATAGGGTAATTGAAAGGGGCCTTTTACAGCTGTCACACTTATGCATAGATACCCAATTCCAAAATATAGAGGCCTCAAATAGATGGCTAGCATTTACTAAATAATCCCTAAAATAGTCACATTTCATTTCTGGCAGTGCCAATTCTTGCTAGCTATATGATATTAAACATCGGGTAATGTAATTTAATTGATAATATAAATAATTTTCAAATATCTAGCTTTGTGGCACTATATAGTCAATAGAGTCATACAGTTTGTACAATTTATATATATACATATATACACACGTATATATAAATAAATATTTTATATATATAAATAAATATATAATAAATATTCTGTGTAAATATTATATATAAATAAATATTAGATAAACACTCAGGGATGCCTGTGTGGCTCAGTTGGTTAAGGATCCAACTTCATCTCAGGTCATGATCTTACAGTTCTTGAGTTTGAGCCTCACATCGGGCTCTGTGCTGACAGCTCAGAGCCTGGAGCCTGCTTCAGATTCTGTGTCTCCCTCTCTCTCCCCCCATCCCCTGCTTGCAATCTGTTTCTCTCTCTCAAAAATAAGTAAACATTAAAATAAATAAATAAAAATAAAAAATAAAATACAGAATATTGCATAACTCTAATGAGATAAAATCTTTATAATAAATACTTTTTAAAAGAAGGTACCTGTAAAATTTTTCTAGCCAAGAGGAAAATAAATACATTTTAAAGTAAGAGCAAAATAATATAATTTGTGGAGTATAAAATGTTAGCTTTTCTCCAAGTGTGAGGAGAAATGAGAAGAAAATGCTCACTGTGGTATGGGTATATTAAGTAATAGTTATCAATTTTTAAAAATGGAATTAGTAGAAAAGAAGGAAGATAATTTGCTAGGGTTTTCTAATGTAACTCCTAGAACTTTATAGACTATTTATGGGGAAAAAATGACCTTTTTCATTGACAGTTAATTATAAAAGTACCAATTTGTAAAAGAGTGGGGTTTTTTTTTGTATTGATTTTGAAAGGAAAGTGAATATCAGTATAATGGGTTATTAGTCAATTGTTGGTATTAAGAACTAGCTATTAACTGTGAAGTAGATGCTAAAAATATTATTCAAATAATTCTCTCAATAGAATTTTTGTTTGGGGTTCCCAAATGAGGTAACTTTATGTGAATGTCTCAGTACCAAGTTAATTATATTTCACTTTGGAAATAGTGTCTTAATGAATTACTATATACCTTAGATTGAATAATACACTTTAGTGAATAGTGTGATGAAATATTGCTAACTATATTGTAACACTAAATTCAGTTCAGTATTCAGTGATTCCCTTTTTTATTCTTAGTCCTCAAAAGACAATACAAAATCTAAGATAAAAGTCCATTAGAAAGTTAGGAAGTTGAAAGAGAGGTATTTATAACTGTTGAAATATTAGCTAATTTATAACCAAATATAGAGTGAGAAAATGAAATAGCTGTGGTATGAATTATAGAAAATAGACACTTCTGTGCAAAAGGAAAAGCCAGAAGGCTGTTTTCAGAGAAGCTGAGTGGCTATGTATAATATGCAAAGGAGAAACAGTTTTTACATGTTGGGCAAGTAAACAAGATCAAAACTCCACAATTTTTTATCATCATAGAGAGAAGTATTAATTATTCAGCAATCTGAAGGTACCACTTGTGAGTAAAATACCAAATAAATATTATTTCCATACAGCTTTGAATATTTACAAAGATAAAAAAAATGTATGGTATTTCCAAGGTGTTTCACTGATCTATTCCAGCTGTGGGCTACCACTAGAGCCTAAAGATGTCAGTTAGAATCCATTTTTCAGAAGCTGTTGTCCGGGTAATCTATTTCCTTGTTTGTTTTGTTTTGTTTCATTTTGTTTTTTGCCTCCAAAGTCGTTTGTCTCTCTTTTTTGCTAACTTCTCCATTTCATTCATTTTTAACCAGTGACCTACAGAGTGATTTTCACAGTCATTTTCAAGTGATTGAAATGAGTTTGTACAATAAATAATAATTTTAAGAGAATAAAAATTATAAGTGGTCTATGTTTCTAATAAATTAAAATTTCCATTCAGTTTGATAAGCAATATGAGATTTTAATACTCAATTTAATACTTTGCCCACCTTAGAGGTTACTATTTTTACCAAAATTACTGTATTTAATGGATTAGACTTTTGCACAAAAAGCTATCCAGGCCATCAGTCATAGGTAAAATGAGCATGTCAAAGAAAAGAGGAGATATGTGCACTTGTGAATTATCGGTTCAAGTTCATTGCCTGTCCTCCATAGGAGTATTAGAGCTGGCTTATCTGTTTCTAAGAGATTTGGACAGACCATGGTCCCCTGATAATACAGGGTAATAATTAGACACATAGGTTTGAGCCAGATGGTAATGAGTTCAAATTCCAACTCCACCATTTATTTGCTGAAAAACATGGACCAATTTTATTAACACTTCTTCACTTTTGTCATCCATAAAATGAGGACAGTTAATACTACCCATCTCTTATTATTGTTAGCAAAGTTAAACACTTAATACATGTAAAACACTTAGAAACTCTTTGTTCTTCAATTTCCTCTTCCATGAAATGAAGATAATCAGCATGCCATTTCACAGTGCTATTATGAGATTAAACACTTTTATACATGTAAAGTGATCTAAATGGTGCTTGGCATTGGTCACTGCTATGTGACTATGGCGTTATTATTTTTACGTTATTATCATGATTATTCTAACATGTCCAGTGTATAATAACCCTCTATTATTACTATATTGTGCAAACAATTGGTTTTATGGTGTTTTATAAAGTTTTTCATTTTTTAATGTTTATATTTGAGACAGAGAGAGACAGAATGTGAGTGGAGGAGGGGTAGAGAGAGGGAGACACAGAATCCAAAGCAGGCTCCAGCCTTTGAGCTGTCAGCACAGAGCCCCACGCGGGGCTCGAACTCAACTGAGCGGAGACATCATGACCTGAGCCTGTTGGATGCTTAACCGACTGAGCCACCAAGACACCCCGTAAAGTTTTGAATCATTATGCAATGGTAACATTTTATACACCAATGTATGCTAGTCATCCCATTGCATTCTTTACATGATTGTCTTAATCTGCTCGGGCTGCCACAACAAAATACTGTAGACTGAGTGGCTTAAACAACAGACCTTGATTTCTTATAGTTTTGGAGGCTGGGAAGTCCAAGATTAAGCCTAAATAAGTCCAAGATTCATTTGCTGGTGAAGGACTTCTTCCTGATCTTAGATGGCTGCCTTTTGGCTTTGTCCTCACCTGGAAGAGAGGACAGGAGACCCTCAGGCCTCTTTTTGTCTTCTTCTAAGGATACTAGTCCCATCATGGGGACCCTACTCTCAGAACCTCATCTAAACTTAATTTTTTCCCAAAGTCCCCACTTCCAAAAATAATATCACATTTGAGATATATGAATATGAAATTGAGGGGTTTGGGAACACAAACATTCAGTACATAACAATAGCTCTCTCATTTCAATCTCATTGTATCTTATAAAATTGATGCTTTTATTATCCCACTTCACATGTCAGGAAACTACTGTTTTCCAACCTGTATTTGGAAAATTGTTTTCACTTTCTAGATTGGACTTGAGATTCATCACTGTTAATTTTATAGGTACGTTTATAAAGCTCCAGTAACATTTTTATATATGTGTATTATTTGATTTTATTTCTATAGTTTGAGGGAGAAATTATGATTAAAATAATAAAACAAAGGCCATCATATTTGTCATGTTTTATTTTTAACAGAAAAAATTGTAAAATAATAAACAGAAAAGCCTAATGTTATAGTAAAGGTTCTTATTATTTTTATCAGAATGAGCACACTCTATTTAGCACACACCCTCTATTTGAGTGCATATATAATTCCTGTGTCAACCTCCAACCATAATTTATCAATTAATCTTTTTCAGTTACTTTGTTACTGAATTCAACTAACATGAAATATTTCTAGTCTTAGTATCCAAACATTTTATCGAAATGTTTCCTTATAGGAGAGTAGTCTCATATATCATGATATTGGCTTTTTTAAAGATACATAGCAGCAGCATATTTTGCTTTATCTTTGTTTCAAAAAAAAAGAGAGAGGGGTGTGTGGGTCTAGCTGGCTGTGATTGCGGAACTAAGCACATATAAACCCCTCTGCGGTACCCTCTGTGATTAACAAGGTTCTGAGGACTGAGCTGTGTCAAGAGAACGAAGACTTGTTCTGTTTTGTTCTGTTTTCATACTCCAGGTATCTGTAGCCAGGAAGTGGAGTTGGTTTCCTTTTTTCTTCTTCACATTGCTAATTCCATATATTTTTTTCTACTCTATCTTGCCAAAACTTCACCATTCTCTTGATATTCATGATCACATTTGACTCATTAATCTCTTTCATTTCTCCATGAATTTTCCTTCACTCAGTAAAGTCTTTAGTTCTTGTCTCAAAATCCCTTTCTTGAATCCATTCTTACTGTCATTCTTGATGGTGTCACCACCATGAGGAAGACCCTTTGTCCACCTTGGCATTCTAGGCCCTCCAATGGTATTTTATCCCAGTCCTCTTCTGCTACTTATGAAAATGACATCTTTAACTATTGCTATTCCTAGAAGCTCTGAAAGTGTGATTTCAAACATCTCACTTCCCACCCCAACACCCTCTATCCTCCAATTTCACTGATAGGATTCCTCATATTGAAGCTGCTGGTCAACTAACCCCATAATTTACTTCCTAACCAACATTCCTCTTCGCAGCTCATTACACTCTTTGCTCAGTTTATATTCTGTGGTCTACTTGGTCCTTGCAAAAGCCCTTTCATCTTTGAGCTCTGATGTTCTCCACCAGAAATAGTCCAATTCCTGTTGAATCCAGTCATCCAGCTTATCCCTGCCTGTACACAAATAGCTGAACTTTGCATAGAAAAATCATGTAACCAGGATAGCTGGTTTCACTTTTAATTCATAATGATGAAACTTGAATATTTATGTAACACTGGAATGAAATTCTGCAATGCATTCCTAGTAAGCTTCAAGTCTCTCTCTCTCTCTCTCTCTCTCTCTCTCTCTCTCTCTCCCCCTCCCTCCCTCCCTCCCTCCCTCCCTCCCAGATCTGTGCTTCTTAAAGAGTTTTCCAGAAACTGGTACTCATTTGTAAACTATTTATTAGGGGTCCATGACAAGTGTATTCTAATAGTTGATAGTAAGGATTTGCAAACTTGTAGAGTAATTTCTTGGAGTAAGTTTAATTCTCCTGAATCTTATGTTAAAAATGTTTCGTTTGTGTTTTGCCTAACTTTCTAAACATTTAATTTTCCATTATTTCATTTTTATTTATTTTATAAAAGCATTTGTCCATGGTGGATTGGAAATTAGAAATAAATGGCCTATTGCCTTGGATAATTTGAGAAACACTATCCTGGAGGATTATTTCATACCTTCTCCTCTCTTCTAAAACTTCCCTCTACCCTCCTCATTGTCTTGCAGAAGATACAGCTGTCCTATACTTCACCAAAAAAGAAAATAGAAGCAATTGAAAGGGAGCTTCCCCTCCCATCACCATGTTGAGAACTGTACCAGCATCTGCCCTGTTGCTGCCCTCCCCTGTTCAGGTGGAAGCGCCACCACCCCCCCCCCCCCACAACAAACCCCCTTCTCACCTGTGCTTCAGAGCCCCTCCTCCTTTCTTAGATTTTCAGAGATTTGCTCCTGCCATTTTCCCTTTCCTCACAAGCATGGTCTCTTTCTCTGTATAATTTCTATTAATCCTGCAAACATGCTGTAGTGTCTGTCATCTTGAAATGAAAAGAAAATGAAAGACAAGAAAAGAAAAAAGGCAAATATGTAGATCTAAGTTCAATATTCCCACAAGGTACTGCTCCATTTCTACGCTTGCCCTTCACAGAAACAGTTCTCAAAAAGAATATTGGAAAGCTCTATGACTCTAGAGAAACTTCCTAACTCTGGTGAAATTGGGAGGGGGGCACCCCAGATTCCAGTTTCTCATCGCAATGGTCTGCCTGTGCTGTGGTAATATATGAGTTCCACACAAATCAAATGGAGATTTGGTCATTGTTTATCTGATGCTGCAGACAGAATGATAAGCCTCATTTGTCCACAATTTGTATTAAACACCACGCTGTTCATAGACCTCTCAAAGCTGCAGACCAGGGCAGGCAGCAGGGCCTTTGTTATCAGCTCTCTGGTGACCCCAACTAAATGTGAGTCACAATGAGGGCTCACTGCTGATTAGGGAGTTCCTTACTTTTTCAGGCAGAGTGAGTCTCAGAAGGTATTTCTCTGAACACTGCTTGTCTTTATTGACTATTTCATATTCACCCCTCTATCTCCAGCTGGGACAAGGCTTCATGTATTAAGAACTCAGCAATATTTCTTGATGAATATATCCTCCAAAGGAAGGTTAGTCATAGTACATTTTATGGAAAACATGCTCAGTAAGGCATCTACTGCATTCTAAAATTAAATGTTTGCAAATCTGTGTAATCTGCAATCATGAATAACGTGATGTTTGTTTGATGAGAGAACAACCTAGAAAACACTGATGAAAATTTTCAGGGGAAAATAAATCTCTTTCTGGCAATGCTAAAGAGGAAAATATTATAGCGTTAAGTAGGTAAATATTTTACTCCCTTACATTAGTAATCATTTTTAGATATTGTTCAGTGATTCTTTATTATTTTAATATTTTAAGATAATCTGCTTCTAACTGTGCAGAATAAAAGTATATTTTGGCATTAACAGAAAAATCATTTTGAAATAAATGAAACTTCAATGAAAATTGCAATATGAATATAGGGGTTTTTTTCTGCTAACTTTTAACTTAAATTGGATCATTGTTTTATTGATCTCCTAAATAGCTATCTATATGAGAGCCTACCTTTGTTTAACATTATCTTTCTGTCGGGGCACCTGGGTGGCTCAGTTGGTTAAGCGTCTGACTTCGGCTCAGGTCATGGTCTTGTGGTTTACAAATTTGGGTCTTGCATCAGGCTCTGTGTTGACAGCTCAGAGCCTGGAGCCCGCTTCGGATACTGTGTCTCCCCCTCTCTGCCCCTCCCCTGCTCATGCTCTAACTCTCTCTGTCTCTCAATAATAAATGAACGTTAAAAAAATTTAAAAAAACATTATTTTTCTGTCAAAGGACATGAATTCTTTATGAAGTTCAATAGTTTTTTAATAGACAAATTCTAAGTGATTTTGTTTTATTCATCAGTGACTTTATAGCATGAAGACAGAACACTTAAGAAATGCAACCATCACGCTCAATAGATTCGAGGTCATCTTTCATCCCTGGTTCTTTGAATTAGATGATTATAAAAATGTGCTACTCAATAATTGTGTAATACACTTTTAGAGACTAAACCAAAGTGAAACTACCATTTTATCGTTAGCGTCAACATATAAATGCCCTTTATTTGCTAATTGAAAGTTTTTGTAAGTTCTGATGGCCATCATCTATTATTTGCTGTGTCGAATAAAGCTCACTCACCACTGTTCCAACTCTAGGCATGTGTTTGTGAGGGGTGCTGCCACTAACCCACTGCAGCTCTCCCAGCCATCCTTTGATCAGCAACAAGGGAGTATTTGATCCATGGAATGCAATAAGAGCCCTTCATTGGAATTTTTCAACTTGGTACCAAAGTGAGCCACATCCATTTTCTTGCAGTAAAGCTGATCAGAGAATGAAGGCAACATATAGCAAGAGAAGGGGATGAGACTTGGAGATTGAGTCCAGTTTGCCTTGGATTCCTTGGTTTCAGTGTCCTTGAACTTTATTCCTTCTTTTAGAACGAGTAAATTCTCCTTCCAGTTTTCCTTCAAATTTCAAGGAGTTATAAATGAGTTTTGACCTTGATAATAAAATGATCCCTAATTCTGTCTAGATTCTAATTTTATTCTCTATATACATCTCAGTGAAGAGAAGGGTGTTTACATTGATTGGTTAAGTCTTTTTGAATCAATACATTGGTGGCTGAGTTGGTTCCAAAGCTATCAGTCCTTGAAGAGGGGCTTATTTTTTTTTTTGAAGTAACCACTGGCAGAAATTTGTTCAGAAACAATGATGAGGGTAAACATCGGAGCTAATTCATAAAATATCTGTGAGAAACAAGTAAGTCTTAATGACATTTTCTATGAAATTTGGAACTTAGTACAAACCTTAGAAGAAAAGATGGTCCCCTTTACAAGGGGGGTGAACATCTGGATAAGTGCTATGAAGTTATTGTCAACAGTCTATATGTAAAAACTAAGTTGTGGCCAAAAACATCCTTTTCATGGTAAGGAACTTTGAAAATTTCAAGTTCTACTCACTGCAGAGAGGGAGTAGAGACAGTACTGTATTGATCTGTTTTTTTACACTAAACTAATTATAAAGTGAAAAATCATAAAATTTGAGATCATACTTTTTTTCTTACCAAAGAAGGTGTATAATTATATATTAAAGACTATTTCAGTTTATGATTAACAGGACTATTTTTCTGCATAGAAGCTTGAAATGTCATAATTTTACTGATGAGTTATACGTTCCTATTCAGAGATCCATCCTTATTCTTCAGAAAGAGCCATGGTAACATACTGACTGTAGTCACACTCAATTTCACTTTTTTGTGTAGCTTGAGTAGCCTGCAAGATGATATGAACTTAGCACTATGCCAACTGTTTTGGTGGATTAAAAAAAAGATCTGTAAAATGCTCTTGCCCTCAAAGATCTTTAGTAAGGATTTAAAATTAATTCCCAGGGAAATGATAAAGTCAATTAGATGATGTTTCTTGTAAATACAATAAAATTATCTTTAAAAGATCAGTTTTGGAGTGAAACCTATCCCTGGGGATAGGAAGGCTCGATGTTGAGGAAACTGAGATGTGGAAGGGATAATGAAGATCACTTTAGTCAGGCAAAAGATCTAAAATTTTCAAGGTACACAAATGGAATGGGATATTATGTGGAGGAGACTGTGTGGATATTAACTTGATTGAATCTGTTTAGAAATAATTAAGTTCCTATCTATTTTGCCACCATGGGAAACCTTCCATACATATTTTCATCAACTTTGAAGGGTTTATATATGAGGGTCTCTTTAAAAACAAAACAAAAAAACCTCTTTATATGCTTTGATAGTGCTGGAATACCTCAGAGACAACTGTTTGGAGGCAACTTCCAGAGAAAAAGAAAGACAAAGGCAATGTCATGGATAGATCCAAAGGTTGTCCATTTGGAAGTAGAAAGGGAGAGGTAAGTTCTCTCAAAGGCAACTGAGAAAGGCTGGGGCTCCTGAAAACAGACAGATATATTTGAGAGCCACTAACACTGCAGTTGAGTGAGGAGCCCACATGGTTACCAACCATGAGAGAAATGCTCCTTCATAATCAGCTGAAAAGAATGTCTAGTGGGAAGAGTACTTGGCTGCCAATTGGAAGAAAAACACCAAATGTATTAAGATGTTATAGAAAAGGAAAACAATGATCTCACATATGTAAGCCTCAACTTGATTTTTCTACAGAATCTAATATTGATTTAATAACTAAAATATCTTACTAAATAAAATTCTGAAATGGAAGGATAAATCTAAAGCTATATGCTTTTCTTTATTTTTTTTTTCAATTTTTATTTTGTTTTATTTTAGAGAGAGCACAAGCAGGCAAGAAGGGCAGAGGGGGAGAGGGGGAGAGAGAGAAGTAGAATCTGACACAGGCTCCATACTCAGTGCGAAGCCCAATGCAGGGCTTGAACTCACAACCCTGGGATCATGAGCCAAAATCAATAAAGAGTTGGATGCTTAACTGACTGAGCCACCCAGGTGCCCCAAGCCATATGCTTTTCTAAATGAGAAGTATCACTGGAGAAAATTATGAAAATTCCAGAGTTTCTGAGATGGTTACTTATGAAGCAATATTCAGTTTCTAGATATATCAGACCTGTATTTTGGGACACCAAACTACTGTGAAATCAAATGATGTTATTAATTTTTCTATACCTTTTATTTAACTGACCTCTTTACTCAGAAGGAGAAAACCTAACCCTACCAATGCAAACATGCCTTTGGTTGTCAGCATCCATCCCTGTTTCAACCTGCTGCAGTGTCTGATGAACCCCATTCACCAGTCATTAGACCCCTGCTGTCTACTCTGTGTAATTCTTAACTGGAAAGCCTTTCTGTCCTATATTACATCAATGTGGAGTAGGACAAGCTACCTTTAGATGCTCTTCACCTTTACAGACCTCTGATAGTTTGGGGATGGGTGCTATTTCAAGCTGTATATCTGATTAGAAGTACCACCATTTCAACTCCACTGATGCTACCCACATTAGCACTAAGTGTTCCATGAGATTATATCACCTCTGAGAGCCATATAGCAATTTGGGCACAAACACCCTCTGCTCTCTGAACCCTAAACCTATGAGCTGGCCTGTCCTATTGAAGTTTCAATATTAAGAGTTAACAGCAGCAGGGGTGTTTGCTTTTCTAGGAAACAACCATGACTGACTCATTTTGTGGCCTTCCTATTTCAAAATTCTGCCAGAGAGTAGAACTGTCCCATGGAAATGACCATTTACTAGCACCCCTTACATCTAGGTAGGGTCATGTGACTGATTCTTGTAGAAAAATAAATGGAAGACATTTATTTTCTTTCCAGACCTCACCATAACAGTAAAGGCAGTAAGGCAGTAAGGGAACAAGTATATAATCTCAACACTTTCTTCCCTCTCCTCTTGGTCAGATGCCAACACTCATGGTGATATTAAAACACCTATGCTTACAAAGACAAATCCTCTATCAGCCCAGTATCCATAAATGACTACAGGGAGCATGGCTGCACCTCAGGCCACCATCAGCTATCAACCTCAATTGTACTTTTGTACAGTCAAGAGATATCTTGATCAAGAGATAAACTTCTGTGGACTTAAGCCATATAAACTTGGAGTTTGTTTGTTATAGCAGCTAGTATTACTGAAATGGATACACGTATTTTTAGAGAGTTCTATTTAAGTTCTACTACTTTTAGTGTTTTTCTCTTCATATTTAAAACAAGTTTCAGAAATGTAACAAACAAAATGACTTTTCTGTTTTAACCATCTGGCGTGTACAGACTAAATATAGTTTGCCATTCAAGACTATTTTTTTTTGCTGTAACTCCAAAGAAAATATTTTAAAACATGAATCCAATATATTTTTTCCATAGCTATATCAACCCTCCTCCTAAGGACCAGATTTATAGGAAGGTGTTATTGATTTCTAAATGGTAAAGGAAAGGAATAGTAGGGAAAAAAGTATATGGGGGTAGAGTTTGAGAGAGAAGCTTCAGTTAATTATCTGGTCCTCAGTTATTATAAAATAACATTGAGGACAGTCATTACATTTTCTGTTGGAACTTATGAGTGAGTACAGTCTTTCAATCCCTACACAACTGCGTAAGAGTGGTCTTAGGCATGGAACATTTTCTTTAAGAAAGATCAAGAGCCTTTATAGCCTAAGCTAGGCATTTCTTTTTGGAATTATCTTTCCCTGGTCTGGGCCTGATGTGTGCTTTTCTGTTTGGCTTAAGTTTGTGCTGATACTTTGCTATCTCTGTTATGGTGGGGAGGCAAGGGGTCATTCAGCTGCAGGACAAGAAGGATACATGCTTCTCCTTATATGGGGCCCTGATGCTCACTATTAAAGTTGATCTTGCTCTGCCTTTTCTCTATGTAAGAAAAGTGGTGTTCCAACCATGGCCTGTGTGAGTCATGTCTATCTTGGTGACCTCAACACTAACAAACTATGCAGTGGTTTAACATCCTGGGATTACTGCTCCTGGGGTAAGCACCAGATGTCACTTGCTCAACATTTTCAAGTGAGGGCAATGAAGCACATTCTGTTTTCTCCCTGTGATACAACTAATTCTCTATAGAACTACCTTTTCCCCCCAAATGTTTGCAGTTCCTAGCAAGCACCAGTGCCACCATGATTAATAAGTCTCAAAGGCAGATAATGGTATTTCCAGATGCTAATATTTACTGCATTGTTTCTGAGATGATCAGCTCTATATAGCATGCTCTAGGATATGTAAAGAACAGTAAGAATTTTTTGTGTGCGTGTTCTAGTTAGAAAAAAATGATTAAAAAAGACATGTAAAACACAATCACAGTTCAGAATTGTTTCAGCCTTTGAAAGGTATTGCAATGCTAAAATTAATTTGTTCAGTGTTTTTACTTTAATTTTCACCTTGTGTTTAGGACTGAAGATAGGATAGAGTCAGATTTTGGAGAGTTATAAATATTGCCATAGTCTTTTATAAACATCTGTTAAATAACTACTTTTGATAAGCCTTATTGCCAGCATATGAAGAATGACGAAATCAGAGTGGCCTATAGATGCTAATGTGGGTTGAGGAGCATGGAATAATAAAACCAAAGCAGTGTTTAAGAAATAAAGATATACCTTATTCTAATTTAGCCTGCAGTCCTGAACTATCTTCTGTATCAGTAATTTAGCTGTTGATTATAGTTCCCGGATGTTGCACTGGGCTGGGTGTCATTTTGGTCGAAGAACGCCATATTTTTAGAAAAAACATAGTAGCACAACATTAAGTTAGCACTTCAGAGATCTGACTTCATTAAAGAATTGACTATTCTTTCTATATATGCCAATATGCTCATTTACAAAATCAAATAAATACAATCTTCTAGAATCTGTTGTCTCACAGTGTAACTAAGGCTGTAAATTCTATAAAAAAATCAATTCTGTGTGCAAACAGACATAAAGATCTTTCAGATGCTTTGATTTATGACCCTGTGCAATTCGACTAGATCTGATTAACTACAAACACAAGGATCATAATAATTTTTATGGCCCTGTATCAATTTGCCTATTGAGTGAATTCATTCAACTCTTTTAAAAAATATATTGAGTCCCCATAATATGCCAAACACTGTTCCCAAAGCTGGGGAAACAGCCATAATAAGACAAGTCAGATGAGGTATGTGCCTTTCTGGAACTCACATTCTGGTAGAGGCATAGAACAGATAATAAACAATAACAATAGCACTAATAAGATAATTTTGGATTGTTATAAGGGCTATGAATAAAAAAGTTATATGAAATAGAATGACTGTAGTCTGGATGGATTGGGTGATCAGGGGAGACTTCTCTGAGGAGATTACTTTTGAAATTAGAGTTTAATAACAAGCATCTGTGAGAAAATCTAGTTCAGAGCATTTCTGGTGGAAGAAAAAGCGAGAATTAAGAAACTAAAACAGGATTGAAGTTTGACATGTCTAAGGAAATAAAAGATGATAAAGATAGCTGTATCATCATGAGTGAGAAGTACAGTGGCAAGGAGGGAAGGATGCAGTATCCATGAAGGAGGCAGGATTTAAATGATAAAGAGCCTTGTGAGCCATATTAAAGGGTTTAGATTTTATTCTATATGCAAAAGGAAACCACTGGAGGTTTAAGCAGAGAAAAAAAGGTTTATGCATGATCTAGTTTACATTTTATAAGATTGCTTAGGCTATTGTGTGGATAGTGAACTATAGGGAGGGAGACAGGAAGAAGTTTGGAAATTATCACAGTAAGTCAATAAAGAGATTATGGTGGGAAAACTAGGGTATTAGCATTGCAAATGAAAAAAAGTAGATGGATTCAAGATAGATTTTAGACATAGAATTATCAAACTACTTTTGATAATTATAGGATTATATAGAATTATAGGATTCTATAGATTGGATGGATGGATATGAGGAAAAGAGAGAAAAATCAAGGAGGACTTTTTAATTATTGGTTTAAGCCACTGAATGGGTGGTTTTCCATTCATTGAGATACAGCTAACTGGATAGGAATGGATCTAGGAGTTCTGTAATTCTAATGTGACCATTTACATGATTACTGGATGTCCATGTGGAGGGGTCCATATGCATATGCATATGCTGTCCATATGCAGCAGGTTTTAGTAGCCTAAGGTCAACTAGAGTCAAGTAGAGGTTGGGGAGCAAGATACACATGTAGGATAACAGGAATCAAAATGAAATGTAAAGCCATGGGACCAGATGAAAGGAAAGTTAGAGGTGAAAACAAATATACTCCAACATTTATAGCTAAAACAAAGGAGACATAGTGAGCAAAGTGACTAGAGAGAGTAGTGAGTTTGATAGTTGAGTGTGGTGTCAAAGAAGCAAAGAAAAGGGAGCATTTCAAGAAGGAGGGCATGAGCAACTAGCCAACTGTGTTGTGTGCTATTAAGGGATGGAGTAAGAAAAGGGTAGACCTAGATGGACTGGGTTATCAAGAGCAAGATCTATGAGAGATAGAATTGATAACCTGGATTTAATTAAAAACAAACAAACAAAAAAAAAAATAAAAAACTTTTGCTCTGTGAGACACTGTCAAGATAATGAAAAGACAAGTCACAGACTGGGAGAAAATATTTGCAAAAGACATTTGATAAAGTACTGTTATCAAAATATACCAAAACAACAACAACAACAACAACAACAACAACAACAACAAAAACCTTTTAAAACTCAGCAATAAGTAAACAATCTGATTTAAAAATGGGCCAAAGACCTTAACAGACACCTCACCAAAGAAGACATAATGATGGCAATAAGCACATGAAAAGGTGTTCCACATCCTGTGTCATGAGAGAAATGGAAATTAAACAATGAGATGCCACAAAGACACCTATTATAATGGCCAGAATCTGGAAAAGGACAACAGGGAAATGCTGGTGCTAAAAATAAATGAACTACCAAGTCGTTGAGAACACATGGAGAATTGTAAATGCATACAACTAGTGAAAGAAGCCAGTCTGAAAAGTCCACATACTGTATGATTCCAACATGTGATATTCTGGAAAAGGCAAAACTGTGGAGACAGCAAAGAGATCTGTGGTTGCTGGGGGTTGGGAGGAGAGGGATGACTAGACAACACAGAAGACTTTTAGCACAGCAATAATACACTCTGTGATACCATAATGGTGGATGCAATATCATATATTTGTCCAGACCCATAGAATATACAACACCAAGAATAAACCATAATGTAAACTATGGCCTTTGGGTGATTATGAGGTGTCAATGTTGGTTCATGCTATTCTGGTGAGAGATGTTGATAATAGGAAAGGCCATATATGTGTGGGAATAGGATATATATGGGAAACCACTGCATGTTCCCCTCCATATTGCTGTGAACCTAACATTGTCTAAAAAAGCAAAGTCTTAATTTTAAAAAATAATGAACTAGAAAAAGAGGAAGAGAGAGCTATTGATTTTGATAACATGGTGCCACTTGCTTCTGTGGAGTGATGGAGATAAAAGGCACTGAATGCATGAGAGGTAAGAAAGAAGAGCTGGTGAATATGGACACCTGTTTCACAAAGTTTTGCTGAATAAGGTGTAAAAAATGCAGTAGGAGAACAAAGGGACCTGGTGTTCAGTGAGGTTCGTTTCCATTTATAAATTATAAATAGAATAAATTTATAAAACTAGAATTAAAACCAGGAATCAGAGTAGGAGAGCAAGAACATGAGAGAAAGCGGAGATTAACTTATATTTAACATCTTCTTATTAAGTGAAAAATTTAATTTTTAGTTCTTTAAGTTTTGTTTCCATAAAGTCCAAGCTATTTGGTCTATATTACTTTAAAAATCTTAGTATTTCTGAAAGTTTCATAAGCTCCTTTTTCTAAATCTTTATTTTGGTTATTTTCACTGGAAGTTACAATAAGATGCACTCTCAATCACCAGAACTCCAGTTTTAGAGTCTTTGTTTTCATAAAGATCAGTACAAAACCCCTTTTATATATTTTCACACATATTTTGCCCATCCCTAATCTACCATTTAATTGCAGAGTAACAATAGTAATAGTGGATGGGAGAAATATGAAGGCAAGAAAAAGGTGAATATTTTTTTGCCATGATTTATGACTATCCATGGAACTGATGGAGTTGAAAGATACAAAAATCTGTTAAGTGGAAGATATGGCAGAGAAAAGGCACATTCATGTGTATTGAGTGTTTGTGATGGGTATAAATAAGCCTGAGATGTGTGGTGACTTGAGATGATCCCTCATGTTTAACTAGGAGATGAGAGATCATGGAAATTATTAGATATTAATGATGGAGTCTGGTTTGACCAAAATAAAACAGACAACACTAAATCTGACTTTCTTGATGCTTGCTTGTCCAGAAGGATAGAATTTGTCTTATTGTGTTACCTGAAAGTAAGCCACTTAATAGATTAATCAGTCTCCTATCCATTTTTGGTCAAAGTCTATGATTCGTGTATTTGCTTTTATTGAATTCTTCTTCTAGAGTAAAAAAAAAATGTTTCCAATTTATTTTCAGAAATTTTTATACTCAGGGAATTTAAACTGTGGCTTTTTTTTTCCCCTTTTGGGTTTTGAATAATCAATGATGCATCCAATCATGCATGGACCCTGGTAAATAACTTTGGCCACAAGGGTATTGAAGACCAAAGTCTCTTTTTTGATGCAAATACCCTGAAGGAACACATCACACCTAGGAGCTTTCTCTGTCTGAAACCTAGCACAGGATGGATGGATGGATGGATGGATGGATGAATAGTGTTCAATAAATGTGTGTTGTATAACTTAAGTTCTCATTTAGAAGGCTTGATGTACGGAGCACTGGCCCTCAAGTTTTAGTGTTAGTTATTCCACTAATTTGCTTATGAGGTCTCAGTGAAATCACTTAGTGTCCCTGTTTTAGTTTTACCTATAAATTTGGCATGATGTTACCCATGGGATAAAACATAAAAGGCTTTGAGAAGAGGAAATTGCTAGATGTTTATGTTCATCTGCCTAGGTGTGTAAATGTGGCCTTTTATTCTTTCTGTTTCTCTATCCATCCAGTGAGAGGACTGGACAAGCTCTTGTCCCCTCTCCCTCAACTCTTAGAACAGTCTTCTGTTTCAATGACACTATTGGTCTTTTCCCAGCTTCTGAACTGGATACAGGGTTGTCTGACCTTGTTTCTCTCCTTCTTTGCACTGTTTTTTAACAGGGACTGCCAAAGGCACACATCCCCTTTCTGTTTTGTTTCTTTATACTCTCCAGAAGAAAATGACATCTTCTCAGCTCTGGACTGGTTTTTCAGTTGTGGCAGGTAAACAAAATCTACCAGATTTTCATTCACCTATTAGAGAGAGCTTTTAAAGTCTGGTTTTATTTACAGATAGAGATATTGTTGAAGAGCCATTAATACTTAAGGGAAAGGCCATATGTGGCAATTAAGTGAAATTTATAATTTTAAGAATTTTAAGTGCCAATTAACATGTCAGTAGTTTCCAAAGAGTTTAGAACTCAGTCCCAGGGAGATTATTATGAAGACTTAGTAAAAAGGAGATAAAAAACCCTCTAAACATTTTATATGCTGTATAAGAAAACAACATTTTATATGCTACAATGAGAAAAGATATTTTACCAATAAATGAAAAAGAGAGGTGTTGCAGTTTAATGTCACTATTGCTGTTAGAAGAATTTGTTTTTTACTTCTCTCAGTAATGAAAACATACAGCTTTTGGTTTGAAAAACATGTATTGATTCATTTTATCTTTCTTTTGACTCACTAAAAGATTCAGAAAATGCCTTTTTTCTTAGGTGTTTGAAATGAGTTTTAAAACACAAAGTTGACAACTTTCAAGGTGAGTGAATTCGTGGGCTTCTTTTGTTTGAATGGTGCATTCTGAGAATCATCAGTCCAGTCTCTTTCGGTGATATGAGAGAAGTTAAGTGTTCTGACAGTATGATTATCTGATGATCTATCTATCTATCTATCTAGGTATGTATATTGATAAATATATATATATATATGTATATATATAAGTATGTATATATATATACATATATATATATATATTTAATGTTTATTTATTTTGGAGAAAGAGAGCACAAGCAGAGGAGGGGCAGAGAGAGAGAGAGAGGGAGACACAGAATCTGAAGCTGGTTCCTGGCTCTGGGCTGTCAGCACAAAACTTAATGTGGGGCTCGAACGCAGGAGCCTCAAGATCATGACCTGAGGTGAAGTCTAACGCTTAACCAACTGAGCCACCCAGGCGCCCCTATCTGATGACATTTTTTTAGTGAATTTTAAAGCTTTCTTTTCCTTAAAACTTAGTGATATATTGTTTTATTTGAGTTATTTTCATCTTTGTTAAACTCTTTCCTCTACAATATTCCTTTTTCATTTTTCTTTTTTTGCAAACATAAAAAAAAAAACCACTTTGGGCTTTAAGAGAAGTCTGGTACAATATGACTGTGGAGGCAATGATATAACATGACTCAAGAGAAAGCTAGACATTTCCTGTGTGAAATGTTTTGTATTTTGAGAAGGATCACCTTCAATTTCACCTTGGAAAAATGTCCTTTCTATTGGAAATGGAGTACATTCGGTTTTGAGTTGACAGACATCTTACTAGAGAACAGAAGGGGCAGAATCTGAAGCAAATCTTGGTCATCTGTAATGGGTTGCACAGTGGTGCCTCCTGGTATTGATTCTTTAATAATCCCCACACATTTTTCTCTAAACAGGCAAATAGACTCTGGCAGTGTGTTTTTGAGGATATAGATGGATTATAAATAGGCAGACAGGAGCATTCCTCCCCTCATTCTTCTTGGTCAGGAGAATTTTTTCTGCTTGTACTGAGTAGGACTTTTTGTTTCTGTTTCCCACTGACACACGTGCAAAGGTGTTTTGGAAAGAGTTTAGGGTGGGCGCCGGGGAGACCTGTATTTGAATTCCTGGCTTTACATTTATATGCAGTGTAAACTCTTTGCTCTTTCATTTCCTCCTGTGTAAAATGGAAGGAAAGATAGCACTTTCCTTATAGGGCTGCTGCTTGGATTAAATAAAGTATCAAATAAGAAGAGCTTAGCAGTTTTGAGGCACATAGGAAGCATGCGATACATATTAGCTAATATAATTGTTCTACCTTCTTCAGTCCTTACCTGGTTCCAGATGGAAGAAGGTAGATTGATGTTTTAAAGCATAAATTCAGCCATCAAGGTTATGTTTCTTTTTCCTCTGCCTAAAATTCTCCTCATCAATTTGTCCCCATCATCCCCACATAGAAAAGCTAAAGCCTACCCATCCCTGAGACCTCGGCTTTAATGCCTCTTTATGTTTTGTTTGACTAAGTAAGGTTAGGTTTCCTATTACGAGCTTCCATAATGATCTATACTTCTTTGTATGCTCATTACAATTATAATTAATTGGCAATTATTCCTCTCTATCAGGTCCTTGGGGACAGGAAACTGTCTTTCTAGTTGACCAATATATCAGCAATGCCTAGCATGTTAGGAGTTGCCAATAGGTTTTTGTTGAGCCAATGTCCTGAAAAGGACAATGTCAAAGCCTCTGTGTTTCATTTGTCCATGCAAAGGCTGTAGAGTGGTATCGTGGTTGGATAAGGGTGTGTAGTACACTGGCATCCTCTACCCCTTTACCTCATCTCTTCCACCCACTGGAGACATTCCTCTTTTTATCTTAAGATTGGCTAATGCCTTCATAATGTGTCTCACTTTTTGCAGATGACACACTCACTTCTTTATCTTTGCTGTGTACGAAAACTTAAACAATCTCATACGAGGGAAGAAACATTAGTGCCACTGGCAACCTCAGGCTTTTCGCTGAGGTTAAGGAAGGAACTAAGATGCAGTGACTTCCTGAACTTGATCACTTTCAATGGAAGTGTCCATTTATAATTTGTTACCACCAGGCAGTGAGGAGACTACATTTTAGAATGTATTCTTATGTTTCCCCTGTATGTTCTTTGTTTATATTTCTCAGTAGGATTCTGCCACTCTGGGGTAAGGGAAAAGTGGAGGACTGGCTAAACTGGGAAGTGGTCAAGACAGAAAAGTAGCTTGTGTAATTCTTCTACCTCAGCTCTGCCCACTATTCGCTGTGTGAACTTGCACAAGCTACTTTTCTGTGCCTGTTTCCTAATCTGTAAAATGGGGTTAACAGTAGCACTTCCATAGGGTTATTCTGGAAATTATAGTTCACAATTAATATTTAGAATAGTGCCCAGTAAGGGCCCAGTAAATACTAGCTATAGTAATTAATATCATTGAATTATGAATACGTTTTATCCCACATAGAATTTGAGTAGCTGTGTGCTTCTTTGGTATTTTCAGGCAAGTGATCGCAAAACTGCAAGGGGATTTCATGGCAATGTTCTGATTTACTCCAGCCGCAGACTAACAATTGTTCTTTTATGTAGTTACAGTTTGTACTAACAATTTTAAAGCTACCTATCAAAATGTTAAGTGAGATCAATAAGATAACTCAAGGGTGGTATTCAAAGTAACAGAACCTACGCCAACACCTTTCTGGTGCTTACAGTGTGCCAAGCAGTGTTGTATATGCTTTCAAATAGTACCTCAATTCTCAGAATGATGCTGTGAGAGAGCCACAGTGATTATCCCCATTTTGCATACGAAGAAGCTATGCGTTAAAGAAATTAAGAGGCTTTTCCGAGGTCAACCAATTAGTGGCAGAGTTAGACTACCTAGAGAATATTGAGAGTCAGCATGGCAGAGTTCTCTGGAGGATGGACCCAAGTCACATAACCTGGGGTTGCAATCCTACCTTTGCCATTCACGTGGGGAGGTCACTTACCTTCTCTAAATGAAGGCAATGAACTATATGATATCAACAGTTCTGGGATTAGCCTTCCTGAAACAACTATTCTTTTAAAAAGTAAACCTAATTTAAAGAGGATACCAGGGCAAAGTATAGCTAGGGAAACTTGAGTATATGTGCATAGCTTTACTTTTAATAAATCACTTTGAAAGAACTACAGCAACCACGAAGCTACCATATACTAGATATACTCCATACATCTACTGGATGCAAATAGCTGGCCAATGGTATTCCCATCATAAATGCAGCCTGGTTACATAAATTTAAGAAGAATCTAAGGTTAGACCAAATGGACATGTTCTGTTGCTTGAACCCTATATATTTTATTAATTGAAGACTGTATTTCAAGGCATAGTATATATCAAGAGAACTCACTCAAGTGATATAAAAATAAAAGGGAGCAAGGAGAGGGGCTCAGTCAGTTAAGCATCTGACTCTTGATTTGGGCTCAGGTCATGATCTCACGGCTTGTGAGACAGAGCCCCTGCCCCCAATCTGGCTGTGTGCTGATGGCAGGAAGCCTGCTTGGGATTCTCTCACCTTCTCTGCCCCTCTCCTGCTCACGTTTACGTGCATGCTCGCTCTTTCTCGCTCTCTTTCTCTCTCACTCTCTTTCTCTCTCAAAACAAATACATAAACATTTAAAAAATAAAAAATAGGGGCACCTGGGTGGCTCAATCAGTTAAGTGTCTGACTTTGGCTCAGGTGGTGATCTCACAGTTTGTGAGTTCATGCCCTGCATTGGGCTCAGGGCTGACAGCTTAGAACCTGGAGCCTGCTTCAGATTTTGTGAGTCCTTTTTTCTCTGCCCCTTCCCTGCTCATGCTCGCTCTCTCTCTCTCTCTCTCTCTCTCTCTCTGTCTCTCTCTCTGTCTCTCTCACTCTCTCACAATGAAATAAACATTAAAAAAATATTTAAAAATATAAATAAATAAATAGGGGTGCCTGGGTGGTTCAGTTGGTTAACCATCTGGTTAACTCTTGGTTTCGGCTCAGGTCATGATCTCCTGATTTGTGAGTTAGAACCCCACATGGGTCTCTGTGCTGACAATGTGGCTCCTGTTTGGAATTCTCTTTTCTCCCTCTCTCTCTGTCCCTCCCCTGCTTGTGTTCTCTCCTTCCCTCCCTCCCTCCCTCCCTCCCTCCCTCCCTCTCTCAAAATAAATAGACTTTAAAAAATAAGTAAAAAAATGCTCTTCTTTAAAAAAATAAATAAAAGGGTGTTACAAACTCTGAAAATATTCATGGAAGAAAGTTGATTTGTAATTCAGGTTCAGCCTCTTGAATGATAATCTTGAATTTTTAGGCACAGTGTTCATCATTGCAACTGGGCATCCCTGATTACCAGTGTATGAATACAGACTTTTAATGGAAATTTACTTGCAAAAGTGGCACAGATTTTAAGGGAAAGATTCAAAGGTATATTGCAAATAATATCTTAAATTGATATGTGGTGCTGTCTAGCCTATTTGGTTTTATGGTAGGGAAAAATAGAAATAAGATAAAAAGTGCAAAATTGAATTTTGAGTTCTATCATAACAACACAGATATAGACTACAGAGGGGTTTCTGATTTTGTTGTGAGGAAAAGCCTTCCCAATGTTTTTGAATAGAGAACTGGGAGAGTTACCAACAGCCAAGATACTAATAAAGTAGAGAAAGAAGCTTAGCTACTATTTCATTTCTCCTTCCTGATGAAAAACCCATAGGAAAAGAAGTAATCAGCTTGGAGTGGGAGAGGTGAGGCTCACAGATAATCTCAAGAAGCTTTGGAATAAAACTAGTGAACTTTTAATTAAGTGTCCAAGGTAATAATGACTACAACTACTATCTTGTACTAAAAGTGTTGGGAATTTTTTAAAGTATGACTTACTACCATTGTGTCGTTACATTTGCACAAAACCCATATGAATCAGATGCTTTTTAAAGTCCCCATTTTGAAGATAAGGAAATTACACTTAGAATTTAAAAACTATGAATCATAATTGTTTTAAATTTATTGCCTGATAATTACAACATTGGGGTCTTTCTGAGCTAATTTTGTTTGGTATATTGTAGTGGATTCTTCTTTCCTTTGTGTGTGTGTGTCTTGTAATTTCTTTTTATTGATTCTGGACATCAAGGCAGCACAATACAGACTAAGGTACATAGCCATTTTTGCATAGAAATGTGTGTGTTTCTCTACTAGCTGTTAATGTAGAGATTTGTGTCAATCTAGTCATGAGTTTATATGGTTTGGGATTATGTTGTTGCTATGGTTATCATCAGTGTATCACCACTTTTAAATTCTTCACGCAATACCTTAGGGTAGACTGGGTTGCCATAGTGTTTTCCTTTTTCTTAAATAATTTTTTTTTTAATATGAGTGTATTTGACACACAATGCTACATTAGTTCCAGGTATTCAACTGGATTTGACAAATTTATATATTATGCTGTGTTTACCACAAATGTAGCTACCATCTGTCCTGTTACATTGTTATTATGATATCATTGACTATATTTTTTATTCAGAGGCATTTAGTCCCATGGCTTATTCATTCCATAAGTGGAAATCTGTATCTTCCACACCCCTTAATTCATTTTGCCCAACCCCTCATTTCCTCCCCTCTAGCATTAATAGGTTCTCTGTATTTATAGGTTTGATTTGCTTTTTTGTTTATTCATTTCTTTTTTGTTTTTGTTTTTTTAGATTTCACTTGTAAGTGGAATTATATGGTAATTGTCTTTCATGGTCTGAATTATTTCACTTAGCATAATACCTTCTAGGTCCATCCATGTTGTCACAAATGGCACAATTTCATACATTTATGGCTGCATAATATTTCATTACACATTGTGTGTATATATATAGATATATACGTATATGTGTGTGTGTGTGTGTGCACACATGTCCCACATATTACTTATCCCTCCATCTATCAGTGGACACTTAGGTTGTATCTGTATCTTGGCTATTGGAAATAATGTGGCAATAAGCATTGGGGTGCATATATCTTTTTGAATCAGTGTTTTTGTTTTCTTTGGGTAAATATCCAGTAGTAGAATTCTTGAATCTTGCAGTATTTCTATTTTTAATTTTTTGAGGAATCTCCATACTGTTTTCCATAGTGGCTGCACCAATTTGCATTCCCACCAATAGTGCATGAGCGTTCCTTTTGTTGATATCCTTGCCAACACTTGTTATTCGTTGTCATTTTGATTTTAGCCATTTGAGCAGGCATGAGGTGATATCTCATTGTGGTTTTGATTTGCATTTCCTTGATGATTAGTGATGTTGATCTTCTTTTCATGTGTCTGTTGGCCATCTATATCTCTTTTCTGGGAAAATGTCTATTCAATTCCTCTGCCCATTTTTAAAAAAAATTTTAAATTTTAACTTCTTTTATTTTTTATTTTTTTAAATTGACATCCAAATTAGTTAGCATATAGTGCAACAATGATTTCAGGAGTAGACTCCTTAGTGCCCCCAACCCATTTAGCCAATCCCCCCTCCCACAACCCCTCCCAATACCTTCAGTTTGTTCTCCATATTTATGAGTCTCTTCTCTTTTGTCTCGCTCCCTGTTTTTATACTATTTTTGTTTCCCTTCTCTTCTGTTCATCTGTTTTGTCTTTTAAAGCCCTCATATGAGTGAAGTCATATGATTTTTGTCTTTCTCTGACTAATTTCACTTAGCATAGTACCCTCCAGTTCCATCCACATAGTTGCAAATGGCAAGATTTCATTCTTTTTGATTGCTGAGTAATACTCCATTGTATATATATACCACATCTTCTTTATCCATTCATCCATCGATGGGCACTTGGGCTCTTTCCATACTTTGGCTATTGTTGATAATGCTGCTATAAACATGGGGGTGCACGTGTCCCTTCAAAACAGCACACCTGTATCCCTTGGATAAATGCCTACTAGTGCAATTGCTGGGTTGTAGGATAGTTCTATGTTTAGTTTTTTGAGGAACCTTCATACTGTTTTCCAGAGTGGCTGCACCAGCTTGCATTCCCACCAACAATGCAAAAGAGATCCTCTTTCTCCACATCCTCGCCAACATCTGTTATTGCCTGAGTTGTTAATGTTAGCCATTTTGACAGGTGTAAGGTGGTATCTCATTGTGGTTTTGATTTGTATTTCCCTGATGATGAGTGATGTGGAGCATTTTTTCATGTGTCAGTTGCCATCTGGATGTCTTCTTTGGAGAAGTGTCTATTCATGTCTTTTGCCCATTTCTTCACTGGATTATTTGTTTTTTGGGTGTCGAGTTTGATAAGTTCTTTATAGATTTTGGATACTAACCCTTTATCTAATATGTCATTTGCAAATATCTTCTCCCATTCTGTTGGTTGCCTTTTAGTTTTGTTGATTGTTTTTTTCTGCAGAAGCTTTTTATTTTGATGAGGTCCCAGTAGTTCATTTTTGCTTTTGTTTCCCTTGCCTCCAGAGACGTGTTGTGTAAGAAGTTGCTGTGGCCAAATCAAAGAGGTTTTTGGCTGATTTCTCCTTGAGGATTTTGATGGCTTCCTGTCTTACATTGAGGTCTTTCATCCATTTTGAGTTTATTTTTGTGTGTGGTGTGAGAAAGTGGTCCAGGTTCATTTTTCTGCATGTCACTGTCCAGTTTTCCCAGCACCACTTGCTAAAGAGACTGTCTTTATTCCATTGGATATTCTTCCTGCTTTGTCAAAGATTAGTTGGCCATACGTTTGTGGGTCCACTTCTGGGTTGTTTATTCTGTTTCATTGATCTGAGTGTCTGTTCTTATGCCAGTACCATACTGTCTTGATGATTACAGCTTTGTAGTATAGCTTGAAGTCTGGGATTGTGATGCCTCTTGCTTTGGTTTTCTTTTTCAAGATCACTTTGGCTGTTTGGAGTCTTTTCTTGTTCCACACAAATTTTAGCATTGTTTGTTCTAGCGCTGTGAAGAATGTTGGTGTTATTTTGATAGGGATTGCATTGAATATGTAGATTGCTTTGGGTAGTATTGACATTTTAACAATATTTGTTCTTCCTATCCAGGACCATGGAATCTTTTTCCATTTTTTTGTGTCTTCTTCAATTTCTTTCATAAGCTTTCTATAGTTTTCAGTGTATAGATTTTTCACCTCTTTGGTTAGATTTATTCCTAGGTATTATATGGTTTTTGTGCAATTGTAAATGGGATCAATTCCTTGATTTCTCTGTCACTTCATTGTTGGTGTATAGGAATGCAACCGATTTTGTGCATTGATTTTATATCCTGCAACTTTACTGAATTCATGTATCAATTCCAGTAGTTTTTGGTGGAATCTTTTGGGTTTTCCATATAGAGTATCATGTCACCTGCGAAGAGTGAATGTTTGAACTCCTCCTGGCCGATTTGGATGCCTTTTATTTCTTTGTGTTGCCTGATTGCAGAGGCTAAGACTTTCAGTACTATGTTGAATAACAGTCCTCTGCCCATTTTTAAATTGGATTGTTTGTTTTTTTTAAATGTTGGGTTATATAAATTCCTTATATAATTTGTATAGTATCTCCTAATTGACTATGTCAGTTGCAAATATTTTCTCCCATTCAGTAGGTTGCCTTTTTGTTTTGTTGATGATTTCCTTTGCTGGGCAGAAGCTTTTTATTTTGATGTAGTCCCAGTGGTGTAAGTTTGCTTTTATTTCCTTTGCCTCAGGAGACCTATCTAGTAAAATGTTCCTAGGGGTCTCACATTTAGGTCTTTAATCCATTCTGAGTTTATTTTTGTGTATGGTGTAAGAAAGTGGCCCAGTTACATTCTTTTACATGTGGCTGTCCAGTTTTCCTAGTACCATTTATTGAAGAAAGTGCCTTTTCCCCATTGTATATTCTTGCCTCCTTTGCCACAGATTAATTAGCCCTGTAGTTCTGGGCTCTCCACTCTGTTCCATGGATCTATGTGTCTATTTTTGTGCCAGCATCATGCTCTTTTGTTTACAACAGCTGTGTGGTATATCTTGAAATTTGGGATTGTGGTATCTCGAGCTTTGTTCTTTCAGGATTTTTTTTGGCTGTTTGGAATCTTCTGTGATTCCATACCAATTTTAGTGAGTAAGGAGAATTAAGGAAAACACTCTGGTTCTATACTAAAATTTGTATGGAACCAGAGTGTTTTTCTTAATTCTTCTTGCCTGTCCTCAGCTTTTAGCCTTCCCTGTTGCTCTTGCACCAGACAGGGGGCCGAGGTGCCCGTTCTCCCCAGTGGTAGATTGCTACTTACTACTTTATGTTGTGATCCTGGTTGTAAGGGAAAGGGGGATTTTCTCTTATTTTGGTCCAGCTTAAAATTTGGTCTCAAGATTGGAATTTTCTTAGTAAACCTGCCTCGATACCTGTGTAAGCCAGACTCTGCTAGGTATTGTGTGGGAGTTTCCTGCCCCTCCTTTAGTGGTAGAAGACCTTTAATGGTCTGGCCCCAGGACAGTTTCCTATTCCTACTCTGGAGATAGAAGTTATTTTTATTTTTACTTTTTCTCAGCTTCACCTTTTTTTTTTTTTTAATTTTTTTTTTCAACTTTTTATTTATTTTTGGGACAGAGAGAGAGAGAGCATGAACGGGGGAGGGGCAGAGAGAGAGGGAGACACAGAATCGGAAGCAGGCTCCAGGCTCTGAGCCATCAGCCCAGAGCCTGACGCGGGGCTCAAACTCACAGACCGCGAGATCGTGACCTGGCTGAAGTCGGATGCTTAACCGACTGCGCCACCCAGGCGCCCCTCTCAGCTTCACCTTTAAGTGTGCCCTGGAGTGGTGCTTTGTGCTGTAACATCCCAGCAATTTAAGGCTTTTGTTCTGCAGAGGAGAAGTTTTTAAATGAGAATTTATGCCTTTCCCCTAGTGTTGGATGCTCTCCTTATCCAAACCTGCCCAATCCTGAGAGGGTTTCTGTTATTCCCAACATGCCCCATTCCTTCTTTGAGTCCTAGCAGAGATCTATGGAAAAAAAAGCCTGCAGGTAGTATGAATGCTCCTGTATCTGTGACTCCCAGGAGTTAAATACCCTTATGCTAGCCCATACTCAGATTTTTTTTTAAGTTTATTTATTCATTTTGAGAGACATATAGACAGTGTGAGTGGGGGAGAGGCAGAGAGAGAAGGACACAGAGAATCCCAAGCAGTTTCTGCACTTCCAGTGTGGAGCCCGATGTGGGGCTCAATCCGTGAAACTGTGAGTTCATGACCTGAGCCTAAACCAAGAGTCAGATGCTTAACTGCCTGAGTTACCCAGGAGCCCAGAGCCCATACTTGTATGACACAGGTGTCTCTTTTGTCATGTTTTGCCATGTGTGTTTTAATGTATGTGTCCTGTCTGCCTAGAGATATCATTCCTGGGATTCCAAACTAATTGGTTGCCCTGAGATCTCAGTTCTCTGATAGTTTCAAGAAAAGTCATGATTTTGTAGTTTATTTAGCATTTTTGTGTTATAATTGTGGGAGCAATGCTCTTTCCAACTTTCCACTTCATAGGCAGTTACTTCTTAAACTGGTAGTACATAGTTGTCTTAAGATAGATTCCTACAGATGCAGATAATGAGCCAAAGATTCAAATGCAGGTGATTTACTAAGAAAGTACTCCCAGAAAAAAACAAATAGGAATATGGGGGTAGCAGGAAAAGGAAGAAGAAGCCCAGAAAGGATACAATTTTGGTGACATCTTGGATTGCTTTAGTTGATCATTTGGTGAATTTTGTAGCATAAATTGTACGTCAGAGGTTATCCTGACTTATGGTGAAGGAGGTGAGTTTTTAATAGTGCAGTAACAGTTGAGTACTAGCTGAAGGTATCCCTGGGGGTAAACATAGACTACCAAGGACTTCTGATTCTCTGCAAAAGTTAAATTGCTACAGTGCTCAAAGGCAGGCTACTAAAGGGGGCAATTGTGACTGATTTGCAGCAAAGCAAAGCATGCAGAGGTTCAAAATGAATGACTGCTGAATATTGTACTGCTTTATCGATACTAATGATTTCTTATCTTAAATGCTATCTTATTAGTTTTGTTTTGGTGACATACTGATGTTTCACTTTTTATGCTTGTTATTTTCAACTTTCTTATATACTTTTTTTAGTTATGTCTCTTGTGAGTAACAAACACCTGACTGCTGTTTATTTCCTCTAATTCTATTATCTTGATCACATAGTAGGCAAGCTTAAAATATTTACGTTAATTGTGGTTTTTGATATATTTTAATTCAATTCTACCTGAGTTTAATGTTTCTATTGACTATCTTTTTTTCTGCATCCTTTCTCTCTTCTTTTCTGTCTTTCATTAGACTTTGTAGGTTATATTTCTGTTTTTAGTAAAATTTTTAATTATTTCAGTGCATAGCTAACAATTTTCTCTGCTAAATTTAGATTATCAGTAGTTTTATCCTTTTCAAGGACTGAGTCTTTTTTATTGAGGTTTGGTTAACACACATATTATATTAGTTTCAAGTGTACAACATAGTGATTTGACCAGTTTATAGATTATACTATGTTCACAAGTATAGCTACCATCTGTCACCATACAAGACTATTAAAATACTATCGAGTATATTCTCTAAATTGTACCTTTAATTCTCATGACTTAGGACCTAAAGCCTTAATTTAATAAATACTTATTGAAACTTACTATGTTACAAACACTAAAGACTACATCCCAGAGATAAAAAAAAATCATCATGGAACTTGCATCCTCATAGAAAGGGCAAAGTTCAGTTATCTTACTTTTAGTTAGTAGTTATTTAAATTCCATGATGTGTGTTATCTATTTCTGTGCACAGTGATGTTCTTATGTTCTATGCCTTTCCTCTAGATTAACTTTTTAAAAAATTAAATACATGTTTTCCTTGTTCATTTGGAGTTATTCTGTGAGTTGTAAAGTCAACATTTGTGTGTCTGAAACATTTCTTGATTTTGCTTATAAAATCAAGTTTAGTTGGATATAAAATCTCACACTGAATTATTTTCCTTCAACGTTTTGATGATGATACTACATTATTTTTTTGTCATCTATTGTGACAGTGAAAAACGTCTTTTATTGGTTTGATGTTCTTCTATAGGTGATGTATTTTTCTTTCTGACATTTAAAAATGCATTCTCATGGGGCGCCTGGGTGGCGCAGTCGGTTAAGCGTCTGACTTCAGCCAGGTCACGATCTCGTGGTCCGTGAGTTCGAGCCCCCCGTCGGGCTCTGGGCTGATGGCTCAGAGCCTGGAGCCTGTTTCCGATTCTGTGTCTCCCTCTCTCTCTGCCCCTCCCCCGTTCATGCTCTGTCTCTCTCTGTCCACCTCCCAAAAAATAAATAAACGTTGAAAAAAAAAATAAAAATGCATTCTAATAAAAAATTAATACTTATTATTAATCTCTTTAATACTTATGTGCCACAGTCTCACTGTAATGTGCTCTAGGTTTGGGTTTATCTATATATACCCCTGGTATGGAGAATGCAGTCTCATAACTCGGTTCTCAAAAGTTATCTCTTTGTATATTTCTGCTGTGCTATTACCTTCGTTTTCTTCTTCTGGAATCCCTAAGTCATATGTGATGCTTCTTTTAAACTGGTTTACAGGTCTCCTGCTTTTTTCATATTAAAAGAATTATTTATTACTTTCTGTTTTACTCTGAGTGAATGTCCTATATTGTGTTCCTGTTCACTAATTCTCTTTGGATGTTGGCTAGATTTTTTGGATGTTGGCTAACAATTTTTTTTAATTGCTTTGAGTATCATTTATCCATTGCTTGTAATAACTACTCCCCTTGGCCCCCCAAACCAAGTTTATGATGAAAACTATCATTTACTTCTTCATGATCCTTCAGTTTGGCCTGCGCCTCACTGGCTGATATTTCCACTAATCTTGCCAGGAATCACTCATGAAGGTTGAGTCAGTTCAACTGTGAAGTGTGTTTCAAGATGCTCTCATTTACCTGCCTAGCAGTTGTTGATGACCATTGGCTGGGTGACTTGTTCTTCAGCTATGTAGCCTGTCATCCTCCAGTAGGTTATGTTTACTTGTCCCTATGATGAAGGTATCAGTCCAAAAGGTTGAAAGCAGAAGTTGCAAGTTCTCTTAAGATCTAGACTTCAAATTTGCACAATTTAATTTCCCCAAAAGTTTATTAAAGAAAGAACAAGGATAGTCCAGAATCAGGGTGGTGGAAAACTAGACTCCACCTGTCAAAGGGAGAAGCTACAATGATATCTCAGAAGTGTGTGGACAGAGACGAATGTCATTTGGGGGAGGAGGCATTATGGAAACAGTTTATTGTAGTACTCGTCATCTAGACCAAATGACTCATATTTTCCCACATGCAGAATATAATTAGTGTATTCATATAATCCCATAATTTTATCTGATCATGACATTATTATATGCAATAGGTTAGATGAATAGGTAGACTCTTCATATGTAGCTCCTCCGGTACAACCACTAATGATCTAGAGACTTATAAAGAAAAAGGGCAAGTTACTCATGCTGTATACATTCAACATATGATATTAAGACAAGGACAGAATAATTATAATGGCCATACCCAATCAAAAAAGGGAGAAATGGGATGAGGCATAAAACAATCACTACTCAAGCAATTCTGAAATTTAGCCATATACATGTCAGAGCCTCCTTTTCCAGAGTAAGAATGTGAACCCTAATAAGGGTCCAGTTATTCTCCAAAAGGCATTCTTTGCCTATTTCTTGACCATAGAAAATTGGGATCCCAGAAGCTTCTTTGTATTTTGAACTATCTCTATTCCCTATAGTTGAGCCTGTTATAACTCCCTTAGAAATACTTTGGACTATTTATGAATCTGGTTGAGATATCCTCAAAGTCCCAAAAGCCACATCCATAATTCTTTAGAAATTGACCTCTATTGGGGCACCTGGGTGGCTCTGTCAGTTAAACATCAACCATGGCTCAGGTCGTGATCTCATGGTTCATGAGTTTGAATCCCACATCAGGCTCTGTATTATTGTGCTTCAGATCCTCTGTCTCTCTCTGTCTCTCTCTCTCTCTCTCTCATTCTCTCTGTACCTCCCCCATTCGTGCTCACTAATACACTCTCTCTCAAAAATAAATAAACATTAAAAAAAAAGAAATAGACTTCTATTTACTTTGAGCTATATGTGAGCTTGTTTTGAGACCATACCATTAAGATTCTCAGAAAGTCTTTGTCTTACTGTGAAGGTTTACTGGGCACTCCTATAAATCTCTGTGTTCTTAACTATAGGTCTTATAGCCACACATTTCATTTGATCTTTACTCTGAGACCAGAACTGGAAAGTCTAGAAATATGAAATGGTTTCATTTGTAATCCACCATGTCTTAATACTTTAAATTTCCTTTAAATTCTGCTTGCTTTCCTTTAAATTCTGAATTATTCTCGCTGTAGCTCACACTCATCCCATATTTGTCATAGACACAAAAAGCCAGTTGTCAATTTCACCATTATTCCTGCATATTTTTTTGGCCAGATCTGTTAGTTCGTTGGGTATGCTTTCTATCTTCCCAGTTACTGAAGATTTAAGTTTTTTCGATGGTTTTGAATCACAAGTCTCCATCTTTCCACATATAAAGAGTAGTTTCTCACTGAAATAGAAACTCTCATTGAAATAGTTTTTCTCATTAAATATAAAAAGTACTTCATACTGATAGTTTCTTCACTGTATTACAGCCTCCATCACACATCTATAATTTGACTATATATAGGGTTAAGTGTATGTTCTAGTTGTTGATTTTCAGTTGCTTTGTTATTGATGTGTGCATCTTTCTTCAAGCAATTCAAAATTTGGGTTTGTAGGTTCATTTTGATTAGAAAGAATTCTATCTTCCTGTCTCTCTCTTTCTGTCTCTTTCCTTCCTACTATGTGATTTTTCTCTCAAGCCATGTTTTATAAGAATCAGCATATAGAATCAGGTATATAATTGTGGTTTTTTTCTACTTTGTGTATACTTGTTACAGAGCCAGACCTGGTTTGTTTCTAATTCATGAAGCTGTTTATATCCTCCCATCACTTCAGCCCACATGTTCCTATGAGCCTAAGCCAAGACCACCATCGACAGCATTTGGTTTTGGCTTTTTTCTTAGATTATACCTTAGGCATATGAAAGACTCTTTTAGTTCCTGTTAACCACCCTGTAAGTAAATTTCAGTCTCCTACTACCTTCTTAACCTGAGATTCAGCACGACTTTGGCTTCATTCTCCTTACTGCTTGGTATTTATTTCATTTCCAGCTTACAAATAAGTTTATCTTTTACTAGAGTAGTGTTTTCTTTTGATTATCTTTCATGTTTTTTTTTAATATTGCTACTATATATATGCACTTAAAAGGGTACAAAACCATGTGGATTTATTATACCAATATTACCCCATTTGTTCCTAGCATGTCCTTAAATTAAGAAGAAGATACATGTTACACAAATGTAAACCATTATGTAAATCTTAATTTATGTTTTAGTATATAATCAAACTTCCTCTTCAGTGATATGTCAGAATTGCATGCATTCAGTGCCTAGTGGACAAAGCTTCTGGTACTGTAGAAATCTTTCCATGCTGTTTCAAATTGAGTTGAATTAATTTTACATTTACCATTCTTAGGAATACTTTCATTTTTCATAAAATGTCATCTAGTACCTAATTCAACACTGTATCTGGTGAGTAAAGTCCTTAGAGGCGCACAAAACTACAATGTCCAAGGCTTGAGAAAGGCAACTGTGGCTGTTAAGACTGTTCAATAAAATCCATTCTTCTCAAGCACATTCTTCTCTCAAACACTTAAGGCTTGGAATATATCCAGGTTTGAGGTTGTATTATATTTATGCAAAAGGGCTATTATGTGTCGACATGATTATATGGTTGTAATCTTCCATCAGACTTTTTTTTTTTTTTGAACGAAGCAATTCTATAGCATCACTAGCAGCTGACTGGGGGGATTACAAAGTGGAACCGAAGATTATGCACACAGACACAACAGCAGAGCAATGAGCAATGTAATTGTTGCTAATCTTGGGAAAGAGTCTAGTTACCTTTTACAGTTTACCATTTGTAAGTAAGCAGACCTCTGGAGGTATCAGAATAAGAGAGAAAATAGCCATTTTCATTTTCTTTCAGGCTTTTTTCATGTTGTCAGAATGGACGATAGAGGAAAGGCTAGGTTTTTCTAAAATGTGTCCAGAAAAGGCTGATTTCTATTTTACTGAAATTCATGAGGTGACAAAGCAGTTGGAGGAATATAAATATCCTGTTCTGTCCACATTTTAAGAAAGGTTGAATTAGGAAAACTTAGCAACATGATAATAACAAATTTGCTGATTTGCGGTTATGTGCATGCTATTGAAAAGTTGTATTAGCAAGTTGTGAAGATATTTGGAAACTTTAACAAAAATTCCAGGAAACTTGAGTCTTTCAAACAATCTGACATTTTTTAATGTTTATTTATTTTTGAGAGACAGAGAGAGAGAGAGAGAGAGAGAGAGAGAGAGAGGACAAGTGGGGGAGGAGCAGAGAGAGAGGGAGATACAGAATCTGAAGCAGGCTCCAGGCTCTGAGCTGTCAGCACAGAGCCCCATGTGAGGGTTGAACCCATGAGTGTGAGATCATGACCTGAGCTGGAGTCAGACACTTAACCGACTGAGCTACCCAGGTGCCCCCATTTCTACCCATCTGTATCTCAGATTGTCTTTTTTTTGGTAATGTAATAAAATACTGCAATTGTGCCAAACCCTAATGAGCTAAAAAGGATAGGTTGGAAGAGTAAATAGTCCTTGCATTGAAGTTTTAAAAGATGTAGTACTTTTCTGTCCTTGCTCTTCCCACAGGAACATTCTAGGTGAAAAGTTTGATAAGAGAATTTTGATAAGAGAACATTCTCTACATTAGCCTACTGGAATTTCTCAAGCCACTGGTAGCCCCTTGTCATATGCATGATTTCCTCCTTTCCTCGAATTTGCTCTTGACTGAAACATTTATACGTTTACTGTTTGATTTTCGCATTATGTCTTTCTCTAATGAAGGGATACAGTGAATTTATAGATCTAACATTCAGCTTGCTGAATTCTATTACTTTAACAATATAGTTTTTAGAAAATGTATTCTTTAGGTACATACATCTAATTTTGCAATTGAATTTATTCTATTTTCTGTTTAAAATTTTAGAAACGTGATGCTGTATCTCCCTTCTGGCTATCTGGTAAATTTCAGAGTGTATTGGAGATATCCTGGAGGTTAGAAAAATTATTCTTACATTAGAAAACTTAAGTCTTGATTCTCTGGTATCCCCTCATAATGCAAACTCAGCTTCTAGTGTGATGAGTTTGTACCAGAACTATGATGATGAAATAAAGAATTCTAGATGAAGTAAAATTAGTTTTAAAGCTTATTTTTATTTTTAACTTTTGAAAGGGCTTTTAATATAATCATTGAGAGATATAACATAACTATAAATTTCAAGTACAGGATATAACCCATATAAAATACATTTATGGGATTTGTCCATAAAAACTACCTTTTTTTCCCCAACCTCTGCATTCAACTATCTCAATATACCAGGTAATCATACTATAGGTAGGAACTCCCCAAAAGATCTTCAGAGTTGTACTTCCACTTAGGATGTAAAAAGCTGTGAGGAGTGTTATTCACATCTTAACAGGAAGAAAAGACTAATCTTCAAAACTATAAACTTTTTTTGAAATTTTCAGAGCTGAGGTCTTGGGGCAAGCTGGTAGATGAAATTCCAGAGTTGTAGGTCTTTTTAAGGGCAGATTGCACAAATGAATTGTTTCATCTTTGGCATAATAAGAGATGAAGGGACAGCCTCTGGTAAAATCAGGTGAGAAGAAAACAGTCACAATTTAATATATTATTAAAGGTTGGGTTGAGGCTAGAGTGAAAGTTTAGAACCTCTGGGAACTCCAGACCCAATGGGAGTGTGCATTCATGTGCCATCTTTTTTTTCATAGGCTTCCACTAGATGAGAAAGATTAGGGGCAGGAAAGAGCTACCTTCAGTGGTACATGGGTACAAAATCATGCCCATATCTTGAGCTTTTCAATTACATGAAGCAAAATCCTCCAGCGACTTGAGAATAGAACCAAGAAAAGATATGTTATTTGTAGAGGAAAGTTAAAAGCAAGTCATCTGTACTGGAAGAGGGGTAGAAACAAAACCTGTCTCCTCCTGAGAGAGGAAAAGGAAGCCCTATGACCCACCCCAAGCCATGCAGTGAGTAGGAAGAAACAGTAGTCAACAGTTGTGGAAAGACCAAGAAATCCTTCTGGGTGGAGGCTCAGGCAAAGGTACATCGCGACCAAGGGAACAGCGAAGGCTATCTGATGCAAAGGACAGAGCTTGGACCCAGAATGTTGCACTGATGTCAGTTCTGCTATGATGGAGGAAAGGATAGAAAATGTTGTCTCCCTCAAAACCCTGAACAGATACAAGGAAGCATTTGGATGAAGTGAGGGAAAGAGTCAGCTTTTTAGACCCAGTTAGTTCACAGCACTGGACCAAGAATAAGACTGGGCCAGCAGACCTGAGAACTATCATCCTCTGCTCCCACCATAAGTTTTTCACCAGATGAAATGTCACAATAGTCTAACACTGAGAAGGCAAAAGACTGGGGAGAAAATCTCTGTGCTTGAGGCATGCAGGCCCTGCTGAAAACTGAGGGTGGGGCAAGAACTCTGAGACACGTCCCTTGACAACCTAGGTGCAGCACTAAGCACAAGATAACCAGCAGCCCACTGCTGGGAGAAGCTGAAGCTCGTGGTGTTCTGAAGGAAGCGTTAGCAACAATAAATCTTGAAAACAACTCAACCAATGATTAGGTTGGCTCAACCTCCCATACTAATGGCCGACATAATTAGATATACATAACAGTAAGCATAAGCACCACATCATTAAGAAATAAAGAAGCAATAGAAGTAGATGCAGAGATCTGTGAATTTAAAACAACTATGACTAATAAGCTAAAAGATATAGTAGAAAGGGTATAAAGTGTGCATACAGATTTCAGTAAACAGAGAGAACTATAAGAAAAACTCCGATAGAAATGCTACAAATTAAAAACAATGATATCAGGGGTGCCTGGGTGGCTCAGTTGGTTGAGCGTCTGGCTTCGGCTCAGGTCACAATCTCACAGTTTGTGGGTTCAAGCCCTGCATCGGGCTCTATGATGACAGCTTAGCGCCTGGAGACTGCTTTGAATTCTGTGCCTCCCTCCCTCTCTGCTCCTCCCCTGCTCATGCTCTGTCTCTCTCTCACTTTCAAAAATAAATAAAAACATTAAAAAAATAAAAATAAATAAAAAATGGTATCAGAGGTGAATAATTCTTTTGATAGACTTAGCATACTAGCCGTAGAAGAATAAAGAGCTTATAAACTTAAAGGTTAATAAAAATAATTGAAACAAACCAGAAGAGTTAAAAAATGCTAAAAAACTAAAACAAAACAGGCTAAAACCAGAATTTCCAAGACATGGGGGACAATATTGTATGGTCAAATATAAGTGTGAGTGGAATCTCAGAGGAGAACAGAAAAATGATAAAGGCAAAAAACATTTGAAAAAAAAGTAGCATTTATAAAAGTAATTAAAGGTAACAAATGTCAGATGCAAGAAGCTCAGAGAATCCAATCAAGTAGACACCCACCCACACACACACACACACACACACACACACACACACACAACACCCCTAAATACTTCTTAGTAAAACTGCCAAAAAAAAAACCAAATAAAAAGAAAGTTATGACAGAAGCAAAAAGAAATATACACAGAAACACACATAAGAATTATAACACACTTTTCATCTTAAACTATGTAAGACAGAATGCAATGGAGTCACATCTTTAAAAGTCAGGAAAGAATTTAAAGTTCTATCAACCAGAAACTTCGTATTGAGAAGAAAAATATTTAAAAACATTAAGACAAAATGAAAAGTCTTCAGGAAAACAGGCACTGACAGAAATGTTACTAGTAGTCTTACACCAGAAAAAAAGTTTGAAAACATTCCTTCAGTCAGGGGTATGATAATAGAGGGAAACTTAGATCTAGCATATAAATAATGAGTGCCAAAATGCTACAAATAGAAGTAAATATAAAGGCATTCCTTTCTTATACTTCTTGTCTAAAATCCAAGTAGTAAGTTGTTGGGTTTATAATATTTGAATAAGTAACGTGTGAAGAATAGCACATAGACTTATCCTAGTGTAATTTTTTACAGGTGTTCTGTGGTATGATATTTTTTAATGATATGTATTATAAAATTTAGAAAAACTAATTTTTTAATGTTTTTTTTTTATTTTTGAGACAATGCAAAAGACAGAGTGCAAGCAGCAGAGGGGCAGACAGAGGAAGACACAGAATCTGAAGTGGGCTCCAGGCTCTGAGCTGTCAGCCCAGAGCCTGACGTGGGGCTCGAACTCACGAACCATGAGATCATGACCTGAGCCGAAGTTGGACCCTTAACTGACTGAGTCACTCAAGCAGCCCAGAAAAAACTAATTTTTTAAGGAGGTGTAACTCCAAAGCCAATAATGGAGATGAAATTAGACCAAAGAAATTATCCTAAAGCATTCAGGAAAGGAGTAGGAGGAGAACAGAAAACAATTGAGAAAAACAGAAAAATTATAGAAAACATTGTATGCTCAAATCCAACAATATCAACAATTATTTTGAAAGCAAATGGTCTAAATGGCCCAATTAAAAGACTGAATTTGTCCAGTTTACAAGCAAGATCCAGACATCCTGCCTGTTAAAAACCCCACATTACACAGAAGTCTACACATTAGACACAAGTAGTTCTAAAGTAAAACAATGAAAAAGATAAACTATGAAATTATGAGAAAAACAAAGCTGGAGGTGCCATATTAATATCAGACAATGAGATTTTAGAACAAGGAAAGGATGAAGGGGGGTGTTTTTTAATGATTAGTGTGTCAAATCAGGAATACATAACAATCCTAAATTTGTCTGCAGCTAACAATAGAGCCTCATCTTACAGAAGCCAAAAACTGAGAGAACTGAAAGTTTATAATTAACAATTATAAATTGAGACTTCAGCACTTTCAGTAACTGATTAAACAAGTAAGCTCAAGGCAGTAATGATATAGAACACCTGAATAACATTATCAACCAACTTGAACGAATTAATATTTACAGGTAACTGAACCCAGAATACACATTCTTTTAAATGACCTATGGAGCACTAAAAAATATAGATCAGGTACTAGATCATAAAAAAACAGTCTCAATAAACTAAAAATATTTAAATATTCTGTGAATCCAACAAAATTAAACTAGAATGAGTAGCAGAAAGATATCTGGAAATATCCCAACTTTTTGGAAATTTAAAAAATTGTATGTTCAAGTAATCAATGCAGCAAAGAAAAATCAAAAGAATAATTAGATCTCACCCTTTTGATGACTGTAATATTCCATTGTGTGTATATGTGAGTATATACATATAAGTGTGTGTATGTGTGTGTAATATATATAAATTCTTCCTTATTCATTCATCGATCAGTGGACACTTGGATTGCTTTCTTATCTTGGCAATTATAAATGATGTTGTAACAAACATAGGGGTGCATATATCCTTTTCAATTAGTGTTTTTGTTTTCTTTCAGTATATACTCTGTAATAGAATTATTGAATCATATGGTATTTCTTTTTTTAAATTTTTGAGGAAACTCCATACTGTTTTCCATAGTGTCTGTACCAATTTACATTTCCACCAACAGTGCATGAAGGCTGATTTTTTTTTTCACATCCTCACCAACACTTACAGAATATAGTCAATGATATTGCAATAGTGTTGTATGGTGACAGATGACAGCTACACTTGTGGTAAGCATAGAATAATGTAGAGAATTGTCGAATACCTATGTGGTACACCTGAAACTAATCTTAACATTGCATGTCAGCCATACTCAAAAAATTAAAAGAGAGAAATTAGAATGTATTTGAATTAAATGAATATAGAACAAAAATTTTTAGGGTGAAACTAAAACTTAAAGGAAATATGTATGCATTGAATTCTTTTCCCCCCAGCTTTACTGAGGTGTAGTTGGCAAATAAAATTGTAAGGTATTTCAAGTGCAAAATGTGATGATTTTATTTTTGTATACATTGTAAAAATGATTCCTATGATTGAGTTAACATATGTGTCATCTCAGATATTTACCTTTTTACTGTCTTAAATTATACCTCAATAAATCTGACTAAAATCATTTTCAAACTAAGGATGCCTGGGTGGCTCAGTCAATTAAACCTCCAACTCTTGATTTCAGCCTCAGATCATGATCTTACTATTCATGAGATCAAGCCCTCATTTGGTATCTTCAAACTAACCAAACTTAGTTTCTTAATTTTAGAATATGATATGCTCTTAGTTACTTCATGGACTGGCTGAAGAGATTAAATGAGCTAATTTATGAAAGCACTTAATTCATTGTATGGCAATTAACATGTGAAAATTCTTCAGCTGACACCGTTGCCATTGCTCATCCTTGCCACCATCATTGTCACCACATCATCACTGTTATTGTTCCCATCACCATCATCACTGTTGATAAAAGAAACATCCCCTCTATGTTTAAATTTGTATGAGTCTCACATAACCTACAATGGCATTCGCTTAAAAATTAGGTAATAGTGTGAATTGTAAAGGGTTACATCTAGAATGCAAATTTATTGATATATGAAATTGTAATTTAAATAGTAAAGATTTATGTCATCTATAAAAATGTAAAGCTATTGAGAGATTGAGAAAGCCAGATAATTAATTATTAAAAAGAGGTATTATAGACATTTGTACTAAGTATGTCCAACTAGTATTTTATTTTCTATGTGAACAAATCCAGAGACTTATAACCTTAGGGAATATATGGTCAATAAAGCCTAAGGGTGTCACATTTCTACTCTGCTTTACTATGGACTTTTAGGGGAGAGAATTCTCAGGCTTGAATGAAGCTCTGTGAAAGACAAAACTAGGCTAAAGGGAAGCTCATAAAACCATTGTTGTAAATAACATGGATTTTTATATTCATATTTAAATGTAACATACTCTTCAGGGACAACTATGATGATTATGATATATTTATGTGTGAATTTCCAGGGATGTCTTTTGGGCCTCATAACTCACACAACATGACTCCATTACTTCCCTGAGGGCTTTCCATCTGAGTTAAGATAAAATAAAATAATTGCGATATAAAAACAGAAGTAGAGAGTTCTCAAATAATACCTCCTAAGGTCATCAGAAATATCATTTTTCTAGGAAAATGCCCCTGAATGTCAATGAAATCTTTTCAAATGTTATCTTATTTCTAAGGCTAGAGGCATTGGAAGAGCTGTAAATAGCAATATAAATTCATAGCAAATGCATATAGGGGCTTTATTTTAGAAGCAAATAACTAGTAAGACCTATTTCGTATTTTTTTATTACTAAGTTATTGATTTTATCTATTGATCCCGCTTGAAATAAGCCCACAAATACTTTCTAAAAACAAACTAGGTGAGTTGGCAATGAGTAAGATGCTTGGGAAATAAAAAGATAATTGAAAATCGGCCCTTCCTTCTCTGGGCTTACAGTTTAGAGTGGGAGATAGACATAAACACAAATATATTGCACAGGGGTAAATGCTTACAGAGAATTAAATGTGCTTTGCAATTGTACAGTATAAAAAAATCTCAGTTCTGGCTACTGAGATCTGGGTAAGCCATATCTATCAGGCAATTTTTAGTAGAGGACATTCAAGGCAAAATGAATGTTTTCCAGTGGACAGAAGAGTATCACAGTGTGTTCAGACAATACTGAGAACACCAGTATAGCAAAAGCACTGAAACCCTGGAGGGAGAGCTCTAAGAAATACATTGGAACTAAGACTAGAAATTAGGGTGGGCTGGAATACAAAGTCTTAAATGTCAAACTTCAGCAATCCATCAGAAATAATGATACAGAGAGCTAAGATGATTAGACATTCAAAAAGTCTTCTTCAGCAAAGTTGAGAAAAGTGGTTGCACCGGGGGTGTGATTCATAGGCAGAATCAGGGGGCAATTTTAATAGTCTAGGTTAGCACTCTTCAAACTTAAATGTATATTCATTTCAAAAAGAAATTCCTCTTCCACTTACCAACATATGTATACATATGTATGTATGTATGTATGTATGTGTGTGTGTGTATATATATATATATATATATATACATATTTTACTGACTTATATACATTGTAAAATCATTCACAATTAGGAGATGACAAAAATTAAATAGAAATAGAAGTTCTACCCATTTTCTTAGTCCCAGTGGATCATATGATATCCCATGGGATGTGCTTTGGAGGCAGTAAGACAATTTAATGATGACACTTACAAAGTAGAAAGTACTGTACACAATTGTGGTCATTCCCTCACTCCTCTATACAAAGGAGAACACCTGGGTCAGCCTGCTTCTAATTTATGGGAAATTGACTCTTTTTTATCTCAGATGATCCTTAGATTTAATTGAGAGAAGTTCTCCATCTTTAATTAGTCTTCTGAGTCTTTTTAGAAATAAAACAACTTTTATTAGAACTGTGTTTGCAGACAGATTTGAGTAGAGAGGTTTCTGGCTGGATGGCATCTCCAATGATGTTGAGGTGTTACAGTCTGAGCTTAGATACATGTGATCTAGCTTTTCTCTTGAGCAAACATACCTGGCCAGATCCAAATTGGAAGCTAGGGGTTTTTCTTTTGTTTATGCAAAAAGACAAGACTTCTGTAAGAAATCTGCTTTATAGCAGATGCATCAAAATGTATCATTTCACTGAACATCTGGTGGGTGGGAAGAAATAGTCTTTTCCCCCTAACCAAGCTTTCTCTATAATTTGCTTCCTTGGATATGAATGGCTGTTAGGTCAGCAGGAATGGGCCATATGCCAGAGCAGTGAGAAACTTCTTTCATTTTGTCACGGGTGCAATTCTGTGAACAGTCTGTGGAAGGATATACAGAGTGTGCATGTTATACAGAGAATCAAAGAGAAATTGATCAAAGTTAAAAATAATTTCTAAAAAGTCATTCCCTATGGTTAAAGAGAATGGAGAGCAGGAGTGAGTTCAAGTAGAGGTACACTTTCCAAATAAATGTTCTCTTTCATGTCCCTTCAGCAATTCTCCATATCTCCCATTTATGTGACTTCATGTGTGACCAGTTAGAGTCAGTAAGAGTCATCAATATACCTAATTTCCTTCATCTTTCTCTTAAAAAACAATTCATGCAACCAAAGCACCAAAAGATGAACATATATGAAACAGTGATTTTAGGACTTTGATGCTTTTCTCTACTAGGCATGTCCAATGTGCAAACTGTTTTACCAAATACCCACATGTTTGGTATTTCAGTTTCTCATGATGACTCAAGAAATTTTCAGTTCAAATGTTTTTCAAAGATGTTTCTCGTTATTGGAAGAAGCATTAGGTGCTAAGTTTACCAGTTGACTATTTCTAGGAACTCTCATATGCTTAGGCCAAAAAAAACCCAAAGTATGTTTATAAGAATATATAAATATTGCTAAAGTCTTAACTAGGAAATACTTATTAGGCAAAGTCAGACATTGAAAGCCATATCCTAAGGTCAGAGAAGTTAGAAGGTTAAGTACTTGAGGAAATGGGACAGAAAATGTCACAATAAAAATCTTCAGTTTGTAAAATCTGACTTTATTCACTGAGTATAGTAACTAAATATAAAAGTGTAATGTATAAAGGAAGGGGACCAAATAGTTGCTGTTAATTCAGTGAATGATAAGCAATCTAATGTCAAGAACATCAACATAGAATCTCCTCAATGCCTGCCTTCCTCTGTGTTAACCCAGAACATTTTTTTAATGTTTATTTATGTATTTCAAGAGAGAGAATGGGGAAGGGGCAGAGAGAGAGAGAGAGAGAGAGAGAGAGAGAGAGAGAGAATCCCAAGCAGGCTCCCAGTTGTCAGCACAGAGCCAGATACGGGACTTGATGCCATGAACCATGAGATCATGACCTACACTGAAATCAAGAGTCTGATGCTTAACCGACTGAACCATCCAGGCACCCCAACCCAGAACATTTGTACTGATCACTACCAGTGGTACTTATGGTCTGGCCATCCATGGGAGTTGAAAGAAGTGGATTTTTTTAGTGAGGAAATAATGAGTGTTGAAGCAAACGGGTCATGGAGTAAAGAATCACCTAATTTATCTCATGACTCCAAAACGGCTGCCTGACCTCTAGTCCCATATTGAAACAGTGGAGTGCATGTACATATTCATGAGTGCCTCTATGTTTGTGTTTTATTGTGCTTAAAGAAATAGGATATGAATAAGTTCAGAGTGGGGCCAGGGAGATTATGGAGGGCTTTGTTCTAGGTAAAATAGGAGCTCTTTGAAATAAGTAATTTTGAAAGTGTGTCTTTTAAGAATATTTTGAGCAATTCAATATTGACTGTGTTAAATATGGAACTGTTAATTAGCAATGGAAGCATATCACATGTATACTATGAAAAGCTTCATTTTGCAATTTTATTTGTTTTTTTTTAAAGTTTATTTATTTTGAAAGAGAGAGGAGAGAGAATCCCTATCAGCACAGAACCCCACATGGGGCTTGATCCCACAAAACATGAGATCATGACCTGAGCTGATATCAAGAGTTGGGCACTCAACCAACTGAGCCACTCAGGCACCCTAGCATTTTTCAATTTTAGAGTGGAGCAAAAACACTCTACCCAATAGCAAATATATTTAGAAGTGCAATATTATAGCCATATGCAACATTTTTCCTAAATTTCAGCTAAAACAATTTTCCTTTTTCAGTCACATGGAAACCCTACGAAGATATTTAAATGCTATCATAAATATTGCATTTCTTGATTTTAAAGTATTAAAAAACAGAATAAATGAAAAGAGAAGTATTGGCTTAAATTTTTGCTTTCTTCAAAGATGTAACCCCAAAACTTACTGCTCATAGCAGTGAGTAAAAGAAGAGGAGATTGCAAAGTGTAAAATTCCAAATCAATGAAATGATTTTCACTGATATGACATTCCTCTGCTTTTTTCCCATCTTCCCTTTCTGGCTACTCATCCTCAAGCCCTTTCAATGATTTTCAATGAGCTCATCCACACTTACTATCTTAAATAATGGTGTTCCTCAAAGTTCCACTCAGAACTTTTTGTTTGAGCATTCTACTTGGTGTATATCATTTACATTTATGAACTGTCATATGTGCTGACTTCCAGTCTTGTGTCCATAGCTAAGATTTCCTTTATAAATGTCAGGCCAGTACTTCTGACTGCTTACCTTCCGTCTTCACCTAGGCATCCTACACGCTCAGCATATCTAGAACAAAACTCATTACACCCCAAGACTATTTCTCCTCATATAATCTGTATTTTGATGAATGATCACACCACTGATCCAGATACTTATGCTAACAACTGACCAGTTATTTTATTTTCCTTCCTTTGTCCTAATTTTTTACATATTATTAATTACTAACTTTGGTCGACTCTGCCTCTTTAGCCTCTCTTGTATCTTCTCCTACATCCTTTCTCCTAGAGGCCTTTGTTGCCTTATTCAGACATGTTTTATCCATGCCAGGTATTGCAGGAAAATGAAATGTTAGACATGGTTTTATTTATAATTTATTCATTCTGGAGAATGAAAAAACAAACTATAGTGAAAGTGAAATAATTAGAGTAAAAGGTAAAGAAACTCTCGCTGCTATTATTATTGTAAATCTGCTCTGTTTTCCATTATTTCTGCTTGGATATCTCACAGGAATCTCAAATTCATTATGACCACTAGGAAAGATATTACCATCCATTTTGTAGCCCAAGCCAGAAAACTGTGCCATTCTGGAAAACCCCATCTTTTTTTAGTGTCATATGCTATGAAATACCAAATGACACCAATATTATTTCCTACATATTTCACAAATGCTGATTTTTCTCCTTCTGTACTATCACCATTATGCTAAACAAAGCTATCATTATCACTAGCTTGAACAACTGCAGCATAGCTTTATTTATCTTTGCTTAGTAGATTCAAACCAATCTATTATCAATTTGGGAGAAAGAGTGAGCTCATAAAAATGCTTTTCTAGGGACATCTGGGTGTGGATCATAATAGAGTGTCTAGAATCAGAATTGCACACAACATCTATAAAATTATTCAGAATATAGGAAACAACAAATTAAAGGGATTAAATAAACCCAATAAATGGCTCATAAACTTGAGAAAGGGAGGCACACAAGAGTTCCTCCTGTAGGTGGTTTCATGTTGTAATGTGGGGAAGTGAAGGCCAGAGAGTGTTGGTCTCAGTGGTTGAAAGAAATAGAATCTAAGTGGTAGAAAGATTGTAATTTGAGGCTGCTAAGGTTGGTGGAATTAGCAGGTCAGGCCATTGGAAACAGAGAGATGAAGAGAAAGAGCTCTACAAATCTTAGGAGTTTTACTCATGTAATTGTCCAAATATTCTGTGGAACACACTTTGGGAAAATCCTTTGTGTGACTTTTGTTAACTCCCAGTTTCCATGGAGAACATCAGAGACATGAGGTAGCTTGCTTAATATTAAGTGAATAGTGAGTGATGGATGCAATCCTGGATCCAGGCTCATGTGGTGTCTTTGGAGCCAGAAGTCTCAGATGTAGATCCAATACTGAATGCAGTGGCAATATCACAATCTACACTAGTGTGACCATAGACACATCTCCAGGCATCACAGACACTGGTGAAAGTGACTCTCAAGACCGTATTTTCATTATTTAAAAGTTGGTAGTCTTTGTGAGTGTATTCTTCTTCCTTGACTGTATTGCATTATTGATTTGTTTCACATTTAAATGGAAACACTAAGCAATTGCTTTTGTTAACAAGAGAAAATGCCTTTAGAGATCCAATTTAGCTATGACTAGCTTATAGGATACTGATAACCTTAAAGACAAAATAAAATACAACAGAGGATATCTTTGTTTTTCCACCCCTTCTAATACATTATTAGGTTTCATTACATTATCACAAAACTGTACAAAGTGAATTTTAGAGTTAGATATGTTTCTAGTACTGAGAAAAAGTAGGATTTTCAAATAAAATTTTAATATTAGCCATAAATGATTTCTACTCCAACTCGCTGTAGGCTTCAGTAGGAGATTCTTGAAAACAATTTTTTAGATCAAAATGATAGGTTCAGATTCATCTCTTTCTCTTTTTTTCCTTGAAAAATGAACAGTATTCTTTTCTGAATAAAATTCCCTACTATACCATGGTTTATACAAGATGAGAGTTAAAGATACACAATGTTTTATGCACATGAGATATGTAGATTTAATTTTATTAACTCTGTAGTGCTTATTTCAAGTAACTGTTTTAAAGTTCTATTTAAATATGATTTGGGGTAAATATTTACTGTGTCCTCACAGTTAATGGCAGTTTAACTAGCTTAATTCTTACATTATTTAACTTATTTTAAAAATTCTTTTTAGGTAATATGAAGACTTTAACATTATAAGAAACACGCACATACACACATGCACACACACATGCACAAACAGGGAGATTGAAATTGATTATTACAATAATGATTTGAGATTCAAACTAATACTAGTCTATGTAGTATATTTGTTTGGGTTAAAAACAGGTATCCTTGGGGTGCCTGGGTGGTTCAGTCGGTTAAGCATTCAACTCTTGATTTTGGTACAGATCACAATGTCATGTTTTCATGAGTTCAAGCCCTGCATCAGGCTCTGCACTGACAGTGTGTAGCCTGCTTGGGATTCTCTCTCTCTCTCTCTCTCTCTTGCCCTCTCCTCCCCCCCACCCCTACCTCTACCCCACTCATGCTGTCTCTGTCTCTCTCAAAATAAATAAACTTAAAAAAAATTTTTTTTAACTAAAAAAGGTGTCCTTTCCCAAAGATAGTTACCTCCCTATCTGTTAGGAAAATTGCAATAAAATTACACATCTATAATATCTACATTGTACACACCACAGTCTAAGTGCTTGCTGTTATTGAACACTGTAGAATCTATACAACCATAGACAGTTGGAGTTAACTTATTTTCTATTCCCTTACAGCTAAACTTCACACACTATTTGATTGATTTGTACTTACTTTCTACCTTGTTATAGCTTGGCTTTAAGAATGTTTTCTTATATGAAGCAATTTATGTTTTCCTTTTCAGACTGGTCATTTTTCTATCCTGATTATCAAAGACCAGCAGTTAAATGCTTTTTTTTTGGTCACAAACAGAACTAAAACTCTAATTCCCAGCATTCCCAATAGTGTCCTAGTTGGAGCAGTTTGTAAGACTAAAATAAAATTAAGTTTTTACTGGGAACAAACACCAGAAACCTTAAAGGAAGAGATCCAGATGGTTCTTCCTGAATGTGATCACACTTTAAGAGACTGTTTCTTTGCTTTGTGCACTTTGTATTTCAATAGATACATTAAAAAGCCTTTCACAGTTGCCTAAAAATCTAAATATTTCAGAGAGTTACAAAATAAGAATAATCCTTCAATCACTACTTTCAGGTGAAAAAGAAACAATGATTGTTATTATGCTATTCTATTCCCTATTCTAAATTATCATGGCTTATAAATCCATCAACAGTTGTCAAAAATCCATATCAGAAACCTATAATTCATAAACCTAAATATAAATGTGAAGCCCCCCCCCCTGCCAGATATACTCAATTTGACTAAACAGAGGCATGGAATTGGCTGAAGTTCTAGCCCACTAAGATATCTCCTTCCACAGCTGCATTTGAAATAGAGATAGATAGTGAACTTTAATAGACATTTTTCTCAAAAAGCCAATGATCTCTTATGTGTGATAGGAAAAAAACTGGCATGAACGACTGTAGTATTAAATGTAATTATGCATACAAAATATACTACCCCTGGGCAAAAGCCTCTTAAGTCTTCATGCTAAAAATCATGTTAAGCTTTCAATTTAAATCCCTATGAAATGTAAAGTTATATCAAAGTGTACAAACTTTTCAGAAAGTAGTTTAATTCAACAAATATTTATATCAGAAGCAAGTGTTAAATGTTGTAGCCTATGAGGGAACAGTGAGTGACACCACTAGTCAGTGTGTTCCCTTAAGCAAGCCATTAACTCGATTTTGGACTATAATGTTCTCAGCTGTAAGAAGAAAGCACTAGGCTCACAATGGTCTACTATAGCTCTAAATTTGTATGAGTTAAAGTCTTTTGTCATATCTAACCAGCAGCTACTGATGGAGAAAAAACTGGGATGTTTGTGAGGTTTAACTCTTAAGAAGGTATTTGATGGTTGTTTCCATTCTACTGGGGCGGATAGCCACAGAGGCAGAATCACTGAACTGTAGGATTTTATTTTAGGTATCATTAACCCAATGCCCTCAATTTTATAGACAAAGAATGAAGGCCAGAGTTGCGGCTGGGTAGTCTGCCTTACTCTTTAAGGATCTCAAGTCTCATCTTCCAGTCAGCACTTTACTTTAAGAGGAAATGTATGTGTGATGGCTTTTGCCTTACTAAAAAAGAATAACAAAAAGTTTCCCTGTGTAAATGGCATCACCCCAACCTATTTGGTCTGTTTCTGTTTGGATCAAGAAAAAAAAGTCCCATAATTATATTCCTATCTCTTTAGGAGATCAAGAAGGAAAATTAAGATGTTACATTAAATTATATCTAACATCCCCAGTGTGTCAAAAATTTATAGTATGGAGAAAATTACTCTCTCCATGTAGAGTGCAAAGAAAATCTTTAAATTTCAAAGAAGATTGAAACTCTGGTCTGGGAGCCATGATCTTTAGAATGCCATGGAGACTGTTTTATTCAACTTCCCCAAAGTTGAATTGGGATCCTAACTGTATATCTTAATTCCCTTCCTCCACTTATCCTACCATTTAATAGTGACATAAACACAATATTTCACATCTATTCTTTTCTTGGTTAGTGCCGAAGATAAAAGTCCTTGGAGCCATTTTTCCCACAAATTCTTTCTCTACTCTGGCCATGTTAATTAAATAGAGGCATTCTGTTCTCTTTTCTTCTCACTTGTGTTTTTGATTCAATGTACTCAATGCTCAAGGCCCTTATCAATTCTATCATCTTTCTCCAGTATCATAAAATGTTTTTATTTATCTACATGGAAACATACTCCATTCTTCCCCACACTACAAAAAGAACTTTTCCTTGACCTCATGCTGCTATCTGACTCCTGCCCTCATTGAAGCTAAACATCTTACAAGAGTTATCTTTGCTCAGTGTTAACTATTCCCAACCTCTGATTCAAGCTTTTTCAATTTTTCGATTTTTATCTGGATAATTTATAAACAGAAAACATAGGTTATAATATAACAAACACCATGTACCAAAAATCAAGTCTAACAGTTGTTCATTTTGCTGTTTTCATCATATGTTTTTCCAGAAATTAAGTCATTATGGATAGATCCTCTTTGTCCTTCTTATTACATTTTCCTTCTTTCCTTATTCAGATATCAATACTTATCCTTACTTTATGTTTATCTTTGACTCATTATATATGCATGTGTTACTAAACTGTATATGTATGTATATAAATATATAATTGATTTGTATGTTTGTAATATTTACATAAATAGCATCATACCTTTTCTCCATCTGCTTGTGTTATAGTTATTCTTGGCCATTTCTTCTTCCCTTGTGGATTTTAGTGACAGCATATCAATTTTCATGAAAAAAAATCTCTGGATATTTTTTATTGGAATTATCCTGAATTTGTAGATCAATCTGGAGTAAATTAACTTTATTAGCTAACTTCTTAAGTACCTTCCAGGTTTTCTTGCTATTTTAAAGGGAATATTTTCTTTTTTTTTTTTTTTTTAATTTTTTTTTCAACGTTTATTTATTTTGGGGACAGAGAGAGACAGAGCATGAACGGGGGAGGGGCAGAGAGAGAGGGAGACACAGAATCGGAACCAGGCTCCAGGCTCTGAGCCATCAGCCCAGAGCCCGACGCGGGGCTCGAACTCACGGACTGCGAGATCGTGACCTGGCTGAAGTCGGACGCTTAACCGACTGCACCACCCAGGCGCCCCAGAAAGGGAATATTTTCTATATTTACATTTAAATGGTTGTTGCTGATAGATAAAAAGCTATTGAATGTCTTACAATGACTTTATATCCAATAATTCTGATGAAAACCTTTGTTAGCTTTAATAATTTGCTGCACATTTTCGTGGATTTTCTATATAATTGATCACAATGAGAGCAAATAATGGCAATTTTGTTTTTTGTTTACAAGCTCTATGTTTTGTGAATGTGTTTTGGAGATTGATTTTTTTTTAATTTTTTTATTAAAAAATTTTTTAGTGTTTCTTTTTGAGAGACAGAGAGAGAGAGAGAGAGCGCGAGAGAGAGAGTGAGCATAAGTGAGGGTGGGGGCAGAGAAAGGGAGACACAGAAACTGAAGCAGTCTCCAGGTTCTGAGCTGTCAGCACAGAGCCCCACGCGGAGCTCGAATTCACGAGTTGTTAGATCACACCCTTAGCTGAAGTCCGCTGCCTAACCTAACTGAGCCACCCAGGTGCCCCTGAAGATTGATTTTTTGAGGGTGACAGAGATGCTTGTGTCCATTTGTATTCAATTTTGATCACTTAATTTTTTTCTAGAAAAAAGTGTCATTCTTCTGATTCTATTGTGTTTGTTCTGTTTTCTTTCTCCAACTTTTGAGATGAGCACTTAGGTCATTTATTGCTAGTCTTTGTTTTCTAACATTTCACATTGTAGGCTGTACATTTCTCACTAAGTACTTCCCAATTTACAACATCCCATGAGTTTTGGGACAGTAACATAGTACTTTTGTTGTAGTGCATTTTTAAACATTTCCTAAGTTTCAGTTAAAATTTAGTTTCTGATCCATGAGATAGATATTTGTTTTGTCTCAAATGTATGATTTCAACTTTCCTCTTTATTTTTCTTTTTATGACAATATTATAAAATAAGTTTATATACCAGTTTTTAGGTTTTTGAAACTTCTTTTATGATAATTTAACCAATGTTTTGTATGTTCTTCCAAATAATTTGTATCCTATAATTATTGGCTACAGAGCTCTACATGTGTCCATTCGGTCATGCTTCCTATTTATGTAGTACAACCTTTTCATATATTTAATAACTTCTTTGCCATCTTAATCTATTTGCTTCTGAGAGGTATTGAAATTCCCCAATTTGAGTACTAATTTTTCTATTTCTTCTTGTAATTCTGTTTTTGCTTTATAAATGTTAACTGCATGCTAATTTAGGGTTGTGATGTCCATATATGAATTTGTCCTTATATTATATTATTAAATAACTCAGAACTGCTCTGTTTGGTGCATAGAGTCAGTTTGATTTGATATTAATGTTACTGGGCCATATTCTTGCTGCTATTTTTAGTGTTGATAGTTGTGTTTTTTACTTATTACACACAGAAGTATACCAGTAAATGTTTAAAATCGGGTTATCTGAAACGAAATCTCTGATTTGTAGCATTTGCTTATTTCCCTGGAGTAAATACTGTCAACATGGCAGAATTAAAACCACCACTGTACAGTTTGCAGTTGGGGTGAGAAGGAGTTGTGCACGGTCACTGTTGAGAGCAGGTGGGAATGTAGCTGGCTCTGTTATACCATTGACAGCACATTTATTTTGCTTTTTTTCATTTCTTATTTGTATTATTTTTACTGTATTTATCTATTTATTTATTTTATAGAGAGTGTGTGCAAGTGGGGGAAAGGGGCAGAAAGATAAACAGAGTGGGAGAGAATCTCAAACAAGCTCCATGCTCAGCACAGAGCCTGATGCAGGGTTCAATTCCACAACCCTGGGATCATGACTCAAGCCGAAATCAAGAGACAGATGCTCAACTGACTGAGCTACCCAGGCTCCCCTTGGCTGCTGCTGCCGCTGCTTCTTCTTTTTTTTTTTTTTTTAATTATTTGAGTATAGTGGACACACAATTTTATTTTAGCTTCAGGTGTATAATATAGTGATTCAATAATTTAAATATTATGTTGTGCTCACCACAAATGTAGCTACTATCTGTCACCATACAACTCTATTACAGTAACATTGACTATATTACCTATGCTGTACCTTTTATTCTTGTCTTATTCATTCCATAATGAATAGGAAGCCTGTATCTCCTACTGCCCTTCACCCATTTTACCCATCCCTCCATCACCCTGCCTGGAAACCATCAGTTTGTTCTCTTGTTTACAGGTCTGATTCTGCTTTTTGTTTGTTTATTTATTTAAGTTTTATTAATATTCTACATATAAGTGAAATCATATGGTATATTGCTCTCTCAGTCTGACTTATTTCATTTATCTTTGCTTCTTTTTTCTTATTTCCTTTCATTTATTGGATTAACCAGATTTTCTTGTTCTCTTCTTTTTCCTCTGCTGAAATGGAAGTAATATATTTTATGTTGTCATCTTAGTGATTACTCTGGAGTTTTTTAACATGCAGATTGATTTAACAAACTAATCAATATCTTTATCTTCCTTTTGAATAATCTAAGGAATCTTAGGTTGCTCTAATTCTGATCCCTTTTCCCCACTTCCAGATCATTTCTATCTTGGATTTTAGTTCATGCTTTTTAAACCTCTCCAAATTAGTCAAAACATCATTAATGAAGAATTATACACTTTATTTTCCAGTGCCTACTTGAGTTGTCATTATCATGTATATAGCAGCTGTTTTCAAAATGTGTCTGTGGATCCCATTGAGATCATAGAGGTATCTTGGGGGCTGCTGATGTGGGTGAGAGAGGCCACATAGGCAGTGTTCCATGTTTCCATCTCAAGTCTAAATGCCTGTGTCTTTTTGCCTATGTGTTTTGTTACTAATATTCTTTTTTTTAAATTTAGGTATTACCATTGTAAAGAATGAAGCCATCATTCAATATCTCAATACACATAGCTGAACTTTCTGCTTTTTTAAGTTGGGACAGTTCTGCTGGTCAGGCATGGTCTCTCTAAGCAGAGCAGAATTATCAGTCTTATACAGCAAGTTTGGGAACAAGAAGTCCAGTGGTTAACATCACTGAAGTTTGGAGACAGGACTGATTTAACATCGCTGTAGATAAATGGTTATTTGGATAAGACTGTTGTCAATTGCCTAGCACTCAGAATCATGTTCATTGGAATGAGTGTCTTCCTCATGGGCTGCCTTTCAGAAGCAAAAGGATATTGCTGTTTATTTGGCTTGCATAACCATGTTTACTAAAGTGGGTTGTCATTGGTCAATTAAGCAAATTTAAAACTAATAATTTAATAAATTTTAAATTATTTACTCATCAAAAAAGTGCATTTTTTGATAGCTGTTACTTATTTATTAAGCAAGTTAAAAACCTGAGTTCTGATTCAATGATACTTCCATAAAAAATTTTTGAAACTAAGTTATTGCCCTATTACCATGGCAACAGAAGATAGGTCTTTTTCTGGAATGTAGGGAATGTTTTACTCCTAGTACCTTCTTTTGGTTCTTTCACAGCCAACCAAAGTAAAGGTCATCATGAGTTGTTCAGATCTTTACCACTGGTGTTAATTCTCCTTGAAGTGGAGGTTTTGTGGAACTCTTTTAAGGTGAGACTTATTTGTGGAGGTGTGATTTTTGGTTTGATTATTGACCAGCATGGTTATATTCTGCTTTTGTCTTTGCAGTTCTTGTTGAATCATCTATCAGGGCAGAGACTACACACAAGTACTTACATTTACAAACAACAGATACCAACAAACTGTAAGAAAAACAAAAATAACTCTGGGGCACAAAGGCACTATTGAATCGATCCATGGTGTTCCAGGCTTGATTATGAAAGCAGATCCCAGTGACTCCCTGAGTCTACTTTAGATAGCCAACCTGACTTTCTTTTTCACTTAGACACAGACTGATTAATGTCATGTGTAGTGTTAATACATATACAACAATGTGTGTTAACAGTGACATAGATTTTCCCTGAGTAGCTAAAAGAAAACCTTATGTTACCCAATTACCTGTACAAGGAATTTAAGCTTATTTTTGTGTGATATTACTTATTACAACATTTCAAATTATGCACCAAACCTTTTTGCCCATATTGAATTACCTAACTCCTCCATGATCTGTTCCACTGGTCCTTATTCCTCCACAAAGGATTTCATACCTTTAGGCTCTTTGTAAGTCTAAAAGTCAACAGAAAGTACTGGGAAATCATCTGCTTGGAGTAGCCTAACTCCAAGGACAGGACAAAAAGACTTGGTTCTGTGTGAACATTGAAGAACCTTTATTTCTCCTCAAGGAATACAGGAACTTCATGACAGAACAACTTCTGTGAAGTTGTAAATATATCATCTTTAGGGTTTTATTAAGTCAAACAGTCAATTTGGCATCCTAAAAATATTCCCTTCTTCTCATGCTCTCACTATGTATTATCTATAAGAAATTCACTGCTAACAAAGTCAGTGTAACATGACTTTACATTATTTTTTCAAATTGCATGATCAGCAATAGTTTGGATGGACTATTAGAGAGGAATGGTGGTTACTGGCTATAGGAAATCTTGAACAAATTTATACTGTTATAAGGGAGACAGGAAAAATCACAGTGTATAACTCAAACTTGTAAGGAAAGAAATACAAGTAAAAGGATAATGAACAAAGGTGTGCAAAGGAGAGGGTAACAATCAGCAGTCTCATGTATTTAGAAGAATCTGCTTTTGATGGTCTTGATTGTAAGCTCTGTCATTCTATAGCCATTGCTTATTCTGAAGATCTTGGGTGAGCAGTAGCCTGACTGGGGTTTTCTGAAGATCTACTCTTATTAGAACTTGATTGGTATCACTTACCAGTTCTGTTAAGATCCTTTCTGCTATTCTAGAGGTTTCATGACAATGAAGACTGAATGTTTTTGAGCAAGGGACAAACCCTTGCAGATTTCATAAATAACTGTGCTGGTAGAATGGTCTACTTTTACTGCATAGAATAGTTAGAATGTATGTTGGGGATAGGATATTCAGTATCTTTTAGCTACAATCTATGCTGTGTCTGGTTTAATAAGGGAATGTTTCAACTTTCCAGAAAATAAATATACTGTTATTTGTAAATACATATCACCCAGAGGGAAGTCCTTATATAGAATTCAGTTGAAAATGTTTAAATACTGTCTCAGAGCATGGTTCCAGTCTCTGCTTTGCCTTTATACTTTTTTCCAGAATTATGTTGGCCACAGATGAGGCTATATTTTGTTATCCTTACATATTTTATCTACCGCTATTTAATATTGTGGTCATTTTGTCCTTACTGTGATGGATCATCTCATGGAAGGTTTTGACAACTGTTCAAGTTTTATCACCTACTATCAGGTGGCCATCCTGGCTTTACTAGGTCATACCATTTAGGTCTTTCAATCTGATAGTTCCCAGTGTTTCTTTTCAGAATTTAGGACACAAATCTAGGGTATGTGTGATGGAATTTTGAACCTCTCCATGGATTTGACTTTATATTCTGTAAGAAGTTCTTACATAAGGACTTCAGTCAGGGCAGAGTGTTTAGGAGGTTGCTCTGCTAAAACATGACCTCTGTGTCTTTGTGTGTGTATGGGGGAGATGGGTCATTATTCCTTTAGGACAGTGTTTTTCATTAAAGGCTTTTTTTTTTAATTTTGTTAATGTTTAGTTTTGAGAGAGAGAGAGAGAGAGTGCACATGAGAGGATGGGCAGAGAGAAAGGGGGACAGGGGATGCGAAGCACACTCTATGTTGACAGCAGAGAGCCTTGAACTCATGAACCATGAGATCATGACCTGAGCTGAAGTCGGACGCTTAACTGACTGAGCCACCCAGACGCCCAAAAGCCTTTTTGTTTTGATAGCAGTTATTCATAGTGGTTAGCAGTATCTTTACCATTATATTTTTAGTTATTTGACATGCCTGCCATTGGGTTATGTGAATGGATTTGATTTCTGGTAAAGAAATGAACCATATAAGATAGAATGGACTTATTATTGTATGTTCAACTTGACTTTCTAATTTTAAAAATAAAGCAAGCCACCACAACTAGCATAACAATAAGAAAAAAACAGCAAACCAGGATTTGGTTAGAAAATGTCCAAATGATCTGTTCTTGTCATGGAACACCTAGAATATAGATACTAATCATAAGATTTTCTTTCATTGGACAGAGTAAAAGAATTGCTGGATTGCAGGTGGTACCATTTTATTTAAAGGAAATCAAAGTATGAGATTTGAAGATTTCTTTTACAAACTTAAAGGCTATAATATCTGTAAGATTAAAATGTGTCAGACTTTAAGAAACTAATAATTTAGCCCACAAAGTGTACAGAGAATGACTATAAACACCAGCAATTTATAAGGATATTATATATTATCTTTCATTGAAAATGACATCTTTGTATGCTTAAAAAAATTGTAAAAGGTCCCCATAGTCTTCTGTTTGGCAAAAGTCTCTAGAACATAATGTGAACAATAACGATATTCTACTTATAATGAGATTCTAAACCCTCATATATATATATATTATGTATAATATATATTTTATATAAAATATATTTTATATATTATATATTTTATAGAAAATATATATGAATATATATGTGAATATATATGTGAAATATATATATATGTGTATATATATATATATAAAGTATATACACATACACACTGTTTGATAACTGAGAATTTTTTTCTCATTTTGCTATTTAGTTTCCTTGGGAAAAAACATATTTTCTACTATTCACCTCTCATGAAATTGTAAAGAATTGTCTATATTATGGAAAAATGTTGCATGCTCCTATAGCATTTAGCCCATATATTTGCATGAATCCTTTCTCTCCTCAGGAATATTAATAAATATACAGATCTTTCTAATGAAACCACTGTAAATCTCTGTTTTATAACTTTAGTAAATTTTATATTTTAAATTGTTAGTCTTAAGCTAAGAACATTACATATATGTATGATAACAGTGTACATTTTAAATTTGACAAATCTTGGATTTTTTTGATATGCCATATTATTTACCCTTCCAACCCCCCCAAACAAAAACAAAATAATTGACAACAACCCATAAAAATTAAACTGTTAAAGCAATTATGGGAAATAATATTATCCTTTTTTCTTTATAGAAAAATTAGAAATATTTTTGTAATTTGTGATGCAGGGAGTCTTCTACTTTATAAAGCCTATATTTTTATGAATAGTGTATGGGTAATTCTAATTCTTTCATTGCAAATATATGCTTCAGAACTCAATAGCCATGCTGACTTAATGTCAAAATGTGTTGGTAAAACAATGTCATCATATCATAAAAGATAAAAAAAAATTAAATTCTCAATCATCTAGCTCAAGACTTCCAGATGTTTTGTTGTGGAATCTGTAGTGTCATGGTAAAAATATGAAGATCATGGCTATGCTTTTAGCTAGAGGTAGGGGGGATAGCAGTCCTCAGCTGGGGAGACAATTTGAAAAACACAGGGCCAAAATGTGCAAGCTTTCAGTTAAAAGGAAAATGCTGCAATTGGGGCACCTGGGTATCTCAGTTGGTTAAGCATCCAACTCGATTTTGGCTCAGGTCATGATCTTGTGGTTCACGAGTTGGAACTCCATATTGAGCCCCATGTAGAGCTCCACACTACCAGTGCGGAGCCCGCTTGGAATTCTCTGTCTCCCTTTCTCTCTGTGCCTCCCTGTCTCTATTTCTCTCTCTCTCTCTCTCTCTCTCTCTCTCTCTCTCTCTCTCTCTCAATAAATAAATAAACATTACAAAAGTAAAATAAAAGGAAAATGCTGCAAGGGTAAAGTAGTACTAGCAAAAGTTGCAGTGTCTGGAAATTATTGCTGAGGTATATAGAATTCATTAGAAAGTTTTAAAATTTTCAGTAGCTTATCATATGAGGGAATTGTGATAGAGGAAGGAGATAAGTTTAAAAGGAAAGAATTTTAGGTGCAGACAGAGCTAATTCATCATAAGCCAGTATCACATTTACACAGTAATATTTGTGGAATATTTATAGAACCCTGAGTTCTGTTAGAGCTCCAGACTCCTCCCTGCACCCCTCCTCAAAAAAAATTCAACAAGTGATTTAGTATCAGTGATCGGTTCCTTTACTTGAAATTGTTTCTCAGATTACTTGGCATGTTGGCTGTTGCTTGGCATAGCACAAGTTAGGTAAATTTGGATTTCAGCTCAGATATCAAGGTGAAAAAATGCCCTATAGGGCATCAATGGCTTTTTAGAGGACAGGACAAGGACAGGGGATAGCGATGCAGAGGAGCATCAGGATGAGAGAATGTAGACAGAAAAGTCACCTCAGCAAAGCACTTAGGGTCAGACCAGAATAGGATTTGTATCTTGGATTCAAGAAATGTGCTTTGGGCTCTTCCCTCCTTGCTTCCTAATTGGTAAAACAAAATGGGGATAATAATTGTAGCAGCCTTATAGGGTTCTGTTGGGAAGAGAGAAGACAGAACAGTGTGAGATATCCCCTCTCTTACTGCTGTTACCCAAGTGGAAGGCAGAGACCGAAACAGGACCTGAGGGCTTTGGAGATAAGTTTTACTCAGTGTGCAATTTTGTTTGGGTCTCACACCCAAAGAAGAAAATTGGGGAATTCTGTTTTCTAATATCAAATGCAGTGAGAAAGGATGCACAAGAATATGGAACTGATCTGGCAAAGTTGATGGTGGACAGTCCTTCAACTCGAAGATAATCAGGAAAAGACAAGACAAGATCAAGAGTCTGTTCAAAGGAGCAAGAAAAAACTGAGTGCTTTGGTGGAACTGAAATGCTGCCATAAGATACTTGTACATTTCTATTTTGGAGGACTAATGAGCAAAGCTTTAGATAGGAGTTCAGGATGTGATAAACTCAATAAACTGTGTGTAGGACATCAGACTCCTACAAACCTTAGATGCAGGCTGCTGGGTGGCCTCTGTAGTAGTGTTTCCAGGTGTCTTTGGTACATAACCCAATGCCTGCTTCCTATGACTGCCCTTCAATAAAATCTCCACCTTAATAATTCATCATGGGTATGGTATGTGTTTCTCTCAGAAAACATTTTATGTTACTTATATACTCTCATAATCCTACCCTGAGATCAAAGAAATATTTGCTAAGTCGCAGATAAGAAGTGTTATGGCACATTGCAATGCCACATTCTTCAGGGATTTGGTGTTAAGAGATGCCACAGTTCTTAATTTGTTCAGTTTAAGAAGTTGTCTTACTTAGAAAGTGATTTAAATCAATCCTCATTTTTTCTCTGTTCCACTGAAAAGTCCCCAAAGACACAAAAGGTAAACCTGCTGTATGAAAAAATTGTTCAGTGTAATTCTATTTCAATAAAAACTGTATAATGTTGAGCTAAAAAAAATATTCAAGCTCACTTCCTCTGGGAAATGAGCTTGATAGTAAGAGCAAAGGATTACAGGAAATGTTTAGACTACTTTTGCAGCCAGTGGAGTCTACTGGAAGCTGGACACTGGTTTTCTGTCCTCTACATTGCTGTTAAGTCTGTGTTGTGAGAAATCATCACTTAGGAACAGTAGGAAGTTAGAGAATTGTCTAGCATCCATTTTTCAGTATGGCTACATTGCTCTCTTCTTTCTCATACACAAAAATTCTCTTGTAAAATGACAACGATTGAGGTCCATTGCAGATTTATATACATTTAATGCTATTCACCAACACATTGTAAATAATGGCTTTACTGTAGGAATAAAACATTTTAAAATTTCATATGGTTAGTGTTATGTTTGGAAAACCACTAAGGATCTGTAACCCGTTTGCTACATTTTCTTTGGGAAATGGTCTACTTCAATGACATTTTCAGCGTGGGGGCTCTATGAAGGTGCTTGGGTAAATGCTCACAAGTGCCAGAGTTCTCTTCTTTTGATTTTAGTATATGTGCTTAAACAAGCACAAATTTCCTTGTTTTGAAAAATATCACATATGATGTAGATACAATGATTTTGTTTCTTGATACATAGTTCTTGAAGATACACAACAAAAATCACAATATGGTCAGTTAAATCATACTTGTGATAAGACAATTGAAAACTATATTGCTATTTAGGAAAATTATTCTGCTTAAGAAGAGACCTGCAAAAAGCTGCCATGGGTGGGTAGGGGGAAAGGGACTCACAGAGCCATTCTCTTTAGATAGTTGTCCTGAAAGAAATAAATTCTTAGGATCATCTGGGAAGTTGTGGCAGAAATGAGTCTACCACATACTTGTTCTGTTCAAAAACATAAAACTTGGATTCACTGAATATTTGCTTAAAAAATAGTCACTCTTCATAAAGTTAAATGCTTTTAAAGGTATTTCCTTGTGAGCAAGGATTTTGTCTTGTGCCTTCTGGTAACCTCCCTTACATACTTATGTCTATACTTATTATGTATGTATTTACATCCTTAGTGATTTAAGACTTTATGACACTTTTCACCATTACTCTTCTTAGCTCAGAGAGCTAAAAGTAGTGATTCTTTTCTTTCAAGGATATTTTTCCTTTAAATGTATCAACTTATTTATAATATTATGTGTGTCATAACATTGATTCTTCTCATTGAAACATTGCTTATATTGCAAAAATTAAATGAGTTCCCTTAAAGAATCCTAGAAATAAGTATTGACTTACAAATGACTGTGCAGAACAAACCTCTAGATCAATGAAAGAAATCAAAATGTAAAACTCACAGATATCACACTGATTAGAATATACATTATATGAAAAATGAACTCCAAAGGCTCCTTCGGTAGCACATACAAGGAAGTGCCTTGACAAAAGGAATGACCCAGTAGTTTCCAAAGAGATTTCAAATAAATGAAAACTCTGAGATATAATTATTTTACTCAGAAAGAAAGGAGAATAACTTCTCTTTCTGCTCCCTAGTGTCATCATAGGTAATAATAAGAAGAGAGAATGAATATATTAATATAAGCTTGTACATAAATACCCTGTTTCTTCATTCTCCATTCTCTTTCTCTCACTTCTTTTCTCTCTTAATTAAGGTTATGTTCTGGGATTAGGGGAGGTATTGACCCTTTAAAAATAAGGTGGAAGTTTCAGAGCTTCATTATTCTTTATGTACTAGAAATTTCTTAGAAATTCTTATGAATCATTTCCATAGTCTAACTATGTGGATGTATCTCTAGATTGTTTGCTGTTTAGCCGTCAGGTGCCTTAGTAATCCTACAATGACTTACATGGATTGTGATATGACTGAGAAACACATTTTAGTGTAGTAATTTGTGGTTGTTCATTATAGAAGTTAACCTTTCCTTACTGACACATGTGCCTACTATGTGTGAGTCACTGATCTAGGACCTAGGGATAGAGCAGAGAAAAAATATGCCCCTCCTTTTATAAAACTTGCAGTCCGAAATAGAGTGGAAGGTAAAGAACAAACAAATATAAAACAGGCGCCAGATACAGTTAAGTGCTAGAAATAATAAAAAAAAGCAGAGATAGAGGGGCACCTGGGTGGCTTAGTCCATTGAGCATGCGACTTCAGGTCAGGTGATGATCTCGCAGTTCATGAATTCAAGCCCTGTGTTGGGCTCTGTGCTGACAGCTCAGAGCCTGGAGCCTGCTTCAGATTTTGTGTCTCCCTCTCTCTCTGCCCCACCCCCACTCATGCTCTGTCTCTCTCTGTCTCTCTCTCTCAAAATAAACATTAAAAAGCACAGTTAGAGAGTGATGTTGAGAAGCAGTTTTATATTTGTGCAGAGAACTGAAGAAAGTAAAGAACCATGAATATATGTGGAAGGCAAGGGGGAGGATTCCAGCGAGAATATTAATGACAGATATGCTGGTTTGAGAGTGAGCCTAATGTGTTTGAGAAGCAGAAAAGATGTCATGTTACTGAGGGATCTTGCCCAAGAGGGAGAATAACTAGAGATAAAGCCAAAGAAGTGGTGATAGGGCCAGGTCCATTAGGGCCTTGTAGCCCATTAGATGGACTTTAGATTTTACTCTGCTTGAAACTGGAAACGATTGAAAGGTCTTCAGGGGACCAATGGCATGATTTCCCTTAGGCTTTAGGGAAATCACTCTGGTTGCTTTGTGGAAAATAGAATAAAAGGAAACAACTTTTCTGGAATTGAAAAGTTCCACTAGGAGACACATTGCCTTATGCTGGATTTACTCTCCACCATCTTCTACCTTATTCTATGTCTGTATGGCCTCTGTGGATCACATCAAAAGGTTCTATTGACATATGGCCAGCCAATGGGGAGCATGCACAAAGAACTGAGGTAGAAAGGTAAGTTCAGGATATTTCTTCCTCATTCTTACTTCTCAAGAGTGACTGCCTCCAACTGGCTGAATTCCTAAATCAAGATCAAATTCCTATCAAACATCCCTCTCAGTCCTAGAACAGCCCCCTTCAATGACCTCTTCAGATTAAGGAGTGGGATTGAGTCCTGTGTTTACCATCTTGGGGGTAGTACTTTTTCCCCTTGTATTTCCTTACATTCTTCCATCCTCTTGGTTAATGGTTTAGACTAGGCTTGTAGTGATGGACCTATTGAGAAGTAATATTCAAGACATGTTTTGAAAGTATAGTTGGCAAAATATCTGATGGATTGGATGTGGTATGTGTGAAAAAGAGGAATAAAAAATTAGAAAATAGGACAAAAGTTCGTCTCTCAGACTGTCATTCTCATTACTGCAAAAGAAGGGAATTATGGCAGTTTTTAGCATTTAGTGAGGATTTAGTTAGCATTGTTGGGGAGGAAGACCTTCCTTTGCACTACGGTCCTTCTAGCTAGCTGCACTTAGAATCAAATTGACATGAGACAGATTAACAGGAGAAAATCAAATTTAGTAGCATACATATGGGGAATTCACACAGATATAAAATTCCAAAGGAAATGAGGCAACAGGAAACTTATATGAGCTAAGGACAGGGGTAGGATCTGAGGACATAAAGGGGAGGAGGCCATTAGCAGGAAGGTGAAAAGAGAGGTTTTAAAAAAACAAAGTTTGCCCTGTTATGCAAATAAGTTTCGTAGGTAAAGGGGAGTCTCTGTTAATAGCTCTATTCCTGGTACTGGCTCTCCTTACAAATGTAAATTTAGGCAGTGGAAGATCAGGAAGAGGGTTTTTCCTGCATCTGTTGGGTTTTGATTACTTTTAACTCAATATAGTGTTCATGCCAAAGTAGCCCATCCTGGGGCAGCCTGCCTTTGGTCCCTACATTGTTTGCTTGAAAGCAAACCCAGACAGATTTCACTGATTCCTTTATTTTTTCATAGCATGTAATTAACTCTTAACTGGCCAGTCATAACTATTCTGGTCTAGTATTTTATTTAACGTGAACGTCAGAATATTAACACAATAATATTTTAAAATAAATGATTGTTATATACATCTTATATTTGTATGCATTTTATTATATATTATACCTATTATATGTATACATGCACATTTTACTTTTATTTTTTTATAAGGTAAAATTCAGTTTATTCATCTGTTTATGACACAGTACACAGGAGGCAAAGTGTTTCACATCATAGATTTCGCTTCCAGCTTGTTGGCATGTTCATTTCTTTGGCTAAAAGGAAAGACTAGGTATGAGAGGCAGGTAGTGCTCCATCAACTGAAAGAAGGATGGAGCAGGGGAAATGTCAATGTCATCCTCACAGTCCCACAAAGGGACTGTTAGTCACAAGCTATTTTCTAGAACTGTTTTCTGGAAATGAAAGAGCACCACCCTGGACCCTCACACCTTCGTGGGCCTTAGTCATCCCCACCACACAGGTACAGCAGGTGCTTTCTGGTAGTCACTCTTCGTGTCTTGTTGGATGCAGCAGTACAGGGACTAGCCATACTTTCTCTCGAATTCAGACCTAATTTGCAACATGTCCACATCACTGTGAGAGACTGTGATTCTAATAATCAGGACTTTCTTGTGAGTCCCCTTGCCCTTCATGGAGTCATACAGCCAGTCAGCAAAATACAGGAGCTTATTCTGAATGTACTGGACCAGGTCCTGGAAAGCATTTCCCAGGTATCCTTGGACATCCTTCTTGATGCTCTCCAGCATGTCAAAAGGGCTGCCGCTCTTGTACCTGTCAAATCCTTTCTGGAAGTGACGTTCCTGTTGGTCATGATGCTGATGCACTTGGGCACGTGAGTTCCTTTCCTCTTCACTCCAGCATCATAGAGATCTGAGCATCTTGGACAAACAGTTCATAATCAATGACAGAGCCATCCTCTGCTTTTCTACCTTTTGTGAGGGCAACCATCCAATTGTGGACGTTGCCAGATGTGTCAGAAATTATGTGGTCTCTAGATGAGTCTTGTACATTTCCTTGTAGATTTTTAATTCCTGAAGCTCCTGGTTGGTCCTCAAGCAGATGATCTCAATGAGGGAGCCTTCATCAGTCCCCAGCCCCTTCATGGAGGCATTCAGCTAAGAAGCATCATACTGAGCAGATGTTTTAAATAGACCCAAAAAATCACAGTCTCCAGGTGGCTGAACAAGGCTGACTTCAGTGCTGATGCAAGTTCCTTTTTGGTCCTTTTCTTGTGGGCAAAGGCAATATCCTCCCTCCATTCATCGCCGAGGTTTGTCAAAATCTTGACAATGGTGGCCTCACCCACACTTTTGGTCTTGATGGCCATTTCAATGTTCAGAGCATCATACTCAGCATCAAAATTGGTGTATGCTTTGACCGACTCGTATGCACTTGGGGCATGGAGTGATCACCCTCCAGACTGAGCTCACAGAGAATTTTGTGAACAGTAGACATTGTGAAAGAAGTTGGGTTGGGCACATAGAGCTGTCAGTGTCCCCAGTTGTGGAGCCACATGCACATTTTTCTTTTATATGCATATTATATGCATAAAATAACATAGCACAAAAATGTGTATTTAGTATATTTTATATCATATACATATAGAATATTTATATACTATTTACATATACAAATGTACACACACACATATAGAAATGCAGAACAAATAGAAGGTCACACAAAAAATACGCTATTCAGCAATGAGAAAAAATGTAGTATTTCTATATGCAACAACATGAATGTGCCTCCACATTATCGATGCTGGGTATACAGAATGCATGTTGCATGATCCCATTTAAATAAAATTCAAAGTTGACAAAACTAATCTGACTTCTGTCACCACCCACTGATGAATGTTGTTCCTTTGTATGATTAAAATACAACTTATTTGGGGGCGCCTGGGTGGCTCAGTCAGTTAAGCATCTGACTTCCGCTCAGGTCATGATCTCACGGTTCGTGGGTTCAAGCCCCACATCAGGTTCTGTGCTGACAGCTCTCTCAGAACCTGGAGCCTGTTGCGGATTCTGTGTCTCCTTCTCTCTCTGCCCTTCCCCCGCTCACGCTCTGTCTCAAAAATAAATAAATGTAAAAAAAATTTTTTTTTAAATACAACTTATTTGTCCATACTATTATTGATAAATGTTTGGGCTTTTCCAGTTTGGGTTATTACAGAAAAAGCTTGTATGAATGTGCTTTTGCATTTCTTATGATGATGTAAGCCAGTTAACTTTCCTCAATGATTGAGCCAATTTACCCATCTATCAACAGTGCCTGAGAGTTCCAGGTGTTCCAATTCCTTGCCAATACCTTTGGAGGTCTTTCTCATTGTAGACAGCCTGGGGGATGTGTATGATATTTCACTGTGATTTTAATTTGCATTTCACTGATGACCAGTGATTGAGAATGTATAATATGTATACTGGCTATGTTAACAGTTTGGTTAAACTGTTTGTGAAGTGTCAGTTCAAGGCTTTGCCTTGCACATCTGTGGCTTAGAGGAGAGTAAAGGACCCTGGGAACATTTGTATGGAAAACTTTGGGATTTCTTCTCAATGAATCCTTCTTCTGCATTTCTCTATCCCCCCAAATCCACCCACTTCAGCTTCCCCAAATCAGATTTCTTTTTCTTCTACCCAGTGATACCACCATTCTACATGGACTATATTTTCCTGGGCCATATTTGGAAATCCCTCTCTCAGGGAGAAATCCTGAGTTAATGTGAGCTAATATTATGTGCTTTCCACATTATAAAATTCTTATCCTCGTGTTGGTTTCCCTCCAGTACCTTAAATAATTATATATTTGTGTACAGATGTAATGGTAGTTTATGGTAGAAGGATGAGCCTGATATCAGTTACTCCATGGTGGCTGTAACCGGTGTCCTCAAGAAATTTTTATTATTCTGTTTATTCTGATTTGATTTGATTTTTATTTATTTTTTTTAACATTTATTTTTGAGACAGAGCATGAACGGGGGAGGGGCAGAGAGAGAGGGAGACACAGAATCCGAAGCAGGCTCCAGGCTCTGAGCCATCAGCCCAGAGCCCGACACGGGGCTCGAACTCACGGACCGCGAGATCGTGACCTGAGCTGAAGTCGGACGCTCAACTGACTGAGCCACCCAGGCGCCCCTGATTTTATTTTTTTTAAGTTGGATGTTCTTTGGTTATTTTCTCAGGTTATCCTAGAGATTATAACATTCATCCTTAATTTTTACTGTTGAATATGAATTAGTATTTTTCCATTTTATGATAATGATTGAGCCTTTGAACTTTAACTGCTTTTGTGCCCCTCTCATCTTTATGTTATTCTTGCCCTGCATTTTAATTCTACATATATATTTGATTATGTGCAGTTTATCCTTGGTCTGTAAAAAGTAAATGATCTTTTATTACTTATCCACATATTTACACTTTCTAGTATGCTTTCCTTTTTTCCTGCAAGTCTACCTTTTGATTTAAGATTATTTTCTTTTTACCGAAAAAAATTCATTTTGATGTTTCTTTAATTTTTTTCATATTTTGATTGCCTTATATTTTAGAGGATAGTTTCACGAGGTGTAGCCTTTTAGGTTGGCAGTGATCTTTCAGCATGTTGAAGGTGTCATTCTGTTGTCTACTGGCTTCCATTTCTTCTGTTACCATCAGCCTTGTTTTTGATCTGGTTTGTTGTTATCTGGTGACTTATAAAACTTTATCTTTTAAAAACTTTTAAGTTTTTGCTATAATGTGTCTGAGTAGGATTGTCTTTTTATTTGTCCTACTTAGGGTTCCTAACTCTTCTTGAACCGCTGGCCTAACTTCAAGGGAGTTTAGCAACATATCAGACAACTTCTGTCCATTTTGAAGAAATCTGATCCCCTGTCTCTTCAAAGCTTCTACTCTGAAACTCTTTCTCCCTCACTTCTAAAACTCCAACTACATGTATGACCTTTTCCTAAAGATCTTTTCACCATTTTCCATATATCCTTTATTTTCTTTTATATATTTTCTATTGTTTTACTTTCTATGTATCAGTCAGAATATTTTCTACCCTCAAGTTCACCAATTCTTTTTTTCAGCTGTGTCTTATCAGCTGTGTTAAATACACGCATTGGTTTTTAAAATCCTGTCCATTTATTTTTAAGTTTTTATTTTTAAGTTTCTAGACTTTCTAATTTATTGTGCTTTATGTATTCCAGTGGTGTGGTGAATTATTTCAGCTTATTATGTCATTTACTTTAACATATTAACCACAGTTATCTCAAAGTCTGTGTCTATAACTTCAGTAGCTACAATATTTGAATTTATTTCTGTTTCCATTGTCTGGCTTTTCCCTTTGTCCTGTTCTTTGACAGTGCCAGTAATTTTTTTAGATTGAATGTTGGACATTGTGCATTGAAAATGCCCTGGTTGCCTCGGAATCTTCTGAGTGACTTCAAGGAACTTTGGTGATCTCCCTTAATCAGATTTTTCACTTCTAACTTTGCAAATATAAATGTCAGAAAGCCTTTTTGTACATTAATGCCTTTCCACTATATGTTGTTTTACATGTACATATTAATACATTATAATTCTAAATTAATTATTTCTGAGCTGGGCGACACAAGTGTTTTTTTTTCCTTTTATTAAAATATAATAAATTCTATTTATTAAATATATTAAATATATTCTATTAAATATAATTTATCATTCTCTTTATGAAGCCTAATTGTAGCCCAAATCAAAACCCTAAACAAACAAAAATTGAAACTTAGGAAGCAGGGACTAATACTTCACTTATAATTCATAGGCTTCACAAACTTAACAGTTTATACTTCAGACCTCTTTTTCCCATTCCTTTTCTTTATAAGATTCTTTTACTGACCCAGGGCCATCATATACAGATACAAAGAAAATTAACGGTGTCTTTTTACCTTTTATGTTCTTCAAAATCTTATAACATTATGAGTTTGGGCTCTATTGTATGTCTACTGTATTCAGTGAATCAGAAAATTAGACTTTCTCTTTTTGGCTAATGCCAGTCTTACGCTTGTCAGAAGACAACATATTTTTTAAAAGCCAGATTTCCCACAAAAAATGGGTAGATTGTCTTCAATTGACAAATGCAACCTGTTAACATGTATGCTAGAGGAAATTGTGTAAGAAGCTGTTATGTTGGGGATGATGGGTTGTCAGTCTGCTTGGAATATTTTTTTTAAAAAAGGATATTTGATAAGTTTTCAAATTAATATAAATTTGTCTAACTGTATGTCTAACCCTCAAATAGTGTTTGCCAAAAATGCTTTGCAGGAGGACTTGACATCAAAAAGTACATCTAAAGAACAGGAGACCAGAAGGACGTGTGCAAGGTAAGCAGGCCATCTCAGATGTACAGATTCAGGATGTAATTATTTCCATTCAGAACATTGCAGGGAATCCTGTTCTGTTTTAATTCTCCCCATCTTGACTGGTGCAGATCTAGTGCCAAAATCCTAATAAAGAATTTGCAGCAAAATAGTCCTTCAGAACTGATTTTCACCCTGCTGCATTGAATTTCAATTATCTATCCACCACTCTAGAAGTGTGATTTTCCAACTAACATTTCACTGCGAATGCCAGGGGACTCCAGGGGAGAGAGAAGGATGGAGAGCCATCTTGATCCTTTATCACTTAAAAAAATACACAGACAAAGAAAGATGAAAGCAGTTCAACACCTATAATCCCTTAAGAAGAAGACTGAGGACCTGGCTGTCAACTTAAATACCACCTGAGAGCACACAAAATAAATGAAAGGATGTAGGTCCTTCTGTGAAAGTCAGTGTCCCTGGAATTCAAAAGATACATCAGACATGCTGTCCTTGAAGCATGACACAAAGAATGGCATTGAGAAAGGCCAGCTCACAAGACAGCAGAGATAAGTTTTGAGACCCTGGGGCATCAAAGCAAATTCAAAATATCTGAATTTCCAGAATTATTGACTGTGAAGTTTTTAAGGCTCCTTCTGTCTGCAGTGCCCTTTTCTGCTCTTTCTTTGAGAAAAAAAGTAAATAGTACAAGCCCTACAGGATCTCTCTTAGCACATTGCTGAGCACATTAAGATCATGAAATGTGAAGTTAGACAGGCCTAGGTTCAAATCCCAGCTCTGCTACTTGCTAGCTCAATGAACTGGGTCAATATGTTCAACCATCATGAATCTCAATATCTTTATTGTAAGTTCCTACCTTACAGGCATATTTAATCTATTGACAATGGAACTAAATCTTGTGGGTAAATTTATAGACATTTTAAAGAGATATTTGAAAAATCAACTTTGTGCTTTGGAGGTTGAGATTATAAAATATAGGCTGGCCACAACTGAGCAATCTTTCAGACTGTGCCTTGGTTAGTAACCTTCATTTTATTCCATTCCCATGGGTATAGGGTGGAAGGCAGCAGATTTGAAGTGGTCTGTATAACAAGATACTAGTGTGAACACTGTAAAAGCAGAACTATCCTATGCATTCTTTGATACATAATTATCACAAAGAGTCATTGGCACCTGCTACATTTAGGGCAATGGGTTGGGTGCTGGGAATTCAACCCTCCTCAGGGTCAGCCAAGAGCTAGACATCTAATTAGCACTGAATTACAACCATACCTCATCCCCACACATATACACAAGAATTGCTATTACTAAATCATATTTAGTCATGATAGTATCTGCTTTTATCGACAGTGTTATAAGAAAGATCCAGAAGAAATTTGTTGAAGTGCGAAAATGCTGTTTACTAAATCGGAAAATCTTCTCCTTAAAAAGCCCCCAGCATAAACTTCTGCATGACTCTAGTTTAAAGAATAGTTGTAATTTTCTTAAGTAATTGGGTTGTTTCTATCCAGTGGATATTGCGACTCTTAAGTGACAATGATTCCTTGTTTGCAATTGGTTTCTGGAAAATAAAACACTAAACAATGGCCCAATAATGGTAAAAATGAAAGTCACAATATACTATTCATGTTAACGTCTTATAATTTAGGTATTTTTGAAAATCTTCCGAAACATTTTCTGAAACAAAAGGTATAAATATTACCTAATAAACTGATCCTGAACCATTTTCAAAAAATTGTCTGGGAGAGAGGATGGCTGCACTATAACTGATCTAAATGAAGTGGTATCTGCAGATGAGAGTCAAACTGAAGAAAGCATTTTGTGTCCTATCACATTCTTCTGCTTTTTCTTATACCTCAGTTCTACACCAACATTGCTTTGCAGAGAAAAATAGAAGAAAGAGGGAAAATGTGCTGTTGGCCACCAAGTAATTCTGGAAAACTTGTCCACATTAGGCTTTCAGATGGCAACTCTGGAAATGCATGCCATTTCTTGAGTACATGCTAGGGAAGAATCAGTGGGTAAGACAACAGAGAGCCTAATCACGTGCCTCAAGGCACAGGTTCAAATTCCCTTCCAGCTGTGGCACTGTGCCCTAGCCTGAATTGTGTTTGTACATGATAAAGTCAAATTATTTAGCAGAAAACAATCAGAGGAATAAGCTCTAACAGCACTTTCAAATTGTGTTGTTGTTGGAAAACAGCTACATGCCAAAGAATGAAGCTGGACCACTTTCTTACACCATACACAAAAATAACTCAAAATAGATGAACAACCTAAATGTGAGACCTGAAACCATAAAAATCCTAGAGGAGAACACAGGCAGTAACCTCTTTGGCATCAGCTGTAGCAACATCTTTCTAGATGTGTCTCCTGGGACAGGGAAACAAAAGCAAAAATAAACTATTGGGACTACGTCAAAATAAAAAGCTTCTGCACAGCAAAGGAAGTAAATCATCAAAACTAAAAGGCAGCCGACAGAATGGGAGAAGATATTTGCAAAAGACATATCCGATAAAGAGTTAGTATCCAAAATGTATCAAGAATTTATACAACTCAGGGCACCTGAGTGGCTCAGTCAGTTAAGCATCCGACTCTTGATTTTGGCTCAGGTTATGATTTCAGGGTTCTTGAGATTGAGCCCCCTTGGGATTCTTTCTCTCTCTCTCTCCCCCTCCTCCACTATCTCTCTCTCACAAAATGAATAAGTAAACATTTTAAAAAAGGAACTCCTATAACTCAACACCAAAAAACAAAAAAGCCAAAACAAAACAAATAATCCAGTTAAAAGATAGAAGACATGAACAGATATTTCTCCAAAGACATCCAGATGGCCAACAGAAACATGAAAAGATGTTCGACATCACTTATCATCAGGGAAATGCAAATCAAAAGCATAATATCACTTCACACCTGTCAGAATGTCTAAAATCAAAAACACAAGAAACAACAACTATGGTGGGAGTGTGGAGAAAAAGAAATCCTCTGCACTGTTGGTGGGAATGCAAACTGGTGCAGCCACTCTGGAAAACAATGTGGAGGTTCCTGAAAAAATTCAAAATAGAACTACCTTATGACCTAGTAATCACACTACTGGGTATTTACCCAACGAGTATGAAAACATTAATTCAAAAGGGTATATACCATCCTATGTTTATTGCAACATTACTTACAATAACCAAATTATGGAAGCAGTACAAGTGTGCATTGAAGAAATGCATATTTAAGAAGTGTGTATTTAAGAAATAAAACAAATAGAGGAAAACAAAGAGACAAACCAAAATAGATTATTAACTATAGAGAACAAGCAGACAGTTACCAGATGGTGGGGGGATGGGTGGAATAGGTGAAGGGGATTAAGAGCATACTTATCTTGATGAGCACTGAGTAATGTATGGAATTGTTGAATCACTGTATTGTACACCTAAAAGTAATATAACACTGTATTTAACTACATTGGAATTAAAATTGTAAAAGAAACGATGTTTCTGAGATATATAGTTTATAGCTTATTACCTGAGCTGTTAAAGGGTAATCTTTAAGTTAAAAAAATTATGATCAAATATTTAAAATATTTTTGGCTGATCAAAGGATTTTTATTTTTTTATTATTATTTTTTTAAATATTTTTTCAACGTTTATTTATTTTTGGGAGAGAGACAGAGCATGAACGGAGGAGGGGCAGAGAAAGAGGGAGACACAGAATCGGAAGCAGGCTCCAGGCTCTGAGCCATCAGCCCAGAGCCCAACGCGGGGCTCGAACTCACGGACTGCGAGATCGTGACCTGGCTGAAGTGGGACGCTTAACCGACTGCGCCACCCAGGCGCCCCTCAAAGGATTTTTAAAAATGTGTTTGTTTTGATGCATAATGTCTCTTTTTTTTATTTTTCTTTAAAATTTTTTTTTCAACGTTTATTTATTTTTGGGACAGAGAGAGATAGAGCATGAATGGGGGAGGGGCAGAGAGAGAGGGAGACACAGAATCGGAAACAGGCTCCAGGCTCTGAGCCATCAGCCCAGAGCCTGACGCGGGGCTCGAACTCACGGACCGCGAGATCGTGACCTGGCTGAAGTCGGACGCTTAACCGACTGCGCCACCCAGGCGCCCCCATAATGTCTCTTAATAGACTTTGTAAATACTGAGGCGGGAATGTAATAGAGTAAGTCATTTTCCCAAATTATTTGCCCACATGCCCACCGAATACTTTTTCCTAAGAGCAAGACACCTCACAAGAGTCTAGGGTTCTATGGAATACAGTTTTGAGAGTAATGGTTTCTGGTAAGAATAGGAAGGTACTTTGAAGTTTCAGTGAACTACAGAAAATGCATCATTTCTAATAAGAAATTTAAAATGAAATAAGAATTTAAAAAAAATTAAAAGTATTACACGATAAGGTTTGACTATTTTATGACAAACCCTACTTCATCCTAAATGTAAAAGTCATTCTCAAAGAATTTTTTGTATCCCTAGCAAAATAATTGGTACCACTTTAATATGACTTCCTCCTAGAAATATATGCAGACCTGTACACACACACGTACACGTACTCTCTCTCTCTCTCTCACACACACACACACACAAAGTGTGTCAGCATTTACACATATACGGAATACTTTAAACAGATATACAAGAAAACTTGATAAGACTCAGACTGAAGGGATAGTAATTAATCATAATTAAAAAGCTTAAATAAAGTAATTCCATTTGTAATAAAATTTAAACCAAGGGACAGTATTACAATTAAATAACTTAAAGTTATTCCATTTATAATAAAATTTAAATTCATACAAAAGTCAAAAGGATTATGCAAATGATGGGTAGTTTTGAAAATGCAAAATATATAGCACAAAAAATAGACACTCAGATCAATGGAACTGAAAGGAGAACCCAGAAATAGACCCACAAACGTATGGTCAGCTAATTGTTGACAAAGTAGGAGAGAGTATCCAATGGAATAAAGACAGTCTCTTCAGCAAATGGTGCTGAGAAAACTGGATAGTGACATGCAGAAAAATGAACCTGGACCACTTTCTTACACCATACACAAAAATAAACTAAAAATGGATGAAAGACCTAAATGTAAGACAGGAAGCCATCAAAATCCTCGAGGAGAAAGCAGGCAAAAACTTCTTTGATCTTGGCCGCAGCAACTTCTTACTCAACACGTCTCTGGAGGGAAGGGAAACAAAAGCAAAAATGAACTACTGGGACCTCGTCAAAATAAAAAGCTTCTGCACAGCAAAGAAAACAATCAACAAAACTAAAAGGCAACCAACAGAATGGGAGAAGATATTTGCAAAAGACATATCAGATAAAGGGTCAGTATCCAAAATCTATATGATATCCTGCAAAGTCAACACCCAAAAACCAAATAATCCAGTGAAGAAATGGGCAAAATACATGAATAGACACTACTCCAAAGAAGACATCCAGATGGCTGACTGACACATGAAAAAATGTTCAACATCACTCATCATCAGGGAAATACAAATCAAAACCACAATGAGATACCACCTCATACCTGTCAGAATAGCTAACATTAACAACTCAGGCAACAACAGATGTTGGCAAGAACGTGGAGAGAGAGGATCTCTTTTGCACTGCTGGTGGCAATGCAAGCTGGTGCAGCCACTCTGGAAAAGTAGTATGGAGTTTCCTCAAAAAATTGAAAATAGAACTATCCTCCAACCCAACAATTGCACTACTAGGTATTTATCCAAGGGATACAGGTATGCTGTTTTGAAGGGGCACATGCACCTCCATGTTTATAGCAGCACTATCAACAATAGACAAAGTATGAAAAGAGCCCAAATGTCCATTGATGGATGAATGGATAAAGAAGATGTGGTATACACACACACACACACACACACACACACACACACAATGGAGTATTACTCAGCAATCAAAAAGAATGAAATCTTGCCATTTGCAACTACGTGGATGGAACTAGAGGGTATTATGCTAAGCAAAATTAGTCAGAGAAAGACAAATGTCACATGACTTCACTCATATGAGGACTTTAAGATAGAAAACAGAGGAACATAAGGGAAGGGAAGCAAAAAGAATATAAAAACAGGGAGGGGACAAAATATAAGAGACTCTTAAATATGGAGGGTTACTAGAAGGGTTGTGGGAAGGGACAGTGGTCTACATAGGTAAGGGACATTAAGGAATCTACTCCTGATATCATTGTTGCATGATATGCTAACTAACTTGGATATAAATTAAAAAAATAAAAAAAAAACAAAGAAAATCCCAAAGAAAGAAAATACAAAATATATGCAAAACTTTTTTTAATGTTTAATTTAATTTTCCCTAAACTCAAGAGCCCATATGACAGTTATTTTTAAATAATGAACATTACAAAATCCTGGGGAAAGACTTCTGATTCTAGATGTCAAATTAAATTCATCCATTTACCTCCTTTTCCTCCCAAAGCTACAGTAAAATAATCATAAATTAATAAAAAAAATGTTACACATGCCAACAGCAATGAAGAAAATAGAAAGGGGATAGCAGCAGAAGCAGAGTCTAATAAATGTCTGGTAGATATTTTGTGATAAGCAGAATTATGGCCCACAGTAATGTGCATACCTTAATCCCCAGGACCTAAGGATATCCTTACATGGCAAAAGGTAGTTTGCTGATATTGAAGTTATAGATCTGGAGATGACACGACTACTGTGGACTATCCAGATGGTCCCAATTAAATCACGTAAGTTCTTAAAAACAAAGGACCGTTATGGCTTTAGATACATACAGAGGATGAAGGGGTGAAGAGACAGAGGAACAAGATAGAGAGAGAGATGTAACATTGTTGGCTTTGAAGCTGTAGGAAGGGGGTCATGAGCCAACACATGTAAACAATCTCTAAAAGCTGGAAAAAAACAAGGAAATAAATTCTCTTCCAGAAAAGAAGGAGCCCTCCTAACACCTTGATTTTAGTCTTCTGAGACATGTGTTGGACTTCTGATACCCAGGACTGTAAGAAAATAAATCTGTATAATTTTAAGCTATAGTGTTTGGGTAATTTGTTACAACAGCAATAAAAAATCCCTCCTGGAGGGGGGGTTACAACAGCAATAAAAAAATCCCTCCTGGAGGGATACTGATTGATGTAGCAGGACAAAGTTATAACCAGCATTTGCCAACATGGGACAATGGTGAAAGAGGGAAAAAAAAAAGGAGAAAAGATTAAGTTTTGGAGATCAATAACATGTTCCATATCCAATTACATGAAGTTCCAAAAAAGAGGATAGACGAAACAAAAGACAGAAATTATCAAGGGAATCATGTAAGAGGAGTTCCCAAGATTGAAAGAGGCTGCAACTCTTCAGATTAAAAGTGTCCACCAATTGCCTAACACAATGAATGAGTGAATGGGAGACCTACCACCAGACACATTACTGGGAAGTGTCTGAAAATTTCAGAAGTAAGAAATGATGCTAAATTGGTGCAGCCACTCTGGAAAGCAGTGTGGAGGTTCCTCAGAAAATTAAAAATAGACCTACCCTATGACCCAGCAATAGCACTGCTAGGAATTTACCCAAGGGATACAGGAGTACTGATGCATAGGGGCACTTGTACCCCAATGTTCATAGCAGCACTCTCAACAATAGCCAAATTGTGGAAAGAGCCTAAATGTCCATCAACTGATGAATGGATAAAGAAATTGTGGTTTATATACACAATGGAATACTACGTGGCAATGAGAAAGAATGAAATATGGCCCTTTGTAGCAACGTGGATGGAACTGGAGAGTGTGATGCTAAGTGAAATAAGCCATACAGAGAAAGACAGATACCATATGTTTTCAGTCTTATGTGGATCCTGAGAAACTTAACAGAAACCCATGGAGGAGGGGAAGGAAAAAAAAAAGAGAGATTAGAGTGGGAGAGAGCCAAAGCATAAGAGACTCTTAAAAACTGAGAAAAAACAGAGGGTTGATGGGGGGTGGGAGGGAGGGGAGGGTGGGTGATAGGTATTGAGGAGGGCACCTTTTGGGATGAGCACTGGGTGTTGTATGGAAACCAATTTGACAATAAATTTCATATATTGAAAAAAAAAGAAATGATGCTAAACACCTTGGAAAAGAAAATAAATGATTTTTAGAAAGTAGAGAAAACAACGTTGTCAAGGAAAAGCAAAACCCCATATGGACAACAGAGAAATACAGAGTTTTGAGGAAAATTATTTTCCTTTGTGAATTTTGTACAAAGGCCAAATTATCACTCCAATGTGGTGATACATAAACCTTCTCAGACTGCCAAGAACTCCAACAATTTTTCTCATATACATTTTCTTTGAAAGTCCAAGAAAATGGAGCAGTAAACCAAGATATAGAAGATCCAGGACAATGGCACCAATCCAGAAAAGAAAGGCCATCCCCGGACTACAGGACTACAGCTCAGTCACATACTGGCAGAACAGCAGACTTCCAGCCCATCCTCCCCTGGAGGAAGAAGGCCTCCAAAGGTATATAATAAAACCTTGGATGGTGAGTAACTTGTTCTGTGAGTGGTCCACAAGATGAGCAAACATTTCTAATAAATTTTCACTTGATAAGCAATGTCTAGCAATATGAGTAGTACGTGGCACTGAACATCATCATCACAACTGAGCCAATGGTTCTTGAAATTTGATTTGACATACAAGTGCTTTGGATTACAGACATGTTTCCAGAATGAATTATGCTCATTTTACTTACTTGGAGGAGGCAGGGCAGGAAAGGTAGAGGGTGTTTATATAGGTTAGATCTCCCTCTGTCACAGAAAGCAATGTTTTTTAAAAATGTAGATATCTGGAGTCAGTGTCTAAAGTTCTGATATTGGTCCATTTGATGTGGAGCCCAGGAAAATGCCATTTTTTTATAGGTGAAGACAATCTTGCATTTATTTTTTTTTGTTTCAAATTAATATCGGGGCACCTGGGTGGCTCAGTCGGTTAAGCGCCCAACTTCAGCTCAGGTCGTGATCCTGCACTTTGTGGGATTGAGCCCTGGGTCGGGCTCTGTGCTGACAGCTTAGAACCTGGAGCCTGCTTCAGATTCTGTGTCTCCCTCTCTCTCTGCTCCTCCCCCGCTTGTGCTCTGTCTCTCTGTCTCCCCAAAATAAATAAACATTAAAAAAAGTGTTCAAATTAATACAAGTAAAATGGACCTGTTGATGTACACTTCTTTGAATTTTGACACGTATTGGAGTAAGGGAAGGGTATGACCATAAAACGCTGACACTAGGGAGTGGTTTGGGCCCACGAAACTGTTCTTCACCCTTACTGTAATGGTAGTTACAGAAATATGCGGTGTTAGGGAGCATGGCACACATTTTTCAGTGGGTGGTCTGCAGGCTGCACTGTGAACAACATTATTGTCATAATTTTCTATCAGGTCATTTTTGTGCCAAGTTCGAACGTCAGGACCAAGTCCAAAAACCTTTCGTGACCAAGTGCGCTTTACCTGCCATCTGTGTTTGCCTCCCTTTTCACTAATATGCACTGCAGCCTTTCATTAGACTCAATGATGAGCTCCACCTCTGAGTCTTTGCCCAGGCTCGCCTCCCCACTGCAATGCCCCTTCCTTTTTTTCTCTCTCACCAATTCTCTTCATTCCGTCCTTTATTTCCTCTCTCACCAAATTCTCTTCATTCCTTCAGGCCCCAATCCATGTCTTACCTCCACTATGAATTTTCTCAAAGGAACCCAAACAAACTTAAGTGTCTTTTTTATATTTCTCAGTCATATTCTACTGCATTAATTTTCATAGTTCAATTCTTCATTGTTCTCTAGTTAGTCTGCAAGTTTTAACTGTATCTGCCCAAGATACATGGAAAGCTCTGAGCGCTTTTCTTGTTCTTCAGATCCTCCTGCAGTGCTTGGCACAGAGATGTACACACAGTAAGTGGTCAAAAACTTATTATTGATTGAACAAGGCAGTTCTGCTTCAAGGTCACACCTAGGGCGGGATACATCTGAAGCAGGGAGTTCAGAAGGTGCAACAAAAATGTTGTAAATAGTACAGGGTTCTTTAAGGCAGGCACTTGGCAAAACATTTTTGAAGTAGAAACCTGGGAATTGCTGGAGAGGGGTGCACAGTCAAGGAAATGTCTTTTAAATGGTAGCTGATTTCACACAGAATCTGAAAACACGCATAACACAGTGTATGTTTTCTGCGCTGGCAGGCTTCCAGTTACCATTAGTAAATCCTGTGGCATTTGGAAAGACATCTAATGAGAGTTATGGATCATTGGCTCCCTTCCTGCTACTTTTCAAAAGGTAAGGTAGAGAATAAGAAAGGCTTCTGGGAACTTGGAGAACTGAGCATTACCCATTGGTATGGTATGTTACAAAACACCAATAGGGTATTTTGTAGGGAGATACCACACTGAGATATCGCACGCAAATTGGCCAGGTCAGTCTCCCTGCGTCAGTCTCCCCCTCACCCCTGCATCAGTCTCCCCCTGTGTAAGAGGAAGAAAGAGGGGGCAGATAATGAATGAGTGTGCTTTGAGTTCTGCCATGATTCTTGCTTCAATCATGTGGAGTCTGGGAATTTTTGTCAAAATCATGGGAAGAGTACAAAACAAGCCAAAACAGTTTCTGTTTCCAGATTCATTTGTGTGGAATCTCCACAGCACCTTGAATGTTAGCCCAGAGCATGGTATACATTCAGATGAATTTCATCTCTTCACACTGAGTAAATCAATTTTTCATTTGAACCTTATCTATGCGTGCCTGACTTCATTAAGGAATTGTACTCTATTTCATTCAATAACATTGTATACTGTAGCAGATTATTTTCTTCAGGCCATTTCCAATAAGGACATGGGTTCTGTGTAAAATGCCGCACATCTCTCATGGCCTTAAAGGAAGGTTTTATTTGTGTTCTAAGAACACAGGAAGGCAAGAGAAGTGCAGCCTCACAACTAGACGTGGGAGGGAGGCTTGGGAGGAGGGAAGAAGGAAAGTTATCAATGACACATCAAGGATGGAGACTACCAGGCTGGCGTGAGCTGAACATGCAGCAGGTGTGGGGCAGAGAGAAGCTGAAACCAAGGCATACCTAGGAGCTCAGTAAAGCACTATTTTCTTTAAAAACCAAGTTTAGGAATCTTCACTTGCTATGGAAGGCACCTTAGAGACTTTGTGCTTATTGAAGTATGTTTACCCATGTGCAGTCATGTTTATATGTACTTGCAGATAGAGAGCATCTTTAGACTTTATTTCTCTCACCTTTGAAATGAAAGGTTAATTGAATGTAGGTCTACAAGTAATGAGATCTCAACTTTAGTTACACAAGAAGAACACAGCGTAAGCTACAGGCTACTTTTCTTTGCAAATGCTCCGGTGGACAGACTTGTAGCAAGCCTAAATGAATCACTCTCTCTCTGAATAATAACAGGTGTTCTTTTTCTTTTCTTTTTTTAATCTTTATTTATTTCTGAAAGAGAGAGACAGAGTGGAGCAGGGGAGGAGCAGAGAGAGAGGGAAACACAGAATCCGAAGCAGGCTCCAGGCTCTGAGCTGTCAGCACAGAGCCTGATGCGGGACTTGAACTCACGAATCGTGAGATCATGACCCGAGCCAAAGTCGGACACTCAACTGACTGAGCCACCCAGGCGCCCCCAATAATAGATTTTCTACTGTGTTTAACATTCACTGAATACAAACAGCTCCTATAGCTTTAAGAATTAACAAAATTAAATTTAGTACTAAAACATGTTATAGTTTCACGTAAACTATCGGTGGGTTTTTGTGTGTGTGTGTGTGCAAACTTACTATTAAATTTTCACTTTTACAGTGAATAAGTGAAGACATTTTTTACTTTGTATTAGGATTTTCCAAGGGGCTGAGCAAGGTAAGGCCACCAGATAGGGGACTGGGGTTTGTTCTATTAGGACTAAAGGAAGATCATACCGCCCCTATCTGAGAGGTGTTCTTAGTGACAGAAAGTGCTGTTATGAAGCTAAAACACACTTAGGATCCATGCAAAGCTCCACAAAAGCAGGAGAGAGAGCCAGCTCAATCCAGGAGTGGCCAAGGAATGCTGTCTACCAGTGCTAAGTATCTGCTTACAGAAGATGTTCGCTGCTTCTCCTGTTCTTTCTCCCAGCTACTACTTGGAAGAATGAGGCCTTAGAAAGGAAGGGGGAGAATGATCCTAGAAACCAGATGACTCACATACACTACAAGATGTGGGAATGAGAGGCAGGAGATGGGAGAGGAAAGAACTGATCACGCTGCTATAAAGACTGCTCAATCAAGACCCCTAGAATCAAGATGAGGGATCTAGATGCCAGCTCTTGGAATCACACCTCTACTTCCCATCCTCAACAGTGTCAAATTCTGCCTAAGATAAAAAGATATTTCAATTACTGCCTAAAGCCACCTCAAGAAGTTTAGCCCTCAGAAAGAGATAATATAAAAGATTAGGGGTAGAAAACAAGGGAGGTCTTAGGAAGAGAGTAATGAGGTGGATAAGGCAGATCAGCAGTGTTGGGGTTAAGAACGGGAACTCTGAAATTAAACTGCTCAGTTTGGAATCTTCCAGTATTAACTGTTTGACATCAGGCAAGCTGTGTGACACCTCTGTTCCTGAAGCTTCCTCATCTTGTAAAATGGGACTAACGTATTAGCCTCCTCATAGGGTTATTGTGAGGATTTACTGTATTCATGTATGTAGAGCACTTAGAACAGCACCAGCCTATAATAAGGAATTCAGAAATGCTAATTTTTATTATCATAGCCTGCGAGAAGAAAAAAGTAACATCCCAAGAAAGATAAGATAGAAAAGAGTCATCTCACACCCTAGACTGAGATCTGGAGGGCCAAGTCTGTTCACAAGTATGTTGGAGAAAATGAGACTGGGGTGGGTGGAGGGCTTTCTGTTTTAGGGGCAGGTAAATTAGAAGTGCAGACTGCTTTTGTATTTTGGACCAGGCTGTATCATCTCCTACACATCAGTGAACAGAAGTAGAGAAAAACACTATATTAAATACACGAAGCACTATTTGGTTTGTGATATTCGAGGTCATTTGTCACCTTGAGAAGCTTTTTCTTTGGGGGAAAGATTTGAGCATTGTTGCTGAAGGTACCAGACCTTTAGTAGTCACTTCTTTGAATACAGAGAAATAACTAACCTTGGCTGTATCAAGGCAATGAGTTTAGGATGATAATAGCTTCTCCCCAAGATGGTTGTGATGGCTATAAATCATATACAAAAACATTGTCATGTTACATAATCCTGGAAATTAGGTAAGATTCCCTGTTGAAACTCTTTGAAAAGAATCAAAGAGAAGGCTGAGTTGGTCTCTCATAGCACTTAAAAGACAGGGTTTTCAACATTTCCTGGTGGGGGAGAGGAGGAACTGGCGACTCAGTTTTTTGTTATTAGTTTTAAAACTAAGTGGGCATGAAAAGGTTGCTGGATCAAAAAAATCCAGGCATTGAAAAGTGATATATAAAGGTGATTCATCATTAAAATAAACAATGCAAGCTGGGCACAATATTAATGTAAGAGTTCTAACACAAAACGTGAAGATTATATCCAGAAGGATATTGACTCTTAGAACCACATCTCTGTGCATGATTCTCCTGCATGTTTATGAGGGTGAAGTAGTTCCTGCTGGAAGGAAAAGGGGCACCTCTGTGGTGACAGAATTCTTTCAGGTTCACTTTCCAAACTCTGGCACCTGAATGCTAAATGATACACTGATAAGCAAGTCAAGGTACATTTCTGCATTCTACACAGAGTGAGACTCTGTGTTTTCACTTATAGAGTCACTTATCTGACTGCTTGGTTCTGGTGAAGCCCCAGTTTCACACATAGAAGTAATAGGAAAGCCCATAAGTGCTGCTTCCCACATAAACCTCTGCTTTCCCAAATGTATGTGCAAAATTGTACGCTTATAATTTTGTTAGGGCAGTGGATCTCATGTTAAGTATTCTTACACACACACACACACACACCACCAGGCCTGGAAAGGACCACTTTCCTCCCTGAACCCCAGCTCTACTCCTTCTTGTGATTATGTTCCCTTCTTCATAGGGTTCTCTCACTAACCTTTTCCTCTAAAATGTATAGTTATTAAATATTTCTTACAACCCAATTATGTTTATTTTTATAGCCAGACTGATCAACGTATAATGTTTGAAAGCATTCAAGGTTATTTTTCTGATCTTAATTTCCAAGGATAATGCTTTGATTTCTGTTATGTATTTAATGATACATGTAGAAATACTTTGTATTCTTGTCACATAGCAAAACCTCAAACGTTTTCCTTGTGACTCGAGTCAGTGCTATATTTTTAATCCTATTTTGGCTGAAATATGAAAATGACATTCAACTTGTGTCATTTTAAGTGATTATTTGTTATTTAAAGAAATAAGCACTCTTAAGTAATGTAAATTAAAACACAGAAAAAAAGAAATTGATTTCAAAGTAGAATTGTCGTGACACTTTCCCCCTTTTTGAGGTAGTATGGCTCAACTTTTTCTTGATATTAATCAACAGATTAAAGTACCAGAGTTTTATTCCACACACATCATGCACTGAGGCCTTAAAGAAAACTGTCCATTGTCTTTATCCGTCCATACTTCTGACTTAGCTGATTCTGAGACTTCTGTGTATTTCTGTGAGCTTTGGTGCTGATCTTGATGCCCTATGAGTTGTTCCCCACAAGGGGTAGGAAAAGAGACAGTTTGGCATGTTGGCTATCTTCCTCTTTTCTGTCCTTTACCAGTAAGTCTGGGTGGGCTAGGGGCTTGGGGAGGTGGGTAGGCAGACGGGTTCCTTGGGGCCTGACAGCGGCAGAACTGGGGTGGGGGGCAGCTTTCCTGTCTTTAGGGGCCAATGGGAAGTGCTAAGGATCTCTAAGGGGGGCCACTCTGCCTACCTCCCAAAAACTTAGCAAAAGGAGGCTTGGGAACATGTAGACACGTATTTATTTTTCAACATTAAACAAAAACAAAAACAAAAACAAAAACAAAAACAGAAACAGAAACAGAAACAAAAACAAACGAACAAAAAAACCTGGGAGCACCTGGGTGGCTCAGTCAGTTAAGCATCCTGACTTCGGCTCAGGTCGTGATCTCGCGGTCCGTGAGATCAAGCCCCGCGTCGGGCTCTGGGCTGACAGCTCAGAGCCTGGAGCCTGCTTCAGATTCTGTGTCTCCCTCTCTCTCTGCCCCTCCCCCACTCACGGTCTGTCTTTCTCTCTCTCTAAATAATAAATAGAACATTAAAATATTAAAAACTAAATAAATAAAACCTAAAAAGCAATGTATTCAGGTGCTTTCTAGACACATTCCTTCTTTTGCTATTGAGTTTGAGATGAGGGATTCAGAAAGAGAAGGTAGTAATCATTCTCCAGGGTATTCCCAGAAATTCCCATCTCCACACAGGGCACATTAAATGGTACAAGTCCTCTGAGCTCCATGCCAGGGTACTGGGTAACCAGAGGGGAGTGGGCCCATGAGGAAGTGAGGAGAAAGACAACAGGACCGACCGAAGGAAAGTTAGGAAGAGGTGGGCAGTACCCACAGGCGGCTATAGGGGTCCATCTCCTCTCCTTGTTTTTTCAGTAAATCTTCACGCACACTAAACCTGATTTTTTTTCATAGAAATATTTGAAAATATCCTAAGGAAATCATCATCGATATGCACAGAGATGCATCACAAGCTTGCTCCACTTTCAGATTGTATAAAGTGATTCAAAATAAGCAACAAAGTATGCGTCTAACACTGGAGAGTTGACTTAGCAAATTATAGTGTACCTATATAAGAGGATATTATGCAAATAGTAACATGCATGTTGTGAATATATTTGGCAACATGAAAATATTTATAAAAAACAGTATTTCAATTTGATCCCATTTTAGTATAGAGTGTTCCATTTTCCACTCTGACATGCTAAGTCATCACTTCACTCCTCACAATAAGAAAAAGCTGAGCAAACTAAAAATCAACAACTTTTCTTGCAGCTGTTTTAGAATCGAGGTCACAGAGCAAACTGCTGCTCCAAAAACTGAAGAGTCAGATACCGAGAATCACAGGTTACTAGGAACAGAAGCCAGTCACTGGAGCCAGTACTGATAGGAACACACACTAATTAGCAAGTTGCCAGAGGCTCAGTGTGGACAGCTTGAGAATTAAAAACTCTGGGGCCCAGTCCTAGGAGACCCCCTTTGTATATTTTACCTCCCAAGAGCCCTACCAGGCTCTCATAGTAAAGATCAGACAAAATTCCCTTCATGCTTCCAGCAGAGGGACAGGAAAAGTCACCATTTTGAGATATGCCCAGAGAGCTATGTACTCCTTGACAAGGCCTAAACTCCAGGGAAACTATTTTAGCAGCAGCTAACTGATCTGGGAGAAGGGAAATACCCACCTCCATCCCTCTCTACCTCTCTAGCCTTTGACATAAAGAAAGAGAAATACCCATTTTCAGTCATCTCTAGCCTTCCTGTTTCACGTAAGGGAGGGAGGAAAGCTGAGGAACACTTCTGAAGTTGACAGCCTGGAGGTTCACTGAAAGATGGAGACCTAATTGGAAGGTTATTGAATACTTTCCCTTCCTCCACACCTTACCACCACATCAGTGGAGCTACTGTGTTAGAATGGTGGATTATACCTAAAGTAATTGAAAGACTCAAATCCTTTTTAAGGAGTCTAAAAAAACTCCAGAGATGACAGTGGAGACAAAAACAAGGGCACTATATCCATTAGTTGAAAAAGTTTCTGGAGGACTTAACAGTAGTTTTCTCTGGGTGATGAGATAAAAGATTGTTGTTTTTGAAATTCTCCCAGTATAATCTCATTTTTGGGGGAATTGTTAAGTGTCAATTAAAAAGTAAAATTGTCAGGAGTAATACATGACTGACTTTATAAGGATCATTTTGTCAAAAGCCAAAGAAATGGAAATGGGATGCTGAGGCAATGGTGGACCTTACTAGAAACTAGACTGAGGGCAGCCAGTGTGGAGTAGAGGGTGCCTAAAGAGATACGTCAAAGAGAATAGACACCCCCCCCACACACACACACACTATAAGGTGCTGAAAGCATAGAATAATCAAACCTTAATTACTCTGGGGAAATAAACTCTCATTTTTTGACAGAAATGAGCTATGTCACATGGAGTACTCTCTCATCAGCCCTTGTCTACAGGATCAGCATCTGGATAATAATGGACGTGAATTAGATGCTGAGATGCTTCCTGCTCTTAGGTCCTAGGATTCTAGCACTGATTGACAGAGAAGTCCATCACTGACTATTGGTGTTCTGTTGCCACCATAGCAAATTAGAATATAGACATTTGTGGAGGGTCATTATCTGCCCACAGTCTACCTTCTAGATCTGTTGCACATGCAAAATACATTCACCCCATCCCAAGCTGTCAGAAGGTCTCATCCCCTTATACCATCAGCTTAGAATCCAGAATACCATGTAAATCTCGTCAGCTATGAGGTCCCAGATCTCATGACCTAAATGATCTAAATCAGCTGTAGGTGAGGCTCTGGGTGTCCCTCCTGGGATACAATTTCTCTCCATCTGTAGTCCCATGAAACCAGAAAACCAGTTATCTGCTCCCAAAGTACAATGGTGGGATAGGCATAGAATAACAGTTATAGACACTAGGTTTGAAAGGGGAGAAAATGGAAGAAAAAAAACAAAAAGTCACCAGTCTCAAGCAATTTCTAAACACAGCCAAACTTCATTAGGTTATTAGGTTATTAGGAATTCAAGAGTTGGATGCTTAACCAACTGAGCCACCCAGGCATCCTGGGTGAGATATAGTTTAGCCCATAACAACCCCCTTCCTCCACATTCAAAGCTAGCATAGTTGAGTCCTTCTCATGTTGCCTATTTCCACCCCCCTGTTCTGCCTCCCTCTTCTGCTTTTATTAGAAATATAATTAGATTGGGCCCATTTGGGTAATCTGAAATAATCTCTCTATCTTAAAGTAAACCAATTAGCAAACTTAATTCCATCTACAACCTTAATTCCCTCTGCCATGTAATGTGACATATTCACAGGTTCTGGGATTAGGGCATATATTGCTTTGGGGGCCATCATTCTTTCTACCACATTAACCAAGAACAGAGTCCACCCTACTTTCCAACACATACCTATTCTTAATTTTTTTTTAATGTTTATTTAGTTTTGAGAGAGAGGCAGAGTGTGAGTGGGGCAGAGAGGGAGACATAGAATCTGAAGCAGTCTCTAGGCTCTGAGCTGTCAGCACAGAGCCCAATGTGGGGATCGAACCCATGAACTGTGAGATCATGACCTGAGCTGAAGTTGGATGCTTACTCGACTGAGCCACCCAGGCACCCCAGCACATACCCATTCTTTCATCTAAGGCCACTCTGGGCCAAACTCTTGGGGAAATTTTCTTTCTCTTCATATTTGTCCTCTTTCCACTGAGGAAAGGACTCTCGTTCCTACCCCACACAGAAGAGTAGGAGCAAGTTACCTCTGCCTCCTTCTCTACATGGGGATACATTCTTCCTCATTCTTCCTCACAGAAGCAAAACTTACCAGTCTGACTAGTCTGAATCTAGGACGTCCATATGGCCAGGTTTGGGAAGGCTGGAGTTACTGTGTTGAGGGCAGAAACCAGACTTAATGCTTCCTCTTGCTCTTAGTGTATCATGGATCAACAGGCTAGGAAGTGTTCCTCTAGCAGAGGCATCCCTTCTCCAACTTTCCCATTTTCCCCTTTATTCTCTGCATCTAGCTTCACTGGCCCCCTTGCCTTTTGTGATAAGTAAGTGAAGAAATCGTTTAGACTTGCCTCTACACCCTTCTGTCTTCTCTTCAGTGCGAGAGAAAAGAGCTGCACTTTGTCCTCAGGTCTGTCACATTCTCCAATCCATTTTTTTTATCCAGAGTCCTGTTTTGGCGTTATTAATTTTGTAAGTACCCCCATAATCTTAAAGCAGGACTCTCTAGATAAAGAGCACTTACAAAATTATTGTCACCCATATCTTCCTTCAGTTTGAGCACAAAATTCTCCTGTTGATGTCTGTTAGTCAGCCTTTAGAGAAAAGGAAAAATAGCATCTTGAAACTCAAATAAGACCACCTGTTTCCCTCTAGTAATGCTGCTGTATGGAGCTCAGAGGTTTATTTGAAGTATTCTAGGGTTGTCTGCAGGATTGTTTGACCAGGAGGCTGATATAGAGGATCCCCATCTGCCCCAACCTTAAAAGCTCAATTTTTATCAGTCTGAGTTTCACTTAAGCTTTTAGTTGAATAAGATTACCTAGTGCTAAAATCACGGTGTGAATCCATCACATTGACATTAGTAAATGACCCTGTTGTGATATCAGTAAATGTTGGTACACATTATATGGCATTCAACTTTTGGTACTTGTCAGCAAGAGCAGTGCAGAAGATTGTATTCAATTTGAAATAAAAGAGTTTATAAAATATCAAAATTAATAATATATCAAAAATCATAGTTTGGTAGACATATGTTGTTGTTGCAGCTCATTACCCAGTCTCCCATCTTCTGCTAACAGTACCGTGATTTTGCTCTGCCCCATCATTTTTGCCCCAACATTATGCCATGCGCTTCAGGCAGGGCTTCACATCTACTGCTAGGGTAATTATGGGGTTCAAGTCTGTCCAATCTGCACATCTAATTCTTTAGCTACAATGATTGGGGGTAGGAATAGGCATGTGATGAAATCAAAGACAATGAGACAATGAGATTCAATGAGACTTTTTTTTCCCCAGAGACATTGGAGGAGAGGTACTGTATCTTTCCTATTGTCTTGGACCTGAAAGGATATAAGTGTAAAGCTCCTAGCAGCCATTTTGCCACCATGAGGAACATGAAGGCTAGCAAGGCTAGAGGACAGGGTCATAACAGCAATTCATCTGAACTGCTGAAACCAACCTGCTTACAGTTAACCCACCCCTTGAACTATTCAGCCAGGAAAGGCAATGAAGTTCCTATGGTTTAGCTGGTATGAACTGAGTTTTCTATCTTTTGAATCAAAAGAGACCTCACTCTTGACTAGCTACCAAGTTTTATGTTCTATAATAACAACTTAAACCCATATCTAAAGAATTCTAATTGTTTTCTGAAATACAGACATAGCTTTAATTGTCATTACACAGATATGTAATACAGAAGACAATGTCAAATGTATATATAGTTTAAGAGATGATGTATAAATATGCCAAATGATTAAATATGTGGATTTTCCCCTTACATAGAAAGCTTAATACATATTAGAATCTCATTTTCTCTGGGCAACTCAGAGGTCCCGACAGAGCTGCTCCTGTGAATATTCTGGTTGTTTGGGGAACTACAGAAATACCCTTTCTCTCAGTGTAGTATCTCCACAGGTTGCTTTGCCTCTTAAAATGCAGATAAGTAACACAACACATTAGAATCAAAGTCTTTATTATCCTCTCATATAATTGGGGAAAAGTAAGAATCAAATAACTAAATAATTTGTTGTTAATTATCACCTTGTTGTTAATGGCAAAGGGGAGTCCACATCTTTGGATTTCTGCTCTAGGATGTATCTTTTCCCTCAGCCTCTGATGCAGGCATGGACATTGTTTACTTATCACTTAAACTTTTAACATCAGAGTAGAAATAATAAGTTTGATTGGGACCAAATTAATACCTTCAATACATTTCTGTGTTAGCAAACCAGTCTTTTTAGGACAAAGCTAGCTGTACATGAAATTAACCATACATAGCATGGCCACAAGTGACCTAAGTGAATGGCTTTTTTTTAATGTTTATTTATTTTTGAGAGGGAGAGAGAGACAGAGCATGAATGGTGGAGGGGCAGAAAGAGAGAGAGAAAGACAGAATCTGAAGCAGGCTTCAGGCTCTGAGCTATAAGTACAGTGCCTGACATGGGGCTTGAACCCACGAACCATGAGATCATGACCTGAGCCAAAGTTAGACGCTCAACCGACTGAGCCACCCAGGCACCCCATGAGTGGCTTTTCATTCAAGGAAGTTCACTTAGTGCCAGAATTCTATACAGTCACACCTGAAAGGTCTACTGTTACATGATATGATGACTATCAGAGGAGTCTGCCTTTCATATGTCATGTAAAAACCACTCTAAAACTTAATGCCATAAATAAGGCAACAACAATTGTATTATATCTAGTGATTTTTACGCACCAGGAATTCAGTGCAATTCTTCTGCTGTACATGGTTTGGACTGAGTCACAGGCTGCTGGCAGGTCTGGAGAATCCAAAATGCTTTCCTTCACATGCCTTCCTCATGCCTTAGTGAGGATGTAAAAATGGTGAAGCTGTCTCCAGACTCTCTCTCTTTAGCTGCTGTTATGGACTTCAAGTCTCCCTAAATTAAAAGTCCCTATTTGGAGATGGGGTCTTTATAGAGGTAATCAAGTTAAAATGAGGCCATTAGGAAGGGTCCTGATCTAATATGATTGGTATCCTTATAGGAAGGGGAAATTTAGACAAGAGACATGCATACAGAAACGATGATGTGAGAGACAGGGAGAAGCCAGGTGTCTGCAAGCTAAGGAGAAGGGTCTGGCACAGATTCTGCCTCACAACCCTCAGAAAGAAACAACTGTGCCAACACCTTGACTTGGGACCTCTAGCCTCCAGAACGGAGAGACAATAAATTTCTGTTGTTTAAGCCCCCCAGTCTGTGGCACTTGGTTACAGAAGCCCTATGGTTCTCAAAAAGTGGCTCAGGACTCTATAAAGTCCAAGGGGAAAACTATCTGAGGTAGGGCCCAGACCTGACATAGAGTTACTTCTGCTGTAGTTTCATGGCCAAAGCAATCACAGCATATCTCAGATTTGTGGGAGGAGAAATAGACCCACCTTCTGATGGAAAGAATGTCAGAGAATTTTTAGTTTTTTTCAATCTGCCATAAAAGTGGACGGATAGGATCTAATGAGAGTTCTGACTTAAGGAACTGATGCCAACAAGAGCATCTGTTCTTATTTTGGTAAGAAATTGTAAGCTATGCATATTCTTACTAAGCTTATAATGTTTCAATCCCCGTAAACGCACATCTTCTCATCAGTGACTGGGATTCAGATAAAACAAACCCGCAGACTTGATTCTCTTATTAGTCACAGCCTTTCAGGCAAGTCTTCCAGTGAGGGCCCACGTTTTGGGGGTAGGGTAACATTGAACCGCAACTGGAAGGGTTTAGAAAACCTGCTTCTGGGCTCAAGCTGGCCTGTAACAAGCTGAGTTACCTTGGGCAAGTTAACTTATCACTTTGCACTTCAGTTTCTTCATTAGGAAAAAGAGAATAAGGTCATCATGAAGGCCTCTTCCATCTATGAATTTGTATGATGCTTGATTAATTTTTTTTTTGTTCCATAATAAGGATTTATTATTACAGAGAAATTAAAATTTGCATAAAGGCATTTCACTGAATTTTTTTAAAAGTTTGCGTTCACAATTCCTCCAACTAACTGCATCTTTGAAGAGTTGTGTTATCTACTACCTTAGTTCATTTTAAAGATTTGTAATCTACTTTATCTGTTATACTGTGCCTGCAAACTAGAATGTCCTCCCAACTATTTTAGTTCCAAGCTTCCTTGCTAAGGCTTGAAAACAGAGGACTAATTGGGGCAAACTGTGCCAGGAACTTTGACCATATGCTACTTGTCCATTAAACTCAGAACAAAGAGCACACATTGACTTCACAGCTCATGTGTAATGAAGGTGTCTCTGAAACTGCCCTTGCCAGGAACTGTGACTCATAGATAAAAGATCCTCTGGGTAGTGAACTCTCCCCAGAGCCATCCCATCTCACAGAGAGAATGCTTTTATAACACCCACATACCTTATTTTTTATGCTACACATGGCATTTTAAGCTTCCACTTGTAAAGAGTCATTTTCAAGCTCAGAGGTCAGATGTGCTGAATAAAACAGGTTATCAATTTAATGGGAGCTAGTGTTTGAAATACTTTCCTACTTTGGTAAATTCTCTGAGCCCTGTAAGAGCCTGTAACAGGTCCAATGGAATGACCTCATTAAACCACCACAAGCTCATTTACACACTCCTTGTAACTGATCCTTTAGTTCAAGACTTCTTTGAGCAATTGCTTTTTTTGTGCTAAGCTTCAGAGCATACATTCTATCAAAGCAATTTAAAAGGTCTGACGTTTGTGAAGAAAATCAAAATCAGGAATCTCTCTGCCGACTTCATGGTCAATATTCTGTTTGAAAATGGCAGAAAGCTTATCAATGTGATGTGAGTGTTGTGCTTCCTTTAGGAGATTAAGGAATAGAGCTATTTATCTGTATTTTACCCAAGCACCTATATCCTGCCTATGGATTTCCTGATGACAGAAGGAGATTGTTTCATAAAAAGAGCAACATGATTCATGATCCTAATTTCACATCTCTTCCCCCATAGCTCTCTAATTAATATGTTTAAACTTCCCTTTCTTCTTCATATCAGTGGCATTATGTATTTTCTGGGTGAAGCTTAAACACTGATGAGAGCTCAGCAAGTAAGGGCCTTCTTTTATACATAGATGTCATTTTCCATAAAAGTCTATCCCATCATTTTCCTGCCTTAACCCTAAACCACAACCTATGCACAATGTTCAATAAGGTCAGGCTGAAGATACTCCGAACAGTTCACAACAGTTTGCCAGAGTTATACTCTTTTCTATCCAATTTGTGCTAGTTCCTTTTTAATTACATTTAGCTCTCGAATTTATTCCTGCCACCTTCTGTCCCCAGAACTTCATTTTTGATTTTTGCTTTCCCTGTGTTTGACACTGTATGGTTCTTAGTTTTGGTTCACCTTTATATTTGTGGGATTTTTTTTTCTCAAGGCAACATATTGTACACCAATTGATTCCAGCTTCAATCCTCTGGGTTCAAAGTCTTGGTCATGGTTCCTTTGGCCAGAAAATTATATATTCCTAGTGTGTTGGGAAGAGGGATTTAGCAACAGTTTTGCACAGAAGAGCATTCTCATGTGCCCACCCTCCAAGTTTTTGACACTTCATCTGCACTTCTTCTGTCAGCCAAATTTAAAGGCTGCATTGAGACAACAATACGATGACAGTCTGGGTTTTATCTCTGGGCTGGAGAATCAGAGCAAAGATTGCTTCTTACTGTGATACCTAGTGCATTAATGTAGTGGATACTGTTGGCTGCTGATAGCTCAGCACTGATTTCCTCTGGGAATTTTCCTCTGGCTGAAGGAAGCTGTCTTATCCGGATCATGCTTCTTTCTGCTACAGAGGCATCCCAAATCCTATGCGTGGTTGATTTGGGGATACAAGACCCAGCTCCCTTCCCTCAAATTAGAACAACTCCCAAGGGCTATTCCAGCTTAAAACCACCCCTAAGTCTCTATTGTGGCTACCTTACATTTCTGCTTCTCCCTCTGCCCAATCCTGTTTCCTTTGCTCCCTGGTAGGTGTTGTTCCCTTTGAGGAACACTCTGATAAAACCTTTACACAGAGCTCTTTATTGGAGTCTATTCCTAAGACGGTGGGATCTTTTTCTGCAATTTAATGTTAATTTGGGCTGTTTCTGAAAACCACCATTTCCATAGGACATGGCATCTTATATAAATTCATATGTCAGTGTAATAACAACGGAATAAGTATCATCACAGATATGAACAACCAGTGTTGATAAGCAAACATGACTGGAAAAGAGCTGTAATTACATGCTTTATATAACATCAAGACTACAACAGAATATATAATTAGCTGCCTAGTGTCTTTGGTATTGAAGTTACCAATCTAAGTGATTGCATTGTGAATAAGTCTCAATAGGCAACCTCTTAAAACATAAAGAATCCTGTTTTCCATAAAAACCTATCAAAAACATGTTTAACAGTTTAGTTGTTTCAGTACAAGGAGCAAGACATAAGTCAGGACTCTTACCACTAAATATAACAAATAAACTTTTCCTTTTTAAAGTTAGAAACTAGTTCGAAACCAAAAGGAAATTGAGCTGGTAACTTGTTTTTAAACTCCACACCATATTTGGAGAATAAGTGTGTGCATTTGGGGCAAGTGTAGGGATTCAGGTGTAGAAATTTTTTTAAACTTTTTTTAAATGTTTATTTATTTTTGAGAGAGACAGAGACAGAATGTGAGTGGGGGAGGGGAAGAGAGAGAGGGAGATACAGAATCCGAAGCAGGCTCCAGGCTCTGAGCAGTCAGCCCAGAGCCTGACGCAGGGCTTGAACTCATGAGCCATGAGATCATGACCTGAGCCGAAGTCAGATGCTCAACCGACTGAGCCGCCCTGGAACCCCCAAGTATAGAAAATTTTACAGAAAATAGTTGTGTGCTCTCTTGGTCTTATAAATTTTAAAATAGAATACCAGTATTTCATAACCCCACCACACACACAGAGTGAAAGCCCCCATCTAATTATGCCTGTGCATGACTTGTCTCTTTCAGTTTCCCTATCTGTAAAACAGAGATAAGAATATTTACTTTCCTCATAAGTGTGTTGAAACGATGGATTTCCTAATGTGCATAATATGCTTTGAAGATGAAAAGCTTCATATAAATACGACATGTTATTATTGTGCCTAAATTTATGAGGTATCACACGTGCATAATTCCAAAGCATACACTAAAGCTAAAATTCATCATGAGTAATCTTTGAGGTTGTAAACCAGAATTAAATATAAAGGTAAAAGACAACCTTCTGCACGTGAAACACGGATGATATTGATTTTGTTCAGATTTTCCTTGTACATAGGTTGGTTATATCTTACAATTAGATAAAGAGTGAACTAGGCATAAATTAACTTTTAAAAACAATGTGATGACCAGTTTTCAAAGCTTTGTCTGTTCCCAGCAAAATTCTCAATGATAAAGGTTTAATAAAAGAGTGTCTCTTTTCATTTATTTTGTGACTTAGGGAATTGATTGGTACAGAATTAGGATTTCACTCCAACTCATCAACAATAAAATTTTGGCAAAGACGCATATGGCTGAACATTTTTGATCCTTAAATGCTCTCTTCATTGCCAAAAAAAGTCATAATTTTGTTCAATATACTGCTTCTGCCTCAGGAAAAATAAATCCTATTATGATGGTGGAAACCTTGTTGAAATTCTCCTGGGTTCATAATCAAAGTGACTTTTGTATATTTTCTGACTCTGCTACAGTGATGTATTTCAAGGTCAGATGAGAGATGCATTTTTGCTTAATTTGTGGCATGTGACATTTTATGCCAGGCAGCTATCTGCCTGGATTATTGTCTCTTTATCCTTGGCTGGGTCTGCATATCCAGAGGGACCTGGACTCAAAAGCCAAAGCACAAGCCCAGCACAAATGTTGGTGGCAGGCACCTTTCTGGCATATTCCTCATCTCTGTGCTGGAGGCGGGCCTTGCCTCTCATCGGCCTAAAGAGAGTTAAGGAGGCTCAAGAGAAGAAAGATTTGTCTTTTTTAAACTTTCAGTTTTGGCTGTTTTAAATGCAAGTGTTTGGGGAAGTGGGTAGTCTTTTCTAGACACAGTGAAGAAATGTCCCACTGAAGACTCCTGTGAAAGCAGGAGTCTTGATTCATTTCACTATTAAGGAATTGTCATCAGGTATAATCAATCTCTGGTCAGGAGGATGTTCAGATCAGTGATGCATATACCTGACTTACAGTGAAAAGTATTGGTCTCTCTCTTAAGAGTAGTATTACTTGAAGTGTGAGGGCTGCTAGCTAGCATAATAGACAAAACCATTTACTAAGATAGGGTTTCATTGCCATAAAGGCTAATGCTTGTCTAGAAAGGATGGAATTACCTCCATGCTCACTGGAAGCATCAACTCTATATTATAAAGTACTTTAAGGAAGTTCAAATGATAATAACATGAAAGTTAAAGGCTTTTTTTTTTAAATAAAGGATTGGTTTGGTCAGGGGAAAGCATAACTATTTACTTTGAAAGCTGCTTTTTTAGAGCAAAGTCAGAGGTGGTTATTCATTCCTTTATTCATTCAGCTTATTTTTATATTGGATAGGTCCTTTGTGTCACGACTATGATCCATGAACAATACAAAGAAAACCAAAATGAAATCTCTGCTTTTCCAAATGTTGTCTAGTGGAAGGAATCAAATAGCAGAGGGGGTAAAAAAGTTTGTGGCTATCCGTAGTGCAGGTCATTTTATATCTTGGTTAGAATGGATTTTCTGGGAATAGGTGAGGAAAAGGAGGCAAGAAAGAAGGAAGGAAGGGATGGAAGGTGGGAGAGAAAGGAAGGAAAAATTAAACAGCCTAACTTCCCTTATAATACAAAGCAAAATCTCAAAATCTCATTGTTGTTACAGTAAAAGATGATTTTACTGCTAGAAATTCAGGATAGGTGCTGGAGAGTCCAAAGTGTCCACATCTACAGCCTTTGGACTTTCCACTCCTGCCACGGCTGTCTGTTTGGAGACGCTCCTGAACTGCTTCTCTGTCCTTATTCACACCTCTGATGAGTCAACTGAAATTGAGGGGGATCCAATTCTAAGAGGACCTTTCAGACAGATCTAATTTTAAAACATATATTATTATGGGACATTTTATTTTCAAACCAAGATACTTTTTCATATAAACATTTCATTTACATGGAGGAAATGAGAACTCATTTAAATAAATCGTATATATTTTATTGAACCTAATAGGATAAATATTACTCTTGGATTTTTAAAAATATCAAAAATGAATAGAATACAACAGACCATCTTGTCAAGTACCCACCAATAAGACAACCAGTTTTTTAAGAAAAATATTTATCAGAGTTGACATCATTTTTGGGTGTCCTCTGTATTTTCCTTTATTTAAAATGGAAATTTTGAAAAGAAAGGGCCATGAATATCTATGATGATTTTGCTTTACAACCTATAAATACATAGAGCTTGGATGAATAAATCATTAAGAACATCTCACCATTCTGTTACTTACATCACGGTCAACTTCTCCCATGTCAAGAGATCTAGGTCATCCCTCCCTCCTCCACCTTCTTCTATCCATTCCCACTCCCACTCCCCCACCACCACTAACCCCTAAGCCAGGTCCAGCCCTGACTGCACATTAGAATCCTGCGAGGAGATTTTAGAAAAATCTGATACCTGGGTTCCACCCCAAAGTTTTAGATTTGATTAAACTTTGTGTGTGGCCCAGGCACTGGTGTATTTTTAATATCCGCTTGATTCTAAAATGTAGCCAGTGTTGAAAAACCTCTGTCCTAAACCTACTTCTACTGCTCCTTTGGAACTCAGTCTGTTATCATAAAATCCCCTGTGTGCCTACTACCTCTTTGAAAGTTTCTTTGTTCTTGCTCTGACAGTCACCAGGCTGCTTCCTGACAAGACTGCTTCCTCTTCAGGCTTTACTCCCTCCTTAAACCTGCAGCATCTCTCCTTACCCTCAGCTGATGACCTTGACTAGATTATTTCTCAGCTTAAAGAAAAAGAGCAACCAGAGGGAAATCTCTCATCTTACCATCTCCTTGGATCTGGGCCTGTCACTGCCTTCCCTGCTGGTAAATAATTGAGCTGGCCTTGCTGGCACTAGCTTCTCACCTACCTAGGGACATAGCTGCAGTTAACTCCTCTCTCTTCTGTCACTACACTTGCCATGCCTGCTAAGTTATTCCCATTGACAGGGATGATATTCAAATAATATCAACATAAGACATAATCTCAACGCAAGCACTGATGAATCCTTATGGAAGTGACTGGAACCACCAGCATTCCGGGTGAATGTCATCTGTTTGCCCATCACAGAGTTGGCCTGTTTCAATGTCACTCACCCTAATAAACACATTCCCTTGATGGCACAGACCCTCTAATGACCATCTTCCTCTGCTCCTTTTATTGCAAAATTCCTCACATTGTTGTCTCTACTAACTGTCTCCTCATCCCATTCACTTTTGCACTTTATCCTGTTAGGCCATCACCTTGTGCTCCCCGTAGAACATCTTTTATTGAGGGCACCAGTATTTTCCATGCTGCCCAGTGCCAGGGTCACTTGCCAGGCTTCACCTGACTTAATATCTCAGCAGCATTGGCAATTACTCTCTGTTCCCTGAAAAACTTGCATAATGAACTTATGATTAAATTGATACTTTTGTACTTATGTAAAATATCAGTTGATATGTCATAACATTATTTTGTGGGAACAATTAAGACAACTAGTTCAAAGCTTAAAATATGTGAAGACCCCTTCAAAAATGTCAAACCATGAAATGATGCTTCTTAATGAAATTATGTTGGTTAAGGCACAACCATTTGATTTTTACTACTGAAACAAATAAATGCATCCAAAAATCTGACTGTAGGACTGCAATTGTGTAAACTAACTAGAAAATTGTTTACTTTTGTGTTTGGAGAGTCATGAAATGTCTGTCTAAATTGATGAAAATAAAAATTTAAGTATGTCTCAAGTAGAACAAAATATGGAAGGAATATTCCATAATTCAACTTAAGACATATTAGACTTTTTTTTTATATAAAAGGGAAATAGTTTGACATTCTAAACATTAGGGCCAGAGTACGCTAAATTATTACGGGTTTACTGAAAGAAAATATTATAGAAATCCTGTGCCTTGAAACGCCTGTGCAAAGTCATGATAGTTAAAGTTTCTATTATGGCTAAGGTGAAAGGCCCGGTCTTCCATAACAAGGAGGTAAACTAAACTCCATGAGATATATACAACCCCAATGTGATTGGCCCTGGTAAGCTGCTTCTCTTCTTTCTCTACTTGCATCTTAAAGGTGGCTTTGCACTTCAAAACAGTTCTAGAACCATATTCAATTTGATATATGTTAAAAAGAGGCAGTTTCGGGGCACCTGGGTGGCTCAGTCTGTTAAGCCTCCGATTCTTGATTTCGGCTTAAGTCATGATCTTGCGATTTGTGAGTTCAAGCCCTGCATCTGGCTCTGTGCTGTCAGTGCAAAGCCTGCTTAGGATTCTCTCTCTCTCCCTATCTCTCAGTCTCTTCCCCACTCTTGCTTGCACTCTGTCTCAAAATAGATAATGAAAAACTTAAATAGAAAAAGTTAAAAAAAAAGGCAGTTTTTTTTCCTAGAGGTTCCATAAGGATGTGAGGAAAAGAAGTCTTATTATATCTTCCACAGCAGAACTTAATAAAATCTCCTTTGAAATGTGTCCCTTGTTTCCCAGAAAGTGGCTGTCTCTGGCCAGTCTCCTTTCTTCTCTCTCTCTCTCTCTCTCCCCCAAACAAAGGTTTTCAAAGTTCTTTGTTGGTTCTCTCTCCTTCAACTTTGAGAACAACAGTGGTAGCCACACAGTAGCTAGCCCCTGACCCCTTAGTATTCCTCAGATACATCCATTGAAGGTTTCATTCCTTCCCCACGTGGTTCTTCAAGGTACAGAAATGACACTCTACTGCTAAGAAAATTAACTTGTCCTCTAACACTATACCACCTTAATGACTTGTGCTAAATTGCTAACATTTTACAAAAAGAAGAAACTGAGCTTACTTCATGTAAGACTCAATAAATTAACACAAACTTTTCCATTCACAGTTGTCATGAAGGGGCTCTTCACTTGAAGTGTGGAATAAGTTTGTACGGGACTGTTTTTGGGCAGGACAATCTGGACTTAAAACTGTGTTGTAAGTAGGAGCTGAAAGAGCTATTTTCACTAAAAAGACATTCACAGTGCAAAATGTAATTTAAAAGGGGTTGAGAGGTATTCTTTCCACTTTTGTGAGGAGTGCAGAATTAATTGCTTCAGAGTCTGGAGGACTCCTGAGAACAAAACATCAATTTGGCACCTGAAGGCCTCAGGACATCAGCGGTAGAGTTCTGTAGGCTGATGGCAAAGTGACGGGTGGTAAGGAAACGTCGATGAGCACAGCAGTGCCTGGAAAAGGAGATGAGATGCAGTGGAGTGGTGGAATCAGCATTCTTTTCTAGGCCCCGGAAATGTAGCAAGGCGTTTATGGCCTTGGTCCTGTGCTAGGTGCTGGGAATTACAAGAGAACAAGGTCCCAGTCCCTGGCCCTCCCAGGGGCAGAGTAAAGTGACAAAAATGGGCATCGAACAAATAATAACACAAATGATTTCTTAATTCTAATTTCAATAAATAGTCAAAAGAGAAGTACAGGGGCTATGAAGATATATACAATGGAGAAAACTAATTCAGTTTGGAACATCAATTGTAGAGGCCTTAATGGGAGATTGGCCACAAGGAGACCAGAGCTAGAAGACAGAACAAAACCACCACTCTTGGTAGATGAGTGGATTTGATTGTGGGTACATGTGACATTCCAGCTATGAAGAGAGGGTTTGCTCTGGCAAAAGAGCAATGAAATATGTGTCACTGTACTAATGATTTTAAATTTAACCTCAAATTTAGATAGCTTCACAATGTTCCTTATGTATCCTGTTATAAAACATAAGAGGGATATTTGGGTCCCAGTAATGAGAGGTCTTTAACTAGATACAAAATCCTGATCCTAACAAGTAACAATATAGATCAGGCATCTGTCTTAAAACAACTTTAGTAAGTCATATTATGATGGATATTTTCATCTTTTCATATATTCTTGCGTAGATACTCAGTTTTTTGAAGTTATAATGAGTAAATGTAAACCAACCATAACTTAGATACTATGGTCATTCTAACTGATATCTGTTCTATTCTGTCAAATGCAAGATGTTAGAAATAGAGGGGTGCCTAGGTGGCTCAGTCGGTTGGTTAAGCGTCCAACTTCACCACAGGTCATGATCTCACACTCCGTGAGTTCGAGCCCCGCATCAAGCTTTGTGCTGACAGTTCGGAGCCTGGAGCCTGTTAGGATTCTGTGTCTCCCTCTTTCTCTGCCCCTCCCCTGCTCATGCTCTGTCTCTCTCTGTCTCAAATAAATACATAAAAATATTAAGAAAAAATTGTAAAAAAAAGATGTTAGAAATAGAAGTGACCTTTGAAACCCAGTCAAACCTTACATTTTGTTAGGAATAGAAGCCCAGATAGTTAAATGATTTCACAGTATCAGTAACCAAATTAACATGATTCTGCTCCTTGGTGAGTTACAGAAAGAAACTACATCAGGTGGAATTGTCACAGAAAGGAAACGTTATTTGCAGCAAATAAAGAGACCACAGGGAATAACTTCCAAAGCCATGACTCCCCGAACAAGGGTGAATATGTTCCTTTTAGGGTTAGGATGAATATTTAGAAAGGGCAGCCTTGTCATCCTATGTAGAAGTGGGCAAATATCAAACATGCACCTTAAGCATTGAAATATACCTTCAGACATAACTTGAAAATATCTTCTGCAAAACATATCATAGTGAAACTGGCAAAATACAAGGATAAAGAGAAAATTCTGAAAGCAGCTAGGGATAAACGTGCTCTAACATATAAAGGGAGACCTATAAGACTAGTGACGGATCTCTCTACTGAAACTTGGCAGGCCAGAAAGGAATGGCAGGAATTGTTCAATGTGATGAACAGAAAAAATATGCAGCCAAGAATCCTCTGTCCCCAAATCTGTCATTTAGAATAGAAGGAGAGATAAAGGTCTTCCCAAACAAACAAAAACTGAAGGAATTCATCACCACTAAACCAGCCCTACAAGAGATCCTATGGGGGATCCTGTGAGACAAACTACCAGAAACATCGCTACAAGCATGAAACCTACAGACATCACAATGACTCTAAATCCATAATCTTTCTATAACAATGCTGAATGTAAATAGACTAAATGTTCTGAGCAAAAGACAAAGGGTATCAGAATGGATAAAAAAAACAAGACCCATCTATTTGCTGTCTACAAGAGACTCATTTTAGACCTGAGGACACCTTCAGATTGAAAGTGAGGGGATGGAAACTATTTATCATGCTACTGGAAGTCAAAAGAAAGCCGCAGTAGCCATACTTATATCAGACAAATTAGACATTAAATTAAAGGTTGTAACAAGAGATGAAGAAGGGCATTATATAATAATTACAGGGTCTATCCATCAAGAAAAACTAACAATTATCAATGTCTATGTGCCAAATATGGGACCCCAAATATAAAAAAAAAGTTACTCACAAGCATAAGCAACCTTATTGACAAGAATGTGGTAATTGCAGGGGACTTTAATACCTCACTTACAACAATGGATAGATCATCTAGACACATGGACAATAAAGAAACAAGGGCCCTGAATGATACATTGGATCAGATGGACTTGACAGATATATTTCGAGCTCTGCATCCCAAAGCAACAGAATATACTTTCTTCTCAAGTGCACATGGAACATTCTCCAAGATAGATCACATACTGGGTCACAAAACAGCCCTTCATAAGTGTACAAGAATTGAGATCATACCATGCACACTTTTGGACCACAATGTTATGAAACTTTAAATCAACCACAGGAAAAAGTCTGGAAAACCTCCAAAAACATGGAAGTTAAAGAACACCCTACTAAAGAATGAATGGGTCAACCAGGCGATTAGAGAAGAAATTTAAAAATATATGGAAACAAATGAAAATGAAAAGACAACAATCCAAACGCTTTGGGATGCAGCGAAGGCAGTCCTGAGAGGAAAATACATTGCCATCCAGGCCTATCTCAAGAAACAAGAAAAATCCCAAATACAAAATCTAAAAGCACACCTAAATCAAATAGAAGCAGAACAGCAAAGACAGCCTAAATCCAGTAGAAGAAGAGAAATAATACATATTGGAGCAGAAATAAACAATGTACAATCTAAAAAAACTGTAGAGCAGATCAATGAAACCAAGAGTTGGTTTTTTGAAAAAATAAACAAAATTGATAAACCTCTAGCCAGGCTTCTCAAAAAGAAAAGGGAGATGACCCAAATAGATAAAATCATGAGTGAAAATGGAATTCTTACAACCAATCCTTCAGAAATACAAGCAATTATCAGGGAATACTATGAAAAATTATATGCCAACAAACTGGGCAACCTGGAAGAAATGGACAAATTCCTAAACACCCACACACGTCCAAAACTCAAACTGGAGGAAATAGAAAGCTTGAACAGACCCATAACCGGCGAAGAAATTGAATCAGTTATCAAAAATCTCCCAACAAATAAGAGTGCAGGACCAGATGGCTTCCTTGGGGAATTCTACCAGACATTTAAAGCAGAGATAATACCTATCCTTCTCAAGCTATTCCAAAAAATAGAAAGGGAAGGAAAACTTCCAGACTCATTCTATGAAGCCAGTATTACTTTGAATCCTAAACCAGACAGAGACCCAACAAAAAAGAGAACTACAGGCCAATATCCCTGACGAAATCGGATGCAAAAACTCTCAATAAGATACTAGCAAATCGAATTCAACAGCATATAAAAATAATCATTCACCATGATCAAGTGGGATTCATTCTTGGGATGCATGGCTGGTTCAACATTTGCAAATCAATCAATGTGATACATCACATTAATAAAAGAAAAGATAAGAACCATATGATCCTGTCAATCGATGCAGAAAAGCATTTGACAAAATTCAGCATCCTTTCTTAATAAAAACCCTCGAGAAAGTCGGGATAGAAGGAACATTCTTAAACCTCATAAAAGCCATTTATGAAAAGCCTACAGCTAATATCATCCTCAATGGGGAAAAACTGAGAACTTTCCCCCTGAGATCAGGAACATGACAGGGATGTCCACTCTCACTGCTGTTGTTTAACATAGTGTTGGAAGTGCTAGCATCAGCAATCAGACAACAAAAGGAAATCAAAGGCATCCAAATTGGCAAAGATGAAGTCAAGCTTTCACTTTTTGCAGATGACATGATATACATGGAAAATCCGATAGACTCTGCCCAAAGTCTGCTAGAACTGGTACATGAATTCAGCAAAGTTGCAGGATACAAAATCAATGTACAGATATCAGTTGCATTCTTATACACTAATAATGAAGCAACGGAAAGAGAAATCAAGAAACTGGTCCCATTCACAACTGCACCAAGAAGCATAAAATACCTAGGAATAAATCTAACCAACGATGTAAAAGATCTGTATGCTGAAAACTATAGAAAGCTTATGAAGGAAATTGCAGAAGATACAAAGAAATGGAAAAACATTCCATGCTCATGGGTTGGAAGAATAAATATTGTTAAAAAGTCAAAACTACCCAAAGCTATCTACACATTCAATGCAATCCCAATCAAAATTGCACCAGCATTCTTCTCAAAGCTAGAACAAGCAATCCTAAAATTTGTATGGAACCACAAAAGGCCCTGAATAGCCAAAGTAATTTTGAAGAACACCAAAGCAGGAGTCATCACAATCCCAGACTTTAGCCTCTACTACAAAGCTGTAATCATCAACACAGCATGGTATTGGCACAAAAACAGACACATAGACCAATGGAATAGAATAGAAACCCCAGAACTAGACCCACAAACATATGGCCAACTAATCTTAGACAAAGCAGGAAAGAACATCCATGGAAAAAAGACAGTCTCTTTAACAAATGGTGCTGGGAGAACCGGACAGCAACATGCAGAAGAATGAAACTAGACCACTTTCTCACACCATTCACAAAGATAAACTCAAAATGGATAAAGGACCTGAATGTGACAGGAAACCATCAAAACCCTAGAGGAGAAAGCAGGAAAAGACCTCTGTGACCTCAGCCACAGCAATTTCTTACTTGACACATCCCCAAAGGCAAGAGAATTAAAAGTAAAAATGACCTATTGGGACCTTATGAAGATAAAAAGCTTCTGCACAGCAAAGGAAACAACCAACAAAACTAAAAGGCAACCAGCGGAATGGGAAAAGATATTTGCAAATGACATATTGGACAAAGAGCTAGTATACAAAATCTATAAAGAGCTCACCAAACTCCACACCCGAAAAACAAATAACCCAGTGAAGAAATGGGCAGAAAACATGAGTAGACACTTCTCTAAAGAAGACATCAAGATGGCCAACAGGCACATGGAAAGATGCTCAACATCGGTCCTCATCAGGGAAATACAAATCAAAACCACACTGAGATATCACCTCACACCAGTCAGATTGGCTAAAATGAACAAATCAGGAGACTATAGATGCTGGAGAGGATGTGGAGAAACGGGAACCCTCTTGCACTGTTGGTGGGAATGCAAACTGGTGCAGCCACTCTGGAAAACAGTGTGGAGATTCCTCAAAAAATTAAAAATAGACCTACCCTATGACTCAGCAGTAGCACTGCTAGGAATTTACCCAAGTGATACAGGAGTACTGATGCATAGGGGCACTTATACCCCAATGTTTATAGCAGCACTTTGAACAATAGCTAAATTATGGAAAGAGCCTAAATGCCTATCAAATGATGAATGGATAAAGAAACCGTGGTTTATATACACAATGGAGTACTACGTGGCAATGAGAAAGAACGAAATATGGCCCTTTGTAGCAACGTGGGTGGAACTGGAGAGTATGATGCTAAGTGAAATAAGTCCTACAGAGAAAGACAGATACCATATGTTTTCACTCTTATGTGGATCCTGAGAAACTTAACAGAAGACCGTGGGGGAGGGGAAGGAAAAAAAAAAAGAGGTTAGCATGGAAGAGAGCCAAAGCATAAGAGACTCTTAAAAACTGAAAACAGACTGAGGGTTGATGGGGGTGGGAGGGAAAGGAGGGTAGGTGATGGTTATTGAAGAGGGCATCTTTTGGGATGAGCACTGGGTGTTATATGGAAACCTTTTTGACAATACATTTCATACATTAAAAAAAAAAACATGTTCCTTAAGGAAACATGTCTGTACGTACATTGTATGTTATGTTAATGAGGCTTGTATTCTTTGTTGGGTGGAGATGTTAGCATTACAGTGAGGTAAAGGTAGCTGTCATTAACTCCATGGTCCGTCTGCATGATTCTGAGTTGGGGGTGGAGCTCTAACTGGTCTGGGTGGTCTGAGCCACCAGAGCTCCTCACCAGGGCAGTTGTTATTGCTTAGGGGGTGGTTTTGGTGCCATCACATCATGCTATGCCCACTGGGTCTTTTGCCTGAATTAAGAGATAAGCTGGAAAGAAAAGCTTAAGGGAAAAGGTCAGACGAAGCCCAGTGGGTACAAGCAGGTGGGCAGTCAAGGTCAGGTCCTGGGGTCTAGCTGGTGACACATCTATGGAGCAGAGTTAAATATGCACAAGTCTTGCCTGCGAGGCCTTCACTCTGCATTGCTGCATTCCTGAATGCTATTAGCTTTCTTGTTTATTGTCTATAACATTTATTAAAGTATTCTGGAGAGCGATTTTTGTAGTTTTCTGGTTTCACCACTCTTTTAATCTTCATTCTTTTCTAATTCTTTCTCTTTTTTCAACAATTACTTTGCATATCTTTTTACATCTGCCGGTGTCTGGTTTTATCCATTTCACATTTATTTATCATTATATGAATGAGAGTGAATACAAATAAGATCAACAGTTTGCACTGGATTATTGTTATCGTCAAATGTAAATAGTGAGAAAGAGCACAAGAAGAGAACTTGAGGAAAGTGAGAAGATACAGAAAGTAAAAAGTCCCAGAAGTCAACTACCTGAACATCTAACAACAAGAAAGCATGTACCTATTTATTGTACTATAACCAAAATGATTACATCTTTTGTTCTAAAAATGTTAAGTAGAAGTAAAATAGTACCTAAAGTAGAAATTTAAATATTTTTATTAATAATGTAAATTAAAGTACATTTCAATCTAGAAATTAAAATTATTTTATATATGTTGTCAAAAAAGTTATTTTTCTTATAGTATTAAAAATTAATATAATTAAATGGAAAAAAATTCAATTTCAATAAACATTGAACATTAAATTATTTAAATAAGTATTAAAATTTAATTAAAAATTTCATGTTTTGTTAAATATTTTAATAAAATAATTTTCTAATTCTAATACTCAATATCCATCTAATTGTAATAAGAATAATGTTAAGATATAGCTAAATATCTATATATAGAGAGATATATACTTTATACATACACCTATACTTATACAAATCAAAGACAATTTTAATTCTTTTTTTATGATAAATTTTTTTTAATTTAAATTCAAGTTAGTTAGCATACAGTGTAGTCTTGGCTTCAGGAGTAGAACCTAGTGATTCATTTCTTACATATGACACCCAGTGCTCATCTCAACAAGTGTCCTCCTTAATGCCTATCACCAGTTTGGCCCATCCCTCCACCCACTTCCCCTCCAGCGGCCCTCAGTTTGTTCTCTGTATTTAAGAGTCTCTTATGGTTTGCTTCCTTCTCAGTTTTTATCTTATTTTTCCTAATCTTCCCCTATGTTCATCTGTTGAGTTTCTAATACTGTAAGAGAGCAGAATATTCCTCAGGTGCCACATGTATGCCAAATTACCACACTAATTTGTGAGAACCTCCAGAACTATACTTGGGAGCCAAAAGAGAAAGAAGAAAATGACTCTTAGCATGACTGGTAAATGAAATACTGTTAAGCGAGAAATGGTTGAATTCATGCTAAGTATTTTTTTTTTCATCTAACATAAACACTCTGTTGCTCAGGTCCTCCTACCACTCTGAAATAGCACTATTCACAGACATGTGTGAGTAGTTGCCTTTTATTTTGAGGATACAGAGCAAGAGATAGGGAGAAATAGCATCTGAACAGTGTTAATCAGAAGGGCAAATGTTCAGGATTCTTAGGGACAGTCTGCCACATTAAGTGCAGAAGGCTGCATGGCAGAAGTGTATATGTGTCCTTTAATTGTATGTGTGTCTCTCTCTGTGATCTGTGGGGTCCCTTAGAGCATAGGATTTAGAGCAAGGGATCATTTTGCTGTTGTCATAGGGTAGCACTGCTCAGTCCAGTTTTTCAAAATGAATATTGACCACAAATTTTGGTTGGACTTGCCTAGTGGAAATATGCTCATTAACTATAATTCATAGCCTTCTCTTTACATTTAAAGATGTCAGCAAAAGATATACATGTATTAAAAAATAATTTACTATGGAAAGATTTACATATATGAACAAATACAAATCTGTGTATATATCATGAACAAATTTTATTAATTAGGGTTAGATTTGGCTATAAGTGAGAGAAAAGCAAAATAATGGTGGTTTAAATATGATGAAATTAATTTATCTCTCACACAAACAAAATCTAGAGGTAACCAGTGATCCAGGGCTGATTGGCAGCTATGCTCATAAAGTCCCCCAAAACTCAGGATCTTCCCAGCTCATGACCTTGCCATTTGTCAAGTGTGGCTCATGACACCATGGTCCAAAATGGTGGCATCTGAACTCCAGGGAGCAAGGTGATGGGAACTCTGAAAAGAAGATGAAGAAAGGGACCCTGACTAGATCTTAAGGAAGTTTGCTGGTAATTGCCACATGACACTTCTGTTTAAATTCCTTTAAACAGAATTAGTCACGTGGCCACAGCTAACTGCCAGGAGAGCTTTCTTTTGGGCAGCTAGCATGTGTCTTAGCATAGAAGAAAGGAGAAACAACTACTGATGGATAATTATATCACTTTTGCCACACTTTTTTTAGTTATATAGATTATTGATAACATATAATAATACCACAAAATAAGTTATGTCCATAATTTTCTTCTCTAGCATACTTATAAAAAACTTAAAAAAAACTTTAGCCAATAATATCTGGAATCTTAGTCCCACATATTTTCTATTCCACCTTGATCATGCTAACTCTGTGTGCACTTATCTGACTACATGTCTATGCCAGTGTATTCTGGATAAGCCAGGTTTTTTTTTTATCTTTATTTATTTATTTGAGAGAGAGAGAGACAGGCAAGCAGGCAATAGTGGGGGAGGGGCAGAGAGAGAATCCCAAGCAGGCTCCCCACTCAGTGCAGAGCCCAACGTAGGGCTCAGTCCCATACCGTGAGATCATGACCTGAGCTGAAATTAAGAGTTGGACACTTAACTGACTGAGCCACTTAGGTGCCCCCAGTTTCTTTATTCAGCAGTGATTAATATACATGTTGTAAAGAACTTAAGTGTGTGTATTTGCAGCTGTGCTAGGTTTGCTCTTTAAATATTCCAGCTGCTTCCTACTGTTCTGTGTCATTTTGTTCAAATATTAAAACTTTGGAAGTATGGCCCTGACATGCCTTCTGCAAACAGCATGCCTGCAAATACTTTCTGGCATTGTGGTGACAGAGGCTTCAGCAGGTGCTCTGACTTCAGGGCGTGCAACATAATGTCTGGCTTGTTTATTGCCTGAAAGATTTTGACATCACTAGATTCCTTCACCCTGAGAATAGTTCTCATAACTCATTAACGGACAGTTTCATCTTCAACAAGCACAGCTATAACAATTAGGGTAAAGGGGTGCCTGGCTGATTCAGTCAGTTAAGCATCTGACTTCAGCTCAGGTCATGACTCACGGCTCATGAGTTTGAGCCCTGCATTGGACTCTGTTGTCAGCACATCCTGTGTCCCTTTCTCAGTTACTCCCTCCCCCTCTCAAAAATAAATAAAAACATTAAAAAACAATTAGAGTGAAAATTATTATTGTTTAGTACATATTTTTTGGATTTTACTAATTTTATGAACACTTAGCACATTTGTTTATTTAATTATGTTTGGCGATGGCTGGTGAATTTTATGTCTTTCTTTCCAGATTCTAAATCAGGTATCTGAAAAGTATGTGTCTAAAACAGTGCTTGGAACATAGCAACTCAAAAATATGTATTTAATTTATCAATTAATGATGTACATTAACAACAAAATAGTTTGGATAGCATTTGAAAGAAGAAAAGTTTTTACTTCAAAAGTCTTCATGAGTTTCTATCAAATTAGTAAGAATCAAATAAGGCAATGTGACAAAAATGCTGTAACAACTGACTATACTTGGAGATAATAATCATCTCTATTTGAAGCTTGATTCAAAATGTAAAAAAATTCAACAAAAGCAGGGGAAGTGTAAGTTTATGACGTACATTTTGGGTAAACACTGTAGTTTAAATTCAGTGGAAGGCAGGGACACCTGGGTGACTTAGTCAGTTAAAGTCTGACGCTTGGTTTTGGCTCAGGTTGTGATCTCATAGTTTGTGATTTCGGGCCCTGCATCCAGCTCTGCACTGACAGTGCTGAGTGTGCTTGGGATTCTCCCTCTACTTCTCTCTGCCCCTCCCCACCTCTCTCTCTGTCTCAAAATAAATAAATAAACTTAAAAAAATATAAATTCAGCAGAGGACAAAAAATGGTAATTGTTCAAAATCTTTAAGAGAATAATATAAATCAATCATCTTGAAGTAGGCTTTTTTGCTTTGGAGTGTTTCAAGAAGTTAAGAAGTCTCTTCTAGCCCTGTGATTCTACTAAAGGTATCCAGAAGCATAGCCTTTTATCTAGTCCACATTAGACAGTTGAGATCAGAGGAAACCTTAAATGTCTGGAATCTGTGGGTTGGCAGGTAACAACTTCTTTCAATTACCAAGATCATTTATTTCCATAGAGAGTGATATAAATATTTCCACTTAGCAATTCTGTTGTTCATTTCATGTCCCATCCTAATGTTGTCCTCAAACTCCTCACCCACATTTCCTGCAAGTACATCTTGGCAAAGAACAGAGGAAACAACTCTGTACGCCTCTAAACCTTGAGCTTGCCATATAATTGCCATGCTAAATCGCATCTATACTCAAGGATGAAGTTTCAGGTAGATATGTATTTTTGCCTCATTTGCTTGTTTTATGAAGCCTGGATTTCCTCTTGTTCAAGTACAAGAAGTTTATGATGATATAAATAAGTATGTTTAAAGGAATGCATACACTGAATTTCAGCTATAAAATATTAGGATGAGTTAAGGATTTTGTAAATTAACAGCACGTACATACACTTTGACTACATCGATTTAAGGAATAAATGGAATACGGTAATAATAGTGCACATACAGTGTGCGTTTTCTGAGATGATATGAAATTTTTCAAAAGATAAATATTTATTTTTGTTTTTCATTTCCCTGAAAAATTAAAATTCAGATGATTAGATTTTCTCCCCCTAATTTATCTGGACTCAGCATCCCTACAAATTTACTACTTGCTCACAGTTATGGTATAAAACAGTAGTTCTTAAAGGTTTTTGTTAAACATCAATTCTATCCAAACTATCATATTATTTAGTTATCTAATGATAGTTGTCCTATTTTGTATTTAGGGACTTTATTTGTCTGAAATAATGAAAAAAAAAAGATTTACTTCTCCTTGCTTATAAAAAGCCTTTGAAATATTATTAATATTCTGCAAATGACATAAAGGGTAGCAGTTTCTATTAAATGAGTTTTTTATTTTAACAGGGACAATGCATAGAACTGTTCAATCTTCAAATGGCTTCAAAGCATTTGTTGATTAATATTAGCTTTCGAGGACAATATCTTTCAGAGGTTGTTGCTGATATATTAGAGAATCTATATTTATTTGTATATATGTATACTCATTAAAGGCATAGACTTTTCTTAAAACTTTGATTTATGAATATGATATGTTTAAGATAATTTAAGTGCTTATGATCTACAATTTTTTTCAATGTTAATGTTTTAGTTTAGAGAAGTATTTACCTAAGTTTCTTAGAATTATGACTTATAGTCTTTCTAAGTTATCTGGTATTCAGTGAAGAAGCTAGAACAAAAGTGTGCTCAATCATCCTTCAAGTCATATAAGCATTAGAATTGTTATAAAAGCAAAAGTCAATTACAAGCGTGATTGACTGATAACAATGTAACATAAAGCAAGTTAGCTGAAAAGATTAGCATTCCACTCTGCAAGAGACTTGTTAAAGAAAAGTCTCAGGCCCACAACTTATAATCAACGTCAAGATTTGTCCAAAACTGTCAGTTGAGTTTTCTGTTATGTTCTCAGAACCTAAGAAAGAAATGTAATTAATAAAAAATAGCAGAACGGTGCTACTGCCTTGTTAATTGACAACAACTTTGAGTGAAGCCTGCCGTGCAGAGAAGACAGGGAAGTGTTTCACTACCCCACATGGCGACTTGGTCCCACACATTTACATGACTATCCTCACCAGCACCAACAGGGCCTCTGACTCTTGAGGATTAGAGGTAAAAAGAATGACACTGAAAGAGACAGGAGTTACAATAAATCTCAGTAAAGAGAAACGGAGGGCCTGTGTCCAAAACGAAGTGTCCAAACCAAAGAGGTGGTTTCAATATTCCCTTTGGAGACTTACAAAGATGTTAGGTTCAGTTTCATTTGGAAAAGCATGTTGCTCTCTGATAAGGCAAGTATATCGAGCATTCATTTACTCTATAAAATGGCATTAAAAAACTGGATGAAATTTTAGGCCCTTTTTTTTTTCAATAGAGCGCTTTAAATAAGGAAGTAAGATGTACAAATGTGACCAAAGGATGGTTAGAATGACAAGCAGTGAGGCTAAGGAAAGAATGTCTATAGAGAAGGTAATTCTGGAATTTAATACGAAGGCTACAGGGGCAGTGTAGCCAATTTTGGGGGGAATGTCTGACCGGGAGACTGCTTGGAGGTAGATGTGGCTCTTTTCTTCCTTCTCTTTCTCTCTCTCCCCTCTGCTTTCTGTCTTCTCCCTGGTCCTGTCTCTTTCCTCTCATGGAAGTTCTCCACTTCTGGTAAACTAGCTGCTCACTAGTCATTCTTTAAGTCAGTCATTCACTTGCCACACCTTTATGGGTCTTATGGAAGCTGGTCTTTTCCTGATCATGAATGGCAGTTCCTGCCATTAAGAAAAAAAAAAGTCAGGTTTTGAATTTTTGTTGTAGTATCTAAAGCTAACAATTTAATTTACTTAACTAAATATTTTGACACTTAAAGTGACTGTTTTTACCTCTTTATTAGCTTCAGGGCATATGTGAATAAAACAAGTTTTTATAGTATCTTTTAAAAAGATACAAACTCCCAAATATTTGATAGCAAGATTTAAATATCTAATGATAAAGGACTATTTTACTACATTACTGTATATTCATTAGGTAAAATACTGTAAGAACCCTACTAAAATGATATTTGTGAAGTTTGTAGAGAAATATGGAAACTATTGGTGTTATACTGTTAACAGGGAAAAAGAGAAGAAAGCAATTACATTTTAACTAAAATTCTGTTGCCTATGAGATTAGTGACTCGGTATTAAATAGCTGGGTAATGAAATGCCGTATGTTCTGTGGCCAGAGTGTGCTAATTGGTATCACACAGAATATATCTTATTGTTCATACTAATAAACAATGCAGGAATTCAGTTTCACTTGAGACACAATCTGGAGCCACCCACAAGGAAGCAGATGAAACTCCTTGGTGCCCCACAGCTGGGGAATAACTGAAGCAAGATAGATACTCAATACAAGGGGTATTTCTAGTGCTGGACCAGGAAAGAGAAACCATTTACAGTAAGAACCAGGGGTAGGGATTTTCAAATGGAAATAGACCTCATTAGGACTATAAATGACCACCAAATATCAGCAGTCTAAAGGATTCCTTGTGTAGTTGCAGATTTAGAGGCAGATCATTTTCTGCAAATATTAATAATAATGGCTTTGAAAGAGAAAAGCATCATCTCAAAACACAATGGAAGGTCAAAATTTGGTGCATTTGGAAGAGGAAATTAGGCTTTTTTTTGAGAGTACATGTGAGCCGGTGAGGTATAAAGAGAAACACTCTTAAGCAGGCTCTATGCCCAGTGCAGATCCCCACACAGGGTTTAATCTCATGACACAAGATCATGACCTGAGCTGAAATCAAGAGTCAGATACGTAAATGACTAAGCCACCCAGGCACCCCAAGGAAATTAGGCTTAATGGAGATAATTTTCTGCCACATTTGACCAAAGGTTTTTACCATTACCTTAGTGGGAAGGAGTTGGAAATTAAGCATCAGAACTTCACTGTTATTCATTGAATGTCATAAATTTTATGTTGGACTGATTATATATTGTTGTCATTCCATTTTTAGTTGCAATCAATTTCTTTATTGTCTTTACAAAGAACTAAAGTTAAGTTATCTCTGAAAGTGGGGTTCTAGATGAGATTTCACCTATTATGTGAAGTTTCTGATTTTAATTGGAAAAACCATATGATCAACCCTTTTGAAGATGTTGACTTGTACCTTTCTAGTTGTACAGCATAACAGAATTAAAATTATATATGAATATGGACATGAGCTTCTAGGAGACAAGGAAATACCATAAATAACTCATTTACTAAGATGAGGTTTTGGGTTGATTTACTCTCCCTTTTGTAGGATTTGTATTACTATTGTTCTACTGATATTTATTAACTATTACTGTGTTTCAGAAAAGATAAGGAAAATTTATAATAATATTATCTGTGCAACATTTTTTAATTTAGTTGCCTCAATAACATCTTTTCAGTATATCTATTATCAACCAAAAGCATGGACTTTATCTACTCTATGGTGTCAATGCCCTTCAGCCAAAGATCTCTAGAATTATCCCTATAATTGAACAAGTTGGCTTTATTATTCATTATAGTGGGGGAGAACACACACCATAAGGAATTGTGGAATACTTCAGTAAGAGATTAGAAAGGACCTATTACAGGATTTGGGATTTGAAGGGGGAGTAATTTGAGGGGGAGTAAGGAAGCAGAACTTCATTCTGGATTGGATGCTGTCGGGAAGGTAGGGTAATTCATGATTGGGTATCTCAGTAAATCTTATGTTTAGTAACTGATAAAGCTATAATTGATGGAGAAACACCAGACACTCATAGTAGCTGGACAAAAGGGAGATTTTATATTTTGTTGGTAACAGAGACCAAAACAGATACTGTTTTTGTCTCATTTTGTGATGATCTGAGTAAACTTGTCTGAGGTCGGTATTCTGTCAGATTGTTTATATCCAACATGAGAACAATATGGACTAGCTGTGAATATCAGACAGGTTCTTAGATGTCAGAAGTTGCTTGTTTTTTTAGTTTGTTCATTTTTTTGTTGTTCTTCTTTCTCAATGGTAATGTCATATTCTAAGGCATTGCCATGATGTCTGTTTTCACAAGCTTTAATGTTTGTCTGAGAGCTGTGGCTGAATCTGAACAAAGATTAAGTTCCTTGGAAAATAAGCTCTAAAAAATAAAATAAGCAAAAGACATGTTAATTATCCAATTAAATTTCAAAAAAGTTCCTATTTCCATTGGCAAAATACCTACCTCAAGTTATAACTAGGAATGACTTCTCTTTCTCGTTAAAGTACTAGAGATATCCTTTGATGGGTATTTGTTTTGACTCTGCTTTTTTCCCAGTTGAGGATCACAAGCCTCAGCTGGCCTGGCAGTAGTTGGTAACTGTGGATTAGGAATATACTGAAAGTTTCAGTGGGCTGCACTGAAGAGAAGAAAAATACCAGTGAAACAAACCAGATAGGACATCTAGGTTGGTCATAAGGGACAGGCACTGGGGTGTGGATTTGAACCTTGTAAAGAATTGAACATTCCAAATGATATCCACACTTATGATATCACCTTTCCTAAGTGACTAATTCTTATTCAACAGAAAACATCAATTTTATATTTCATGGAAAAATTGGAGCTAGAAAAGGCTGATTACTCTGGAAGTTAGAAAAGATTTAAGATCACAGGGAAGGGGCGCCTGGGTGGCGCAGTCGGTTGAGCGTCCGACTTCAGCCAGGTCATGATCTCGTGGTCCATGAGTTCGAGCCCCGCGTCGGGCTCTGGGCTGATGGCTCAGAGCCTGGAGCCTGTTTCTGATTCTGTGTCTCCCTCTCTCTCTGCCCCCGCCCCGTTCATGCTCTGTCTCTCTCTGTCCCAAAAATAAATAAACGTTGAAAAAAAAAAAAAAAAAAAAAAAAAGATCACAGGGAAGATGGCGGCCTAGGAGGATGCTGGGCTCACCTTGTCCTGCTGATAGCTTTGATTCCACCCACATCTGCCTAAATAACCCAGAAAACCACCAGAAGACTAGTAGAATGGACTCTCCAGAGCCAAGCATAGACAAGAGGCCCATAGAAGAGGGAAGGAAGGGGTAGAAAGGCAGTGCATACTACATGGCCTGGTGGGAGGGAGCTGGGGTGGTGAAGGGGCAGCCCGCTGGGCAAGGCAGAGACCCCAAAGTCTGGCTTGCAAGAGCAGAGGGGCCATACTCCATGAGTTCTGACAGCCAGCAGGACTTAACATCTGGAATGTTAAAAGTCAACAGCTCTGCTCTCGGGGAGCAGAGAGGGTGAGAGGACATGGGGAGGGAGAATGGTTGAATCCTGGAAGACACAGCTCAGCTCCACAGGGAACAAAGGCACTGGCAAGTGCCATTTCACCCTCGCATCCCCCAGCTGAAATTCCAAAGGGAACCAGTTCCCATCACCCAACTTGCTTGTACCTTGCAAATGCCCAATGCTGTGCTTCTGTGAATCCATCCACCCACGGGCCTGCCTCCCTCCAGGTGCTGCAGGTCCCCTCCCACAGGGGACCATGGATGGCAAAGCAAGCTAATACTGCCCCTCCCGCCCCTGTGCACCTTGCAGATCCACCCCAGCTAATATGCCTTTGGCCAGATCTTGTCGAAAGAGCACCACAGGACTGGCAGTGTGCAAGTAGCCCAGACAGGGGCCACCCCACTCCACAGTGAGTCCTGTCTCTGGGAGAAGGGAAGATATGGTACACACCAGTCTGACTGTGGCCTCAGGGGTGGACTTGGGTCAGACATCAGGTCTGACTGTGGCCCCGCACCCAACCAAGTTACTCCAGACAGCACAGGGGAAGTGCCCTGTAGTTGGGAGCCACTGCATGGACTACCCTAAATGACGAAATGGAAGAATTCTTCTCACAAGAAACTCCAGGAAGTAGTGACAGCTAACGAATTGATCAAAACCGATTTAAGCAATATAACAAAATGGGAATTTAGACTAATAGTTGTAAAAATAATCACTGGGCTTGAAAAAAGCATAGAGGACAGCAGAGAATCTATTGATACACAGATCAAGGGACTAAAAAATAGTCATGAGGAACTAAATGCTATCAATGAGGTGCATAATAAAATGGAGGCGGCCATAGCACAGGTTCAAGAGGCAGGGGAGAAAATAGGTGAATTAGAAGATAAAATTATGGAAAAAGAGGAAGCTGAGAAAAAGAGAGATTAAAAAAATCCAGGAGTATGAGGGGAGAATTAGGGAACTAAGTGATGCAATCAAACAGAACAATATCCATATCATAGGAATTCCAGAAAGAGAAGAAGAGAGAAAGGGGCTGAAGGTGTACTTGAACAAATCATAGCTGAGAACTTTTCTGATCTGGGGAAGGAAAAAGGCATTGAAATCCAAGAGGCACAGAAAACTCCCTTTAGACGTAACTTGAATCCATCTTCTCCACAACATAACATAGTGAAACTGGAAAAATAAAAGGATGAAGAGAAAATTCTGAAAGTAGCTAGGGATAAACAGGCTCTAACTTACAAAGGTAGACACATAAGAATAGTAGCAGATCTATCTACTGAAACTTGGCAGGCCAGAAAGGAATGGCAAGAAATCTTCAATGTGATGAACAGAAAAAAATGCAGCCGAGAATCCTTTATCCAGCAAGTCTGTCATTCACAATAGAAGGAGAGAGAAAGGTTTTCCCAAACAAACAAAAACTGGAGGAATTCATCACCACCAAACCAGCCCTACAAGAGATCCTAAGGGGGATTCTGTGAGTGAAATGTTGCCAGGACCACAAAGTACCAGAGACATCACTACAAGCATGAAACCTACAGACATCACAATGACTCTAAACCCATATCTTTCAATAATAACACTGAATGTAAATGGACTAAAAGCTCCAACCAAAAGACATAGGGTATTAAAATGGAAAAAAAAACAAGACCCATCCATTTGCTGTCTACAAGAGACTCATTTTAGACCTGAGGACACCTTCAGATTGAAAGTGAGGGGATGGAGAACCATCTATCATGCTACTGGAAGTCAAAGGAAAGCTGGAGTAGCCATACTTACATCAGACAAACAAGAGTTTAAATTAGGCTGTAACAAGAGATTAAGAAGGGCATTATATAATAATCATAGGGTCTATCCATCAGGAAGAGCTAACAATTATAAATGCCTATGCACCAAATACAGAAGCCCCCAAATATATAAAACAATCACAAACATAAGGGACCTTATTGATAAGAATGTGGTAATTGCAGGGGAACTTTAATACCCCACTTACAACAATGGATAGATCATCTAGACACAGGATCAATAAAGAAACAAGGGCCCTGAATGATACATTGGATCAGATGGACTTGGCAGATATATTTAAAACTCTGCATCCCAAAGCAACAGAGTATACTTTCTTCTCGAATGCACAAGGAACATTCTCCAAGATAGATCACATACTGGGTCACAAAACAGCCCTTCATAAGTATACAAGAATTGAGATCATACCATGTGCACTTTCAGACCATAATGCTATGAAACTAGAAATCAACCACAGGAAAAAGTCTGGAAAACCTCCAAAAGCATGGAAGTTAAAGAACACCCTACTAAAGAATGAATGGGTCAACCAGGCGATTAGAGAAGAAATTTAAAAATATATGGAAACAAACGAAAATGAAAAGACAACAATCCAAACGCTTTGGGATGCAGTGAAGGCAGTCCTGAGAGGAAAATACATTGCCATCCAGGCCTATCTCAAGAAACAAGAAAAATCCCAAATACAAAATCTAAAAGCACACCTAAAGGAAATAGAAGCAGAACAGCAAAGACAGCCTAAATCCAGTAGAAGAAGAGAAATAATACATATTGGAGCAGAAATAAACAATGTAGAATCTAAAAAACTGTAGAGCAGATCAATGAAACCAAGAGTTGGTTTTTTGAAAAAATAAACAAAATTGATAAACCTCTAGCCAGGCTTCTCAAAAAGAAAAGGGAGATGACCCAAATAGATAAAATCATGAATGAAAATGGAATTCTTACAACCAATCCCTCAGAAATACAAGCAATTATCAGGGAATACTATGAAAAATTATATGCCAACAAACTGGGCAACCTGGAAGAAATGGACAAATTCCTAAACACCCACACACGTCCAAAACTCAAACTGGAGGAAATAGAAAGCTTGAACAGACCCATAACCAGTGAAGAAATTGAATCAGTTATCAAAAATCTCCCAACAAATAACAGTGCAGGGCCAGATGACTTCCTTGGGGAATTCTAGCAGACATTTAAAGCAGAGATAATACCTATCCTTCTCAAGCTATTCCAAAAAATAGAAAGGGAAGGAAAACTTCCAGACTCATTCTATGAAGCCAGTATTACTTTGAATCCTAAACCAGACAGAGACCCAACAAAAAAGAGAACTACAGGCCAATATCCCTGACGAAACTGGATGCAAAAATTCTCAATAAGATACTAGCAAATCAAATTCAACAGCATATAAAAATAATCATTCACCATGATCAAGTGGGATTCATTCTTGGGATGCATGGCTGGTTCAACATTTGCAAATCAATCAATGTGATACATCACATTAATAAAAGAAAAGATAAGAACCATATGATCCTGTCAATTGATGCAGAAAAGCATTTGACAAAATTCAGCATCCTTTCTTAATAAAAACCCTCGAGAAAGTCGGGATAGAAGGAACATACTTAAACCTCCTAAAAGCCATTTATGAAAAGCCTACAGTTAATATCATCCTCAATGGGGAAAAACTGAGAGCTTTCCCCCTGAGATCAGGAACATGACAGGGATGTCCACTCTCACTGCTGTTGTTTAACATAGTGTTGGAAGTGCTAGCATCAGCAATCAGACAACAAAAGGAAATCAAAGGCATCCAAATTGGCAAAGATGAAGTCAAGATTTCACTTTTTGCAGATGACATGATATTATACATGGAAAATCCGATAGACTCTGCCCAAAGTCTACTAGAACTGATACATGAATTCAGCAAAGTTGCAGGATACAAAATCAATGTACAGAAATCAGTTGCATTCTTATACACTAATAATGAAGCAACGGAAAGAGAAATCAAGAAACTGGTCCCTTCACAACTGCACCAAGAAGCATAAAATACCTAGGAATAAATCTAACCAAAGATGTAAAAGATCTGTATGCTGAAAACTACAGAAGGCTTATGAAGGAAATTGAAGAAGATAGAAAGAAATGGAAAAACATTCCATGCTCATGGGTTGGAAGAATAAATATTGTTAAAAAGTCAAAACTACCCAAAGCTATCTACACATTCAATGCAATCCCAATCAAAATTGCACCAGCATTCTTCTCAAAGCTAGAACAAGCAATCCTAAAATTGTATGGAACCACAAAAGACCCTGATTAGCCAAAGTAATATTGAAGAAGAAGACCAAAGCAGGAGTCATCACAGTCCCAGACTTTTGCCTCTGCTACAAAGCTGTCATCATCAAGACAGCGTGGTGTTGGCATAAAAACAGACACATAGACCAATGGAATAGAATAGAGACTCCAGAATGGGACCCACAGAAGTATGGCCAACTAATCTTTGACAAAGAAGGAAAGAATATCCAATGGAATAAAGACAGTCTCTTTAACAAATGGTGCTGGGAAACTGGACAGCAACATGCAGAAGATTGGAACTAGACCACTTTTTCACACCATTCACAAAAATAAACTCAAAATGGATAAAGGACCTGAATGTGAGACAGGAAACCATCAAAACCCTAGAGGAGAAAGCAGGAAAATACCACTCTGACCTCAGCCACAGCAATTTCTTACTTGACACATCTCCAAAGGCAAGGGAATTAAAAGCAAAAATGAACTATTGGGATCTCATCAAAATAAAAAGCTTCTGCAGAAGGAAACAATCAACAAAACTAAAAGGCAACCAACAGAATGGGAGAAGATATTTGCAAATGACATATTAGATAAAGGGTAGTATCCAAAATCTATAAGGAACTTATCAAACTCAACACCCAAAAAACAAATAATCCAGTGAAGAAATGGGAAAAAGACATGAAGAGACCCTTCTCTAAAGAAGACATCCAGATGGCCAACAGGCACATGAAAAGATGCTCAATGTCACTCATTATCAGGGAAATACAAATCAAAACCACACTGAGATATCACCTCACACCAGTCAGAGTGGATAAAATGAACAAGTCAGGAGACTATGGATGCTGGAGAGGATGTAGAGAAATGGGAACCCTCTTGCACTGTTGGTGGGAATGCAAACTGGTGCAGCCACTCTGGAAAGCAGTGTGGAGATTCCTCAAAAAATTAAAAATAGACCTACCCTATGACCCAGCAGTAGCACTGCTAGGAATTTAACCAAGGGATGCAGGAGTGCTGATTCATAGGGGCACTTGTACCCCAATGTTTATAGCAGCACTTTCAACAATAGCCAAATTATGGAAAGAGCCTAAATGTCCACCAACTGATGAATGGATAAAGAAACTGTGGTTTATATACACAATGGAATACTACGTGGCAATGAGAAAGAATTAAATATGGCCTTTTGTAACAACGTGGATGGAACTGGAGAGTGTTATCCTAAGTGAAATAAGTTATACAGAGAAAGACAGATACCATACGTTTTCACTCTTATGTAGATCCTGAGAAACTTAACAGAGGACCATAGGGGAGGGGAAGGAAAAAAAAATAGAGGGAGGGAGCCAAAGCATAAGAGACTGTTAAAAACTGAGAACAAACTGAGGGTTGATGGGGGGTGGGAGGAGGGGAAAGTGGGTGATGGGCATTGAGGAGGGCACCTGTTGGGATGACCACTGGGTGTTGTATGGAATCCAATTTGACAATAAATTGCATATTAAACAAAAAACAAAAAACAAATAACAACAAAAAAAAAGAAACAAACCAGATAGGAACAGGGAAAGGACTCTCAAGGCAAAACTGCAGAGCCCATCAGGTCAAAGGTCAGGGCTGCAGGGAACGGGAATTATGTCCCTGTGAGGCAGCAGGACCTAGAGATGGGTGAAAATAAGGAACAACGATGAGGTGCATGGGAGCAGGGTCCAAAAAGTGACTTTCATGAAAGGAATATGCTGCCTCTGGAGAATTAGTTGGTTTTCCCTGTCCGTTTTGCAGGTAAGCCTCGTCTGCTAAAAGTGGCCCTATCTTCAGATAGTCACCTGACCCAAAAGATGCAAAGGACAGAGAATATAAAAACACATATATACTCAGGAGTAATTTTAACAGGAAACTCATAGACCACCATTGAAAACATCTTCAAAAAACCATTTTCCAAAGCCTCATAAAAAGAAAAAGAAAAACTCAGAAATAAAACAGAAGATATGTATTGAGAGCTGAGACTCTGTATGAAGTACTTTGAAGGTGGTGCCTGACATCCAGAAACAAAAGCCTTAGTGTTGGCAATGAGAAGCTGACCATCAAGGCTTGGTCTTTTCCTACAGACATTTATTTTCAAGGGGTCTCTTTGCCTCCCTCTCGCCCATCCTCCCCTTAGCAATCAGGATGAGTTTTTGCTAAATAAAAATTGGTTCACATTGTGTCCCAACTTAAACCCTATTATAATCCTTAGACTCCCTATTTCTATGGGAGAGCACCTCTTTAATGGTTTTCCACGGGTATTTTTACAGATGTTAAAGAGCAGTCCATCTTATTAAGGTTCTTCAGGTGACTAAGTTAGGAAATATTAATTCAGCAATGTTAAAGATGCTTCTGTACCACAGGATTTTTACAGCTGTGACTCAACTACAGCACTCAGTATTCATGAGCTCCCTCTTGTCATGCTGCACACTTGAAAGCCATGACAAGTGTGGTATACCAAAGAACACTGTGAGAAATGTTTCTAGGAAGTCCAAAATCATTTGTCTTGTATCTGAGGACATTCATTACCCAGTCCCTGCCAAGCACACCATGTCTATGTCCCTAAACGTGTCCATTCCACACACATGTTTCCATGGCTCCTTCAAGGTACCTTATTCGCTCTGGCCATTCCCTTTATGCCTCCTGTATACATCTTAATGTCATTCACTTACCTTGACAGCTCTTTTATTATATATCTGCCCCTTCCCCCTAAAGATGAGTTCCTTGAAGGTGGGCTTCTGTCATGTGTTACTACATTTCTGTCACAGTGCCTGGCACATAGTAGGTGTCTATTCAGTGTTTGTGGAGTGAATTCTACTTTAAATAAAGGATTTCTCTGGGGCGCCTGGGTGGCTCAGTCGGTTAAGCATCTGACTTCATCTCAGGTCATGATCTCACAGCCCCACGTCAGGCTCTGTGCTAACAACTCAGAGCCTGAAGCCTGCTTCAGATTCTGTGTCTCCCTCTGTCTCTGCCAACCCCCCCTGCCCCCCCCCTGCCAACCCCCCCTGCCCCCCCCCACACTCTGTCTCTCTCACTCTCACAAATAAACATTAAAAAAATTTTTTTAAATAAATAAATAAAGGCTTTCTCCTTCAAAATATCTGCCTTTTGGCATTGACCTTTCCTGATATTGCATGGACAGTTGTTTTTAGAAAGAGGAAAGGAAATGGATTTTAAGTATTCTTTTCTCCCTTATCATAAACCACTCAGCCATAAGTATTTCAACAATTTGTGGCAATTTCTTTCCAGAGACTTATACTTAGTCATTTTGGTTAAAAATGGCCTCTCAGATACATCTGCTATGATAAGAGCTTTGTGAGAGAACACATAAAATGTTGCCAAGAAATAGAGTCACAGGAACCAACTTCTATATATGTATGAGAGTGTGTGTGTATGTATGTATGTATTCATTCATTCATTCGCTATTGTTGTTCCAAGGTTAAACACTTGACTGTTGAAAAACGGGTAGAATTAAGGGATTTCAAGAAGATTTAAAGAGATTTTAAAGATCATTTGGCTCATCTCTTTTTTGAATCCTTCGTTTTGCTATGAAGCAGATGCGGATCTTCGGTTTAGAGATGACAGTTCCATTGGTAGGGAATTTTGCTCAATCTCTCTTCTGATACATCTGACTGGTGTGACAAGTATTTCTATTGATCCAAAAAAAATACATATTTTTGTCTGGGTATTTGTTATGACTCTGTTTTTTTTCCCAGTTGAGGGACACAAGCCTCAGTTGGCTCTACCTATAATCCTACTGTTGCCCTAAGAGGCCACATGGAAAAATTTCCCATCCCTTTGCCATATAGGAACTTCAAATAGTTACTGTCACTGTGTCCCCATGCATATTCTCTTTTCTAAAAATAATCAGCCCAAATCTTTCAACTCTTCTACACATGTCCCCCGTTAGCAATCACTTGCTTCCTGTGCTTTCTTATCTCAGCAATTACATTATTTTACAACTTTAAAGAATGGCATACAAAAAATGAATGCTAAACTCCATTATGTGCCATAATTAGCTCTCAAAAGCTATAAATACTTTCACTCTAGGTATTATATTCCAATTAATATTAGTTTGGGGCAATAGTGTTATATTCTAGACAATGTTAAGATTGAGCTGTCATTTAAAACCTCTTTGGCCTTCACTTAATGCATGCAGTTTGCCAAAGCATGTGCTACATTATGTAGTCATGAATTTCGGCCTTTGGAACGATATGTAGAAACTTACATTTATTCTTCTAAAATTAATTTTTTGGAAACATTCCTTTCTCCAGACTATTATTAAATTCTGTCATGGTTGTTTGATATTAAACATTTACCGAGCATCTAAAGCGTATAAGATCCTGTGTTAGGCATTAAGGATGTACAAAATCCAAGAAGAAAAATTTCTAGCCTTCCAGATATTGGAAGCCTTTAAGAGAAGACAGATAATAATGTTAGTTATTACAGGGTGACATAGAGACAACTTTAACCAAGTTATTGGAAAAAATATTAAGCAGTCAAGAAGGATCCTAGGAGCATTTCAGTAATAATTTCCCTCCAGAATCACTACCAGTATTCTCTAGATACCAGTTTGCAAGTGTATTTTGAAGTACACTTTTCTTGTTGTAGCTAAGTAGATGGATACCCTGAGGCTATGGTTAATGTGGGCTAAATCACAAGGGAATGTTAACTATCTAGACCAAGTCTGGATAACATAGTAGATGAAATTTGATGTGTAGTTACCCCATCCAATCTCTTGTGACTAATTTTAATTCCTCTTGCCTAAGTTTACAATTATCTTCCTATTAACCAAGAAGTGACCCAAATCTCCTTGAAAATGATCTTCTATGTTTCATTAAATAGTCATGTTTTATTAATATTTTCCCAATAGGCTGAACATGTCCAGTTCCATGAACCTTTTTTCAGACACTTTATTTAATGAAATTTTCCATTTTATTTATGACACTAAAATCAGTTTTCTATTGTAATGACAAAATATAATCTCAACATAATACTTTTAATGAGACCTGACAAATGGCCAGTGGAGTGGAACAATTATTTCGTTTAGGTAAATATGGGATATTTTTCTTTTTCAACAGCCATGCTTAGCTAGACTATTTGCTAGAGCTTCTTCCTTAGGGTTTACTCATTTTTTGCAGTCCTTATTTTTCTTTTCTCATATACTTCTCAAAACCATTATCAAGAAAGGAGCTGGGGAAGGAGGAATCAAGAAAGGACTTATATTACCCTTTCATTATCTCAATTTGACAATTTTAGACCATTTTTCAATTTGTTAAGCTTGTCACATTTTCATAATTTTCTCTTTTTTGCTGGAAGTTAAATGAGAGATTTTGCTAAGCTATAAGAACACAAACCTGGGAAATATGTATGGGATGATTTCTAATTGTTATAAATCAAGGGGAGATTAGTCTGGCTTTATTCATAACACTACATTTAGTGTAGTGTAATTTGGGAGGCCCTCAAGACTGTCTTCAGGTTCAATAATTCACTAAAAAGAATCACAGAACTCAGGAAAGCTATTATAGTTATGGTTACAGTTTATTGCAATGAAAGGATGCAAATTAGAATGAGCAAAGGGACCAATTGGGGAGAAATCAGGAGGGAGCAGATGTGCAGCTTCCAGTTATCCTCTGCCAGTATAGTCATGTTGACAGTGCTTATTTTTCCTACAGATGATATTTGACAGTATGCATACAATACTGTCAATCAGAGAAGTTCACCCTAGCCTTGGTGTTGAGGACATTTATTAGGATTGGTCACATAGGCATGGCTGACTGCCCTCCTGTACAACCGTTTCCAGCCCCTACAGAGGTCAAGCTCAAACTTCCTGGCCCAAGGTCTCCATCAAAATTACATTGTTAACACAGACTATCTAGCTGGCCCAGGGTCTCCAAATAAACAAAGACACTCTTATCAGGCAGAACATTCCAGGGTCTTAGAGATTACCTCCCAGGAGCCAATCAAGTGCCAAACCATTCTTTGGGTAGGATTGATCCTTTATTGCCTGATAGATTCTGAATTTAGTGTTTGGAGCATTTGGGAAAGAATACATTTGCTTTGCCTAATAAATGAAGCTTAGAGACTGTAATGGCATACTTAAACTCAGCAAAAATGTATAATATCAGAGGTTCTTTGAAAGGTACTCAAAGCTTTAGGGAGACAGGATTGATGGAGTGGAATTATGTGAGACTCAGTCACCCACCCTCTAACCATGTATATTGAGAAGGCTCAGAGAGTTCTCTCATAGCTAATATACTGAGGTGTATATTCATTCATTCATTCATTCATTCATTTATTCATTTATTCATATCTTGTGAATGCAACTATGAGCCAGAAAATATTCTAACACTTGGGATTTATCAGTGGGTGAGACAAAGATCTATACTTTCTTATATTCCAGTTGTGGTAGAGGAAAGGAAAGACATACTATGAATAATAAACAAACATGACAAATTAGTAAATGCATAATATGCCACAAGGTGATAAGTGCTGTCTAAAAAGAAACAAGTGGGACAAGTTAAGTAGGGTAACAAGTACCATGTTAATACATTACTAAACATTAAATGTACATTAGTGAGAAAAGCACTGTAATATTTGAAAAGAATTATGATGGGGGATGTTACCATTGAAATTAGCTCTCTGATTTGGTGGAAATAATGAGACATCAGAATTTCTGATGCCAAATGACAGGACTTAACTACTCGAGACAAGAT